>NW_024870816.1:277500-877500 GCF_019054845.1 Dipodomys spectabilis | reverse complement strand
TTCGTGTTCTTTGTTTTCTTGAATGTTTCAGGTCTGTCGGGAGGATACTGCTGGTGTTCTTGTGGCAGTTTCTTGCCCACAGTTCTCTCATTGATTCTTATTGTTTCAGACATCTGAGCAATGGGATGGGAAAGTTGGGCTGGCCACATTCCCAGGCTCTAGGAAATCCTCTATTCTCCCACTCACCGACTAGGACATCATTTCCTACTCTACCTCAAAGTCACCTGGAGTCTCTTGTTCACCACTCAGCCACCTCTACCTTGCTCAACTGCTAGTAGTGGTGTCAACCAACAGAGGGAATCCAGGTGTAACTGGGAAGCCTGAAATGTGGGCGTGGCCACTATTCTTGTATACCATTGGTCAAAAAGAATCATGAAAGAATGGGGGTGTGCCTGGAATCCTGGGATGCAGACAGAATGGACAGTCAAGAAGACAGCAGCTCCTTTACCTGGAAACTCTGTCCAATCCAGTTGGGGACAAGAGGGAGACCTGCTTTAGCCAGATGGCTGCAGAGATTGTTGTGTATGTCTGTTTGTTGCCAGTCCTGGACCTTGAACTCAGAATCTGGGCCCAGTCCAAGAGCTGTTCTTGCTCAAGATTAGCCCTCTACCACTGGAGCCACACAGCTCTACTTTTGCTTTGTTAGCATTGAGGTTGGACAGGGGTTCTCAAGGACTTTCCTGCCTAGGGTGACGTTGACCATGATCCTCCTATCACAGCCTTGTAAATATCAGGGAGGACTCGTGAGAGCCACTGGTGCCTGGCTAATCATTGTTCGGGATTATGGCTTCCCCATAGCCTGCAAGCCTTCAGCAATGCAAGGTGAAGTATCCTTTGGAGCCGGATCACTCAGACACAGATGGCCATAGGGCAAAGGAAGAAAATGTAAAAACACCATCCCGCCACTTTTTTTCTGTGCATTCCCCCGCCCCCTTGCACAAGGCCTGAAGTTCTAGGATCCCATGATAGGCTGTGTTGTCAGCGGCTGCACCCAAGCCTATGGTGATGAAAGCTGAGGCATGGTTGCCATGACCTGAGTTTGAGACCGTGCTTGGCAAAAAAAGCAAAAAAAAAAAAAAAATAGCTCCCAAACTTGCAATTAATGCAGTTTTTCCTACCTTTGAATTTGAACTTAAGACCTGGGTAACTCTGAAGCACTGTGGATGAAGGGGAAGCTCAACATGCTTGAAGCCAAGAAAGTAAGGCCTGGTCCCTAGGCCTGAGTTCAAGTCCCAGCCCTGGAAACATTCTATTTATATACATTGTAAAGGTATGATTTGTACTTATGTATAAATGTTCAGTCCATGTCCTGTTTGTTGTGTTTATTTATTGTATTTTTGTTTTCTTCATTTATTTTCCATTTTAGTATTATGAAAATATTGTACAGAGGGGTTACAATTACATGGGCAAGATAATGAGTACATGTCTTATCAAGCATTGTAGCCTCCTCCTTTGTTTCCTCTTCCCATCCCTTCCCATCCTTCCCTACGCCCCCACCCAATCCTCCCCACCTCCCCCTGCCATCCCACACCAAAGTTGTAAAGTTCGTTTTCGACTTAACGACTTTTACATCTCATTGTTGCAATGAGTCCACCTGTATCCCTATTAAAATGAATTGTTTTTCCCCTTACCCTCCACAAATTATATCGACATCAAATACAGTGAAAGCAGGGCTTATACTGTGGGGGAGGGTCATTCAAAGCAACAAAGAAATAATTTTATAAATGTGTCAGAAACAATCACATGAAAGAAAAAAAAAACATTTGAGCACATATCTTAGGGTTCATTTCCCTAACATCACCTTATCTGACCTTTTCTGCTTGACTCAGACATATACTAGATATTGCAAATAAGGGAAACCATGAGACCTATGTTTCTTTGGGCCTGGCTTACTTCACTTAATATAATTTTTTCTAAGTCTTTCCATTTGCTAATAAAGGAGCAATGTCATTCTTTCTAATGCAGGCATAGAATTCCATTGTGTATATATACCACATTTTCTTGATCCATTCATCTACTGAGGGGCATCTGGGTTGGTTCCATATCTTAGCTATAGTAAATAGTGCTGCAATAAACATAGTCGTGCTGGTAGCTTTAGTGTGGTCTTGTTTGTAAACATTTGGGTAAATGCCCAAAAATGGGATTGCTGGGTCATAGGACGGCTCTATGTGGCGTCTTTTGAGGAACCTCCATACTACTTTCCAAAGTGGTTGAACAAGTTTACACTCCCACCAACAATGCAGTAAGGTTCCCTTCTGTCCACATCCCCTCCAGCATCTGTTGTTATTAGAGTTCTTGATTATAGCCATTCTAACTGGGTGAGGTGGTATCTCAATGTTATTTTGATTTGCATTTCTTCTATGGCTAGGGAGGTTGAGCATTTCTTCATGTGTCTATTGGCCATCCTTCTTTCCTCTTCAGAGAAGTTTCTCTTTAGGTCTTTTGCCCACTTATTTATTGGGCAATTGTTTTTTTGAGGATTTGTTGTTGGGGGATTTAATTTTTTGAGTTCCAAGTATATTTTAGATATGAGATTTTTTATTGACTGCGATGACACACATTTCATTTATGATATTAATGACAACCCATCACATAGTATCTAGATATGAAAATGTGTTTTCCATTATGTGTGACACCCAGGACTCTCAGAGAAAAGGGAAACGGGTATCACACTCAGCTTCTTACTCCATGATCCAATTGTTGGCAGTGCTGGGATCTGAACTCAGTGCCTGGCAGACCCAATTCAGAGCCTGAATGGGTGTGTCAACATGGCAACCTCTAGCCAATGATGCTGCCAGGGCATTTCCAGACCCTGAGATTAAGCCGCAAGAGTGGACAAAATAGCCATGCATGGATAGACGGGTGGTAGAACAACAATAAATATATATTTGTACAGAGTGCCAGAGACATCTACCTAGGATTCAATGACATCAACTACGGTCCTACTAACTCATAGGTATTTATTATGCCACCATTGAAGGAATAGTATTCTTTTCATACTTAATAAACCATTCATTAAGATGAATCATTGTCCTCCGATCATTGCATCTAATTTTGGACTAGACCAAAACACGCAGAAACTTCTAATTCAATCATGAGTTTGCTAATATTTCATTGTTATTCCCATGCATAGGAACAAGTATCTTGGGATCCCCCCTACTGGTAGGTGTCAAGGCCAGGATTCAAGCTCAAGGCCTACGTTGCTGCATGGGCCTATGGCTTCCCTGATGGCCTGTTAGTCTTCATCAATGCAAGGTGAAATATCCTTTGCAGCTGTGTAATTCAGACCCAGGGTGGTCACTGTGCAAAAGAAAATGTAAAAAATCCATCCTGCGACATTTTTCTGCCATTTTTCTGACATTTTTTCCTGCAAAGTTTCAGAGCCTAGCATCCCAGGATCGGCTACGGGCCCATGGGAACTCGCCAGTCTCAGGTGATCGAAGCTGAGGCAAAGCTGACATGAACTGAGTTCAAATCCCTTGCTTGGCAATAATAATAATAATAATAATAATAATAATAACACACCCTGGCTTAGAATTCTCGCCATTTTTCTGCCACCTCTGAGATTCCAACTCAGGTCTGGGTAACTTTGTTGCACTCTGGGGGAAGGTGAAGCTCACCATCCTTGAAACTACAAGGTCAGGCCTAGTCCCAGGGCCTGAACTGAAGCCCTAGCACTGGCAAAAATCATATGCTCACCTATTTTACACATAGGATCTCTCTTTACATAGAGATGTGGAATGCATCATGCATTCAATGTAGTTATTCTTTTTATTGTGTGTCTTAGTCATGGATGTATTTTGTATTTTATTACATATGATGAAAGCTATAACTGTGCTGACATGGATGGCAACTGATTCCCATGAATATAGAGTTGCCTATATAGCATACTGCATCCTAGCTGAGACCCAGGACTTTCACAGAACAGAGAAACAGTTGCAAGGATTGGCTTCTCACATCAGAATTCATCTTTTGGCAGTGCTGGGATCTGACAGGGGGAATGGCAGGCCCAATAGGCGAATATGGGTCCAGGTAAGCACACCAGCATGTGAGCCACTAAGGAGCTAGGTCGTTCCCTGGACCTGAGATTGAGCCCCTCAGTGGGGGGGATAGAGGGGAGCACAATAGTCATCCATTCAAAATCTGAAGGTAGTATGTAAATAAGTACATATTTGTATAGAGTAGGAGAGATGGCGACCAGTGATGGAATCCAATCTACCTTGTGACTAACGATTCTTGGATCTTCCCCAATGCCTCCATTTCATGACTGTGATGATTATGACCATGTTTCAACAACTCTTCATTAAAAAATAATCGATACACCATGAGTCTTGCCTATCATTTCCTACTCGCATCAAGCAGGAACCACTCATTCAAAGATGAGATCCATCGAGTTCCATGACTCTTCCTAGGTCTGGAAATGAGTATCTCAGGATCTCCTGCCATTCCCTCAATGTATGGGGGCTGACCGGGAATCTAACTCGGGGCCTACGTTGCTGGGTCAGCCTCTGATTCTTCTGATACAGGCAATCAGCCACACCAGGTCACCTTCACTCTGAAGGCCACCGTGTTTGAACCCAGCATGGTCAACATGCAAAGGAAAATAAATGTAAAAGTGCCAGGTGGAACTTCCCATTGCTTTTATTCCCCCTCGAAGCTTTTTTTTTTCCAGCAAACCCGGGATCCTACGGTCCGAGGTCTGTGGTTCCAGAGGCTGCAGCCTAGGATGATGGGAGCTGAGGCAGAGTTGCCATGACTTGAGTTCCAGTCCCGGGTCTGGCAAAAAAAAATTTAAAAAATTATGAATGAAGCACTCTAGCTAAGAACTCACACTGTTATACTGCTAGAGCTGGGATTTGAACTCAGGTCTAGGGAACCCCATTGCACTGTGGGAGAAGGGGAAGCTGGATCTCTATTTACATACAGGTGTGGTATGCATCTTGCATTCAATGTAGTTATCTTTTTTTTTTATTTTGAGTGTTATTCATGGATGTATTGTGTATTTTATTGAGTATGGTAACAGGTATATCTGTGCTGACATGGATGACAATTATTCCCATGGCTATAGAGTTGCCATCCTCACTGAGGCTCAGGACTTTCACAGGACAGGAAAACAGGGGGATTGATGGGCTTCTCACATCAGGGTGAAGATTTTGGCAGTGCTGGGATTTGAACTCAGGGCCTAGCAGGCCCAATTGGTGAATGGGTCAATTTGAGCACACCAGCCTGTGAGCCACTACAGAGCTAGGATGTACCCAGGTCCTGAGACTGAGCACTGGAAGCGGGGATCAATATAGTCATGAATTCATAATTTAAATACAGGATCTATATTATCATACATGGATGGGTGACATTATTTTGTGTCTTATTCATGGATGCAATGTGTATTTTATTGATTATGCTGACAGATATAACTGTGCTGACATGGATGGCAACCCATTCCCTTGGGTATAGGGTTGCCTATGTAGTAATCTCCTTCCTCCCTGACACCCAGGTCTTTCTCAAGACAGGAAAACAGATGGATCTATGGGCTTCTCACATCAGGATAATCTTTTGACAGTGCTGGGATTCAAACTCAGGGCCTAGCAGGCCCAATTGGTGAACAGGTAAAAGTGAGCACACCAGCCTGTGAGCCACTAAGGAGGTAGGCCAGTCCCAGGACCTGAGATACAACCCTAGGAGGAGGGGATTGGGGGCGGGGAGGGGGGGAAATAGTCATGCATTTATAAGTGCAAGTTAGTATGCAAATAAGTACATATTTTTATAGTGTAGGAGAGATGGCGACCTGTGATGAAATCTACCTTGTGACTACCAATTCTTGGATATTCCCCGATGTCTCCATTTCATGACTGTGATGATTATGGTCATACTTCATCAATTCTTCATTAAAAATAATCGATACCCCATGAATCTGGCCTATCTTTTCCTACTCACATCAAGCAGGAACTACTCATTCAAGGATGAATTTGATTGCATTCCACGATTCTTCCTAGGTCCGGAAACGAATGTCCCAGGATTTCCGGCCATTCCCTCTTCTTAACAGGGCTGACTGGGATTTGTCCTCGGGGCCTCCATTGTCTTCTTAGCCTGTGGCTCCCCCGAAAACCAGCAGGCCTTCAGCCATGCCAGGTCATCTTCAATCTGCAGGCAGCCATGTTCTGACCCAGAATGGTCACCATGCGAAGGAAAATAAACATAAAAGCACCAGGTGGAACTTCCCACAGCTTTATTTACCCTCACGTCTTCTTTTTTTTTCCACCAAGCCCCAGGGTCCTAGGGTCCGAGGACGGGCTGTGGGTCCAGAGGCTGCAGCCTAGGATGATCAGAGCTGAGGCAGAGTTGACACTACTTGAGTTCAAGCCCTGGGTCTAGTAAAAAAAAAAAATTAAAAAACTATGAACGAAGAACCCAAGCTCAGAATTTGTGCCATTTTACTGGGAGAGCTTGGATTTGAACTCAGGTTTGGGTGACTCTGTTGCATTGTGGGGGAAGGTTAAGCTCACCGTCTTTGAAGACTAAAAGGTCAGGCCTGGTACTGGACCTGATTTGAAGCCCCAGCACTAGGCAAACCCAGCTCTTTTAACATAGGATCCCTATTTACATACAGGTGTGGTATGCACCTAGTTTTCAGTGTAGTTAATCTTTTTATTTTGTGTCTTATTCATCTATGTATTGTGTATTTTATTGAGTATAGGATGACATATATAACTGTGCTCACATGGATGACAACCTACTCCCATGGGTATAGAGTTGCCTATGCTTTCTAGATCCTATCTGTGACCCAGGACTTGCACAGGATAGGAAAACATCTGCAAGGTTTGGCATCTCACATCAAGATGAACCTTTTGGCAGTGCTTGAAGTTGAACTCAGGGCCTAGCAGAACCAACTGCCAAATGGGTCCACATGAGCACACCAGCCTGTGAGCCACTAAGGAGCTAGAGCATACCCAGGACCTGAGATGTAGCCCCGGGGTGGAGCACCATATTCATTCCATTCATAAGCTGAAATTAGTATTCTAATAAAGGCCTGTTTGTATAGCATAGAAGATGTGGCGAGCTGTGTTGGAATCCTATCTTCCATGTGACTACCGATTCTTGGATTTTTCCCAATGCTTCGATTTCCTGAATGTAATTATTGTCACACTTCATGCAGTCTTAATTAAGATCTTGCCTATCATTTCCTATGCGAATCATGCATGAACTTCTCAACTCTTCCTTAGACCTGAAATCAAGCACCAGTACTGAAAAATATAACATTTATAGACATTTTAAATATTTGAGTTATATCTCTATATTCTTTTTAAATCGTGTTTGTTGGAGTGATTCATTATATTTTATTATTGATTGATTGATTGATTTAGCATTTATATTATGGACTGTGAGTACACCTATAACATTTATTACATTTGTCCCAATCTATTCCATAGCATATAGCTTTGCATACATAATATGTACATCACACCTGACACCCAGCACTTGCACAGAAAAGGAAAACAGGTATTACACATGGAATCTTACACCAGGAAGAAACTTTTGGCAATGATGGGACCTTGACTGAGGGACTAGGAGGCCCAATTCATGAAGGGGTGAGTGTCAGCACGGCCGCATCTAGCCCATGCAGGTGCCAAGTGGATCTGAAGACCTGGGATCGAGTTCCAGGTTTGGCCAAAATAGCAAAAATATTCTATGCAGATAATGGTATACAAATAAATACAAATTTAGATATTTACATATGGCCAGAAATGTCTATTTAGTGTTCAATGACACATACTACGCTCCTACGGATTTTCAGGTCTTTAGTGAGGACTTCATTTAATCAATAGTATTCTTTTAGTGCATAATAAACTATGAATGAAAATCAGCCCATCTCCTGTTATTATTGGGTCTAATATTCTGCTAGACTGATTGATGAACTACTCATCCAACCATGACATTGTTCACATTCCTCTGGTGCTCCTATGGATAGGCAATAGTTTCTTAGGCTCCCCAGCCCTTTCTAAGTGGCGTGACCTGGAACTAACTCACGACCTAGGTGTCCAGGTTGGCCTATTGCTTCGCTGCCAGCCTGCCAGCCTTCAGCAGTGCCAGGTAACCTACAGGTTGCAGCCGTGTCATTTGGAACCGGGATGGTCACCATGCAAGGAAGGAAAACCAAGGAACCGCCAACCATCCACAGATCACCGTTTTTTTCGGTGCTATTTTCATTTTGTTTTCCTGTCAGCCCCCTACGCGTACCATTCCATGATCCGCTGTGGGTCCAGAAGCTGCACAATCCCAGCCTAGGGTGATGGAATCTCAGGCAGTGTTGCCACAACCTCAGTTCAAGCCCCGTGATTGGCAATCAATCAATCAACAAAATTTTAAAATATTAAAAATAGCCGGGGGCCAGTGTCTCACACCTGTAATTCTAGCTACTCATGAGGCTGAGGATTGTGGTTCAAATCCAACCCAGGCTGTAAAACCCATGAGATTCTTATCTCCAATAAAGCACTAGAAAACCAGAAGTGGTGCTGTGGCTCAAGCGGTAGTGCACTCGCTTTGAGCTGAAGTGCCCTGGTTCAGCCCCCAAGGCCAGAGCTCAAGCCCCACGAAAAAAAAGTTGTAAAAATACTAATGAAGCTCACCAGCTTGGCATTCATACCTTTTATTTTCCCTGTAATTCCTGGGATTTGAACTCAGAGTCTGGGTAAATCTTATGCACTGTGGGGGATGGGGAAACACCATCTTTGAAGACAAGCAATTCAGGACTCTTACCTAGGCCTGAATTCAATCCCCAGCCCTGTTAAAGTAATATTCATCCACATTTGAAATAATGATTAGTATCTACATACTTATGTTTACCACATATTATTTTACTATGTATTTATTTTATTTTTTGCACTATTCATTCATTCATTATTTATATTGACTATTATTACACTTATAACATGTATTAAATTGATTACATCTTATGAGAACTATACAGATTAGCATATGTATTATATATCTTACTTCAGACCCAGGACATTCACAGAAATTCTATAGTAGATGATCCCATGCTTAGAAAAACAGAAAGAATCCATCAACCAAAGTCAAATTCATCCCTAGACACCCCAGTGGCTCACATCTTTAATCCCAGCTACTCAAGAGGTGAGAACTGGAAGATGAAGTTTCAAAGCCAAGTCAGGCAGAAAAGCCTGAGAGATGACATCTCCAATTAACTGGCAAAAGGCCAGACTACAGGTATGGCTGAAGTGGTAGAAAATCAGCTATGAACAATCAAACCAAGAAAGAGCAAGCTCAATTCAAGTGCAGAGAGAGGGAGTAGGGGAAGAAAGCAGAGAGAAATCCTCCAAAAACAGAGAACAAAACAACAGTACACACATCCCACCTAATTTATGGTACCAACAAACTGAAAATAAGAAATCAAGCTTGTGCAGTTATATAACTTTACATGAGCACATATGCTTTTAGGTACACTTAAAAGCTATGTTTTAATAATATATATGTAGATATATTAAAATGTATGTATATATATATATATATATCTTTAAATAAACTAAGAAAGCAGCCAATGAATAAATACTTCTGAATTAGTGCCTTACCCATGCCATTATAAATTATTTCTATTAAAAGTGTATTCCAAGTTTCTTTCCTCAGAATCAATCTTTAAGAAGTTTGTTCATGCACCAGGCAACAGTGGCTCATGGCTATAATCCTAGCTACTTAGGAGGCTGAGATATGAGGATGGTGGTTCAAAGCCAGCCTGGGCAGGAAAGTCCGTGAGACCCTTATCTCCAATAAACCGAAAACGGCACTGTGGCTCAAGTGGTAGAGCACTTGCCATGAGTTGAAGAGCTGAAGGTGGGCAGCCAAGCTCAGAGTACATGCCCCACCACCGACAAAAAAAAAAAAAGAAGAAAGAAGTTTGTTCATACAGATCATAAAATTCTAACCTTCTGAGCTTGAGGAAACTTGCCTTCCTTTTCTTCCAGGGTCTTATGCTCTTTAGGCAAGTACTCCACTACTGAGCTACATCCCAGTCCCAATGTTTTTGTTTTTCATTTTACAATTCACTTTATTCCCAAAATGCTTACAAGTACCTACTGCCCTCACAGAAGTGAGTTTTTATTCACTCAACTAGTGTATTTTGTGGTAGGCACTGAGGAAAACTCACACGATGCAACTGCAGAGAGTTTATAGTTATAGAAATAACTCTAAATAGAAATAACATCAACTGTCCCTCTAGGGAGGAATGATGTACTCATTTTCATTCTCACTCTTCATGGCAAATGTTCAAAAGGGAAACATCAATGTGCTATGCTGAAATATAAGTGTTTAAACCCCTTTTTGAAAAACTCTCATGTTATAAAATCAAAATGTATGAAATAAAGGTGAACTTTAAAGTGAACTTTAAAAAATATGAAAAAAGCTAATGAAGCTCAATGGCTTGGAATGTGTGCTATTTTTCATCTGCAAGGCCTGGGATTTTTACTCCGGGTCTAGGTAACTCTGTTGCACTCTGGGGGAAGGGGAAGCTCTCTATGCTTGAAGATCAGAAAGTCAGGCCTCTTCCCCAGGCCTGAATTCAGGCCCCAACCCTGGAAAACATAGTCCTTACATGTATTTTAGAAATAGGATTGAACTTCCAGACAGGTGCTCAGTCCATATCACGTTTGGTGTGGTTATTCATTGTACTTTTTGTTTCATTCATTTAATTACAGTTTATTTTATTGACTGTGATGACACCTAACCATGTATTACTTTATTTACACCCTATCACATAGCATTTAGATTTGTAGACTTCTTCTCCATCATGCCTGACACCCCACACTCTCACAGAAAAGGAAAACAGGTGTCACACTTGGCTTCTTACTCCAGGAGGAAATTTTTGGCAGGCTTTGAGATCAAGGCCCAGGCGTGGCCAAAATAGCCCTAGATGGATAGGCAGGTGGTAGTACACCAATAAATACATATTAGTACAGAGTGCCAGAGCCGTGTATCTAGTATTCAATGACATCTGCTTCGTTCCTACCAAGTCTTAGGTAGTTATTATGCCTCCATTGAAGGAATATTATTCTTTTCATGCCTAATTAACCATTCAATAAGTTCAATCAGCTTCCTAGGATTATTGCGTCTAATTTGAGTCTAGACCGCTGCACGAACTATTCAATCATGAGTTGGATACCATTCCATCGGAATTTCTATGCACAAGCAGGAGTCTCTTGGGATCTCCTGCCAATGGTAGGTGTCAGGACCAGGATTTGAACTCAGGGACTGTGTTGCGGGGTTGGTCTATGGCTTTCCTGCCAGTCTGCCAGTCTTCAGCAATGACAGGTCACCTATGCGTGGCATCCATGTCATTCAGACCTAGGATGTTCACCATGCAAGGAATCAAAGCCAATAAACTGCCTACCATGTGTGGCTTGCTGCTTGTTTTAGTGTCATTTTCATTTTGTTTTCCTGTCAGACATCGGGTCTTAAGATTCCAGGATCAGCTTTGGTTCTGGAGGCTGCAACCCAGGCTAGTGTGATGGAAGCTGAGACAGAGCTGTCACAATCTGAGTTCAAGCCATGTGCATTGCCAAAAACAAACAAAAAAATTAAATTAAAAAAATTACAACAATTAAAAAATTAAAACAATTTAGAAATTAAAAAAACAATTATTTATCTCCCTGTTTTGCAATTCGTGCCATTTTTTCTGCCAGGCCTGGGATTTGAACTCAAGATCTGGGTAAATAGTAGCACTGTCAGGCTAGAGGAAAGCACATCATATTTGAAGCCAAAGAAGTCAGTCCTGTTCCCTAGGCCTGAATTCAAGCCTCAGTCCTGCAAAACATACTCCTTGTATACATTTTATTTACATTTTAAAGACAGGATTTATACTTCCATATAGTCAGACAATATCATGTTTGGTATGGTTATTCATTTCATTTCTTGTTTTATTCATTTATTTACCATTTATTTTATTGACTCTTTTGACCCCTATCCCGTTTATTACATTGTTTACTTCCTATCACATAGCATCTAGATTTGTAGATGCGTTCGCTATCATGCCTAAAACCCAGGACTCTCTCAGAAAAGGAAAACATGTGTCACACTCAGCTTCTTACTCCAAGATTAAATTTTTGGCATTGCTGGGATCCGAACTTGGGGCCTAGCAGGCCCAATTCATGAATGGGTAAGGGTGAGCACGGCAGCCTCTAGCCAATGAAGCTGTGAGGTGGTTCCCAGGCACTGAGATGGAGCCCCAGGTTTGGCCAAAACAGTGATACATAGATTGGCAGATGGTGTTAAACAATTAATACATATTGGTAAAGAGTGCCAGAGCCATCTATCTGACTGAATGACGCCTAATACATTCCTACCAACTCTTAGGTATTTATTATATTGTCTTTGAAGTAATATTATTCTTTCCATCCTTAATAAACTATCAATTAAAATCAATCAGCATCCTAGGATTATTACATCCACTTTTAGACTCGACTGATGCACAAACTACTCTTTCAATCAGTATTCCTATGCATAGGAACGAGTCTCTTGTGATGTCCTGCCATTGGTAGGTGTCAGGACTTAGATTTTTAATCCAGGGCCTATGATGACAGGTTGGCCTATGGCTTCCCTGGTAGCCCACCAGCCTTCAGGAATAGCAGTATAGCAGTTCAGCTCCACTTTGCAGCCATGTCATTCAGAATCAGGATGGTCACCCTGCAAAGAAAAAAAAAAACATAAAACCCCCAGTCCCCTGCAGCTCGCCACTTTTTTTTTTTTCCAGTTTTTTTTTTTTAATTTAATTTAATTTTATTTGTGAACATACTGTACAGAGGAGTTACAGTTACATGGGCAGGATAATGCGTGCATTTCTTACCAAGCATTGCAGCCTCCTCCTTTGTTTATCCTTCACATCCCTTCCCAGCCTCCCCCCTCCCCCCCTAATCCCAATCCTTCTCCTTCCCCCCCCCCCCCCCCCCCCCGCACCAACGTTGTAAAGCTCGTTTTGGACATGACAACTTGTACTTCTCATTGTTGCAACAGGTCCACCTGTATCCTTAAACAACTGGTTTTTCCCCATCTCCTCCACAAGTTATACTGACATCAAATATAGTGAAAGCAGGGGTTATACTGTGGAGGAGGGGCATACAAAGCAACAAAGGGATAATCTTATAAATGTGTTAGAAACACATGCATGAAAGAAAAAAAACATTAAAATACACATCTAAGGGTTCATTTTCCTGACATCACATTATCTGACCTTTTCCGCTTGACTCATACATATACTAGATATTACAAATAAGGGAAACCATGGGACCTACGTTTCTTTGGGCCTGGCTTACTTCACTTAATATAATTTTTTCCAAGTTTTTCCATTTCCTAACAAATGGGGCAATGTCATTCTTTCTGATGGAGGCATAGAATTCCATTGTGTATATATACCACATTTTCTTGATCCATTCATCTACTGAGGGGCATCTGGGTTGGTTCCATATCTTAGCTATGGTAAATAATGCTGCAATAAACATAGTTGTGCTGGTAGCTTTAGTGTGGTCTTGTTTGTAAACATTAGGGTAAATGCCCAAAAGTGGGATTGCTGGCTCATAGGGGAGCTCTATGTGAAGTCTTTTGAGGAACCTCCATACTGCTTTCCAAAGTGGTTGAACAAGTTTACATTCCCACCAACAATGAAGTAAGGTTCCTTTCTGTCCACATCCCCTCCAACATCTGTTGTTGTTAGAGTTCTTGATTTTTGCCGTTCTAACTGGAGTGAGGTGATATCTCAATGTTGTTTTGATTTGCATTTCTTTTATGGCTAGGGATGTTGAACATTTCTTCATGTGTCTATTGGCCATCCTTCTTTCTTCTTCAGAGAAGCTTCTCTTTAAGTCTTTCGCCTACTTACTTATTGGGCAGTTGTTTCTTTGAGGATTTGTTGTTGGGTGGTTTAATTTTTTGAGTTCCAAGTATATTTTAGATATGAGACCCTTGTCCGTTGTATGGCTAGTAAAGATCTTCTCCCAATCCGTGGGCTTTCTATTGATCTTGCTAGCTATGTCATTTGCCCTGCAGAAGCTCTGCAACCTTATACAATCCCATTTGTCCAACCTTTCTTTGATTTGTTGTGTTTTTGGGTCTCTATTCAGAAAATTTCGGCCTGAGCCAAGGAGACCCAGGGTTTCTCCTATTCCATCCTGTAATGTTTTCAGAGTGTCTGCTTTGAGTTCAAGGTCTTTGATCCATTTGGAGTTGATTCTGGTGCAGGGTGATATATAAGGATCTAGCTTTAGTTTTCTACATGTAGTTAACCAGTTTTGCCAGCACCATTTACTGAAGAGGCTGTCTGTCTTCCATTCTATTGTTTTAGCTCCCTTATCGAAGATTAGATGGCTATAGGTCTGTAGGTTCATTTCTGGGTTTTCAATTCTATTCCATTGGTCCTGAGGTCTGTTCTTATGCCAATACCAAGCTGTTTTGATTACTATGGCTTTATAGTAGAGTTTGAAATTTGGTATTGATATTCCTCCAGCAGTGTTCTTTCCGTTGAGGAGCGTTTTTGCTATTCGGGGTATTTTATTGTTCCATATGAATTTTTGGATTGCCTCTTCTATTTCCTTGAAGAATGAGGGTGGAATTTTGATAGGTATTGCGTTGAATTTGTAGATAGCCTTGGGAAGTATTGCCATTTTCACGATGTTAATCTTTCCAATCCAGGCAGCTCGCCACTTTTTGTGCTGTCCTACTTTTTTCTTCCTGCAAGCTCTGGGCCTAGGATCCCAGGATCGACTATGGGTGAGAGGCTGCAGCCCAGTCTAAGGCAATTGAAGCTGAGGTAGAGTTGCCACGACCTGAGTTCAATCTCCATAGTTGGCAAAAAAAAAAAAAGAATAAATAAATAAATAATTTATTTAACTAAATTGAAAAAAATCCCCCTGGTTTGGAATTTCTGCCAGTTTTCTTTCCTAACCTGGGATTTGAACTCAGGATCTTGGTAAATCTGTAGCAATGTGAGGGAAGGTGCAGAGTTTCTACTACTTGAGTTCAAATCCTGTGCCAAGCCAAAAATAAAAAACAAAAATTAAGTCACTGACCTCAGCCTGGGGTGGGGGCATAGCTGTGGAGGTGGGAGGGAAGGGATGGCAAGGGGAAAACAAAGGAGGAGGCAGCAATGGTCAATAGTAAATGTACTCATTACTTTGCTCATGTAACTGTAACCCCTCTATACCACATTTTTACAACAAAAAAAATGCACCAAAAAGGAAACAATTTAGAGCTCGAAGAAGCACTTTGCAGGGAAGGGAAGGATGTCTGAATAGATATACAAAATTATACAATGCTGTTTTTAAAATGTTCAGTATGGAACTGAATAAACATAACTGCTTCCATTAAAAATAATTAAGTCACTGTCTTGGAACTGGGACTAGTATTTCTGCCACTGCTGGAATTAGATCTCACCATACAGGTAACTCTTTTGCATCATAGGTGAAGGGGAAGCTCACTGTCCTTGAGGAAAAGAAATTCAGGTAAGAGTTCCCAGTGGCTGAATTAAGTCCATATAATGGAAAATAATATTTATGTACATGTGTAATATATGTTACGTATTATATGTGTATGTTTAATACAAGCTACGTTTTTTTATTATTGATTTTGTATTTCTATATTTTATTCATTTACTTATTTTTATTGTATTAGTATTATTATACACATAATATTTATTACATTTTGCACATCTATTATAGAATTATACACAATAATTTAGGACATTGACTCATTTTTCATTAATACTTTATTAACTGTTGAAACATGATACATAATTAAATGGAGGGATTTGTCTCAGTCTTCACATGTTTAGAGTCTCTCCCAAATATGAGCTTTGTCTTGTTTATCTTTAACACCTTCCTATAGGGATTTCTTTAGATGATTTATACTCAGAAGCCTTTCCTTGAGGATAGGCAAGTTGAGGGATAATATTGTAAGGGTGGGACTGGGAATGTGGCTTAGTGGTACAGAGCTCGCTCAGCATGCATGAATGCCAGGGTTTGAATCCTCAGTGCCACATACTCAGAAAAAGCCAGAAGCTGTGGTGTGCTCAAGTGGTAGAACACTAGCCTTCAGAAAAAGAAGCATGGAGACAGTACCCAGGCCCTAAGTTCAAGCCCCAGCACTGGCAAAAACAATAGGCCAGATGCCAGTGGCTCACACCTGGAACCCTATCTTCTCAGGAGGCTGAGATCCGAAGACCACAGTTCAAAGACAGCCTAGACAAGGAAAGCCTGTTAGACTCTTATCACCAATGAACCAGCAAAAGACTCCATGTGGTGCTGTGGCTCAAGTGGTAGAGTGTTCGCCTTGAGATGAAGGGCGTAGGAACAGTGCCCAGGCTTGAGTTGGAGACACAAAATGGGAAAAACATGAGGGTTAATCAAAGTACTTTTCCTATTTGCTAATTAGGAGAACATTCTCTAGAAAACGAACGCTGACGCTGATGTACACCAGAATTGGAGTCAGAGCTCAAGGTTCAAGTTTAGCAGATCCATATGCCCAGCCTCTCAGACTCTAGTATTATAACCTTGTGTCCTACAGAGTTCTGAAAGGTCCATTGTTGAAAGGCTTAATATGTTCCCCAAGCCCTTTGCGATAAGCAGTTGACTTGTATTGTCAATGTCATTACAGTTCTGACCTAGCAGAGCACCAGTAGCTAAGGCCTATCACCCTTGCTCAGGGGGCTGAGGTCTGAGGTTCACAGGGTGATGCCAGCCAGGGCGGAAAGTCTATGACACTCTGACGTCCACTTCTGAAAGGGCAGCTGTTCAAAAACTTCCTGGGTTTCCCTTGGTGATGAGAAGTTACTTGTATTTGAGTTGAACTCAAGGCTTGGGCACTGTCTCTAGCACTCTACTACTTGAGCCACAGCACCAATTCTAGCTTTTTCTGTGCATGTGCTACAGAGGAGGGATCAAACCCTCTGTAGGGCTTCTTGCATGGCAGGAAAAAGCACTGTCTCACTAATCCACATTCCCAGCCCTCTCATCTTTTTCTTAATGGTAGTTTCTACATAAGTATGCTACCATTTTACATCCCCCAAGTTTAATTTTCTGAATACCCGTTATTTCAAAAACCCTGATCTTCTCTTCCTCTGCCTGATTTGTGACTGTTCTTGCGTTGGCCTCATAACAATATGCCAATAAAGGCAGCTGAGATCTTAAGTTTGCATCATATAAGGACACAGGCCTGGAACTCTGGTAGAGAAAAGCCATGGGTCTGAAAACAAGAGAACGATGCAGTATGTGCAGCAAGCCTATCTGAAAAATAAATGTGTACATAAAAGGAGAAGCATTACATACAATCTGTTTGCACTCAGGGAGGTAATATACACACATAAGTAAGTAGGACACTGATACATAAACTTGGCCTTCTCTTTTTGAATTTCTTTGGTGGCCATATCAGGGCTTAAACTCAGGGCCCTATGTGTTCCTCAGCTGTTTTGCTCAAGGCTGAGACTCTACCACTGCCACAACTCAACTTCCGGACATCTGGTCCTTAATTGGACATAAGCACCTGCCAGGTTTTTCCTGCCTGGTCTGGCTTGTATCTCCTGCTCGGCTTTCTTTCTCAAAGCTAGAGCTCTACCCTCTGGGCCACTGATTCACTTCTGGTTTTCTGGTGGTTTATTGGAAATAAGAGTCTCGCAGACTTTCCTGCTCGGGCTGTCTTTGAACAGAGATCTCCTGAGGAGACTTCAAGTGGCTTTCCTCAGGGATTCGCCGAGGATCTGCTCCACACAAACCCTTAGTCTAAATCTCGAGAGGTACTAGAGAAAAAAGGAAACATGAAGATGCTTCTAGTATGTTCTAGATACTTCAGGTTGGAGACACAAAACACTCAAAATTATTAGATTATTTTATAGGCAGACAGCATGAGGATCGCTCCAGCTTTTGGTCCTCTCGTGCTGAGACAGTAAATTCACTGCAGCTCAATGCTAAGTGACTGAACTGGCATGTCCTGTGGACATTTGCTGCCAAAATCATTTGACACTCATTTCTCACTTTTGGCTTCAAACCTGTGACCAGAGGAGAAGAGGAGGAGAGAAAATCCTTCTCAGAGAAAGCACCTATAAAGAACATTGAGTAGTTTACTTATAAATTCAAGGCATTGGAATGATGCTGTTAAGTAGTCAGATTGTCCAGATTAAAAAATGAAGAAGAAAAGAAAGGCAGGTACCAGTGGCTGCTGACTGTAATCCCAGCTCCTCAGGAGGCTGAGATGTAGAGAATCTGAGTTTGAATCCAGCCAGCATAGGAAAGTCCATGACACAGTTATTTGTAAGAGATCACAGAAAACCCAGAAGTGGGGCTGTGGCTCAAGGTTAATCCACTACTCTTGAGCAAATGTAACTCAGGGACAAGGCCTATGCTCATAGTTCAACCCCAGGATCCGCTTCCATGTATTTGTGTATGTGTGGATGTATTCCTATGGGTGAAACTCTACAGTAGCTATGATGAAAGGCACCAAGCTAGAAAATTTGTTTTCAATACAATGATTTCATAACACAGAGACTGCTTTCATGACAGTGCATTTCCCTGGGCTCTCCTCACAGTTCCCAATGCAGCCTGAGGGTTTCTCTGCCTCCCAGGCCTGCTGGAAGAAGTCTCTCTCACTGTCTGTACAGGCAGACAAAAGGCCTCAGTCCTGTACAGCTGTGTAACAAACAATTCCATATGTGTCAATTAGTGAGGATGAGTGTGGATGGGCTCTGAAGGTCAGGACAAAAAATCCTCTTTGTACCCCAAGCTATCTCTCTGCCCAGTGCTCCGTTTTAACAGGAAGCCTTCATTTGTGCCACCTCCTGTGGCAGGCCAAGTTCTCAGCACTAATCCTGCCTTTGTAAGACTATATTCTGGTGCTTAGATACAGTGCTCAATATAATTCAGGAGTCCTTCTGGCAGACAACTAGGGCACTTAACCTCAAGAAAAGTTTCATTGAGGGTGATGAAGGGCTTATGATGCCTCTGCTAGGTTTCCGGAAGCTTTGGAAATCCAAGCACATGTCTGATCTCACCATGCTTCCTGTCATCTAGGACTGCTGAAGCACATTAGGTTTTGAAACCTTTGACCTCTCCTAGTTGAGCCCTGGATGGCAAAGTTTTGGGGTTGAACACAGGACCTGGGTGCTGACCATGAGCTCAGTGCAGGAGCCCAGTGCTTTACCATTTTGTGTCACAGCTTTTACTTCTGGTCTGTGTGTGGGTGTGGGTGTTCGAGCGTGCACACATACAGCAGTCCTGGAGCTTGAACTCAGGACCTGAGCACTGTACCTAATTTCTCTTGCACAAGAATAGCCCTCTCCCACTTGAGCCACAGAGACACTTCATGCTTTTTTCTAGTGATGTGTACCTGAGAAATCAAATCCAGAGTATCATAGATGCAAAGCACTCTACCCCTAAGCACATTCCCAGCCCTCTTCTTCAGGTTTGTTATTTTCTTTCTTTTTTGTTGTTGTTGGTTGGAGCAGTTGAAGTCTGGGCCTGGGTGCTGTGCCTCAAGTCTTGTGCTCTACCACTTGACCCAAAGCACCATTTCAGACTTTCTCATGGTTCATTGGAGTTAAATGTCTCGAGGACTTTCCTTCCCAGGCTAGCTTTGAACCATGATCCTCAGATCTCATCCTCCTGAGGAGCTAGGATGACAAGCATGAGTGACAAGCATCCAGCTTCCACTTCAGGTTTCTTAGTGGTGAATTGGAGATAATAGTCTCATGGGACCTTTTGAGTCTGGCATAGTTTGTAAGCCAGATCCTCAGATCTCAGGTTCCTGAGAAGGCAGGCTGACAGACCTCAGCTATAGACCCCTAGGCTGTGGCATTCTACTGCAAGGGGGTCCTTGGCACCACGTAGTTTAGTGCTAGCCATGTGCCCAAGAGGTAAGGGTCAGTACCTATGCCACGAGTTCAAGGTTCATGACTGAGAAAAACAAAACAAAACAATTGTCTGCAGTAGACAACTCACCCACTCTTTAGTAATACATAATTTTGTCTCTGCCATGGGGACATATCTGCATCTCAATATTCTTGTCTGCATAATCATCTCAGTTGTGTAGCTCTTACAAGGACCATATGAAAGAGTGCATTCTGTGAAGGACACAGCAGATGGCACTCTTTGAAGGACTCAGTACACAACATCCTGTGAAGACTTACCACCCAGCACCCAATGCAGGACTCAGCACACTGCACCCTGTGAAGAACTCAGGACACAGCACCCTGTGCCAGACTCAGCACAGAGCACCCTATGAAGGATTCAGCACATAGCTCTATTCCACAAGCTGTCATTAGAATTAGGTTGTTTTCATCGGTATCATCATTCTTTGAGGAACGTTTCATGAATCACACAAGTTCACATCTAATGGTTTAGTGGGGTGTTCTTTTGGGGGGGGGCAGGCTACCCATAGAGCTTGAACTCAATGCAGGGGATACTGTTCTAATAACATATGCTCAAGGCTAAGGCTCTACTACTTAGAGCCACATCTCCAAGAGTCTCACATACTTCCTACCAGGGCTTGGTTTTTTTTTTTTTTTTTTTTTTTTTTTTTTTGTTTGTTTGTTTGTTTTTGTTGGTCATGGGACTTGAACTCTGGGCCTGGGCGCTGTCCCTCAGCTCTTCAGCTCAAGGCAAGCGCTCTACCACTTGAGCTACTGCGCCACTTCCGGTTTTCTGGTGGTTTATTGGAGATAGGAGTCTCACAGTCTCTCCTGCCCGGGCTGGCTTTGAACCGTGATCCTCAGATCTCAGCCTCCTGAGTAGCTAGGATTACAGGCGTGAGCCACCAGCGCCCGGCCCAGGGCTTGGTTTTAAAGCTCCCAAGCAGCCAGGAGGATGGGGGCAAGCCAGCAGCATCTGGTTCTGTGGAGCTGGGTTGCAGCTGTTTACATCTGCCTAAGTCAGGTTAGGTGGCAACTGTCAGTGCCAGACTCCTAGCTTGTTCTGTGATGTGGTATTTGAAGTCCTGTCTTTCTATAATTGTAGTTAGAACATTCTACCATTTTTTGGTGGCAGTGGTGGGGCTTGAGTAAGGGCTTAGACACTGTCCCTAAGTATTTGTGCTCAAGGCTAGCACTCAATTGATTGAAAGACAGCAGAAATTCCAGGTTTTCTGCTTATGTGGCACTGAGAAATCGAACCCAGGGCTTTGTGCTTACTAGGGGAGCACTCAATCACTGAGCTCCAGGAGTAAAGGAGGTATAAATAGATAGATTGTTGTATATAAATATTATATACACAAAAGAGAGATGTCGATATTATTACATTATAGATAATATTACAACCAATTATTAGGTATTAAATTATATCTCTATTTAATGATGTGTCCCAGCTAACAATTAATAAAGCATTAATTAATACTCAATATCCTATTGTTTATCACATATGTGCATACATCCATACATATAATTAAATATTTTATAGAATGAGGTAGGTGTCTATATATTATTAAATTATGCATCATGTGCTACTACCAATTATTAGGTATTTATGTCTCCATGCAATTTTTATTCTGTTAATACTTAATAAAACGTTAATTAAACTTAATCCACATCCTATAATTACCGCATCTAATTTTATCCTACAATGATTCATTACTAATTCAATCTGTTTATCATTTATTGTAGTGACAATTCTCTACCTATGACTTTTTTTACCTTTGTGACATTCTACTTACATAGCATATTGATTTGTATCCAAATTATACATCCTACCTGACACTGAACACTTTCAAAGAAAAGAAAATTATGTGTCACGCTTGGCTTCCCACTCCATGATTACATTTTTGGCAGTGTTGGGATCTAAATTCAGGGCCTAGAAGACTCAATTCATTTATGTGTGGCTGCCAGCACAGCAGCCTCTAGCCAATTCAGCTGCCAGGTTGTTCCCAGGCCCTGAGATCGAGCCACATATATTGACTCCATATTGTGCTTAGTATAGCTATTCATTTTTTTGTTTTATTCATTTATTTACCATTTATTTTATTGACTGTTCTTACACATGGACTATTTATTACATTTATTATATAGGATGGATTTGCCGATGTATGAACTTCACACCTGACATCCAGGACTTTCACAAGCAAGGAAAACCTGTGTAACCAAGGGTTTCTTACTCTATGAATCAATTTTTGTGGGTGCTGGCATCTGAACTCACAACCTACAAGGCCCAATTCATGAATGGGTGAGTGTCAGTACGCCAGCCTGGGGCATATTGAGCTGACAAGCAGTTTCCAGCACCTGAGATCGAGCCCCAGAGGTTGACAAAATAAGAACAGATTGACATGCAGATGGTAGTACACAAATAAATATAGATCTTTATAGAGTGCCAGAGATATCTATACATTATTCAGTTGAATAGGCTACATTCCTACCAATATTTGGGTATTTTTAATGCCTCCATGTAATTTATATTATTGTTTTCATCCTTAATGAATTGTTAATTAAATCAACCACTGTCCCGAAACTATTGTGTACATGTAATTAATAGTATTCTTTTAATGTATCAAAAACATTCATGAAAATCCATCGGCCTCCTAAAATCACTCTAATTTTATAGTAGCATCATTCAGGAACAACTAATTAAACCTTAACATTCATAACCTTCCATCGGTATTCCTATGAATAGGAATGAGACTATTAGGATCTCCGGCCATTTGTAGGGGTCAGGACCAAGCTTTGAACCCCGGGCCTATGTTGCCTAGTTGGCCTATGGCTTCCCTGGTAGCCCTCCAGCCTTCAGCAATGCCAGGTTTCCAACACTTTTCAGCCATGTCATTCAGACACAGGAAGATCACCTTGCAACGAAAACAAATGTAAAACCGGCAGCCATCTGCAAGTTGCAGGTTTTTCTTCTTTGTTTCTGTGTTGTTTTATGTATTTATTATTCCTGTCAGCATTTGTGCCCCGGGAACTCAGTTTTGGCTGTGCGTCTGTAGTAGGAAGACCCCTACTCAGGCAGGCAAGCCCACCTAGTCGTCCGGAGTGACAGAGCCCACCGCAACAAAGTTGATATTAAAGAAGCAACTTTATTGAGAAGGTTCCTGCATTGACTGGCCAGGGCCACAGCACAGGCTCGGGAGCTGATACTGTGACCCCTAGCGGCCCATGTGCTTAGGTTTTTAAAGGCAAATATCACAAGGTGAAGCCTGGTCACATAGGCAACCAAAGAGATTTTTCACACACCCAAAAGATTGCAAAGTCATACCAGACCACACGCAGGTGGCCAGTGAGGTTACACTTTGTCACATAAGGCTGTTTAAACCAGCCTATCACTTTTGGTTTAAATGACTCTCGAATTCAATGGTAAAGCAGAGCTTAAGGTAAACATACACAAAGGAGTTTAGTGGAGTTTAACATAAGCATGTGAAAAAGGTAGAGTTTATAGTAAACTTGGGATGTCTCCAGCATGCCAGCCAGCAGCCAGCATGAGCCAGATTACTGGCTACCTGTTTAATTGGTCAGTCTTTAACAGAACAATGAAGGAGGGCTGAGTTGTTAAGGGGGTGGGGGGGACCTAGAGGCATTCTTTTCATTCCAAGAACTGGGCTGGTTGGAGCCAAGGTTTTTGTTTTTTTCTATAATCCCTAAAACAAAAACAAAACCTGTAAAGAAGCTGTCCCAGCTGGAGTCTCCTCTCAGGGCCTAGTTCAGGTCCAGTGGCTGCACCCCAGCCTGGAGTGATTCAAGCTGAGGCAGAGTTGCCATGCCCTGAGTTCAAGCTCTGTGCTTGAGAAATTAAAAATAAATAAATAAATAAACACATTAAAATATTTTAAAAATTATGAGGCTGCTTGGCTTGCAATTCATGCCATTTTTTCTGCCAGTCATGGGATTTGAACTCAGGGCCCACGTACATCTACAGCACTGTGGGAGAAGGGGAAGCTCACCTTGCTGATAGACAAGCAAGTCAGGCCTGTTCCCTTGGCCTGAATTCAAGTCCTAGCTCTTGCAAAAATAATATTTGTATGCATTTTAAATACAGGATTCATATTTACATACACATGTTTACTGCATATTGCAGTTAGTGTGGTTATTCATTTTATTTTGTGTTTTATTTATTTCTTATGTATTTTAGTGAATATGATTACACACATAACCTTTTTTACATCTTATTACATAGGACATAGATTTGCCAATGTACTATACCTCATTCCTGAGACCCAGGACTTTCACGGATAAGGAAGACAAATGGGACATTTGGCTTCTTCCATCAGGATTACTTAAGTTTTTGGCAGTTCTGTGATTTGAACTCAGAGACTAGAAAGCCCACTTCATGAATGGGGAGGGGGTCAATGTTAGCACACCAGTCTGATGCAAATGGAGTTTGTGGTCAAATTTGGCCCTAGGAGTGGCCAAGATATAAACACATAGATGTGTAAAATGCAGTGTGTGTTTAATTACAAATGTATATGCATCTATCAACATATACAGAGAGAGACAGATAGACATTTATGGAGATTCTAGTGTATAACTATATAAAGAGTGATGTCTATATCTTACTTTTATATATTCTATTGCTACTAATTATTTTTTCTAAAATTATTCCTCCATTAATTAATCACGGTAGAAAACTTAACAAAATATTAATTAAATTAATCAATGACCTATATACAATGCATACAATCTTATATCAGAAAGACTAGTTAACTAGTAATTCAATTAGCACATTTCAAACATTCTATTAGTGTTCCTAGAGATAGGAACCAGTTTCCTAGGATCTTCAGCTATGTGTACGTGGGAGTTCCAGGATTGAACTCAGGGCGCAGGTGTCAGGGTTAACCTCAGGCTTCACTGACAGCCCACCAGCCTCAACCATGCAAAGTCATGTACAATTTTTAAGCCAAGTCAGTGAGACCCAGGATGGTCACTGTGCAAAAGAAACAAAGGTAAAACTGTTGTGTAAAACTTTCTGGTTTTTCCTCTTCCATTTTGATTTGTTTTTTGTTTGTTGGCCAGTGCTGGGAGTTGAAATTGGGTCCTAGGATCCTTGGAGCATCTGTGGGTTTAAAAGCTGCACCCCAGCCTAGGGTAATCTAGGCTGAGGCAGAGTTGTGAAGACCTGAGTTCAAGATCTGTGCCTGCCCCCCCACCAAAAGTTAAGGTCTTGGCTTGGAATTTGGGACATTTTATCTGCCATACCTGGGATTTGAAATCAGGGCCTGGGTAAGTCTATTTTGCTGTGGATGAAGTTGAAGCTCACCCTCCTTGAATAAAAGAAAGTCAAGAGTATTTCCTTGGGCATGAATTCTAGCCCCAGGACTGGCAAAATAATATTTATATACATTTATAATGTACATCATATATATATATTTGCATAGGTATTACATATTGAACCTAGGAAACAATATTTTCACAGACAGCAGAACTGGTCAACATTGGCTTCTTACTCCACCTATTGTCTTTGGCACTACTAGGATTTGAACTCAGGGCCTTGAATGCCCAACTCATCAAGGGATCAATGAAAGCACAGCAGCCTCAAACAAATGCACTGCCAGGGAGTTCCCAGGACCTAAGTTTAACCTCCAGGAGTGGCCAATGTATAAATAGATAGATGCATAAATTGCTGTACATACATATATATGCATAGAGTGAGTGAGAGATGTATATGTATATTCCAGTGTATATTTCAATATATGAATATATTTATAGAATGTGAGATGTTTATATATAATTAAAGTACATGTAATATATTACTAATAATTATTAAGTATTAAATTATGCCTTCATTTAATGATGTATCATGGTTTAAGGCACAATAAAGTGCTTCCTTGTGCAAAAGGAGCTCAGGGAAAATGTCTAAGCTCACAGTTCAAGCCTCAGGACCTGCACCAAAAAAAATAAATAGAGCCAGTAACTCCATGTGACTGTGTATGTGTGAATGTATTTCTATTGGTGAACATCAAGAGTCACTATGAAGAAAGGCACCCAGCTAGGAAATTTGCTTTGAATAGCATGATTTCATAGCCCAGAGGGTGCTTTCAAGACAGTGCATGTTCCAGGGTTCCCCTCCCTGTTCCTAGTGTAGCCTGAGGGGTTCTCCACACCCCAGGCTGCTGGAGGAAGTCTGCCTCATTGTTGGAACAGGCAGACAAAAGGTCTCACTCCTGTACAGTTCTGTAACAAAAGACTCTATCTGGGCCAACTAGTGATGATGAGTGTGGGCAGGAGAAAAAGGCCTCTTTTCACCCCAAGATATATGTCTCCCCAGTGCTCTGTTTTGACAGGAAGCCTTCATTTGTGCCACCTCCCGGGGCAGGCCAAGTTCCCTGCACTTATTCTGTCTTTGTTAGCCTATGTTCCAGTGTTGAAACAAACTGCTACAATTAATTCAAGATTCCTTCTGGCAGACAACAACTAGGGAGCTGAATCTAATGCAATGATTCATTATTGGCAACAGTGCCTCCCCAGGATTACGGAAGTTTGCTACATCTAAACACATTTGCAAAATCACAATGTTCCCTGTTATGTAGGGCTGGTGGAGCTCATCAGGTTTTGAAACCTTTGACCTCTCCTAGTTGGGCCTTGGGTGGCTAGGTTTCCAGATTGAACACAGGGCCTGAGTACTGACCATGAGCTCAGAACAGAAGCTCAATGTATAATAGGAAGACCCCTACTCAGGCAGGCAAACCCACCTAGTTTTCTGGAGTGACAGAGCCCACCGCAGCAAAGTTGGTAACAAAGAAGCAACTTTATTGAGAAGGTTCCTACACTGACCGGCCAGGGCCACATCACAGGCTAAGGAGCTGATACTGCCACCCTGAGCAGCCCCCACTCTTTGGCTTTTAAAGGCAAAATCCATGAGGTCGAGCCTGGTCATACACAGTGACCAATGAAATCATACCATACAAAAGGATTGCATGGTCATACCAGACCACACACAGGTGGCCAATAGGCAGAGCTTACTGTAAGCATGTGTGAAAGGCAGGGTTTACCTCCATAAGCAGGTGGTGTCGGGTAGTTGCAGCCAGATTACAATCTATCTGTTTTAGGGGTCAGTCTTGGGGAGGGGGACCTAGAGGCATTCTTTCCATTCTAGAGGCATTCTTTCCATTCCAGGAGCAGGGCTTCTTGGAGCCAAGGTCTAGTTAACCTTGTTTAAAGTTTTTTTTGTTGTTGTTGTTTGTTTTTTCTAAACTCCCTAAAACAAAGGCAAAGCCTGGAAAGAAGCTGTACCAGTTCAAGTCTCCTCTCAGGGCCTACTTCCCAGTGCTTTACCCTTTGATGTCATGGTTTCACTTCTGGTATCTGTGTGTGGGTGGGGGAGGGTATTTTGTGTGCATATACTAGTCCTGGAGCTTGAACTCAGGACCTCAGCACTGTACCTGAGTTTCTCCTGTACAAGGATAGCACTCTACCACTTGAGCCACAGAGCCACTACAGGCTTTTTTCTAGTAATGTGCCACTGAGGATTCAAAGCCAGGGTTTCAAACATGCAAAACACTCTACCCCTAGGACCCATTCCCAGCACTGCACTTCAGGTTTCTTTCTTTTCTTGTAAGTGGGAGGAGTTGAAGTCTGGGCTGGGTGCTGTCACTCAGCTCTTCAGCTTAAGTGGAGAGCTCTACCATTTGAGCTACAGAGCCCATTCAGGTTTTCTGGTGGTTCATTGGAGATAACCATCTCAAGGAATCTCCTGCTCAGGCTGGCTTTGGACCTTGAGCCTGAGTCTCAGCCTGCTGAGTAAGTAGCTAGGATGACAGGCATGAGTCACTGGCACCCAGTTTCCACTTCAAGTTTCTAAGTGGTGAATAGGAGATGATAATGTCATGGGACCTTTTGTGTGTGGGATAGTTTTGAACCCAGATCCTCAGCTTCCTGAGCAGGCAGAATGATAGACCTCTGCTAAAGACACCTAAGCCGTGACACTTTGCTGCAAGGGAGTCCTTGGCTTGGCACAGTAGAGTGTTAGCCATGAGCATAAGAGGAAAATCAGTGTCCAGGCTCTGAGTTCAAGGTTCATGATGGAGAAAACTAAACGCAGACAATTGTCTGCAGGAGACAACTCAATAGAATTCAGTATATACATAAACTTGGCTCTGCCTTGGGAAATATCTGTGCCTCAAGTTTCTCACCTGCACAATCATCTTACTTGTGGAGCTCTAACAAGGATCAGATGAAAGAATAAACCCCCTGAAGGACTCAGCACCCAGCACCCCAGAAAGGACTCTTCATATAGCTGTATCCCACAAACTGTCATTAGAATTAGGATGTTTTCATCAGTATCACCATTCCTTCAGAAACATGTCACGAACCAAACAAGTTCACATCTAATGGTTTAGAGGAGTGGTTAGTTGGGGGGTGGGGGAGGAGGGTCATCAGTCTCAGGGGTTGCACTCATAGGGTTGTGGATACTGTCCTAAGATCTTTTCCTCAAGGCTAGAGCTCTACCACTTTGTGCCAGAGCTCAGAGTCTCACAGACTTCTTTCCAGGGCTGAGTTTTCAACCCACCAGTGTCAGATCTCATCCCCTGAGCAGCTAGGGTGAGCCAGCAGCATCTGGTTCGATGGAGTTGGTTTGCAGCTGTTAACCTCTGGCTGTCAGGATAGATGGCAGCCGTCATCTTCAGATTCCCGGCTTGCTCTGTCATGAAGTATCTAAAGTCCTGGCCTTGTATAGTTGCAGTTAGAACATTCTAACTTTTCTTTGGTGCTTGAGTGACAGCACCACTTCCGGCTTGTTCTGTGCACGTGATATTGTGAAAACGAACCAAGGGTTTTATACATACTAGGCAAGCACTCTACCACTGAGCCCCAGGAGTGACAAGTGTAGAAATAGATTTATAGATAGCTTATATATATATATATATATACACACACACACACACAGATATATATGTATGTAAAAAATAAGAAAGATATCTGTATATTATTAAATTACATATACTATATTACTATCAATTATCCATAATTAAATTATTCCTTCATTTCTCATTGATGAAAATATAATAAAATATTTATTGAAAATTAGGCAATGTACTATGATTATTGTTTTTAATTTTTAAGTATAATCATATACTAACTACTAATGTAATTGTTACTTTTACAACATTCCATTCATATGGATGTATGTCAGAATGCATTTCTTAGGATATCCCGCCATTCGTAGGTGGAGTTCCCAGATTTTGAACCCTGGGCCTAGGTTGCTGGTTTTGGCTATGGCTTGCCTGATAGCCCACCAAACTTCAGCAGTATAAGGTCACATACTCTTTCTGGGCCCTTTCATTTAGACCCAGGATGGTCACAATGCAAAAGAAAAAAAAAAGTAAAACCTCTTTTTGGACCTTCCCAGTTTTATCTTGATTCTTTCCCCCCCTTTCTCTTTTTTTCCTTTTTGTTGGTTGTGGGCCAGAAATCTGGGTCTGGACACTGTTCCTCAACTATTCAGCTCAAGACTAGTGTTCTACCACTTGAGCCATAGCACCACTTCCAGCTTTTTTCTCTTTATGTGGTGCTGAGGAATCGAGCCCAGGGTCTTACGCATGCAAAGCAAGCACTCTACTACTGAGCCACCTTCCCTGCCATTCTCCTTTTTTTTAAATCAGTCCCAAGATTTGAACTTGGGTCCTAGGATCTCAGAATGGGCTGTGGGTCCATTGGCTGCACCCCAGCCTAGGGTGATCGAAGTTGAGACAGAATTGCCACAAACTGAGTTCAAGCCTCAGGTCTGGACAAAATAAATTAAGGCCGTGACTTGCTCCATTTTTCTGGCAGGCCTGGGATTTGAACTCAGGGTCTGGGTAACTCTGTGACACTGTGGGGGAAAGGAAGCTCACTGTTGTTGAAGACAAGAATTTCAGACCATTTTCCAGGCCTGAATTTAAGCACCAGCACTGGAAAAATTAATATTCATATATGTGATCTTTTTACATACATAGGCTTGCTTACTCCATATGAGATTTATTACCCTTATTTATTCATTATTTATTTTATTTAGTATTACATATATAACATTTATTTCATTTATTACATCTTATCACATGCATATATTTGCATATAGATTGTACTTCATACTGAGACCCAGGATTTTTACAGAGAAGGAAAAAAAATGTGTCAAAGTAGGCAGGAAGACAGATATCAGCCACAGATGCCTAGACTGTAACACTTTTGTAAGGGTAACCTTGGGTCCCCTTGGTAGGGTGCTAGCCATGAGCCCAACAGGGAAGGGTCAGTGGCTAGGCCCTGAGTTCAAGGTTCATGACCAAGAAAAATAAACCAAAACAATTGTCTGCAGGAGACAACTCACTAGAGTTCAGTACATACATCATTTTAGCCCTGACATGGGGACATATCTGAGCCTCAAGGATATCATCTGCACAATAATCTGGAGCTCTTACAAGCACCAAGTGCAAGAATGCAGTCAGTACACCATTCCTCATATAAGACTCATGACATAGCTGTATCCCACATGCTGTCATTAGAATTAGGGTGCTTTCATCAGTGTCACCAAACTACACAAAGTTCACATCTAATGATTTAGAGGGGTGGGTTATTTGTAGGGAGGGGGCAGTGAGTCAGCCACGGGCATTCCACTGAAAGTTTGGGGGTACTGTCCTAAGATCTTTTGCTTAAGGCTAGAGCTCTACCACTTTGAGCCACAGCTCAGAGTTTTGCAGACTTCTTGTCAGGGCTGGATTTTAAAACCACCAGTGTCTGATCTCAGCCCCCCAGTATCTTGAATGTCAGGGCTGAGCGAGCCAGAAGCATCTGGTTCTGTGTAGCTGGGTTGCAGCTGTTTACCTCTGGCTAAGTCAGGTTAGATGGCAGCTCACAGCACCAGACTCCTAGCTTGCTCTACAATGATGTATTTGCAGTCCTATTCTTATATCTTTGCAGTCAGAACATTCTATTGTTTTGTTTTGGTGCCAGTCCTGCATCTTAAGTAAGTGTCTAGACACAGTCCCTAATCTTTTAAGCTCAAAGCTAGTACTCGACTGCTTGAGCAACACCATGACTTCTGGATTTTTCTGTGCAAGTGGTAGTGAGGAATGGAACCTAGGACTTTGTACATACCCAGTGAGCACTTTAACACTGAACCCCAGGAGTGACAAGTGTATAAACTGATAAATTTGTAGGTTGGTAGATAGAGATAGATGGCTCAGTGGTAGAGTGCTTGCCTTGCAGGCCTGAGGTCCTGGGTTCAATTCCTCTGCACCACATAAGTAAAAAGAAAAAAGCCGGAAGTCGTGTTGTGGCTCAAGTGGTAGAGTGCTAGCCTTGAGCTGAAGAGCTGAGGGACAGTGCCCAGGCCCAGAGTTCAGGCCTTATGACTGGACCCCCCCAAAAAAAAGAAAATTAGTCAATGTAGAGTAATTGTTGTGTATAATTTTAGAATATAATCATATACTAACTACTAATTTAAATGTTACTTTTATAACATTCTATTTGTACGGATGTATATCAGGATGAATTTCTTAGAACCTCCCACCATTCATTAGTGTCAGTTCCAAGATTGGACCTCCAGGTCTAAGTTGCTTGTTTCAGCTATGGCTTCCCTAATAGCCCACCAAACATTAGCAATGCAATGTCATGTACACATTCTGGGGCTTGTCATTTAGACCCAGGATGGTCACAATACAAAGGGAAAAAAAAAGTTAAACCACCTTCTTGAACTTCTCAGTTTTATCCTTCTCCTTTTTATTGTTATTTTTTTTCCAGCTCCGAAATTTCAAGTAGGGTCGTAGGATCCGGTGATCAGCTGTTGCAGAGATGAAAAGACCTGAGTTCAAGCCCTGTGCTAGGCCATAAAAAAAGTAATAATAACAATAAGACCCTGGCTAGGAAATTGCATCATTTTTCTAGCAGGCCTGGGATTTGAAGTCAGGATCTGGGTAACACTATGACACTATGTGTGAAGAGGAAAGCTCACCGTCTTTAAAGACAAGAAATTCATGGGGCTGGGAAGGTGGCTCAGTGGTAGAGTGCTTGCCTTGCATGCATGAGGTCCCTGGTTCAATAACTCAGCACCACATAAGCAGAAAAAGCTGGAAGTGGCACTGTAGCTCAAGTGGTAGAGCGCTCGCTCACCTTGAACTGAAGAGCTGAGGGACAGTGCCCACGCCCAGCTTTCAGGCACCATGACTGGCAAAAGAAAAAGAAAAGAAAAAAAGAAAAAAGAAATTCAGACCAGTTCCCAGGGCCTGAATTGAAGCCCCAGCATGGGAAAAAATAATATTCATATATATGAGATCTATTTACATACATAGGTTCTACTGCATATGACATTTATTACCCTTATTTATTTGGTATTGTTACACATATAACATTTCCTTTATTATATCATATCTCATAGGATACATTTGCATATGGATTATACATCCTATTGAGACCCAGGACTTTCACAGAGAAGGAAAAAAATGTGTCAAATTGGCTTCTTACTCCACAAATAAATTTTTGGCCATGCTGGAATTTCAACTCAGCCTACATTGCCCAATCCATAAATGGGGTACAGTCTTAGCACACCAGCCTACAGCAAACTGAGCATCCAGGAAATTCTGAGGAACTGTGATCAAGCGACAGTAGTGCTCAATAGATGTGTAGATTGATATTATATATATATATATATATATATATATATATATATATACCTGCACCTATATGTATATATATATTTACACACACTTACAAAGAGGGAATGTGAAGATGTTATTAAATTATATATATGTTATAACCAATTATTAGTTACTAAATTATGACTCCATTTAATGAGGTATCATGGTTGAGTACTTACAAAAGAATTAATTAAAAATTAGTCAATATCCTTAATCATACCTTGGTGCTAGAATGAAGATTTAAGTCCAATAATTTTTGTGTGGCATTCTAAAATAGAATCATGAATTAACTGCAAATTTAATTATTACTTTTATAACATTCCATTAGCATTCACATGAACAGGAATGAGTTCATCAGGATCTCCCTCCATTTGTGGGTGACAGTCATAGCATTCGAATTCCAGGCCTGGGTAGGTTACTTTGAATGCAAAACATTGGAATGACACCTTGAAGATTTCAGATTGTCAAGATTAAAAAAGAGAACAACAAGAAGAAAAGAAAGCCAGGTGTCAGTGGCTCCTGCCTATAACCCTAACTCCTCCTGAGGCTGAGATGTAGAGAATGCCAATTTGAATTTATCCGGGGCAGGAAAGTCCACAACACTCTTCTTTTTCTAACAGATCACAGGGGAAAAAAAAATATGAGTGGGGCTGTGGCTCAAGGGCAGAGTGCTATCCTTGAGCAAAAGGAGTTCAGAGACAAGGCCTAGGCTCATAGTACAACCCTGGACCTGCCTAACCCCCCACCCCCCCCAAAAAAAAAGGATAACTCCATGTCTCTGTGTATGGATGGATGATGTATGGATGATGGGCATTCAGCAGGTTGCCCATGTCCATCCCCCCAACATGGGCAAGTCCTTAGAGAGTCCAAAGTCTGAGCCAGCAGCTTGAACAAAGCATCCTTCTCTGCCATTTAATAACTGAAGCCCCGAGGGCTTTGCCTGGGCTGTGCAACAAGTGCCTTATGTTCTGGCTGAGATGTCCCATCGGGACACCTAGCAGCCAGCCACTGCCTCCAGGGAGACCACAGGTCCTAGGCTGTAGGAGTTGTCAAAGGTTCTTGCTCGATATTCTCTATCCCTCTATCAAATATGTGAGCCTACTCCTCTGAGGCCTGGTGTCTGTTACTCATTCACCATTCCTCATTGTCGAGTCACAGGTTGGTCCCAAATCTTAGCAAATATATGAAATATCCAGCAATTTCTGCACCAAAAGGGGTAAGCCAATAAATCCCACCCTCATAGTTCCTGTCAGAAGTGAGCCTTGGGCTGCAAATGTGGCTTAGTGGTAGAGTACTTACCTAGCACACACAAAGGTCTGGGTTTGATTCCTCAGGATCACAGAAACAGAAAAAGCCAAAAGTGGCACTGTGGCTTAAGTGATAAGAGTGTTAGCCTTGACCAAAAGAAACTCAGGAACATACGCAGACTCTGAGTTCAAGCTCCAAGACTGGCAAAAAAGTGAGCCTGGTGAGACATATTCTTCTGGTACTCATAGGAGGGCCAAGGTTAGAGGTAAGAGATAGGGTAGAAGACAGTTGCTGGTGTCTCACACCTGTAATCTTAGCTACTCAGGAGACTGAGATCTGAGGATCAAAATTGCAAGCAGGAAAGTCTATTGAGACACTTTTCTTCAATTAAACACCCCAAAGGTCAGAAGTAGAGCTGTGGTTCAAGTAATAGAGTGCTAGCCTTGAGCACAAAACCTCAGGGATAGCATCCAGGTCATGAATTCAAACCCCAATCTGGCAAACACACACACACACACACACACACACACCCCAAGCTAGAGCATTTGCCAGTCAGCCTGCCGAAGTTCTATCTCTAACCCTAAGACTGGCTCACACACACACACACACACACACACACACACACACACACACACACACACACACACACACACACACACTAACATCCTTAGCAGGTGCCAGTGACTCATACCAGCAATCCTAGCTACTCAAGAGGCTGAGCTTTTAAGATGGCAGCTTGAAGCCAGCCCAGGCAGAAAAGTTCGTGAGACTCTTATCTCCACTAAACTACTAAAGAAGATGAAATGTGAGCTGTGGTTCAAGTGGTAGAGTGTTAGATTTGAGCAAAGGAAGCTCAGTGCCTAGGCACCTTCCCCTCCACCCCGCCCTCAGGCCATAAATCCAGATTTTGGTCATCCTAGATCTCACTTCCACTCCTGCCACTTCTACAGCATCCACAGAAGTGGCCTGTTTCTGTCCAGCTCTGGGTTAAGAAGTGAACATATACAAGGGGGGCATACCCAGGTCAAGGCTAATGCCCCAGAACATTCAGGTATTGGCCATACCAGTCTCTCCTCCCCCAATTCCCTGGCCCTGGAATCTAAAGTCTGTGCCTCTGTATTATGGGCACCCAGCATTCTCTAGAAGGATTGGAGAGGCCCAGCTGGGGCTGGAAGATAGACTTGCCTGTGATAAAGTACATTGACATTTCCTAGACACCACCAGACACTTCCAAGCCACCTTGGGGTCACCTCCAATGTAGCCCAGAATCCTCCTTGCTTGGGCAGCCTTCAGTCTGCTATCAAGCTGGAGTTGGCCAGAGCCACCGGCAACCCCCTCCCCCCACTCACTGCCAGCCTGCTGAGAGGGACATGCAGCCAGAGGTCTAGCTGAGGAAAAGGGCAGGACATCCCATGTCTGAGTTCCCTACCCAGAGACAGGCAAGACTTTATTGCAGCTGGCCCGGCTGACCCAGAATCCCCTGCAGGCAGCAAAAGATTTGGACAGCTGGACTTGGGCCCCAAAGAAAAGCTTGAACTCAGGTCTCTAGCAATTGAGGACTCATTGTAGACCCTGATAGGAGGCTAAAGGCAAGGTCGGTGTGGAGGAGGGGCACCATCTGAGGTCAGAAAGAGGCAGACAGGCACCCAGGAAGGGGACAGAGAAAGATGAGCGACACACACACACACACACACACACACACAAATATGGCACTGGTGTCTCACACCTGTCATCCTAGCTACTCAGGAGGCTGAGGTCAAAGCCAGCCAGCACAGAAATGTCTGTGAGGCTCTTATCTCAAATGAACCACCAAATAGCTCAAGTGTTAGAGCTCTAGCTTTGAGCACAGAAGCATAGGAACTTCACGTAGACAATGAGTTCTAGGCCCAGGTCTTCTACATCCAAACACACAGACACAGACACACACAGACAAAAGACACACAAACACACAGACACACACAGTGGTAGCCCAAACCCTCAGCAGTCCCTGAGCACCCTGAATATTCCACCCCAGAGATGATGGCACTACCATCTTCTGACCAACTGTAGACAAACCTCAGAGCCTCTCACATGTCTGAAATGGTTCACAACACATCATGGCATTTCTACTGTACACACTGTTATGCAGAAAATTCAGCTACCTTTTGTTTGGTTGTAGGTTATGGGATTTGAACTTTGGGCTTGCCAGCAGGCCCTCAGCTCTTCAGATGAAGTTGTGTGCTCTACCACTGGAGCCACAGCACCACATCCAATTTTCTGGTGGTTCATTGGAGATAAAGTCTCACAGACTTTCCTGCCCACGCTGGCTTTGAACCATGATCCTTAGATATCAGCCTCCTGAATAGCTTGGATGACAGTTGTGAGCCACTGGCAGCGCCCGGCTACACCCAACTTCTTTTTTTTTCTTCAGCTCTTTTCTTTCTTTTTTTATTGTGAAAATACTGTACAGAGGGGTTACAATTACATGGACAAGATAAGGAGTACATTTTTTACCAAGCATTGTAGCCTCCTCCTTTGTTTCCCCTTCCCATCCTTTCCCAGCTTCCCTCCACCCCCCAACCAAACCTCCCCCGCCCCACAAAGTTGTAAAGTTCGTTTTTGATATGACAACTTGTACTTCTTATTGATGCAAGGGTCAGCCTGTATCCTTAAACGACTTGTTTTTCCCCTTCCCCTCCACAAATTATACCATAATTAAATACAGTGAAAGCAGGGGTTGTACTGTGGGGGAGGGACATACAAAGCAACAAAGCAATAATATTATAAATGCATTGGAAACAAATGCATGAAAGAATAAAACATTTAAATATATACCTTAGGGTTCATTTTCCAAACATTACCTTATCTAACCTTTTCTGCTTGACTCATATATGTACTAAATATTGCAAATAAAGGAAACCATGGGACCTAAGTATCTTTGGGCTTGGCTTACTTCACTTAATATAATTTTTTGCAACTCTTTCCATTTCCTAACAAATGGGGCAATGTCATACTTTCTGATGGAGGCATAGAATTCCATTGTGTATATATACCACATTTTCTTGATCTACTCATCTACTGAGGGGCATCTGGGTTGGTTCCATATCTTAGCTATAGTAAATAGTGCTGCAATAAACATAGTTGTGCTGGTAGCTTTAGTGTGGTCTTGTTTGTAAACATTTGGGTAAATGCCCAAAAGTGGGATTGCTGGGTTATAAGGGCGCTCTATGTGGTGTCTTTTGAAGAGCCTCCATACTACTTTCCAAAGCGGTTGAACAAGTTTATACTCCCACCAACAATGCAGTAAGTTTCCCTTCTGTCCACATCCCCTCCAGCATCTGTTGTTATTAGAGTTCTTGATTTTTGCCATTCTAACTGGGGTGAGGTAGTATCTTAATGTTGTTTTGATTTGCAACCCTACTACTTCACCATCTCTTGCAAGTAAGGAAGGGGTATATTTCTTTCTCGTTTGGTTTTTTGTTTTTTGTTTTAGTTGAGGCGCTTGAACTCAAGGCTTGGATACTGTCCCTGATGTCTAATTTTCCTCAAGGCCAGTGCTCTACCATTTGAGCCACAGTGCCACTTCCAGTTAGAGATTGGAGATGAGGCTCTGGAGGTAGTTTCCTGTGTGGATGGAAAATGAGATCCTCTGGATCTCAGCCTCCCAAGTGGCCAGGATGACAGGTGAGAGATGACAGGTGTGAGCCACCGGCTCATGGCTTAAGGTGTCTGAAGGACTAGACACCTTAAGCCAAAAATGGCAAAACTTCCCTAGGCTATCTACAAATTCAGTGTGATACCTATCAAAATTCCAACCTCATTCTTCTAGGAAATAGAAGAGGCAATCCAAAAATTCATATGGAACAATAAAAGAAACCGAATAGCAAAAACGATGCTCAATGGAAAGAACGCTGCTGGAGGAATATCAATACCAAATTTCAAACTCTACTATAAAGCCATAGTAATCAAAACAGCTTAGTACTGGCACAAGAACAAACCTCAGGACCAATGGAATAGAATTGAAAACCCAGAAATGAACCTAAAGACCTATAGCCATCTAATCTTTGATAAGGGAGCTAAAAAAATAGAATGGAAGAAAGACAGCCTCTTCAGTAAATGATGCTGGCAAAATTGGTTAACTACTTGTAGAAAACTAGAGCTAGATCCTTATATATCACCCTGCACCAGAATCAACGCCAAATGGATCAAAGACCTCATAGTCAAAGAAGACACTCTGAAAACATTACAGGATGGAATAGGAGAAACCCTAGGTCTCCTTGGCGCATGCCAAAATGTTCTTAATAGAGACCCAGAAACACAACAAATCAAAGAAAGGTTGGAGAAATGGGATTGCATGAAGTTGCAGACCTTCTGCATGGCAAAGGACGTAGCTAGCAAGATCAATAGAAAGCCTACGAATTGGGAGAAGATCTTCACTAGTCATAAAATGGACAAGGGTCTCATGTCTAAAATATACTTGGAACTCAAAAAAATTAGATCCCCCAACAACAAATCCTCAATGAAACAACTGCCAAATAAATAAGTGGGCTAAAGACTTAAAGAGAAACTTATCTGAAGAAGAAAGAAGGATGGCCAATAGACACATGAAGAAATGCTTAACCTCCCTAGACATAAAAGGAGTACATTTCTTATCAAGCATTGTAGCCTCCTCTGCAGCCACCTTCTTATACCAAGGGAAAACCCAACTCCTCAAGCCACAAACCAAATGTAACCCTACACTTCAGACTTTGTCACCAGCATCCAAAACCATTCTTCCATGGATGGAGAGCATATAATTGACACTACCATTCCACCCCAGCTCCCATTCACCCACTCCCTGCCTGCCACAGCGATAACCTCTGGAGTTCTTAGTAAGGCACCACCCACCCTGCTTTGGCTTCACACTGGGGTAAACCTGGGGACTTATTAGAAATGTCTGTACTGTGAGGTCAGCATCTGGTCTCACAACCACAGAAACCCAACTACTTCACCATCTCTTGCAAGCAAGGAAGGGGTGGCTTTCTTTCTTGTTTGGTTTTTGGGGTTTTTTTTTTTGGTTGAGGGGCTTGAACTCAGGGCTTGGGTACTGTTCCTGATGTCTAATTTTCCTCAAGGCCAGTGCTGTGAGCCACAGTGCCACTTCCGGTTGGAGATTGGAGATGAGGCTCTGGAGGGACTTTCCTGCCTGGCTGGGAAATGAGATCCTCTAGATCTCAGCCTCCCAAGTGGCCAGGATGACAGGTGTGGGATGACAGATGTGAGCCACAGGCTCATGGCTTAAGGTGTCTAGTCCTTCAGAATTTCCACCTAGTCCTTCCCTAGACACTACCACCTAGACACCTCTCTACCTCCTTCAGGGAAAGCAAAGGGAGGCTAGAATCTGGGTGTGGCCATGGGGATTAAAGGGCCCGCTCCCCATCACTAACCCCCTCTAAGCTCCCATCTGCCTCTTCCAGATTGCCTGGTCTTCCAGGGTGGATCAGACCCACTAGGAGTTCTGGGGCTTGCCCTATGTCCCCATGCCCCACCCAACTGATACCTGAGCACTTCTGGGGCCAGCTGCTCCATGTCCCGGTGGAAGACATTGGGAGGGTTGCTGATAACTGGGCCTAGGAGTGCCCAGGGCAGAAGGAGTGTCCAGCTCCCCTCTGTCAAAGGAGACACAAAGCACGGATAGATCTAGTAAGAGCTTCAGGGCATAGCCATCCACCTGTCACAAAGGGCCCTGGGAAAACTGTTTTATGGTGACAGCCCTGGGGCCTGAACTCATGGCCCGGCACTGTCCCTGACTTTCTGTGTCTGCAGGGGAGTGCTCTTTCACCTGAGCCATGGTGCCACTTCCAGCTTTTTCTGTGTATGCAGGACCGAGGAATCGAACCCATGCTTTCCTGTGTGCTAGGCGAGCCCTCCACCTCTAAGACAAAATCCCAGCCCTAGATAGCTGTTCTTCTGTGACCCCTCAGGCCTGTCTTGGGACAGTCTCGCACATCTATACCAAGTCTCTCACCAGCAGCCCTGGTTGGAAATGAACACGCTCTGCTATGTTGTCCATCATCTGTAGCACCTTTGTTCTCTGTGCTTCCTTCAGATTCTCCTTGTTAAGCAAGACCCCCTTTTCAAGTGCTGTCTCCAAGAAGCCCTTTCCAATCACCTTGGAAAAGCTGGAGCCTCTCCGCTTTGCAGGCTGCCAGTCTTGTCAGGCTCTGCCCTCCAGCCAGTGTGGGTTGAGAATGCATGAAGGGGAAGGCCTGGATTCCACCACCGGATTTCTCAAGGCCTTGATACACCACCCAGGGGCAGGTGTTGTATAACACTCTGTGAGAGGGGCCTGGAGGCCTGGGCAATCTGTGGGCAACATGACGGGGCCATTTCTTTTTGTGGGCTTGAACTGAGGATCTGGTTGCTGTTTCTCTGAGTTTTATTGCTCAAGGCTAGTGCTCTACCACTTGAGCCACAGCTCCACTTCTGGCTTTTTGGTGGTTCCATGGAGAGAAGAGTCTCTCTGGCTTTCCAGCTTATGCCTGGCTTTGATCTTTGATCCTCAGATCTCTGCCTCCCAAGTCACCAGTATGTCAGGCTTGACCCTGAGCCAGAGGTGATTGGCACCAAAGGCTTTTTGGTTTTTGTTTGCTTCCTGTGACCTAGCAAGCCCAAGTTAAAATAATCAGTTACAGGGGATCAAATTCTTCTCCTAGGTCAGTTAATCCAAGGAGATAAAGTGTCTTTGAAAAAGGCCATGTCTGAGTTGGCTTAGGGGTATTTGTGTGTATGTATGTGTGTGAGTGTTGGTGATACCTACCCTCTTCTGTGATGCCTCATCCTCCCAGCAGGGAGTGCATCCAGAATCCTGACCCCAAGGGAGGTGGATGAGGGAGAGTACCTAAGGTTACATCCAGGGGGATGATCCCAATTCTGTCCTGCAACAGATAAAGCCTGGACAGATAAAGGAGAGAAGGAGAGAGTTAGGGGAACATGAAAGGGAGCCCCTTATCTTTGGCTACATGTACCAGTGAGAAAACTGAATACATCTTTCTTGGTAGTCAGATAAAAAGATGTACACTATTCATTTATTTTATGATTGTGTTAGTCCTAGGGCTTGGATTCAGGGTCTGGGTGTTATCCCTGAGCTTCTTTTGTTCAAGGCTGAGGCTCTACCACTTGAGCCACAGCACCACATCTGGGTATTTTGTGTGTGGGTTTGGGGAGGGAGTTGGTTTATGGGAGATAAGAATCTGCTGGACTTTCCTTCCCGGGCTGCTCTGAGTCACAACCATCAGACCTCAGCCTCCCAAAGAGCCAGGATGATGGATGAGAGCCATGAGCTCCTGACCGCCACCATCCATTTATAATCCCTTAGGCCTAGGGCCAGGCCACCCACACTAGACCTCCTTGTTGGGAGTAGGAAGCAGACATGACTGGGTTTGATACTTCAACAGCCTACCTATCTTTGAGCATTGTTCTGGGTCAGTCCGATGGAGGCTTCTTCCTTATCCACAGCAATGACTTGGCTCTGTCACAAGAACAAATGTCCCCCCAGGAGGTGTCAGGTCTGGGGTCTTTCCTCTGAACCTCGTCCCCTTAACCGAAACGACACTCCCCAGCAAAGGGTAGTACACACAGAGTGTATTTATGGTCTTATAACCAGGGTCTTGTCAGATAGGTGGGGGTATAGTTCAGAGGTCCGGGATTGTGCTGGGCAGGGGGACAAGGTGACACCTTCTCATCCACTTTCCTTCAACGGTGTAGCAGAGGGATGTGGGGAAGGACTCATGGGATGGACATTGAATAACCGTCATGGTCTATCCAGGGCAGAGGGGCTTACCTCATGAAGCTGCTTCAACAGGTTGAGCAAAACAGCTCCTGACCCACAGCCCACCTCCAGAATGAGAGGGCCACCTTGGGTTCCAGCCACATGGGAATGCTGGGCCACCTCCTCCAGCACTCATTCAACCAATTCCTGAGAGAGAGAAAGAGAGAGGGAGAGAGAGACAGAGAGACAGAGACAGAGAGATAGAGCGACAGAGGTTCAGAATTACACTTAAGCCAGGTGCCAGTGGCTCAAACCTATAATCCTACCTACACAGGAGACTGAGATGTGAAGATCTTGGTTCATAGCTGGCTCAGGAGGAATGTCTGTGAGACTCTTATCCTCGAAGAAGCAACAGAAAACCGGAAGTGATACTGTGGCTCAGGGGAGAGTACTAGCCTTGTTCTGAGGAGCTCAGGGATAGCAGCCAGGCCCAGAATTCAAGCCCCACAAATGACAAGAAGTGGACTTCCCACCACAAGAAGTGGACTGAATAACACCCACTGTCCTAGGAAGCATGGCAGAGATATCAGGCCAAGATTCCTGTCAGCTGGAGGTCATGAGCAGGTCACCTGGCTTCTCCATGACTCATTTTCCCCAGCTGGAAAAATGAATAGAATGAAGGATCCCTTCCTCATGGGGACAGGGTAATGATGAAAGACAGCCATGTTTTGTTTCATAATCCCACACCTGTTGCATGATTAATAACAGACCCCATCTGAGCCCTTTCCTGGCATCTTCCTGTCATATGCTCACAGAATTGTTGAGACCTGTATCTGACACCTGCTCCCTCTGTGCCTGGCCCTGCTCCAGAGATCCCTCTGTATTAGTCCCTTATTTACTCACAACTGTCCCATGAGGAGACTGCGGTCCGATGGTTGACATCCAACCCAGAGCTTCACCTGTGGTCAAGAATCGGCTGCCGTGAACTAAGAGTTAGGGTCTATCCATCTAAAATGATGACTGAGCAGGGCGCTAAATGTCTACCACCACCCCCCCCCCCACACACACACATACACACAAACACACCTCCACCATCCTTTGCAGGCAAAGATGTTTTACTTTCTTTCTTTTTGTTGGTTGTGGGGCTTGAACTCTGGGCCTGTGTGCTTGAGCTCTTCAGCTCAAGTTCAGCACTGTACTACTTGAGCCACAGCACCACTTCCGGTTTTCTGGTGCTTTATTGGAGAAAAGAGTCTGAGGGTCTTTCCTCCCCAAGCTGGCTTTTACCCTGATCCTAAGATTCAGCTCCTGAGTACTTAGAATGATAGCCATGAGCAACTGGCACCCGGCCAAAGATGCTTTTCTATGCTTGTCATCCTATCCCCTCAGGAGACTGAGATCTGAGGACTGCAGTTGGATGCAACCCTTGGCAGCATAGTCATTCAGAACTCTTTTTTTTTTTTTTTGGTCGGTCTTAGGGCTTGAACTCTGGGCCTGGGTGCTGTCCCTCAGCTCTTCGGCTCAAGGCAAGCGCTCTACCACTTGAGCTACAGTGCCACTTCCGGTTTTCTGGTGGTTTATTGGAGATAGGAGTCTCACGGTCTCTCCTGCACGGGCTGGCTTTGAACCGCGATCCTCAGATCTCAGCCTCTTGAGTAGCTAGGATTACAGGCGTGAGACAACAGCGCCCGGCTTTCATTCAGAATTCTTATCTCCAATTAAACACCCAAAAACCTTGCAAGTGGAGCTGTGGCTCAAATGGTAGAGTGCTAGCTTTGAGCATGAAACAAGGGATGGGACCCAGCCCGTTTTAAGCTTTTTCTAGCATAGACCCACTCAAAAAAGGGAAGCAGATGAGCACACAGGAGCTCAAAGCTCACACATAATACTCAAGACTCACAGAATAGACCTCTTCATGATCGGATTCTCTAGATTCTATGTCCTAGGTCATGGCAGTCTTAGATGGGACTGACCATGCACCAACTCAGGACATTCAAGTACAATCTCATACTGAGGATCCCGTGACCTCATCAAGGACTCAAGGTCTATCACTGTCCTGCCTTGACAGTGGGCAGTCAGGTGAGATCTAGTTATCCAAACAAAGGATATGGGAATGAATGAATTTCTCAGCCAAGGGATGCAGACTGGAGGGCTCTAGGTCCCTCTCTCTCAGGGAGGAGAAAAGGGCTGATCCATCTCAGTAATATTCCTGGGTTTGAGTATCCTCAAATAAACAACCCTGCTCAGAGCCCAGTGCCTCTGGTTTTCTCACCAGCCTCGACCTTCAGTCCGCCCTCTTTAAATCCCACATCTGCCATCTAGACTAAAGGCTGAGCCAGCAAGGAGACCTACCTCTACCTCTCAGAAAGGCAGTCACAGGGCCCAAAGTCCCCTAGAGGAAGTCTCAGAGAAACACGGGTCTGACTCTCGCCCTCATTCCCTGGGTGTCCTGTTCCAGTGGCACGCTTACCTCTGTCTCTGGTTGAGGAATGAACACTGGGGGTGTCATCTTCAGATTGAGCCAGCAAAAGTAAAGTCCCAGTCCCCAAGGATGTACTGCAGTGGATGACAGACAGGTTGTCAACGGTGAACCCAGAATGCCAGGACTTTTAATAGGCATGTGGCTGGGTTGAAGATTCTATCACTGATGGTCTATGTTGTCAGTTGAAGTCATGGGTCCAATGACCTGACACACTGGATCAGGGATTGTCCTCCCTCTTCATCTTCCTGCTTATCCCTTGCCACCCCGGTCTTGCCACTCCCTCACCCTATACCTCCCTAGCCCTTGGACAGTTTCTTCTTATCTGACCAGAAAATAAACTCCATGAGCCAGGGGAGATTGAAACTCTGTGACCCACCCTGAGCCCTAGGGTCTACCTGAGGCTGTTTCCCTCTGCAGTCAGCGACCACTCAGATTTGGATGTCATGAAGTTGCTGATGTCATGAATGGGTCAGTGGCTTGGTCCTACACAATAGCTTTAGGCTCTGAAACTGTCCCCACTGATTGTGAAATGTTGGCTCCCTTGATCCAAGGACTCCAAACCAAGGCTTGCATGCTCCCTTCTTCCTTCCTTTCCTCCTTTTCTCTCTCTCCATCCTTCCCACCTCTCTTTCGCTTTCCTTTCTTTGTGTCACTCCTGGGCATGAATTCAGAGCCTAGGTGCTGTCCCTGAGCCTTTTTACTCAAGGCCAACAGTCTACAGCTTGAGCTACTCATCCACTTCTGGCATTTTCTTTTTGGTAGTCAGTTGGAGATAAGAGTCTTACAGGCTTTTCTGCCTGGGTCTTAAGCCTCAATCCTCCTATCTCAGCCTCCTAAGTAGTTAGGATGACAGTTGTGAGGCACCAGCATCCAGCTCAAACCAAGATTTCTTCATGTGCTGTGGAACCAGCACTGGAACTTTTCATCGTCTATTACCCCCACTCTCTCCCCCCAGGAACTGGCACACACTGTAACATTTTGTTAGATAAATAGATGAGCATCTGTCTATGACAATACTACAGAAAAGTCCCATCCAACTCAGGTAAGCATCCCGGGTGGGGGTAAAGCCTGATGTAGCTCTCCCACAGTTCTCCCTCCTTCGTCTTCCCACCCTCCTGGTGCCACCGCACTTAACTCTTTTGGTTCCAAGGATGTGAGCCATGATGTACTCACTGTATTCTAGGGCCTCTATGATGCCTATCTTCTCAAAGATCTCTGTCCAGCCACTGACCAGCTGTTTGGCACTCAATTCCCCACTCAGCTGTGAACAAGGTTGTCGTCAGGCAAAAGCCTGGCTCAAGGGGCCTCCTCTGCACTCCCTAGGGCCAGACAGGATGGTCCACCTTACCCGGCCCCCAATTTTCATGTTGCAGAAAAGGATCCCTGAGGCATCCTGGGTCTCTGAATCTCCCAGAGTCCAGTACAGGTCCTGGGAATTGTCTCTGCTCACAGCGATCAGGCTGCAGATGGCCAGGTCACAATCTCTGCTCCCCACAACATCCTCGACTGTAGTGATCACCCTAGAGAGAGCCAGAGGAGAATCGGCAGCTGGAGAAAGGCAGTCAAGGCACGTCGTTCATAGCAGGAGACCCTTTGGCTCAGGAACTCTGCTTGTGCTGCTTGAATGTCATTGTTTGGTGGCTGAAATGGTCCATCTCATTTGACCCAGTATCCCAAGCATTAGTGGAAATTGCCGGCTTCAAGGAAAAAACCCTGGAAAAGCTGGCATTTCAACTTGTCCCAATCAAACTTAAAGGGTTCCAAAGTCAGTGGTCCCCTTTTCCTTCCAGACAGCCTACAGCAGGTTACAGAAAATGGCATTCAGAGAGCCCTAGCTAACTGCCATGCCCTGATCCCAATTAGGCTCCAGCAGGGGGAACACACTTACCTACCATTGCCCAGCTGGAAACAGCCCAGGAGGGACACAGATTGGAGTCTGCAGGACTCCAGGGAGGACTACCCACCAATGCACTGCCCCTAGAGGGAATCCATGTCACCATTGGGGGCCCGGAGCCCCCTGCCCAGATGCCCACCCAGATACCCTGGGTAAGATTCCCCTCTCATCCTCAGTCGTGGTGAACCATCTGCTATGTCACACCATTCGTCACTTCCCAGACCCTCCTAGATTCACAGCCCCTGCCCTACTACCTCCCATCTCTTTCTCTATTTACATTTGGCAGATTCATTCCCAACCTTGAATTAGCTCCAACTATACACACCAGCGCAGACTGTCTGGCTGGAAGAGTGCACCTGTGATCACAGTAGCCTCATGAGCCTTCTGGCTAAAGACAGAAGGGCAGGTGTCCACTCTGGTCTGTGGTTCACACAGGCCTCCTAGGGGAGACCCACGCAGGTCCAGCAGCTACTGTGGGCTGCAGGAAAGGGGAAGAAAGAGGTGGAAAGGAACATCTACTGAAACCTTCTCTAAAGGAGCCATGAAACTGTGAAAGAGAAAACAAAAATTATGGCTGGGCTCATACTGGGAATTAATTGAAAAAGAATAACAAATACACACATACACACAAATAAAATGCTTTTGCTCTTTTTAGACATGGTGACTGTACAATGAGAAAGATAATCTCTCTTTCTCTCTCTCTCTCTCTCTTGCACACACACACACACACACACACACACACACACACACACACACACACACACACACAGATTCAGAGCAGTGTCTCTTCTGAGTTTGTTGGTTTCTCATCTGGGCAATGTACTAGCTGGAGCACAGGGGTTCCCTTGTCAGAATCAGGGGATCTCACCCAAGGGGAACAATGCTCTAATAATACAGAACCACCCTGATTCTCCCTTTCTCCAGGGCCAGACCGTTCCCATTGGGAACAACCAGCCTTGACTCCCCATTCACCAAAACCCTAGGCCAGGGCGCTGGGTGAAGGAGTCCCGAGACACGTGGCTTCTCAGAGCCTGGACAGAAAACAAAGCAGGTGCCTCCAGAAAAGTGTATGACCTGGGGTGGGGTTTTTTTTATGGACTTTGATGGGGTCCTAAAGGCTGTATACATGGTTGGACTCCCTACTTCCCTCCTACATACTTCTGGGCAACTTGGCAAATTCTTGGGGAGGACAAGGAGACCAGATGGACTGGGAGCACTAGCAGAAGCTGGCAGAACTGGGAAATGTGATCACTCAGTCAGAACTGTTGAATGCTGGGGTTGGGGGTACAGGCCGGTTGTATGTGTGTCGGAGGGGGTGTGTTTTTCTCCCAAATACCCACCTTCTATCTGACCCCAGTGCCCTCACCTCTCTAGTGGGCTCTTCTGGGAATGTCCTCAGGTGAAAGGGTGACTGAGCACAGAAGACAAGGGCTCACACAACAACGGGGTCTATCTTCTGCATCCCACAACCCCCTGCCCAGCAAAAGGGAAAAGAACTGAGAAGGCAGGTGTGGAGGTGCAGCTCCCCACCTCTGACTAAAACCACCAGGTTCCCACCAGGGAGAGGAAGGGTGCAGGTGCACAGCTGTGTGGCTCCCTCTGCTCCAGGCCAGGGGCTCTGTGGTGCCCCCACCTCCCCATCCCTGCAGCTCCCCTTTTCCTGGAACACTGGCCACTAGGGATAAGGGTGGGATCCCCGGGTGGACACCCACCTCCACCCCCCACCCCTGGGGTGCATTTGTGCCAGAGCCAGGACAGACTGTGGGGCACAGGGGAGGCGCAGGCAGGAAGGAAGGGGGAGGCAAGAGGCAAGGGTCTGGGTCTGCGAGGGTGGGGAGGAAGGGTAGAGTGGGGGACGAGGTTTACAGGGGGGGTTGTGGGGTGCGGGAGTGCAGTTCGCCACTCACGTGTGCTGCTGGGAATAGCTGTAGGCTGTGACTCCGGGTGGCGCCGGGAGTCTGAGGACCGACGGCCAGAACCAAGTCAGGGTCACAAGCAGGCCAGGGGCGCAACAGCTCCGCCAGGTGACTGCTAGAGGCTCCGCGGGTCCGAGCCAGCAGCGCCATATTTGAAAAGCAGCGCGGGCGCATGGTGGAGCTGCGCACAGTCTCTGCTCCTCCTCAGCCACCACCGCAGCCTCAGCGGCCTCCTAACCTGTGGCCGATGCCGCCTCAGCAGCCAATGCCTCTGCCGTGCTCCCCGCACCGGGACCTCAGACTCAGGGCCACCATGGCTGGGCGCATCCGAGGGGCTGCGTGTGGCAATGTGTCTGCCGTGCAGGCTCCGCATGCTCTGCACTCCCGGCCAGGACCCACACTATGATCCCAGCAGCAGCCAGCCACTGAAGCCGTTTGCACGGGTGCTAGTGCTCGTGCTCACTCTTCTCCCAGCTCTCTCTCAGCCCCACACTCCTCTCCAGGGCCACCCTGCCCCGGCTGCACACACACCCCTGCCCCCTTGGGTTCTGGCGATTGCTGCCACCAAAGTGCGCTCCTGGGCCCCGCCCCCTCCTCCCCTGGGCCCCGCCCCCACCCCTGGCCACAATTGCAGCCCTGACTGGGCCCTGAGGCTTCTAGACCATGGCAATTGCAGCATTACCTCAGCTTAGCACTACCCCTCTGCCCCCAGTACTGGCCCAGGTAATCGAATCTCACCTCAGCCCCACCAGTGGAGGAGACTCTCCTCCATCCTCCTCCACTCCACACACCAAGCAGGTGCATGGTGACACTGGTGTGTGTATGTGTGTTTGTGTTTGTGTGTGTGTATGATTGTTGTGGATAACCACCTCTCAAGGACTCAGAACATAGCACCCTTTGGGATGACTCAGCACACAGCACACTTCCAAAATCAGCACAAAGCACCCTGTGTAAATGACTCAGCACACAGCTCCCTTTGAAGGACTCAGCATGTAGTATGCTAGGTAGAGTACTCAGCACACAGCACCCTTTGAAGGAGGGAGTCTATAGCCTACAGTGTAAAAGACACAATGCATGGCCACTTTGAAACACTCGGCACATAGCACTCTTTCCCAGGCACTCATCACACCCTGTGTTGAAGCACGCTGTGTAAAACACCCAGTGCACAGCTTCCTTGGATAAACTCAGCACACAGAACAATTTTGAAGGACTCAGCATATACCACACTGTGGGAGCTCTCAGCACACAGCACCATTTGAAGGACAGTACAGAGCACCCTGTGTAAAGGACTTGGCACACAGCACTCAAAATACACCTCATCCCTCTCTTCTCAAGGGCTCACACATAGCAGGACCCTTTAGGATGCATTAGCACACCACACCTTTTGAAGGACTTACCATACAATACGTTGTGTAATGGACTCAGCACAAAGCCCCCTTTACAAAACCCAGGATGGATTGGGCTGGGAAGGTGGCTCAGTGGTAGAGCACTTGCCTTGCATGCCTGAGGCCCTAGGTTCAATTCCTCAGCACCACATAACCAAAAAAAAAAAAACAGCTGGAAATGGCGCTGTGGCTCTAGTGGTAGAGTGTTAGCCTTGAGCTGAAGAGCTGACGGACAGCAACCCGGCCCAGAGTTCAGGCCTCATGACAGGACCCCCAAAAAATGCAAAAAAAACCAAAAAAACAGAATGGCCCACACTTCTCAGGGACTCAGCACATAGCACCCTTTGGGATGACTCAGCAAATAGCACCTTTTTGAGGATTCAGCACATAACTCCCATGAGGGAAGGACCCAGTAAATAGCACCTGGTGAAGGACTCAGCACATAGCTGTATGTCTCAAGTTCAGCTGTCATTAGAATTAGGGTGCTTTCTTCAGTATCACCATTCTTCAGAAACACTTCACAAATCCTACTAGTTCACATTTAGACAAGCTGTGTTTTATGGGGGAAGTCAGCTGGGGGTCTTGAACTCAAAGCTTGGGGGCCCTGTCCCTGAGCTCTTTGGTTCAATGCTACAGCTCTACCACTTGGAGGCACAGTTCCAATTTTGTTTTTGGGGGTTGTTCTTTGCCAGGTCTTATGATGATAAGTAAGGCCAAGTTGGGGTATCTGTGGGCAAAGGCTCTTAGCTTAGCCAGGAGCTGACCTCTTCCTTCCATGTTCCGCTGTGGCCACCAGGGGGCAGGAGTGGCCCACCATAGGGATTGTACCTGCGAGTTGTGTTTACTCTTGCTTATGGAGGGCCCCCATCATGCTTCAAAGCCACCCTGGACAGGAAAGTTCTTGAGATTCCTCTTACCTACAATTAACCATCGAAAAGCAAGTGGGGCTGTGACTCAAGTGGCACAGCACTAGTTTTGAGCTAGAAAACTCAGGGATAGAGCCTAGGCCCTGAGTTCACACACACACACACTACATGCATGCAAAATCAGAGATTTCTACACTGCAGTCTGTGGGTATTCTCTACTTTTTCCCCCACTAAGCCTGGTGGCTGCTGGCCCAGGTGTTTGGTGCATACAAAATCACCTGGCATCTTCAATTTTGGAGGAACAGAATGGCTAGAAGGTCAACCTTCCCCCATCCCAGCTCCTTGATTGGGTCATGGTCTATCCAGGCCCTTTGGAGCTCCTTTACAGACTCGCCAAGATGCCTTCAAAAGGCATCACATACTGGGCACTGGTGGCTCATGCCTATCATCCTACCTACTCAGGAAGCTGAGATCTGGAGGATCATGGTGCCAAGCAAGTCTGGGCAGGACAGGTATGAGACTCTTATCGATGAACCTCAGGAAACAAAAGTAGCATTGTGGCTCAAGTGGTAGAGTGCCAGCCTTGAGAAAAAGAGCTCAGGGACAGTGCTCACTGCCAAAAACAACATGGAGAGGCATTGCATGCTGTCTTTGGGATTGGCATGGGCCAAATATAATTGGAATTAATTATAATTGGAATTAATCAAGTCCTCCAAGACAAAGCAGTACCTCCTTTAGTCCTGTGCTCCTCCATCTCTTCTCACCCCCTGGCCTTGTCTGTGCTTTGGGTCAGCATGGGTCTGGCTGGATGGGAGGGCTCCAAGGAAGATCCCAGAGCAATCACCCCACATCCTTCTGCCCTGCTCACCATGCTGCTTCTGCTCTTTGCCATAGACCTTCTTCCTGGTATTCATCCATGAGGTCATCACCACCAACATAGTGGTGAGTGGTGGGTCTGGCCTAACTAGGGGCAGTCAGAGGTGGAATTAGGTCTGGGACTAGGAGCTTCCCCTTTGGGTGTGGGCTGAGGCCTGGGCTGATTTTTATTTCATCCTGAGCCTTGCTGTGGTAGGGAGACAGTGTAGACTTTACATTGAGTCAGGTAAGATCACAATCTGGAGGACCATTTGTGTGGGGAAGGATGTGGGACTCAGTGGGCCACGGTTGTTGGTACTCTCTTGGGACTCCCCTCTCCCTCTCTCATCCCTCAATGGTAGAAGAGAAACTTCAACTCAGGGTGTGGGAGGAGGGGGCGGGGATATATTTTGGAATGAACCAGACTTGGGCTTCATATTCATCCTAGCCCCTACTTCCTATTTATCTGAGGAATGGCCATATGGGTTTGGGAGAGGGTAAAATCATCCTAGCTGAGAATGTGGCTCAGTGGTAGAGTGTTTGCCTAGCATGCCTGAAGCCCTTGGTTCTATTCCACACAGAAAAAAGCTGGAAGGGGAGGTGGGGCTAGCCTTGATCAAAAACAGGTAAGAGACAGTGGCCAGGCCTTGAGTCCAAGCCCCAGGGGTGGAAGAACAAATCTTTCTTTCTAGGTTTTTTTTTTTTTTTGCTTTGAAAACAATTTATTCTTTGTGATAAGCAAAACATAGGCCTCTTTCCTGGCCACCAATGGGCCATTACAGGTCCCTTGAGTTTGGGCCAACTCCCTTCAGCCTCTGCCCTACCCTACTCTCATTTTAACCTTCCTGTTACCCGGCAGATGGAGGCCTGAGAGAAAGCCACTTGGTCACCTACTTCTGGTGGCTGCCAAGGCTTTTGAGAGTCAGTATGTCACATAGAGAGTCATCATCCGCATCAGTCTACAGGAGAAAGTGAGGGAGCACTCCTCCGCTGAGCCTGGGAGCTGTGGGCGGATCTGGATGTGGGGCATCTGGGGCAGGACATACTCCTTGAGAGAGTCCACTATGGGGTCGGGAACCCTGACCTCTCCTCTGGCAGTTTCCATGCTGTCGTCAAGTTGCTTCTGAAGCAGTGTTGGGGAGGAGGGTGGGAGGCTCAGCCTGTACTGGCACCTGGAGACTGCTGTCTGTGCCTTCCCTGGCGAGGAGTGACAGCAGCTCCCCAACACTCTCCTCTTCTTGATCTTCTCCTGGGACAGCCAGTGCATGCACTAGGCTTTGTCCCAACACAGCTCATTCAGGACCAACATCTGCTCTTTACACTCCATGAGGTACTCCTTGATAGTTTGGATGTGTGCTGACAGCTGGCTGCATCAATGGGGAAGCTAACCTGCTGGACTCTTGAAGTCCACCTCATCAGGCAGGTCATGGACGAAGCAGATTTTCTTCTCAGATGCCCGTGTCCCGCTTCCCATTCCCACACATGCTGTGGTGGCAGCTCATGGGGTTGAGGGCCTGTGGCTCCAACTCAGTCTAGCACTGAGCTGCTGGGTTGGCTAGGGGGTGCCTGAAGCTGGCCCGCCATTCTTGTGTCAGGAGTTTCCCCCTGTGGATCTCATCCTCCAAGAGCACTCTCAGAACCATGTCACTCTTGGTCTGGGGGACATCTCCATCCTGTGTGATGGTCACATGGAGGGGGGGATTCGCCTCCTTACCTTGTGCTTCTACAGGGCTCATGCCTTCCTCTTCCCCAGAGAAAGCCAGCAAGCTCAGCTGGGCCTGCAGGCACTCCTCCTGTGATCTGGTGGCTTCCAGGCACTTGAGAGTGTCCTGCCACTTCGGGGACATCACCTGGTCCCTCCAGTTTGTTGAGCCCTGCACTTGCTTCAGCTTCTCCAGAAGCTGGGTCTGCCTCTCTAAGTGCTGCTACAGGACCTCCTTCTCAGAGCACCATCGCTCATTGGAGACAATGTGCCATTCACAGGAGGCTCCGAACTCCTGCACTGGCCCAGGGACTGCTCCTGCTGCTCCGGAGCTGCTTGTCTCTCTCTCTCTCAGCCACCACTTTTCATTTCTCTATCTTTTCCTCTGAGCAGTCCTACTGTTCCCACAGATGTTTCTTCATCTGCTGCTCTGAGTCCAGGATGCTGGCAAGCTCCTCCTTCTCACTGCTCACCCTGTGGAGAGCGTCCCACAACAGGGCCAGCTTTTCCTCTGGTTGTCCATCCCACACACATGCACATCGTGGGGTCTCAGGGATCCCCTGCCGATACTAGACTTTGTCCTCCAGTCTCTGCAGTTGCTCTTGCTGCTGCACATTCTGAAGACGGAGACTGGTTTTCCTGGACCTGGATGTGAAGTTGTTCCTCCAGGTTTTTCAACTCCATCTTCAGTACCTAACATCCTCCAGCACTTGTTGGAACTTGCATATTCTCTTCTTCATGTTGCTCCTCTGTATCTACAGCAATTCCAGCTTCTCCTGCGACTCTGTGTTCACTTGCTCAGGTCATCGAAGTTTCTGGTATTTTCCTCCAGCTGAAGGGTCACATCATTCAGCTGTTTGAAGAACATTTTGATCTCCTCCTTTGCAGCAGTGACCGCAGAAGCAGCTATCTCCAGTTCTGCCACATGCCACTCTGTAGCTGGCAGGCAGCTGGTGAGAGCATCGTGCTCCCTTACTCTGTCATCAGTGGCCTGCTGCACTTGGGCCAGTGCACATTGTAAATCGCTTTCTGCTGAAACCAACGGCTGTATGGGTGCCTTGTGGATCTCTACCTCCATTTTTGGTGCTGCATGTATCTGGTCTATCTTCTCCCTCTCTTATTCTCATTGACCTTGTGAATCTGTCTTTCCCTGCTTCAGTGGTTGGATCTTGGCAAAGAGTGCCTGTTTTCTTCTTTTCTGTGGTCCAGGGTGGGCACACATGCGGGTAGCACCTCTGTGGATCCTTGGTGGTATTGGGACCCTTGACACTCTGGACCCTGGTGGCTGTGACTGTGTCCAAAGGCAGGGGAGGCCCATGGTCGGCATCACCTTTGGCCGGACTCTCCATTCAATCCGCCTCCCCAGTGGTGTTTGTCTTGGGGATCCCTCACTTTTTCCTGTTCTTTGTTTTCTTGAATGTTTCAGGTCTGTCGGGAGGATACTGCTGGTGTTCTTGGGGCAGTTTCTTGCCCACAGTTCTCTCATTGATTCTTATTGTTTCAGACATCTGAGCAATGGGATGGGAAAGTTGGGCTGGCCACGTTGCCAAGCTGTAGGAAATCCTCTATTCTCCCACTCACCGACTAGGACATCATTTCCTACTCTACCTCAAAGCCACCTGGAGTCTCTTGCTTACCACTCAGCCACCTCTACCTTCCTCAACTGCTGGTAGTGGTGTCAACCAACAGAGGGAATCCAGGTGTAACAGGGAAGCATGGAATGTGGGCGTGGCCACTATTCTTGTATCCCATTGGTCAAAAAGAACCATGAAAGAATGGGGGTGTGCCTGGAATCCTGGAATGCAGACAGAATGGACAGATGCCCAAGATGACAGCAGCCCATTTACCAGGAAAGTCTGTCCAATCCAGTTGGGGACAAGAAGGAGACCTGCTTTAGCCAGATGCCTGCACAGATTGTTGTGTATGTCTGTTTGTTGCCAATCCTGGACCTTGAACTCAGGATCTGGGCACAGTCCATGAGCTGCTCTTGCTCAAGATTAGCCCTCTACCACTGGAGCCACACAGCTCTACTTTTGCTTTGTTGGCATTGAGGTAGGACAGGGGTCTCAAGGACTTCCCTTCTTAGGGTGACTTTGACCATGATCATCCTATCACAGCCTTGTAAGTATCAAGGAGGACTGGTGAGAGCCACTGGTGCCTGGCTAATCATTGATCAGGATTATGGCTTCCTCAGTAGCCTGCAAGCCTTCAGCCATGCAAGGTGAAGTATCATTTGGACCCGGATCACTCAGACCCAGATGGCCATAGTGCAAAGGAAGAAAATGTAAAAATGCCATCCCGCCACTTTTTTTCTGTGCATTTCCCCCCCTGCACAAGGCCTGAAGTTCTAGGATCCCAGGATAGGCTGTCTTTCCAGTGGCTGCACCCCAGCCTATGGTGATGAAAGCTGAGCCACAGTTGCCATGACCTGAGTTCAAGACCGTGTTTGGCAAAAAAAGCAAGAAAAATAAAATAAAATAGCTCCCTGGCTTGCAATTCACGCCCTTTCTCCTACCTTTGAATTTGAACTTAAGGCCTGGGTAACTCTGAAGCACTGTGGATGAAGGGGAAGCTCACCATGCTTGAAGCCAAGAAAGTAAGGCCTGGTCCCTAGGACTGAATTCAAGTCCCAGCCTTGGAAACATTCTGTTTATATACATTGTAAAGGTATGATTTGTACTTATGTATAAATGTTCAGTCCATGTCCTGTTTGTTGTGGTTGTTTATTGTATTTTTGTTTTATTCATTTATTTTCCATTTTTTCATTGTGAAAATATTGTACAGAGGGGTTACATGGGCAAGATAATGAGTATATTTCTTATGAAGCATTGTAGCCTTCTCCTTTGTTTCCCCTTCCCATCCCTTCCCATCCTCCCCTCCGCCCCCACCCAATCCTCCCCACTCCCCCCTGAAGCCCCACACCAAAGTTGTAAAGTTCATTTTCGACGTAAAGACTTGTACATCTCATTGTTGCAATGGGCCCACCTGTATCCCTATTTAAATGAATTGTTTTTCCCCTTCCCCTCCACAAATTATACCGACATCAAATACAGTGAAAGCAGGGGTTATACCATGGGGGAGGGTCATTCAAAGCAACAAAGAAATAATCTCATAAATGTGTTAGAAACAATCACAAGAAAGAAAAAATCATTTGAGCACATATCTTAGGGTTCATTTCCCTAACATCACCTTATCTGACCTTTTCTGCTTGACTCAGATATATACTAGATATTGCAAATAAGGGAAACCATGGGACCTATGTTTCTTTGGGCCTGGCTTACTTCACTTAATATAATTTTTTCCAAGTCTTTCCATTTGCTAATAAATGGGGCATTGTCATTCTTTCTGATGGAGGCATAGAATTTCATTGTGTATATATACCACACTTTCTTGATCCATTCATCTACTGAGGGGCATCTGGGCGGTTGCATATCTTAGTTATAGTAAATAATGCTGAAATAAACATAGTTGTACTGGTAGCTTTAATGTGGTCTTGTTTGTAAACATTTGTGTAAATGCCCGAAAATGGGATTGCTGGGTCATATGGGAGCTCTATGTGGAGTCTTTTGAGGAACCTCCATACTACTTTCCAAAGTGGTTGAACAAGTTTACATTCCCACCAACAATGCAGTAAGGTTCCCTTCTGTCCACATCTCTTCCAGCATCTGTTGTTATTAGAGTTCTTGATTATAGCCATTCTAACTGGGTGAGGTGGTATCTCAATGTTGTTTTGATTTGCATTTCTTCTATGGCTAGGGAGGTTGAGCATTTCTTCATGTGTCTATTGGCCATCCTTCTTTCTTCTTCAGAGAAATTTCTCTTTAAGTCTTTTGCTAACTTATTTATTGGGCAATTATTTCTTTGAGGATTTGTTGTTGGGGGATTTAATTTTTTGAGTTCCAAGTATATTTTAGATATGAGATTTTTTTTATTAACTGTGATGACACACATTCCATTTATGATATTGATGACAACCCACCACATAGTATCTAGATTTGCAGATGTGTTCTCCATCATGTGTGACACCCAGGACTCTCAGAGAAAAGGAAAACAGGTATCACACTCAGCTTCTTACTCCATGATGCAATTGTTGGCAGTGCTGGGATCTGATCTCAGGGCCTGGCAGACCCAATTCAGACCCTGAATGGGTGTGTCAACACGGCAACCTCTAGCCAATGAAGCTGCCAGGGCATTTCCAGACCCTGAGATTAAGCCACAGGGCTGGACAAAATAGCCATACATGGATAGACAGGTGGTTGAACACCAATAAATATATATTTGTACAGAGTGCCAGAGACATCTACCTAGGATTCAATGACATCAACTAAGTTCCTACTAACTCTTAGGTCTTTATTATGCCACCATTGAAGGAATAGTATTCTTTTCATGCTTAATAAACCATTCATTAAGAAGAATCGTTGTCCTCAGATCATTGCACCTAATTTTGGACTAGACCAATACACGCAGAAACTTCTCATTCAATCATGAGTTTGCTAATATTTCATTGTTATTCCCATGCATAGGAACAAGTATCTTGGGATCTCCCCCCATTGGTAGGTGTCAGGACCAGGATTCAAGCTCAGGGCCTATGTTGCTGCATGGGCCTATGGCTTCCCTGATAGCCCATTAGCCTTCATCAATGCAAGGTGAAATACCCTTTGCAGCTGTGTAATTCAGACCCAGGGTGGTCACTGTGCAAAAGAAAATATAAAAAATACATCCTGTGACATTTTTTCTGTCATTTCTCTGTCATTTTTTCCTGTCATTTTTCTGACATTTTTTCCTGCAAAGTTTCAGAGCCTAGGATCCCAGGATCAGCTACGGGCCCATGGGAGCTGACGAGTCTGAGGTGATTGAAGCTGAAGCAGAGTTGTCATGAATTGAGTCAATTCCCATGCTTGGCAATATTAATATTAATAATAATAAAAAATAATAACAACACACCCTGGCTCAGAATTCTGACCATTTTTCTGCCACCTCTGAGATTCCAACTCAGGTCAGGGTAACTTTGTTGCACTGTGGGGGAAGGTGAAGCTCACCATCCTTGAAACTACATGGTCAGGCCTAGTCCCAGGACCTGAACTAAAGCCCCAGCACTGGCAAAAATCATATGCTCACCTATTTTACACATAGGATCTCTCTTTACATAGAGATGTGGAATGCATCATGCATTCAGTGTAGTTATTCTTTTTATTGTGTGTCTTAGTCATGGATGTATTTTGTATTTTATTACATATAATGAAAGCTATAACTGTGCTGACATGGATGGCAACTGATTCCCATGAATATAGAGTTGCCTATATAGCATACTGCATCCTAGCTGAGACCCAGGACTTTCACAGAACAGAGAAACACTTGCAATGATTGGCTTCTCACATCAGAATTCATCTTTTGGCAGTGCTGGGATCTGACATGGAGACTGGCAGGCCCAATAGGCGAATGGGTCCAGGTAAGCACACCAGCATGTGAGCCACTAAGGAGCTAGGTCGTTCCCAGGACCTGAGATTGAGCCCCGCAGTGGGGGGGATAGTCGGGAGCACAATAGTCATCCATTCAAAATCTGAAGGTAGTATGTAATTAAGTACATATTTGTATAGAGTAGGAGAGATGGCGACCAGTGGTGGAATCCAATCTACCTTGTGACTAACGATTCTTGGATCTTCCCCAATGCCTCCATTTCATGACTGTGATGATTATGACCATGTTTCATCAACGCTTCATTAAAAAATAATCGATACCCCATGAGTTTTGTCTATCATTTCCTACTCGAATCAAGCAGGAACTACTCATTCATAGATGAGACCCATCGAATTCCATGACTCTTCCTAGGTCTGGAAATGAGTATCTCAGGATCTCATTCCATTCCCTCAATGTATGGGTGCTGACCAGGAATCGAACTTGGGGCCTACGTTGCTGGGTCAGCCTCTGGCTCTTCTGATAGCCAACAGGCCATCAGCCACACCAGGACACCTTCACTCTGCAGGCCACCTTGTTTGGACCCCGCATGGTCAGCATGCAAAGGAAAATAAACGTAAAAGTGCCAGGTGGAACTTCCCACTGTTTTTATTCCCTCTCGAGGCTTTTTTTTCCCCAGCAAGCCCGGGATCCTAGGGTCCGATGTCTGGGAGTCCAGAGGCTGCAGCCTAGGGTGATCGGAGCTGAGACAGAGTTGCCATGACTTAAGTTCAAGTCCCGGGTCTGGCAAAAAAAAAATTAAAAAGTTATGAATGAAGCATTCTAGCTAAGAACTCACAGTGTTATACTGCTAGAGCTGGTATTTGAACTCAGGTCTGGGGAACCCCATTGCACTGTGGGAGAAGGGGAAGCTCACCATCCTTGAAGACTAGAATGTCAGGCCTGGTCCAGGGCTTGATTTGAAGCCCAAGCACTGGACAAACTAACAAGCCCAACTCATTAACACATAGGATCTCTTTTTACATACAGGTGTGGTATGCATCTTGCATTCAATGTAGTTATCTTTTTTTATTTTGACTGTTATTCATGGATGTATTGTGTATTTTATTGAGTATGGTGACAGGTATATCTGTGCTGACATGGATGACAATTATTCCCATGGCTATAGAGTTGCCTATATAGCATTCTCCATCCTCGCTGAGGCCCAGGACTTTCACAGGACAGGAAAACAGGTGGATCGATGTGCTTCTCACATCAGGGTGAAGCTTTTGGCAGTGCTGGGATTTGACCTCAGGGTCTAGCAGGCCCAATTAGTGAATGGGTCAATTTGAGCACACCAGCCTGTGAGCCACTATGGAGCTAGGATGTACCCAGGTCCTGAGACTGAGCACTGGAAGCGGGGATCAATATAGTCATGAATTCATAATTTAAATAAGGATCTATATTATCATACATGGATGGGTGACATCTTGCATTCAGTGTACTCCTTCTCTTTATTTTGTGTCTTATTCATGGATGCAGTATGTATTTTATTGATTATGATGACAGATATAGCTGTGCTGACATGGATGGCAACCCATTCCTTTGGGTATAGGGTTGCCTATGTAGTAATCTCCATCCTCCCTGAGACCCAAGTCTTTCTCAGGACAGGAAAACAGATGGATCTATGGGCTTCGCACATCAGGTTAATCTTTTGGCAGTGCTGGGATTCAAACCCAGGGCCTAGCAGGCCCAATTGTTGAATGGGTAAAAGTGAGCACACTAGCCTGTGAGCCACTAAGGAGGTAGGCCAGTCCCAGGACCTGAGATACAACCCTAGGAGGAGGGGATTGGGAGGGGTGGGAAATAGTCATGCATTTATAAATGCAAGTTAGTATGCAAATAAGTACATATTTTTATAGTGTAGGAGAGATGGCGACCTATGATGAAATCTACCTTGTGACTACTAATTCTTGGATCTTCCCTGATACCTCCATTTCATGACTGTGATGATTATAGTCACGCTTCATCAATTCTTCATTAAAAATAATCGATACCCCAGGAGTCTTGCCTATCATTTCCTACTCACATCAAGCAGGAACTACTCATTCAAGGATGAGATTGATTGCATTTCAGGACTCTTCCTAGGTCCGGAAACGAATGTCCCAGGATTTCTGGCCATTCCCTCATCGTAACAGGGCTGACTGGGATTCATCCTCGGGGCCTCCATTGTCTGGTTAGCCTGTGGTTCCCCCGAAAACCAGCAGGCCTTCAGCCATGCCAGGTCAACTTCACTCTGCAGGCAGCCATGTTCTGACCCAGAATGGTCACCATGCGAAGGAAAATAAACATAAAAGCCCCAGGTGGAACTTCCCGCAGCTTTATTTCTCCTCGCGGCTTCTTTTTTTTTCCCAGCAAGACCCAGGGTTTTAGGGTCCGAGGACGGGCTGTGGGTCTAGAGGCTGCAGCCTAGGATGATCAGAGCTGAGGCAGAGTTGCCACGACTTGAGTTCAAGCCCCGGGTCTAGTAAAAAAAAAAAATTAAAAAACTATGAAGGAAGAATCCTAGCCCAGAATTTGTTCCATTTTACTGGAAGAGCTGGGATATGAACTAAGGTTTGGGTAACTCTGTTGCATTGTGGGGGAAGGTTAAGCTCACCGTCTTTGAAGACTAAAAGGTCAGGCCTGGTACGGGACCTGATTTGAAGCCCCAGCACTAGACAAGCCCACCTCTTTTAAACATAGGATCTCTATTTACATACAGGTGTGGTATGCACCTAGTTTTCAGTGTAGTTAATCTTTTTATTTTGTGTCTTATTCATCTATGTATTGTGTATTTTATTGAGTATAGGATGACATATATAACTGTGCTCACATGGATGACAACCTATTCCCATGGGTATAGAGTTGCCTATGCTTTCTAGATCCTAGCTGTGACCCAGGACTTGCATAGGATAGGAAAACATCTGCAAGGTTTGGCACCTCACATCAGGATGAACCTTTTGGCAGTGCTTGAAGTTGATCTCAAGGCCTAGCAGAACCAACTGCCAAATGGGTCCACATGAGCACAACCCCTTGTGAGCCACTAAGGAGCTAGGCTATACCCAGGACCTGAGATGTAGCCCCGGGGTGGGGGTGGAGCACCATATTCATTCCATTCATAAGCTGAAATTAGTATGCTAATAAAGGCCTGTTTGTATAGCATAGGAGATGTGGCAAGCTGTGTTGGAATCCTATCTTCCATGTGACTACCGATTCTTGGATTTTTCCCAATGCTTCGATTTCCTGAATGTAATTATTGTCACACTTCATGCAGTCTTAATTAAGATCTTGCCTATCATTTCCTATGCGAATCATGCATGAACTTCTCAACTCTTCCCTAGACCTGAAATCAAGCACCAGTACTGAAAAATATAACATTTATAGACATTTTAAATATTTGAGTTATATCTCTATATTCTTTTTAAATCGTGTTTGTTGGAGTGATTCATTATATTTTATTATTGATTGATTGATTGATTTAGCATTTATATTATGGACTGTGAGTACACCTATAACATTTATTACATTTGTCCCAATCTATTCCATAGCATATAGCTTTGCATACATAATATATACATCACACCTGACACCCAGCACTTGCACAGAAAAGGAAAACAGGTGTCACACATGGAATCTTACACCAGGAAGAAACTTTTGGCAATGATGGGACCTTGACTGAGGCACTAGCAGGCCCAATTCATGAAAGGGTAAGTGTCAGCATGGCAGCATCTAGCCCATGCAGGTGCCAAGTGGATCTGAAGACCTGGGATCGAGTTCCAGGTTTGGCCAAAATATCAAAAATGTTCTATGCAGATGATGGTATACAAATAAATATAAATTTAGATATTTACGTACGGCCAGAAATGTCTATTTAGTGTTCAATGACACATACTACGCTCCTACGGATTCTCAGGTCTTTAGTAAAGACTCCATTTAATCAAAAGTATTCTTTTAGTGCATAACAAACTATGAATTAAAATCAGTCTGTGTCCTGTGATTATTGTGTCTAATTTTCTGCTAGACTGATTGATGAACTACTCATCGAACCATGACATTGTTCACATTCCTCTGGTGCTCCTATGGATAGGCAATAGTTTCTTAGGCTCCCCAGCCCTTTGTAAGCGGCATGACCGGGATTCAAACTCAGGACCTAGGTGTCCAGGTTGGCCTATGGCTTCGCTGCCAGCCCTCCAGCCTTCAGCAGTGCCAGGTAACCTACAGGTTGCAGCCGTGTCTTTTGGAACCGGGATGGTCACCATGCAAGGAAGGAAAACCAAGAAACCGCCAACTATCCACAGATCGCAGTTTTTTTAGGTGCTGTTTTCATTTTGTTTTCCTGTCAGCCCCCGAGGTGTACCATCCCATGATCCGCTGTGGGTCCAGAAGCTGCACCTTCCAGCCTAGGGTGATGGAATCTCAGGCAGTGTTGCCACAACCTTAGTTCAAGCCCCGTGATTGGCAATCAATCAATCAAGAAAATTTTAAAATATTAGAAATAGCCGGGCGCCGGTGTCTCACACCTGTAATTCTAGTTACTCAAGAGGCTGAGGATTGTGGTTCAAATCCAACCCAGGCTGTAAAGCCCATGAGATTCTTATCTCCAATAAAGCACTAGTAAACCAGAAGTGGTGCTGTGGCTCAAGCGGTAGTGCACTCGCTTTGAGCTGAAGAGCGCGGGGACAGAGCCCAAGGCCAGAGCTCAAGCCCCACGAAAAAAATTTGTAAAAATACTAATGAAGCTCCCCAGCTTGGCATTCATACCTTTTATTTTTCCTGGAAGGCCTGGGATTTGAACTCAGAGTCTGGGTAAATCTAATGCACTGTGGAGGATGGGGGAAACTCACCATCTTTGAAGATAAGCAATTCAGGACTCATCTCTAGGCCTGAATTCAATCCCCAGCCCTGTTAAAGTAATATTCATCCACATTTGAAATAATGATTAATATCTACATACTTATGTTTATCACATATTATTTGCCTGTGTATTTATTTTATTTTTTGCACTATTCATTCATTCATTATTTATATTGACTATTATTACACTTATAACATGTATTAAATTGATTACATCTTATGAGAACTATACAGATTAGCATATGTATTATATATCTTACTTCAGACCCAGGACATTCACAGAAATTCTATAGTAGATGATCCCATGCTTAGAAAAACAGAAAGAATACACCAACCAAAGTCGAATTCATCCCTAGGCACCCCAGTGGCTCACATCTGTAATCCCAGCTACTCAAGAGGTGGGAACTGGAAGATGAAGTTTCAAAGCCAATCCAGGCAGAAAAGCCTGAGAGACGACATCTCCAATTAACTGGCAAAAAGTCAGGCTACAGGTATGGCTGAAGTGGTAGAAAATCAGCTATGAGCAATCAAGCCAAGAAAGAGTAAGCTGAATTCAAGTGCAGAGAGAGGGGGGTAGGGGAAGAAAGCAGAGAGAAATCCTCCAAAAACAGAGAACAAAACAACAATACACACATCCCACCTAATTTATGGTACCAATAAACTGAAAATAAAAAATCAAGTTTGTGCAGTTGTAGAACTTTACATGAGCACATATGCTTTTAGGTACACTTCAGAGCTATGTTTTAATAATATATATGTAGATATATTAAAATGTATTTATATATATCTTTAAATAAACTAAGAAAGCAGCCAATGAATAAATCCTTCTGAATTTGTGCCTTGACCATGGCATTATAAATTATTTCTATTAAAATATATTCCAAGTTTCTTTCCTCAGAATCAATCTTTAAGAAGTTTGTTCATGCACCAGGCAACAGTGGCTCACGCCTATAATCCTAGCTACTTAGGAGGCTGAGATCTGAGGATGGCGGTTCAAACCCAGCCTGGGCAGGAAAGTCTGTGAGACCCTTATCTCCAATAAACCGAAAACGGCACTGTGGCTCAAGCGGAAGAGCACTTGTCATGAGTTGAAAGGTGAAGGCAGGCAGCCAAGCACAGACTTCATGCCCCACCACCAACAAAAAAAAAAGAAAGAAAGAAGTTTGTTCATACAGATCATAAAATTCTAACCTTCTGAGCTTAAGGAAACTTGCCTTCCTTTTCTTCCAGGGTCTTATGCTCTTTAGGCAAGTATTCCACCACTGAGCTACATCCCAGTCCCAATGTTTTTGTTTTCCATTTTACAATTCACGTTATTCCCAAAATGTTTACAACTATCTACTGTCCTCACAGAAGTGAGTTTTTATTCAGAAACCCAACCTTTTGTGATATGAGAACTCTCCTAGTGTATTTTGTGGTAGGCACTGAGGAAAACTCACATGATGCAATTGCAGAGAGTTTATAGTTATAGAAATAACTCTAAATAGAAATAACATCAACTGTCCCTCTAGGGAGGAATGATGTACTCATTTTCATTCTCACTCTTCATGGCAGATTGTCAAAATGGAAACACCAATGTGCTATGCTGAAATGTAAACATTTAAACCCTTTTTTGAAAAACTCTCATGTTATAAATCAAAATGTATCAAATAAAGGCCAAGTGAACTTTAAAAAATATGAAAAATGCTAATGAAGCTCCCTGGCTTGGAATGTGTGCTATTTTTTGTCTGCAAGGCCTGGGATTTGAACTCAGGGTTTGGGTAACTCTTGCACTCTGGGGGAATGGGAAGGTCTCTATGTTTGAAGATCAGAAAGTCAGGCCTCTTCCCTAGGCCTGAATTCAGGCCCCAACCAGGGAAATCGTAATCCTTACATGTATTTTAAAGATAGGATTGAACTTCCAGACAGGTGCTCAGTCTATATCATGTTTGGTGTGGTTATTCATTGTACTTTTTGTCTTATTCATTTATTTACCGTTTATTTTATTGACTGTGATGACACCTAACCATGTATTACTTTATTTACACCCTATCACATAGCATTTAGAGTTATAGACTTGTTCTCCATCATGCCTGACACCCCGCACTCTCACAGAAAAGAAAAACAGGTGTCACACTTGGATTCTTACTCCAGGATGACATTTTTGTCTTGTTCTGGGATCAAGCCCTAGGGGTGGCCAAAATAGCCATACATGGATAGGCAGGTGGTAGTACACCAATAAATACATATTAGTACAGAGTGCCAGAGCCGTGTATCTAGTATTCAATGACATCTGCTTCGTTCTTACCAAGTCTTAGGTAGTTATTATGCCTCCATTGAAGGAATATTATTCTTTTCATGCCTAATTAACCATTAATTAAGTTCAATCAGCATCCTAGGATTATTGCGTCTAATTTGAGTCCAGACCGCTGCACGAACTATTCCATTCCATGGATACCATTCCATCGGAATTTCTATGCACAAGCAGGAGTCTCTTGGGATCTCCTGCCATTGGTAGGTGGCAGGACCAGGATATGAACTCAGGGACTTTGTTGCGGGGTTGGCCTATGGCTTTCCTGACAGTCCGCCAGCCTTGAGCAATGGCAGGTCACCTGTGCGTGGCATCCATGTCATTCAGACCTAGAATGGTAAGCGTGCAAGGAACCAAAGCCAAGGAAGCACCTACCATGTGCGGCTCGTGGCTTGTTTTAGTGTCATTTTCATTTTGTTTTCCTGTCAGACCTCGGGTCTTAGGATTCCAGGATCAGCTTTGGTTCTGGAGGCTGCAACTCAGGCTAGTGTGATGGAAGCTGAGACAGAGCTGTCACAATCTGAGTTCAAGCCACGTGCATGGCCAAAAACAAAAAAATTAATTGAAAAATTAAAAAATTTAAAAAAATTTAAAAAATTTATAAAACCATTATTTATCTCCCTGTTTTGCAATTCGTGCCTTTTTTTTCTGCTAGGCCTGGGATTTGAACTCAAGGTCTGGGTAAATAGTAGCACTGTCAGGCTAGGGGAAAGCACATCATATTTGAAGCCAAAAAAGTCATTCCTGTTCCCTAAGCCTGAATTCAAGCCTCAGTCCTGCAAAACATACTCCTTGTATACATTTTATTTACATTTTAAAGACAGGATTTATACTTCCATATAGTCAGACAATATCATGTTTGGTATGGTTATTCATTTAATTTCTTGTTTTAGTCATTTATTTACCATTTATTTTATTGACTCTTTTGACCCCTATCCCGTTTATTACATAGTTTACTTCCTATCACATAGCATCTAGATTTGTAGATGCATTCGCTATCATGTCTAAAACCCAGGACTCTCTCAGAAAAGGAAAGCATGTGTCACATTCGGCTTCTTACTCCAAGATTAAATTTTTGGCATTGCTGGGATCCGAACTTGGGGCCTAGCAGGCCCAATTCATGAATGGGTAAGGGTGAGCACGGCAGCCTCTAGCCAATGAAGCTGTGAGGTGGTTCCCAGGCACTGAGATGGAGCCCCAGGTTTGGCCAAAACAGTGATGCATGGATTGGCAGATGGTGGTATACAATTAATACATATTGATAGAGTACCAGAGCCATCTATCTGACTGAATGATGCCTACTATATTCCTACCAACTCTTAGGTATTTATTTTACTGCCTTTGAAGTAATATTATTCTTTTCATGCTTAATAAACTATCAATTAAAATCAATCAGCATCCTAGGATTATTACATCCACTTTTAGACTCGACTGATGCATGAACTACTCTTTCAATCATTATTCCTATGCATAGGAATGAGTCTCTTGTGATGTCCTGCCATTGGTAGGTGTCAGGACTTAGATTTTTAATCCAGGGCCTATGTTGGCAGGTTTCGCCTATGGCTTCCCCGATGGCCCACCAGCCTTCAGGAATAGCAGTTCAGCTCCACTTTGCAGCCGTGTCATTCAGACTCAGGATGGTCACCCTGCAAAGAAAAAAATAACGTAAAACCCCCAGTCCTCTGCAGCTGGCCACTTTTTGTGCTGTCTCACTTTTTTTTTTCTTCCTTCAAGCCCTCTGGGCCTAGGATCCCAAGATTGACTATGGGTGAGAGGCTGCAGCCCAGTCTAAGGCAATCGAAGCTGAGGTAGAGTTGCACGGCCTGAGTTCAAGCTCCATGGTTGGCAAAATAAATAAATAAATAAATAAATAAATAAATAAAATTATTTAATTATTTAACTAAATTGAAAAAAATCCCCCTGGTTTGGAAAATCTGTCAGTTTTCTTTACTAGCCTGGGATTTGAACTCAGGATCTTCGTAAATCTGTAGCAATGTGAGGGAAGGTGCTTGAGTTCAAATCATATGCCTAACCAAAAACAAAAAATTAAGTCACTAACCTCAGCTGGGGGGTGGGGGGTAGCGGTGGAGGTGGGAGGGAAGGGATGGCAAGGGGAAAACAAAGGAGGAGTCAGCAATGCTCAATAGTAAATGTACTCATTACTTTGCTCATGTAACTGTAATCCATCTATACAATATTTTTACAACAAAAAATGTACAAAAAAGGAAACAATTTAGAGCTCAGATAAGCACTTTGCAGGTAAGGGAAGGATGTGTGAATAGCTATACAAAATTATACACTGCTGCTTTTAAAATATTCAGTTTGGAATTGAATAAACATAATTGCATGTATTAAAAGTAATTGTCACTGTCTTGGAACTGGGGTTAGTATTTCTGCCACTGCTGGGATTTGATCTCACCATCCAGGTAACTCTTTTGCATCGTAGGTGAAGGGGAAGCTCACTGGCCTTGAGGAAAAGAAATTCAGGGTAGAGTTCCCAGGTTCTGAATTAAGTCCCTATAATGGAAAATAATATTTATGTACATGTGTAATATATGTTACGTATTACATGTGTATGTTTATTACAAATTATGATTTTTATTCTTGATTTTGTATTTCTGTATTTCCAATTTTTTTCATTTACTTATTGTTTATTGTATTAGTATTATCATACACATAATATTTATTACATTTTGCACATCTATTATAAAATTATACACAATAATTTAGGACATTGACTCATTTTTCATTAATACTTTATTAAGTGTTGAAACATGATACATAATTAAATGGAGGCATTTGTCTCAGTCTTCACATGTTTAGAGTCTCTCCCAAATATGAGCTGTGCCTTGTTTATCTTTAACAACTTCCTATAGGGATTTCTTTAGATGATTTATACTCAGAAGCCTTTCCTTGAGGATAGGCAAGTTGAGGGATAAAATTGTAAGGGTGGGATTGGGAATGTGGCTTAGTGGTAGAGAGCTCGCACAGCATGCATGAATGCCAGGGTTTGAATCCTCATTGCCACATACTCAGAAAAAGCCAGAAGCTGTGGAGTGCTCAAGTGGTAGGGCACTAGCCTTGAGAAAAAGAAGAACAGAGACAGTACACAGGCCTTAAGTTCAAGCCCCAGCACTGGCAAAAACAATAGGCCAGATGCCAGTGGCTCACACCTGGAGCCCTATCTTCTCAGGATGCTAAGATCTGAAGACCACAGTTCAAAGACAGCTTAGGCAAGGAAAGCCTGTTAGACTCTTATTACCAATGACCCACCAAAAGACCCCATGTGGCGCTGTGGCTCAAGTGGTAGAGTGTTCGCCTTGAGATAAAGGGCTCCGGGACAGTGCCCAAGCTTGAGTTTGAGACACACAATAGGAATAAGTGAGGGTTAATTAAAGTACTTTTCCTATTTGCTAATTAGGAGAACATTCTCTGGAAAATGAACGCTGACGCTGATGTACACCAGAATTGGAGTCAGAGCTCAAGGTTCAAGTTTAGCAGATCCGTATGCCCAGCCTCTCAGACTCTAGCATTATAAACTTGTGTCCTGCACAGTTCTGAAAGGTCCATTGTTGACAGGCTTAATATGTTCCCCAAGCCCTTTGTGATAAGCAGTTGACTTGTATTGTCAATGTCATTACACTTCTGACCTAGCAGAGCACCAGTAGCTAAGGCTCATCCCCCAGCTCAGGAGGCTGAGGTCTGAGGATCACAGGGTGAAGCCAGGGAGGGCAGGAATGTCTATGACACTCTGACTTCTACTTCTGAAAGGGCAGATGTTCAAGAGCTTCCTGGGTTTCCCTTGGTGATGAGAAGTTACTTGTACTTGAGGTGAACTCAAGACCTGGGCACTGTTTCTAGCACTCTACTACTTGAGCCACAGCACCAATTCTGGCTTTTTCTGTGCATGTGCTACAGAGGGATCAAACTCAGGGCTTCTTGCATGCTAGGCAAGCACTGTCTCACTAATCCACATTCACAGCCCTCTCATCTTTTTCTTAATGGTAGTTTCTACATAAGTATGCTACCATTTTACATCCCCCAAATTTAATTTTCTGAATACCGGTTATTTCAAAAGCCCTGATCTTCTCTTCCTCTGCCTGATTTGTGATTGTTCCTGCCTTGGTCTCATAATAAAATGTAAATAAAGGCTGCTGAGATCTTAAGTGTGCATCATGTAAGGACACAGTCCTGGAACTCTGGAAGAGAAAAGCCATGGGACTGAAAAGAAGAGAATGATGCAGTATGTGCAACAAACCTATCTGAAAAATAAATCTGTACATAAAAGGAGAAGCATTGCATACAATCTGTTTGCACTCAGGGAGGTAATATACACCCATAAGTAGGTAGGACACTCATACATAAACTTGGCCTTCTCTTTTTGAATTTTTTTGGTGGCCATCCCAGGGCTTAAACTCAGGGCCCTATGTGTTCCTCAGCTGTTTTGTTGAGACTCTGCCACTGCCACAGCTCCACTTCCAGCCATCTGGTCGTTAACTGGACATAAGCGTCGGCTGGCTTTCCTGCTTGGTCTGGCATGTATCTCCTGCTCGGCTTTCCTTCTCAAAGCTGGAGCTCTACCCTCTGGGCCACTGAAACACTTCGGGTTTTCTGGTGGTTTATTGGAAATAAGAGTCTCACAGACTTTCCTGCTCGGGCGGGCTTTGAACTGAGATCTCCTTAGGAGACTTCAAGTGGTTTTCCTCAGGATTCGCCAAGGATCTTCTCCACACAAACCCTTAGTATAAATCTCGAGGGGTACTACAGAAAAACGGAAACATGATGAGCTTCTAGTGTGTTCTAGATACTTAAGGTTGGAGACACAAAACACTCACAATTATTAGATAATTTCATAGGCATAGGGAGCAATGCAGAAAGCATGAGGATTGCTCCAGCTTTTGGTCCTCTCGTCCTGAGACAGTAAATTCACTGCAGCTCAATGCTAACTGATTGAACTGCCATGTCCTGTGGACATTTGCTGCCAAAATCATGTGACACTCATTTCTCACTTTTGGCTTCAAACCTGTGACCAGAGGAGGAGGAGAGAAAATCCTTCTCAGAGAAAGCACCTATAAAGAACACTGGGTAGTTTATGTATAAATTCGAAGCATTGGAATGATGCTGTTAAGTAGTCAGATTGTCCAAATTAAAAAAATGAAGAAGAAAAGAAAGGCAGGTGCCAGTGGCTGCTGACTGTAATCCCAACTCCTCAGGAGGCTGAGATGTAGAGAATCTGAGTTTGAATCCAGCCAGCATAGGACAGTCCATGACACTGTTATTTCTAAGAGATCACAGAAAACCCAGAAGTGGGGCTGTGGCTCCAGGTTAATGCACTACACTTGAGCAAAAGTAACTCAGAGACAATGCTTATGCTCATAGTACAACCGCAGGACCTGCTTCCATGTCTTTGTGTATGTGTGGATGTATTCCCATAGGTGAAGCTTCAGAGTAGCTATGATGAAAGGCACCAAGCTAGAAAATTTGTTTTCAATATAATGATTTCATAACACAGAGACTGCTTTCATGACAGCATGTTCCTGGGCTCCCCTCACAGTTCCCAGTGCAGCCTGAGGGTTTCTCTGCCTCCCAGGCCTGCTGGAAGAAGTCTATCTCATTGTCTGGACAGGCAGACAAAAGGCCTCAGTCCTGTACAGCTGTGTAACAAACAACTCCATCTGGGCCAATTAGTGAGGATGAGTGTGGACAGGCTCTGAAGGTCAGAACAAAAAGGCCTCTTTGTACCCCAAGCTATCTCTCTCCCCAGTGCTCTGTTTTAACAGGAAGCCTTCATTTGTGCCACCTCCTTTGGCAGGCCAAGTTCTCAGCACTAATCCTGCCTTTGTAAGACTATATTCTGGTGTTCAGATACAGTGCTCAATATAATTCAGGAGTCCTTCTGGTAGACAACTAGGGCACTTAACCTCAAGAAATGTTTCACTGAGGGTGATGATGGGCCTATGATGCCTCTGCTAGCTTTCCAGAAGCTTTGGAAATCCAAGCACATGTCTGATGTCACCATGCTTCCTGTCATCTAGGACTGCTGAAGCACATTAGGTTTTGAAACCTTTGACTTCTCCTAGTTGACCCCTGGGTGGCAAGGTTTTGGGGTTGAACACAGGGCCTGGGTGCTGACCATGAGCTCAGTGCAGGAGCCCAGTGCTTTATCATTTTGTGTCACAGCTTTTACTTCTGGTCTGTGTGTGTGTGTGTGTGTGTGTGTGTGTGTGTGTGTGTGTATGTGTGCAAGCGTGCACACATATACCAGTCCTGGAGCTTGAACTCAGGACCTGAGCACTGTACCTAATTTCTCTTGCACAAGGATAGCCCTCTCCCACTTGAGCCACAGAGACACTTCATGCTTTTTTTAGTGATGTGTACCTGAGAAATCAAGTCCAGTGTTTCATAGATTCAAAGCACTCTACCCCTAGGCACATTGCCATCCCTCTTCTTCAGGTTTGTTATTTTCTTACTTTTTTGTTGTTGTTGGTTGTAGCAATTGAAGTCTGGGCCTGGGTGCTGTGCCTCAAGTCTTGTGCTCTACCACTTGACCCAAAGCACCATTTCAGGTTTTCTCATGGTTCATTGGAGCTAAATGTCTCGAGGACTTTCCTTCCCAGGCTAGCTTTGAACCATGATCCTCAGATCTCATCCTCCTGAGGAGCTAGCATGACAAGCATGAGTGACAAGCATTCAGCTTCCACTTCAGGTTTCTTAGTGGTGAATTGGAGATAATATTCTCATGGGACCTTTTGTGTCTGGCATAGTTTGCAAGCCAGATCCTCAGATCTCAGGTTCCTGAGAAGGCAGGCTGACAGACCTCAGCTATAGACCTCTAAGCTGTGGCACTCTACTGCAAGGGGGTCCTTGGCAACACGTAGTTCAGTGCTAGCCATGTGCCCAAGAGGTAAGGGTCAGTACCTATGCCACGAGTTCAAGGTTCATGACTGAGAAAAACAAAACAAAACAATTGTCTGCAGTAGACAACTCACCCACTCTTCAGTAATACATAATTTTGTCTGTGCCGTGTGGACATACCTGCATCTCAATATTCTTGTCTGCATAATCATCTCAGTTGTGTAGCTCTTACAAGGACCATATGAAAGAATGCCCTCTGTGAAGGACACAGCAGATTGTACTCTTTGAAAGACTCAGTACACAACATCCTGTGAAGACTTAGCACCCAGCACCCAATGCAGGACTCAGCACACTGCACCCTGTGAAGAACTCAGCACACAGCACCCTGTGCCAGACTCAGCACAGAGCACCCTATGAAGGATTCAGCACATAGCTCTATTCCACAAGCTGTCATTTTAATTAGGTTGCTTTCATCAGTATCACCATTCTTTGAGGAACATTTCACAAATCACACAAGTTCACATCTAATGGTTTAGTGGGGTAGTTTTTTTTGGGGGGAGGGGTCAGGCTACCCATAGGGCTTGAACTCAACGCATGGGGATACTGTTCTAATAACATTTGCTCAAGGCTAAGGCTCTACTACTTAGAGCCACATCTCCAAGAGTCTCACATACTTCCTACCATAGCTTGGTAAAGCTCCCAAGCAGCCAGTATGATGGGGGTAAGCCAGCAGCATCTGGTTCTGTGGAGCGGGGTTGCAGTTGTTTACATATGCCTAAGTCAGGTTAGGTGGCAACTGTCAGTGCCAGACTCCTGGCTTGTTCCGTGGTGTGGTATTTGAAGTCCTGTCCTTCTATAATTGCAGTTAGAACATTCTACCATTTTTTGGTGGCAGTGGTGGGGCTTGAGTAAGGGCTTAGACACTGTCCCTAAGCATTTGTGCTCAAGGCTAGCACTCAATTGATTGAAAGACAGCAGAACTTCCAGATTTTCTGCTTATGTGACACTGAGGAATTGAACCCAGGGCTTCGTGTTTACTAGGGGAGCACTCAATCACTGAGCCCCAGGAGTAAAGGAGGTATAAATAGATAGATTGTTGTATATAAATATTATATAGACAAAAGAGAGATGTCGATATTATTACATTATAGATAATATTGTTATCAATTATTAGGTATTAAATTTATTGATGTGTCCCAGCTAACAATTAATAAAGCATTAATTAATACTCAATATCCTGTTATTGTTTATCATATATGTACATACATCCATACATATAATTAAATATTTTATAGAATGAGACAGATGTCTATATGTTATTAAATTATGCATCACGTACTACTACCAATTATTAGTTATTTATGTCTCCATGCAATTTTTATTTTGTTAATACTTAATAAAATATTAATTAAACTTAATCCACATCCTATAATTACCACATCTAATTTTATCCTAGAATGATTCATTACTAATTCAATCTGTTTATCATTTATTGTAGTGACAATTCTTCTACCTATGACTTTTTTTACCTTTGTGACATTCTACTTACATAGCTTATTAATTTGCATCCAAATTATACATCCTACCTGACACTGAGCACTTTCGAAGAAAAGAAAATCATGTATTACGCTCGGCTTCCCACTCTATGATTACATTATTGTCAGTGCTGGGATTTAAACTCAGGGCCTAGAAGGCTCAATTCATTTATGGGTGGCTGCCAGCACAGCAGCCTCTAGCCAATTCAGCTGCCAGGTTGTTCCCAGGCCCTGAGATCGAGCCCCATATATTGACTCCATATTGTGCTTAGTGTATCTATTCATTTTTTTACCATTTATTTTATTGACTGTTCTTACACGTGGACTATTTATTACATTTATTACATAGGATAGATTTGCCTATGTATGAAACTTCACACCTGACATCCAGGACTTTCACAGCAAAGGAAAACGTGTGTCACCAAGAGTTTCTTACTCTATGAATCAATTTTTGTGAGTGCTGGCATCTGAACTCACAACCTACAAGGCCCAATTCATGAATGGGTGAGTGTCAGTATGCCAGCCTGGGGCATATGGAGCTGACAAGCAGTTTCCAACACCTGAGATCGAGCCCCAGGGGTTGACAACATAAGAACAGATTGACATGCAGATGGTAGTACACAAATAAATATAGATCTTTATAGGGTGCCAGAGATGTCTATACATTATTCAGCTAACTAGGCTACATTCCTACCAATATTTGGGTATTTTTAATGCCTCCATGTAATTTATAGTATTGTTTTCATCCTTAATGAATTATTAATTAAATCAACCACTGTCCCGAAACTATTGCATCCATATAATTAATAGTATTCTTTTAATGTGTCAAAAATATTCATGAAAATCCATCGGCCTCCTAAAATCACTCTAATTTTATGGTAGCATCATTCAGGAACAACTAATTCAACCTTGACATTCATAACCTTCCATCGGTATTCCTATGAATAGGAATGAGACTATTAGGATCTCGCGTCATTTGTAGAGTTCAGGACCAAGCTTTGAACCCAGGGTCTATGTTGCCATGTTGGCCTATGGCTTCCCTGGTAGCCCTCCAGCCTTCAGCAATGCCAGGTTTCCAACACTTTTCAGCCATGTCATTCAAACCCAGGAAGGTAACCTTGCAAAGAAAACAAATGAAAAACCGGCAGCCATCTGCAAGTTGCAGGTTTTTCTTCTTTGTTTCTGTGTCGTTTTATGTATTTATTATTCCTGTCAGCATTTGTGCCCCGGGAACTCAGGTTTGCTGTGGATCCAGTTGCTGCACCCCAGCCTGGAGTGATCAAAGCTGAGGCAGAGTTGCCATGCCCTGAGTTCAAGCTTTGTGCTTGAGAAAATAAAATAAATAAATAAACATATTAAAATATTTTAAAAATTATGAGGCTGCTTGACTTGAAATTCATGCCATTTTTTCTGCCAGTCCTGGGATTTGAACTCAGGGTCTATGTACATCTACAGCACTGTGGGAGAAGGGGAAGCTCACTATGCTGGTAGACAAGCAAGTCAGGCCTTTTCGCAGGGCCTGAACTCAAGTCCTAGCTCTTGCAAAAATAATATTCATATTTTAAATACAGGATTCATATTTACATACACATGTTTACTGTATATTGCAGTTAGTGTGGTTATTCATTTTATTTTGTGTTTATCTATTTCTTATGTATTTTAGTGAATATGATTACACACATAACCTTTTTTACATCTTATTACATAGAACATAGATTTGCCAATGTACTATACATCATTCCTGAGACCCAGGACTTTCACCGATAAGGAAGACAAATGGGACATTTGGCTTCTTCCACCAGGATTACTTAAGTTTTTGGCAGTTCTGTGATTTGAACTCAGGGCTTAGAAAGCCCACTTCATGAATGGGGCGTGGGTTAATGTTAGCACACCAGTCTGATGCAAATGGAGTTTTCGGTCAAATTTGGCCCTAGGAGTGGCCAATATATAAACACATAGATGTGTAAAATGCAGTGTGTGTGTATTTACCTATGTATATGCATCTATAAACGTATACAGAGAGAGACAGATAGACATGTATGTAGATTCTAGTGTATAAGTCTATATAAAAAGTGATGTCTATATCTTACTTTTATATATTCTATTGCTACTAATTATTTGGTCTAAAATTATTCCTCCATTAATTAATCACGGTAGAAGACTTAATAAAGTATTAATTAAATTAATCAATGACCTATATTTAATGTATACAATCTTATATTAGAAAGACTAGTTAAATAGTAATTCAATTAGCACATTTCAAACATTCTATTAGTGTTCCTAGAGATAGGAACCAGTTTCCTAAGATCTTCAACCATGTGTATGTGGGAGTCCCAGGCTCGAACTCAGGGCGCAGGTGTCTGGGTTAACCTCCAGCTTCACTGACAGCCCACCAGCCTCAGCCATGCAAAGTCATGTACAATTTTCAAGCCAAATCAGTGAGACCCAGGATGGTCACTGTGCAAAAGAAACAAAGGTAAAACTGTTGTGTAAAACTTTCTGGTTTTTCCTCTTCCATTTTCGTTTGTTTGTTTGTTTGTTGACCAGTGCTGAGAGTTGAAATTGGGTCCTAGGATCCCTGGATCATCTGTGGGTGTAAAAGCTGCACCCCAGCCTAGAGTAATCAAGGCTAAGGCAGAGTTGTGACGACCTGAGTTCAAGCCCCATGCCTGCCCCCCCAAAAAAATTAAGGTTCTGGCTTGGAATTTGGGACATTTTATCTGCCATACCTGGGATTTGAAATCAAGGCCTGGGTAACTCTATTTTGCTGTGGGTGAAGTGGAAGCTCACCCTCCTTGAATAAAAGAAAGTCAAGAGCATTTCCCAGGGCATGAATTCTAGCCCCAGGACTGGCAAAATAATATTTATATACACTTTTAATGTACATCATATATATATATTTGCATAGGTATTACATATTGTACCTAGAAAACAATATTCTCACAGACAGCAGAACAGGTCAACATTGGTTTATTACTCCATCTGTTGTCTTTGGCACTGCTGGGATTTGAACTCAGGGCCTCGAATGCCAATTCATCAAGGGATCAATGTAAGCACAGCAACCTCAAACAAATTCACTGCCAGGGAGTTCCCAGGACCTAAGTTTAACCTCCAGGAGTGGGCAGTATATAAATAGATAGATGCATAAATTGCTGCAAATATATATATATGCATAGAGAGTGAGAGAGAGGTATATGTATATTCCAGTGTATATTTAAATATATAAATATATTTATAAAATGTGAGATGTCTATATATCATTAAATTACATGTAATATATTACTAATAATTATTAAGTATTAAATTATGCCTTCATTTAATGATGTATCATGGTTTAAAGCACAATAAAGTGCTTCTTTGTGCAAAAGGAGCTCAGGGACAATGTCTAAGCTCACAGTTCAAGCCTCAGGACCTGCACCAAAAAAAAAAAAATAGACCCAGTAATTCCATATGTCTGTGTATGTGTGAATGTATTTCTATTGGTGAACATCCAGAGTCACTATGAAGAAAGGCACCCAGCTAGGAAATTTGCTTCGAATAGAATGATTTCATAGCACAGAGGGTGCTTTCAAGACAGTGCATGTTCCAGGGCTCCCCTCCAGGTTCCCAGTGTAACCCTCAGGTTTCTCCACACCCCAGGCTGCTGGAGGAAGTCTGTATCTTTGTTGGAACAGGCAGACAAAAGGTCTCACTCCTGTACAGCTCTGTAACAAACAACTCTATCTGGGCCAATTAATGATGATGAGTGTGGGCAGGCTCTGAAGACCAGGAGAAAAAGGCCTCTTTGTACCCCAAGATATCTCTCTCCCCAGTGCTCTGTTTTGACAGGAAGCCTTCATTTGTGTTGAGAGCCCTGCAGGGAGTCTCTCTGCATGATAAGCTTGGCTATCTCGCTGGAACATCTCTCAAGGCTATTTACAGAATCTTGTCTTTGCATCCTGCCCCAAACAAAGACCAGGTAGCTGCTATTGACCACCTTTTCACATTGCCCTAAGCAAGCATCCTGCAGCTGCTACGCCCAATGAAAAAGCTTCCTTATTCTAAGCATATAAATATCCCTGTGTGAAAAATAAAATTTGGCAGCTTGATCAGAATCCTTGTCTTGCTGTCCTTCTTCGTGTCTCTTGTCCCTTCATTCCTTCTCGGTTAGGTTCACTGCCCTGGTTGAAGTCCTGCGGGTCGGGACAACTGGCGCCCAACGTGGGGCACGAGCCTCTGACTGAGGAAGGAACGCCGTCCTCCGGGAAAACTTGGCCAAGTACAGTCCGAGATCGTGAGATCGCCTCGACAGACCCCACCGAGAGACAGATCCAGGAGGAGAGTGGGGACGGCGCATGGTGAGTGACCCACTATGGGACAAGCAATATCGTCACATGATCTATTTCTGTCAGACCTCAGGGAGGCCTTCAAGACACGGGGAACGCGGGTTAAGAAAAAGGATTTAGAATTATTTTTCTCATTCATAGAGGACTTGTAGGAATCATAGATGCAAAAAGATGGCAAAGAGTAGGAGATTGTTTAACAGATTATGAAACCTTTGGTTCAGAAAAGGTTCCTGCTACGGCCTTTTCCTATTGGAATTTGATTAATGAAGTTTTAAAAGGTTCTCTATTTGATAATGGAATTTTAAAACTTGTAAAAACAGGAGAGGAGGTTCTCCAACATGCCTCTAGGCCCCCCTCGGCTTGCCCATCAGTTGTATTAGATATGACTGCTGGTCAATTTACTGAAAATCCCTTCCTTTTGTGGCCCAGCCCTTCAAGGGCCCACTGCCCCTCCTGATCCAGATGTTTTTTCTCCCCCCCTTTTACCTAACCTGGCACCTTTACGCGAGACTCTTCAACATAGGCGAGAACACCTTCAACTTTTAAAAGAACTGCGGTCCCTTGATTATGAACTCCGCATACTGGCCTTGGCCGATACTCCAAAAACGCCTGATAAAATTAAGGTTAGATCAGGCCATCAATCAGTTCTCGCCTTTCCAGTAACTCGGAGCCAGACAGATAGGGCCTCAGAGGGTGAGGAGGATGAATCAGAAGAGGAGGAAAAGGAGGATGAAGAGCAGGATACTGGGGATGAAGAGGAACAACCCACCCAGGGAAAAGGCCAACAAGAGTATAAGAGGCTTAGCCTCCGGTTTGTTGAAAAGCTTAAAAATGCATGTGCCCAATATGGCCCGACTGCCCCTTATACGTTAGCCTTGTTAGAAAACCAAAGTGCGGTGCTGGCTCACCCCTAATGGTTGGAAGTTCCTGGCCCGTGCCACCCTTAGTGGGGGTGATTTTGTTTTATGGAATGCGGACTTTAAGGAACAATGTAGAGAGACCGCGCAAAAAAATTTGGCTAAAACATCTTCAAAAACCTGGACCTATACTAAACTTTTGGGTAATGCGCCCTTTGATACCAATGCTAAACAGGCGCGCTTTCCTACTGGACTTTTGGCACAAATTCAAAACGCTGGCCTTTATGCTTGGAAGCGTCTCCCTCTAAAGGGATCGGCTACTACTTCCCTGGCAAAGGTTAGACAGGGGCCAGAGGAACCCTACAGTGACTTTGTCTCGCGGCTTAACTTGGCTGCAGAAAGGCTTCTTGGGCCAAGTGAAAGTGAAAGTGCCTTTGTTAAACATCTTGCCTTTGAAAATGCTAATCCGGCATGTCAAGATGTCCTCCGACCACATAAAAACAAGGGTGACCTCTCTGAGTTCGTCAGGCTTTGTGCTGGAGTAGGAACCACTCACACCATGGGGCTCGCCATAGGTGCCGCCTTTACCAAGGCATTTCAAGGTTCAGTCCCCAGCTCGCATACTTGCTTTAATTGTAAACAACCTGGTCACTTTGCACGTGAATGTCCCTTCAGCAAACAAAGCCAAGGGGCAATGCCCTCCCAAGCTACAGGTAGACCACTCCCTGCCACTCTTTGTCCCAAATGTGGTAAGGGCCGTCATTGGGCCAATGAATGTAGATCCAAAACAAATGCCCTTGGACAGCCCATTCTCTCTCGGTTTTCGGGAAACTTCCCTCGGGGCCAGCCCCTGGCCCCGACCATCCCCAAGACAAGCCCAGGGGCAATAGGGTTTGTCCCCTCCCAAACTCCCAGTCCTACACAAGCCCCCCACCTCTCTCCACAATTGCCTCCCTCCAGCGGGCAACCCCAGGCAGTGCAGGACTGGACCTCTGTGCCGCCACCGACACAGTACTAGACTCTGTACAAGGACCTCAAATAATACCCACTGGGACCCTGGGACCCCCTCCGTCTCATATGTGTGCCCTTATTCTTGGAAGAGCCTCTGCTACCTTACAAGGTGTCCAAGTTTTTCCTGGTATTATTGATAATGATTATACAGGAGAAATAAAAATTTTGGCCACGGCCATTAATGGGATTGCAGCTATTCCAGCTGGAACTAGGCTTGCACAATTGATACTGCTCCCATTAAATTCAGGGGGTTCTTCCACTGCTCAGACCACACCGCGAGGAACTGCTTCTTTGGGGTCTTCTGATGCGTATTGGGTTCAGCCTATCACTCAAAAAAGACCCACCCTCACCCTGCGAATTGAAGGAAAGGAGTTTCAGGGAATTTTGGATACTGGTGCAGATGCCACAATTATTTCCCAAAAATATTGGCCACCAAGTTGGCCTCTTACCCCGTCCCTAACTGACCTTAAAGGCATAGGGCAGTCAAAAAACCCTTTGGTAAGCTCCAGGGTTCTTAATTGGACTGACAAAGAGGGCAATAAGGGAACTGTTACTCCTTTTGTTGTTCCTGACCTCCCTGTTAACCTATGGGGTCGCGATATCTTGACCCAGATGAAAGTTATCCTTGCTAGTCCCAATTCTGTGGTTACACATCAAATGCTCCGTATGGATTTTGTCCCTGGTACGGGTCTTGGGAAATCAGGAGAAGGAATTGTTGAGCCCATCCAAGCTACCCAAAAAACAGATAGACATGGGCTTGGGTATTCGGATTTTTAGTATCGGCCCCTGACCCTCCTGTGCCCCATGCAGATAAAATCATTTGGGAATCCCAAACGCCTGTGTGGGTGGATCAGTGGCCCCTTACCCAAGAAAAATTGGAGGCTGCCTCCATGTTAGTACAGGAACAGCTGGTGGCAGGCCATATAGAGCCCTCTACTTCACCATGGAATACTCCTATTTTTGTTATAAAGAAAAAATCAGGCAAATGGCGCCTTTTACAAGATCTACGCGCCGTTAATAAAGCTATGCGCCCAATGGGAGCACTACAGCCAGGCATTCCCACACCGGTGGCTATTCCCAGGGACTATTACAAAATGGTTATTGATTTAAAAGATTGTTTTTTTACCATTCCCCTACATCCTGAGGACAGACCCTATTTTGCCTTTAGCCTTCCTCGCATTAACTTTCAAGGCCCCATGCAAAGATTTCAATGGAAGGTACTTCCTCAAGGTATGGCTAATAGCCCTAGCCTTTGTCAAAAATATGTTGCCCAGGCAGTGGACCCTGTGAGAAAACGATGGCAGCGCGTCTATATATTACATTATATGGATGACTTGTTGCTTGCTGCACCTGACACCCACGAACTTAGAAACTGCTATTTAGACCTTTATAAAGCCCTTACTGCCCTGGGACTACAGGTTGCCCCCGATAAAGTTCAAACACAGGATCCCTATACTTATTTGGGTCTAGAACTCCAAAATAATCAAATTCGGGTTCCTCAAATTCAACTTCGTTTAGACCATCTTCACACCCTTAATGATTTTCAAAAGCTGCTTGGAGATATTCAATGGCTTAGGCCATACCTAAGGTTGCCCACCAGCGTGCTTTTGCCTCTTAATGAGATTTTAAAAGGGGATTCTGACCCCTCCTCTCCTCGCAAGCTTACTCCCAATGCTCGAAATGCTTTAACCCAAGTTACTGAGGCCATTGCCCAGCAGTTTGTTACACAGATTTCCTATAATCTTCCTCTGGTCTTAATTATTTTACATACCCCTCATACACCCACAGGATTGTTTTGGCAACAGATTCTTCACTCCAATAATAAGGGCAGCCCCCTGCTTTGGGTCCATTTACCCACCACATCCCCCAAGGTTATTGCTGTTTACCCTGCCCAGGTAGCCTCTATCATTATCAAAGGTCGCTTGCTTTCTCGACAATATTTCGGTAAGGACCCTGATACCATTTTAATTCCATACACCAAAGACCAGACTCAATTTTTACTCCAGACTGGGGATGAATGGGGCATCGCCCTGTCAGGATTTTTAGGACTAATTGACAATCATCTCCCCAATGATCCTCTTTTACACTTCGCCCAGCTACATCCATTTGTTTTTCCCAAGGTTACTCAAAAGGCTCCCATTCCTCAAGCCCTCACTGTCTTTACAGATGGCTCAAGCAATGGCCGTGCAGCCTTTGTTGTTAACAACCATACCACCACCTTTGATGCCCCTTACCAATCAGCCCAGCTTGTGGAGTTATTTGCTATAACACAGGTTTTTATGACGTTTTTTGATAAGCCTATTAATATTTATACAGATAGTGCTTACATTGCTCATTCTGTTCCCTTGCTAGAAATTTCACCCGCTATTAAAACTTCTTCCAATGCGGCATTTTTATTTACTCAGCTTCAACAGCTAATTCAGGCCAGGAGACATCCATTTTTTCTGGGACACATTAGGGCACATTCTGATCTCCCTGGCCCTCTTACACAGGGTAACGCTCAAGCTGATGCGGCCACTCGTTCCATTTTTCCGGTTTTTGTTGGGTCTGTCCAAAAGGCTACAGAATTACATAATCTCCACCATCTAAACTCCCAGAGCCTTCGATTGCTTTGTAAAATTACTAGACAGCAAGCACGGGAGATAGTAAAGGCATGCCCTGCCTGTGTTGTCTCCCTTCCTGTACAACATCTGGGTGTTAACCCCCGTGGACTGCTACCCAATCAAATCTGGCAAATGGATGTTACCCATTTTCCTGAATTTGGAAAAACAAGATATATACATGTCTCCATAGACACATTTAGCGGGTTTGTTTTTGCTTCACCACACTCAGGAGAAACTGCCAAAGATGTTCTCTCTCACCTTGTTCTAGCCTTTTCTGTAATGGGAAAACCAGCCCACATAAAGACAGACAATGGCCCAGCCTATACCAGTGCCAAGTTTAAACAGTTTTGTGCTATTTTCCAGATTTGTCATACTACTGGGATTCCCTATAACCCCCAAGGTCAGGGCATTGTAGAACGAGCCCACCACACCCTAAAAACCTGGCTTACTCGCCTCAAAGCCTCTGCCTTTTCATTTTCCACTCCTAGGGATCGCCTTAGTCATACATTGTTCGCCCTTAATTTTCTAACTCTGGACAATGAAGGCCACTCGGCAGCTGACAGGCATTGGCACCCATCTTCCAGTTCTGCCCGCCCGTCTGTCATGTGGCGAGACCCCCTTACAGGCAAATGGAAGGGCCCAGATCCTGTTCTTATCTGGGGGCGAGGTTCAGCCTGTATTTTAGATCAAGAACAAGCGGCCCCAAGGTGGCTGCCAGAACGCCTGATAAAACAGGTGAATGGCTTACCACAACCCAGGGGAAGCCTTCCCCCCGAGGATGATGCCTTTTCTCTTGCAGATGCAGCTAGAACTCCAGACATGGACCATCCTGTTTAAATTTATTAAATAACAGATTAATCTCTTGGTTTCTAAGCCCATACAGGTTCATCACCATCGCCTTGATATGGCAGACGCCTTGATATGGCAGACCGCAGCATCGAGATCTAGGATTGACCCCAGGCTTTTAATTAGTGTTTTGCCATGAGCTTGTTCCAGTGGGAAACAGCCCTCCCTTTTTTTTTCTTATTTAGAAAACCCTCCTTATTCATAACTCCTGACCATTCAACGGGCAAGACCTATTGCCATAAGGGATAGGTTCGCCCCTCCTCCTATAGGCCCCTCCGCTTGGGGGAGGATGCACCTATGGGAGGAAGAAGAAATGCTCTAATCAAGGGTGCAGGTAAGACTGCAGGGGGATGGATCCGCGAGATCCCAAAACCCAAGACCCCTGAGTGGCAAGCTCTGGTGCATGACGGTTGGCATGCATACCCACAAGCCGTCTCCTCAAAAAACATGCCAAGGTCTGTAAAATTCCCCTCCCCGAGTGAGGACGCTCGCTCGGAGCGGAGAAAAACCCTGGGCCCTTAGAGGAACAGAGCCTCTGTCACCCCCTCAAAAAGAGCACCAACAATTGATGGTCAATTTTCTAAATAAGAAAGGGGGAGATGTTGAGAGCCCTGCAGGGAGTCTCTCTGCATGATAAGCTTGGCTATCTCGCTGGAACATCTCTCAAGGCTATTTACAGAATCTTGTCTTTGCATCCTGCCCCAAACAAAGACCAGGTAGCTGCTATTGACCACCTTTTCACATTGCCCTAAGCAAGCATCCTGCAGCTGCTACGCCCAATGAAAAAGCTTCCTTATTCTAAGCATATAAATATCCCTGTGTGAAAAATAAAATTTGGCAGCTTGATCAGAATCCTTGTCTTGCTGTCCTTCTTCGTGTCTCTTGTCCCTTCATTCCTTCTCGGTTAGGTTCACTGCCCTGGTTGAAGTCCTGCGGGTCGGGACAACTTGTGCCACCTCCCGGGGCAGGCCAAGTTCCCTGCACTTATCCTGTCTTTGTTAGACTATGTTCCGGTGTTGAAACAAACTGCTACAATTAATTCAAGATTCCTTCTGGCAGACAACAACTAGGGAGCTGAACCTAATGCAATGATTCATTATTGGCAACGGTGCCTCCCTAGGTTTTCGGAAGCTTGTTACATCTAAGCACATTTGCAAAATCACAATGTTCCCTGTTATGTAGGGCTGGTGGAGCTCATTAGGTTTTGAAACCTTTGACCTCTTCTAGTGAAAGATTAAAAATTAGAATTACATTTTACAATTGCTAACTGCTGATTTTGCTTTTGTAAACTTGCTCGCCCTAGCACTAACCCCCTTCCCTTCTGCACGGGAAATAAGGAATTGAGTAAAAAGTCTCGGAGCCCAGATGCTGGCCCCTGGGACAAGGTTTGTGGTCATAAAGAACAAACAGGTATGTTTTCCTGGTTCCTGTTTAAAAATTCCCTAAGTGGCCAAATGGGACCCAAGATAGGGACCCAGGATAGGTACCCAAGATAGGGACCCAAGATAAGGACCACCTGACAAGTCCAGCAAACTAGGCCAAATGTTAATCAATCACAAGCCTGTAATTCTGTAAACTCCCTGACCCTTATCTCCCAGAGTGACTATCTCCTTTGAGCATCCGCACCAATTGTTTTATTGCAAAGAGTGTTATAAACTTCCCCATGTAGTAATAAATGATTGCTAGAGTGTATAGTGACGTATAATTACCAGATGCCTTGTGTTATGTGTAAATCTTGGGGTTTCTGCCTTTAAAAATGCCTATAACCGCTGCTCGGGGCTCCCTGTCTGCTCGGGACAGAGAGTCCATTTGCGCAAACGTCAAATAAACTCCTCTTGCTTGTTGCATCTACTGGTTTGGAGTCTTGGTCTCTGGGGCACCCTCCCGTAGACGAAAGTGTCCCAGGAGTCTGGGGTCTTTCACTAGTTGGGCCTTGGGTGGCTAGATTTGAACACAGGGCCTGAGTACTGACCATGAGCTCAGAACAGAAGCTCAATGTGTAGTAGGAAGACCCCTACTCAGGCAGGCAAACCCACCTAGTCATCTGGAGTGACAGAGCCCACCACAGCAAAGTTGGTAACAAAGAAGCAACTTTATTGAGAAGGTTTCTACACTGACCGGCCAGGGCCACAGCACAGGCTAAGGAGCTGATACTGCCACCCTGAGCAGCCCCCATTCTTTGGTTTTTAAAGGCAAAATCCATGAGATCGAGCCTGGTCATGCACAGGTGACCAATGAAATCATATCATACAAAAGGATTGCATGGTCATACCAGACCACACACAGGTGGCTAATAGGCAGAGTTTACTGTAAGCATGTGTGAAAGGCAGGGTTTACCACCATAAGCAGATGGTGTCTGATAGTTGGAGCCAGATTACAGTCTATCTGTTTTATGGGTCAGTCTTTAACTCAACAATCAAGGTAAGTTAGGTTGTTAATTGGAGGGGAACCTAGAGGCATTCTTTCCATTCTAGAGGCATTCTTTCCATTCCAGGAGCAGGGCTGCTTGGAGCCAAGGTCTAGTTAACCTTGTTTAAAGTTTTTTTTTTTTTTTCTAAAATCCCTAAAACAAAGGCAAATCCTGGAAAGAAGCCGTACCAGTTTCACTTCTGGTATCTGTGTGTGTGTGTGTGGGGGGGGGTAATTTGTGTGCATATACCAGTCCTGGAGCTTGAACTCAGGAACTGCGCACGGTACCTGAGTTTCTCCTGTACAAGGAAAGCACTCTACCACTTGAGCCACAGAGCCACTACAGGCTTTTTTCTAGTAATGTGCCACTGAGGATTCAAAGCCAGGGTTTCAAACATGCAAAGCACTCTACCCCTAAGACCCATTCCCAACACTGCACTTCAGGTTTCTTTCTTTCTTTTCTTGTAAGTTGGAGGAGTTGAAGTCTGGGCCTGGGTGCTGTCACTCAGCTCTTCAGCTTAAGTGGAGAGCTCTACCAGAACCCATTCAGGTTTTCTGGTGGTTCACTGGAGATAACCATCTCAAGAAATCTCCTGCTCAGGCTGGCTTTGGACCATGATCCTGAGCTCTCAGCCTGCTGAGTAAGTAGCTATAGTGACAGGCATGAGTCACTGGCACCCAGCTTCTACTTCAAGGTTCTAAGTGGTGAATAGGAGATGATAATGTCATGGGACCTTTTGTGTGTGGGATAGTATTGAACCCAGATCGTCAGCTTCCTGAGCAGGCAGGATGATAGACCTCTGCTAAAGACACCTAAGCTGTGACACTTTGCTGCAAGGGGGTCCTTGGCTCGGCCCGGTACAGTGTTAGCCATGAGCATTAGAGGAAAATCAGTGTCTAGGCTCTGAGTTCAAGGTTCATGATGGAGAAAACTAAACCAAAACAATTGTCTGCAGAGACAACTCAATAGAGTTCAGTACATACATAAATTTGGCCCTGCCTTGGGAAATATCTGTGCCTCAAGTTTCTCACCTGCACAATCATCTTACTTGTGGAGCTCTAACAAGGATCAAATGAAAGAATAAACCCCGTGAATCACTCAACACCCAGCAACCCAGGAAGGACTCTTCATATAGCTGTATCCCACAAGCTGTCATTAGAATTAGGATGTTTTCATCAGTTTTACCATTCCTTCAGAAGCATGTCACGAACCACACAAGTTCACATCCAACGGTTTAGACAGGTGGTTAGTCGGGGGGGGGGGGGGGGAGGGGAGGGAAGGGTCATCAGACTCAGGGGTTGCACTCATAGGGTTGTGGGTACTGTCCTAAGATCTTTTCCTCAAGGGTAGAGCTCTACCACTTTGTGCCAGAGCTCAGAGTCTCACAGACTTCTTGCCAGGGCTGAGTTTTCAACCCACCAATGTCAGAACTCATTTCCTGAGCAGCTAGGGTGAGCCAGCAGCATCTGGTTCGATGGAATTGGTTTGCAGCTGTTAACCTCTGGCTGTCAGGATAGATGGCAGCCGTCATCTTCAGATTCCCGGCTTGCTCTGTCATGAAGTATTTAACACCCTTGCCTTGTATAGTTGCAGTTAGAACCTTCTAACTTTTCTTTGGTGCTTGAGTGACAGCACCAATTCCGGCTTTTCTGTGCATGTGATAGTGTGGAAAACCCAGGGCTTCATACATACTAGGCAAGCACTCTACTACTTAGAACCAGGAATGACAAGTGTAGAAATATATATATATATATATATATATATATGTATATATATATATATATATGTACAGATATATATGTATGTATGAAATAAGAAAAATATCTGTATATTATTAAATTACATATCCTATATTACTATCAATTATACATAATTAAATTATTCCTTCATTTCTCATTGTTGAAAATATAATAAAATATTAATTGAAAATTAGTCAATGTACTATGATTATTGTTTTTAATTTTAAAATATAATCATATACTAACTACTAATGTAATCGTTACTTTTACAACATTCCATTCATATGGATGTATGTCAGAATGCGTTTCTTAGGATCTCTCGCCATTCGTAGGTGGAGGTCCCGGATTTTGAACACTGGGCCTAGGTTGCTGGTTTTGGCTATGGCTTGCCTGATAGCCCACCAAACTTCAGCAGTGTAAGGTCACATACTCTTTCTGGGCCCTTTCATTTAGACCCAGGATGGTCACAATGCAAAGGAAAAAAACAAAGTAAAACCACCTTCTGGAACTTCCCAGTTTTAGGCTTATTCTTCCCCGCCCCGCCTTTCTCTTTTTTGTTGTTTGTGGGGCAAGAAATCTGGGTCTGGACACTGTTCCTCAACTATTCAGCTCAAGACTAGTGTTCTACCACTTGAGCCATAGCACCACTTCCAGCATTTTTCTGCATATGTGGTGCTGAGGAATCAAGCCCCAGGCCTTATGCATGCAAAGCAAGGACTCTACTACTAAGCCACCTTCCTTGCCCTTCTTTTATTTTTTATCAGTCCCGAGATTTGAACTTGGGTCCTAGGATCACAGAATGGGCTGTGGGTCTATTGGCTGCACCCCTGGCTAGGGTGATCGAACCTGAGGCAGAATTGCCACAAGATGAGTTCAAGCCCCGGGCCTGAACAAAATAAATTAAGGCCATGACTTAGAATTTGCTCCATTTTTCTGGCAGGCCTGGGATTTGAACTCAGGGTCTGGGTAACTCTGTGACACTGTGGGGTAGGGGAAGCTCACTGTTGTTGAAGACAAGAATTTCAGACAAGTTTCCAGGCCTGAATTTAAGCACCAACACTGGAAAAATTAATATTCATATATGTGATCTTTTTACATACATGGGCTTACTCCATATGACATTTATTACCCTTATTTATTCATTATTTATTTTATTTAGTATTATTACATATATAACATTTGTTTCATTCATTACATCTTATCACATGCATATATTTGCATATGGATTATACTTCATACTGAGACCCAGGATTTTTACAGAGAAGGAAAAAAAATGTGTCAAAGTAGGCAGGATGACAGATATCAGCCACAGATGCCTAGACTGTAACACTTTTGTACGGGTGTCCTTGGGTCCCCTTGGTAGGGTGCTAGCCATGAGCCTAACAGTGAAGGGTCAGTAGCTAGGCCCTGAGTTTAAGGTTCATGACTGAGAAAAATAAACCAAAGCAATTGTCTGCAGGAGAAAACTCACTAGAGTTCAGTACATACATCATTTTAGCCCTGACATGGGGACATATCTGAGCCTCAAGGTTCTCATCTGCACAATAATCTGTGGAGCTCTTACAAGGACCAGATGCAAGAATGCAGTCAGTACACCATTCCACATATAAGACTCATGACATAGCTGTATCCCACACGCTGTCATTAGAATTAGGGTGCTTTCATCAGTGTCACCAAACTACACAAAGTTCACATCAAATGATTTAGAGGGGTGGGTTTTTTGTAGGGGGGGTGGTGAGTCAGCCATGGGGATTCCACTGAAAGTTTGGGGGTACTGTCCTAAGATCATTTGCTCAAGGCTAGAGCTCTACCACTTTGAGCCACAGCTCAGTTTTGCAGACTTCCTGTCAGGGCTGGATTTTAAAACCACCAGTGTCTGATCTCAACCCCCCAGTATCTTGGATGACAGGGCTGAGCGAGCCAGAAGCATCTGGTTCCGTGTAGCTGGGTTGCAGCAGTTTACTTCTGGCTACATCAGGTTAGATGGCAGCTTTCAGCACCATACTCTTAGCTTGCTCTAAGATGATGTATTTACAGTCCTATTCTTATATCTTTGCAGTCAGAATATTCTATCGTTTTGTTTTGGTGCCAGTTCTGCATCTTGAGTAAGTGTCTAGACACAGTCCCTAAACTTTTATGCTCAAAGCTAGTACTCGACTGCGTGAGCAACAGCATGACTTCTGGATTTTTCTGTGCAAGTGGTAGTGAGGAATGGAACCCAGGACTTTGTACATACTCAGTGAGCACTCTAACACTGAGCCCCAGGAGTTACAAGTGTATAAACAGATAAATGTGTAGATTGGTAGATAGAGATAGATAGATGGATAGATAGATAGATAGATAGATGTATATGTATAAAACAAAAGAGATATCTGTGTATTATGAAACTGCACATATGATATTAATACCAATTATTGGCAATTAAATTATTCCTTCCTATTTAAGTATCATGATTGAATACATAATAAAGTATTAATTAAAAATTAGTCAATGTAGAATAATTTCCTTGTGTATAATTTTAGAATATAATCATATACTAACTACTAATTTAAATGTTACTTTTATAACATTCCACTTGTATGGATGTATATCAGAATGAATTTCTTAGAACCACCCACCATTCATTAGTGGCAGTTCCAAGATTGGACCTCCAGGTCTAAGTTGCTTGTTTCAGCTATGGCTTCCCTAATAGCCCACCAAACATTAGCAATGCAATGTCATGTACACATTCTGGGGCTTGTCATTTAGACCCAGGATGGTCACAATACAAAGGAAAAAAAAAGTAAAACCACCTTCTTGAACTTCTCAGTTTTATCCTTCTCCTTTTTATTTTTTACTTTTTGCCAGCTACGAAATTTGAAGTAGGGTTGTAGTATCCAATGATCAGCTGTGGTAGAGATGGGAAGACCTGAGTTCAAGCCCTGTGTTAGGCCAAAGGTAAAGTTATATTAACAATAAGACCCTGGCTAGGAAATTGCACCATTTTTCTAGCAGGCCTGGGATTTGAACTCAGGGTCTGGGTAACTCTGTGACACTGTGTGTGAAGAGGAAAGCTCACCGTCCTTTTAGACAAGAAATTCATGGGGCTGGGAAGGTGGCTCAGTGGCAGAGTGCTTGCGTTGCATGCATGAGGCCCTTGGTTCAATAACTCAGCACCACATAAGCAGAAAAAGCTGGAAGTGGCGCTGTAGCTCAAGTGGTAGAGCGCTCACCTTGAACTGAAGAGCTGAGTGCCCATGCCCAGATTTCAGGTACCATGACTGGGAAAAAGAAAAAGAAAAAGAAAAAGAAAAAAGAAATTCAGAGCAGTTCCCAGGGCCTGAATTGAAGCCCTAGCACTGGAAAAAATAATATTCATATATATGAGATCTATTTACATATATGGGTTCTACTGCATATGACATCTATTACCATTATTCATTTAGTATTATTACACATATAACATTTCCTTTATTATATCATATCTCATAGGATATATTTGCATATGGATTATACATGGTATTGAGACCCAGGACTTTCACAGAGAAGGAAAAAAATGTGTCAAATTGGCTTCTTACTCCACAAATAAATTTTTGGCCATGCTGGAATTTAACTCTGCCTACATTGCCTACATAAGTACATCAGGATCTCCCTCATTTTTGTGGGTGGTAGTCATAGCATTCGAATTCCAGGCCTGGGTAGATTACTTTGAATGCAAACCATTGGAATGACACCGTGAAGATTTCAGAATGTCACGATTAAAGAAAAGAACAACAAGAAGAAAAGAAAGCCAGGTGTCAGTGGCTCCTGCCTATAACCCTAGCTCCTCCTGTGGCTGAGATGTAGAGAATGCCAATTTGAATGCATCCGGGGCAGGAAAGTCCACAACACTCTTCTTCTAAGAGATCACAGGGGGAAAAAAAACCATGAGTAGGGCTGTGGCTGAAGGGCAGAGTGCTATCCTTGAGCAAAAGGAGCTCAGGGACAGAGCCTGGGCTCATAGTACAACCCTGGACCTGCCTAACCACCCCCCCCCAAAAAAGGAGGCAATAACTCCATGTCTCTGTGTATGGATGGATGATGTATGGATGATGGGCATTCAGCAGGTTGCCCATGTCCATCCCCCCAACCTGGGCAAGTCCTCAGAGAGTCTTAAGTCTGAGCCAGCAGCTTGAACAAAGCATCCTTCTCTGCCATTTAATAACTGAAGCCCCGCTGGCTTTGCCTGGACTGTGCAACAGGTGCCTTATATTCTGGCTGAGATGTCCCATCGGGACACCTAGCAGCCAGCCAGTGCCTCCAGGGAGACCACAGTTCCTAGGCTGTAGGAGTTGTCAAAGGTTCTGGCTCCATATTCTCTGTCCCTCTGTAGGATATGTGAGCCTACTCCTCTGGAGCCTGATGGCTATCCCTCATTCACCATTCCTCATTGCTGAGTCACAGACTGGTCCCAAATCTTGGCGAAGATATGAAATAGCCAGCGATTTCTGCACCAAAAGGGGTAAGCCAATAAATCCCACCCTCGTAGTTCCTGTCAGAAGTGAGCCTTGGGCTGAGAATGTGGCTTAGTGGTAGAGTGCTTACCTAGCATGCATGAAGCCTTAGGTTCGATTCCTCAGTATCACAGAAACAGAAAAAGCCACTGTGGCTTAAGTGATGAGTGCTAGCCTTGACCAAAAGAAACTCAGGAACATGCACAGACGCTGAGTTTAAGCTTCAAGACTGGCAAAAAAGTGAGCCTGGTGAGACATATTCTTCTGGTACTCATAGGAGGGCCAAGGTTAGAGGTAAGAGGTAGGGTAGAGGACAGTTGCTGGTGGCTCACACCTGTAATCTTAGCTACTCAGGAGGCTGAGATCTGAAGATCACAATTGCAAGCAGGAAAGTCTACATGAGACACTTTTCTCTAATTAAACACCCCAAAAGTCAGAAGTAGAGCTGTGGTTCAAGTAAAAGAGTTCTAGCCTTGAGCACAAAACCTCAGGGATAGCATCCAGGCCATGAATTCAAACCCCGGGACTGGCACAAACACACACACACACACATACCAAGCTAGAGCATTTGCCAGTCATCCTGCCCAAGTTCCATCTCTAACAACTCAATATTAAAAAAAAAAAAAGAGGGAGAAGGGAAGGAAGAACTTCCTCCTGGAGGTGATATAACCAGTGCCAAAATTCCACAGGAGTTAGTTCTAAGATTTGGAACAAGATAGAGAGCCTCAGGCAGAAGGTACAACATGCGCACAGTTTCCTGAGGTGTGGTGTATAATAGGTGGTGTGGGTGGAATGAAGGTTCTGTGGCTTCACACAAGTCCGGCAGGACATTCAAGGCTGGGTCAAGGTTTGTACTTGTGTCACAGGGAGGGCAGAGGGTGGAGGTCCCAGAATGGGGCCCATGGGGAAGATTAGCTTGGCTTTTCACCATGGACCCCAGCCATTTCCTGTGGCTGGAAGCTTATTTTTCACAGCTCCTGACCCTCAGGCCTCCTTTACATGGAGGAGTCAGGGCAAATGCAGGGAAGAACACTTGCTTAAGAAAAGCTTCTAGTCCAATGCCACTGGTGGCTCAACCCCTGTAAACCCTAGCTGCTGAAAAGACTGAGATCAGAAGTCGTGGGTCAAAACCAACTCAGGTCAGGAAAGTTAGTGAGACTCTTCTTGCCGATGAACTACCAGAAACCAGAAATGGAGCTGTGGCTCAAGTGGTAGAGTGCCATCCTTGAGGCAAAACTTAAAAGCCCAGAGCCCAGACCCTAAGTTCAAGCCCCAGTACTGGCACATAAAAAATAAAGAAAAGCTTTCAGGAGTTCCTAGTCCATTGTGGTGAAAGTCCAAATCAGTTGGGTGCTGGTGGCTCATGCCTATCCTCCTAGCTCTTCAGGAGACTGAGATCTGAGGATCATGGTTGAAAGCCAGCCCGGGCAGGAAAGTCCAAGAGACTCTGATCTCCAATGAACCACAAGAAAACTGAAAGTGGTACTGTGGCTCAAGTGGTAAGCTGAAGAGCTGAAGAGACAATGCCCAGGCCCACACTTCAAGTGCCACCTGACCTGCTTGAACCTCACTCTGTGGCTCTAGGCAGAGTAATTTCCAGTGGACTGCTAAGGGTCTCCCAATATCTAGGTGTCCTACAAGTCTTGAAAGCAGCCTCTTTGGGAGACTTTGCATGCAGAGTGGGCCAAAGTATCAGAGAAGGGTCTAGCCTTGGGACACAGAAGTCATCGGCCAGGTCATCAGAATGGCATCTGTCATGGGTGCAGTGTGGATCTGAGCAGTAAATCAACATTTCAGACCAGGTTTCTGGGCCAGGAGGGTCAAGAGCTGCAAGATGGCACAGCATGTAATGCCTGCTCACGGGAGCAAATTTGTCAGGCACCCCTTTGGTGGGTGTTGAGTTGGGCTCATGAAAGACTTGTAGGCTCAGGAATCCACAGCTGGCTGGCTGCTGCTTGTAGCAGTGGCTATCCCAGGAGTCCCAGGGCTGAGAGCACTGCTTTCCTCACCAATGATCAGTGGTAGATGAAGGTCTGCAATCATGCACCGAGTAGAAACGAGCATCCATCGTGTTCTTCCCTTGGTCCTGTACCCTATGCATGGATGTATGTGCAGGTTCCATGGCCCAGACTCCTCAGCCCAAGAGGGAGTTGGGGAGAAATAACTTATGTGTCGAGAGTTTACTATGACTGTGCCTCTCCACTGCTCCCAGTTCTACCTCAACTCATCTTTACCACCTTCCTGTGTGTGTGTGTGTGTGTGTGTGTGTGTGTATGAGCACATCTTGGTACTAGGGCTTGAACTCAGAACCCGGGCTCTGTCCCTCACTTTTTTCATTCAAGGCTAGCAACTCTACCACGTGAGCCACAGCTTTTCTTCCAGCTTTCAGGTGGTTATTGGGAAAGGAGAGTCTCACACACTTTAGAAAAGTGAGCTGGTGATAAGAAATGTACTCATTATCTTGCCCATGTAATTGTAACCCCTCTGTACAGTATTTTCACACACAAAAAAGGTCCTACTGATACAAAAAAAAAAAAAAGAAACAAAGAAAAGTGAGCTGGGATGCCTCTGAATGCCAATCCTTAGATCTCAGCCTCCTGAGGAGCTAGGAATATGAGAGCATGAGCTATTAACATCTGGCCACACTTTCCTTCTTGGCTAAGACAGTGTACCTCTCTCCCAGCCTAGCACCCATCTACAGCTAACCTTCCTCCCCCTACCCCTACTTCTCCAGGCTTCAGAGGAAACGTACCCTCCCCTGAGGACATAGAAATAGGATGCTTGACAGGTTTGAGCTTTATGTTCTCCACACAGTCAAGGGCTCCTGGGAGCTGATGTGGAGATCAGAGATCTAGGCCAGGGCAAGTACACAGCTGTTAGAACAGAAGACAGTATGAAGAGACATCCTTGCAGCTGGATGCCAGTGGCTCATGCCTATAATCCTAGATACTCAAGGCTGACACATGAGGATCAAGCAAGATTCAAAGCCAGCCTGGGCAGACTCTTATCTCCAATGAATCACCAAAAAGCTGGGAAGCAGAGCTACTGTAGTTCAAGTGGTAGAGCACGAGCCTTTTGCAAACAAGCTAAAGCATACCACCTAGGCTCTGAGCTCAAGCCCTGGTAAACACACACACACACAAACACACACACACACTAACATCCTTAGCAGATGCCAGTGGCTCATACCAGCAATCGTAGCTACTCAAGAGGCTGAGCTCTTAAGATGGCAGTTTGAAGTCAGCCCAGGCAGGAAAGTTCGTGAGACTCTTATTTCCACTAAACTACTAAAAAAGATGAAATGTGAGCTGTGGTTAAATGGTAGAGTGTTAGATTTGAGCAAAGGAAGCTCAGTGCCTAGGCCCTGAGTTCCAGCTCTAAGAGTTTTTTTTAAAGACACCTTTTGTTCCCCCACCCCCCAATAAGGCCATAAATCCAGATGTTGGTCATCCTAGGTCTCACTTCCACTCCTGCCTCTTCTACAGCACCACCACAAGTGGCCTGTTTCTGGCCAGCTCTGGGTTAAGAAGTGAACATACACAAGGGGGGCATACCAAGGTCAAGGCTAATGCCCCAGAACATTGAGGTATTGGCCACACCAGTCTCTCCTACCCCAATTCCCTGGAATCTAAAGTCTGTGCCTCTGTATTATGGGCATCCAGAATTCTCTAGAAGGATTGGAGAGGACCAGCTGGGGCTGGAAGATAGACTTGCCTGTGATAAAGTACGTGGACATTTCCTAGACACCAACAGATATTTCCAAGCCACCTTGGCCTCACCTCAAATGCAGCCCGGAATCCTCCTTGCTTGGGCAGCCTTCAGTCCACTCTCAAGCCGGAGTTGGCCAGAGCCACCGGCAACCCACTTACCCCACATCACTGCCAGCATGCTGAGAGGGACATGCAGCCAGAGGTCTAGCTGAGGAAAAGGGCAGGACATCCCATGTCTGAGTTCCCCACCCAGAGACAGGCAAGACTCTAGTGTAGCTGGCCCAGCTGACCCAGAATCCCCTACAGGCGGCCAAAGATTTGGACAGCTGGACTTGGGCCCCAAAGAAAAGCTTGAACTCAGGTCTCTGGCCATTTAGGACTCATTGTAGACCCTGATAGGAGGCTAAAGGCAAGGTTGGTGTGGAGGAGGGGCACCATCCAAGGTCAGAAAGAGGCAGACAGGCACCCAGGAAGGGGACAGAGAAAGATGAGGAAAACACATACACACACACACACACACTCACACACACACACACACACACACACACACACACACACACACAAATATGGCACTGGTGTCTCACACCTGTCATCCTAGCTACTCAGGAGGCTGAGGTCAAAGCCAGCCAGCACAGAAATGTCTGTGAGGCTCTTATCTCCAATGAACCACCAAATAGCCAGAAATGGAGCTGCAGCTGAAGTGTTAGAGCACTATCTTTGAGCACAGAAGCATAGGAACTTCAACTAGACCCTGAGTTCTAGGCCCAGGTCTTCTACATCCAAACTCACAGACACAGACACACACAGACAAAAGACACACAAACACACACACACACACACTGGTAGCCCAAACCCTCAGCAGTCGCTTAGCACCCTGAATATGCCACCCCAGAGATGATGGCACTACCATCATCAGACCAACTGCAGACAAAACTCAGGGCCTCTCACATGTCTGGAATGGTTCCCAACACATTTTGGATTTCTACTGTACACACTGTTATGCAGAAAATTCAGCTACCTTTTGTTTGGTTGTAGGTTATGGGGTTTGAACTTTGAGCCTGACAGCAGGGCCTTAGCTCTTCAGATGAAGGTGTGCGCACTACTACTGGAGCCACAGCACCACATCCAATTTTCTGGTGGTTCATTGGAGATAAAGTCTCACAGACGTTCCTGCCCAAGCTGGCTTTGAACAGTGATCCTCAGATCTCAGCCTCCTGAGTGGCTAGGATGACAGTTATGAACCACTGGTAGCGCCAGGCTACACCCAACTTTTTTTTTCATCTTCAGCTCTTTTCTTTCTTTCTTTTCTTATTGTGAAAATACTGTACAGAGGGGTTACATTTACATGGTTAAGATAAGGAGTACATTTATCATCAAGCATTGTAGCCTCCTCTGCAGCCACCTTCTTATACCAAGGGAAAACCCAACTCATCAAGACACAAACCAAATGTAACCCTACACTTCAGACTTGGTCACCAGCATCCAAAACCATTCTTCCATGGATGGAGAGCATATAATTGACACTACCATCCCACCCCTGCTCCCATTCACCCACTCCTGCCTGCCACAGGCCACGACCTCTGGAGTTCTTGGTAAGGCACCACCCACCCTACTATGGCTTCACACTGGGGTAAACCTGGGGAGTTATTAGAAATGTCTGTACAGTGAGGTCAGCACCTAGTCTCACAACCACAGCAACCCTACTACTTCACTATCTCTTGCAAGCAAGGAAGGGGTGTCTTTCTTTCTTGTTTGGTTTTTTGTTTTTGTTTTTTGGTTGAGAGGCTTGAACTCAGGGCTTGGGTACTGTCCCTGATGTCTAATTTTCCTCAAAGCCAGTGCTCTACCACTTGAGCCACAGTGCCACTTCCGGTTGGAGATTGGAGATGAGGCTCTGGTGGGACTTTCCTGCCTGGGCTGGGAAATGAGATCCTCTGGATCTCAACCTCCCTAGTGGCCAGGATGACAGATGTGGGATGACAGGCATGAGCCATCAGTTCAGAGCTTAAGGTGTCTAGTCCTTCAGAATTTACACCTAGTCCTTTTCTAGACACTACCACCTAGACATCCCTCTACCTCCTTCACGGACAGCAAAGGGAGGCTAGAATCTGGGTGGGGCTATGGCAATTAAAGGGCCCCCTACACATCACTAACCCCCTCTAAGCTCCCATCTGCCTCTTCTGGATTGCCTGGTCTTCCAGGACAAATCAGACCCACAAGGAGTTCTGGGGCCTGCCCTATGTCCCCCTGCCCCACCCTACCGATACCTGAGGACTTCTGGGGCCAGCTGCCCCATGTCCTGGTGGAAGACGTTGGGAGGTTGCTGATAACCAGGCCCAGGGGTGCCCAGGGCAGAAGGACTGTCCAGCTCCCCTCTGTCAAAGGAGACACAAAGCACGGATGGACCTACTATGAGCTTCAGGGCATAGCCATCCACTTGTCACAAAGGTCTCTGGGAGAACTGTTTTATGGTGACAGCCCTGGGGCTGGACCTCATGACCCGGCACTGTCCCTGACTTTCTGTGTCTGCAGGGGAGTGCTCTTTCACCTGAGCCACGGTGCCACTTCCAGCTTTTTCTGTGTATGCAGGACCGAGGAATCGAACCCATGCTTTCCTGTGTGCTAGGCGAGCCCTCAACCTCTAAAACTAAATCCCAACCCTGGACAGCTGTTCTTCTGTGAACCCTCAGGCCTGTCTTGGGACAGTCTCGCACATCTATACCAAGTCTCTCACCAGCAGCCCTGGCTGGAAATGAACATGCTCTGCTATGTTGTCCATCATCTGTAGCACCTTTGTTCTCTGTGCTTCCTTCAGAGCCTCCTTGTTAAGCAAGACCCCTTTTCAAGTGCTGTCTCCAAGAAGCCCTTTCTGATCACCTTGGAAAAGCTGGAGCCTCTCCGCTATGCAGGCTGCCACCCTTGTCAGGCTCTGCCTTCTAGCCAGTGTGGGTTGAGAATGCATGATGGGGAAGGCCTGGATTCCACCACTGGATTTCTGAAGGCCCTGATACACCACCCAGGGGCAGGTGTTGTATCAGACTCCGTGAGAGGGGCCTCAAGGCCTGGGTAATTTGTGGGCAACAAGACAGGGCCATTTCTTTGTGTGGGCTTGAACTGAGGATCTGGGAGCTGTCTCTCTGAGTTTTATTGCTCAAGGCTGGTGCTCTACCACTTGAGCCACAGCTCCACTTCTGGCTTTTTGGTGGTTCCATGGAGAGTAGAGTCTCATGGGCTTTCCAGCTTATGGCTGGCTTCAAACTGTGATCCTCAGATTTCAGCCTCCCGAATACCCAGGATGACAGGCATGAGCCTGAATCCCAGGTGACGGACACCAAAGGCTTTTTGGTTTTTGTGTGCTCCTGTTTATCTCCTGTCAACTAGCAAGCCCAAGTTAAAATAATCAGTTACAGGGGATCAAGTTCCTCTCCTAGGTCAGTTAATCCAAGGAGATAAAGTGTCTTTGGAAAAGGCTAGTCTGAGTTGGCTTAGGGGTGTTTGTGTGTTTTTGTGTCTGTATGTGTGTGAGTGTTGGGCATACCTACCCTCATCTCTGTGGTGCCTCATCCTCCCTGCAGAGAGAGCATCCAGGATCCTGACCCCAAGGGAGGTGGATGGGGGAGGGTACATAAGGTCACTTCCAGGGGGATATTCCGAATTCTGTCCTGCAACCTATGCCTGGACAGATAAAGGAGAGAAGGAGAGGGTTAGGGGAACATCAAAGGGAGCCACTTACTTTTGTCTACATGTACCAGTGAGAAAACTGAATACATCTTTCTTGGTAGTCAGATAAAAGGTGTACACTGTTCATTTATTTCATAATTGTGTTGGTCCTAGGGCTTGGATTCAGGGCCTGGGTGTTATCCCTGAGCTTCTTTTGTTCAAAGCTGAGCTCTACCAGTTGAGCCACAGCACCACATCTGGCTTTTTTGTGTGTGGTATTGAGGAGGGAGGTGGTTTATGGGAGATAAGAATCTCACGGACTTTCCTTCCCGGGCTGCTCTGAGTCACGACCATCAGACCTCAGCCTCCCAAAGAGCCAGGATGATGGGTGGGAGCCATGACCTCCTGGCCACCACCATCCATTTATAATCCCTTAGGCCCAGGGCCGGGCCACCCACACTACACCTCCTTGTTGGGAGTAGGAAGCAGACATGAGTGATTTTGATACTTCAACAGCCTACCTATCTTTGAGCATTTTTCTGGGTCAGTCTGATGGAGGCTTCATCCTAATCCACAGCAATGACTTGGCTCTGTCATAAGAACAAATGTCCCCTGGGATGTTTCAGGTCTGGGGTCTTTCCTCTGAACCCCGACCCCCTAACCAAAATGACACTCCCCAGCAAAGGGTAGTATACAAGGAATGTTTTTATTGTCTTGTAGCCAGGGTCTTGTCAGATAGGTGGGGGTATAGGTCAGAAGCCCGGGATTGTGATGGGCAGGGGGACAAGGGGACAGCTTCTCATCCGCTTTCATTCAAGAGTGTAGCAGAGGGATGTGGGGCAAGACTCATGGGATGGACAATGAATAACCATCACGGTCTAGCCAGGGCACAGAGGGACTTACCTCAGGAAGCTGGTTCAACACCCTGAGCAAAACAGCTCCTGACCCACAGCCCACCTCCAGAATGAGAGGGCCACCTTGGGTTCCAGCCACATGGGGATGCTGGGCCACCACCTCCAGCACTCATTCAAACAATTCCTGAGAGAGAGAAAGAGAGAGGGAGAGAGGGAGAGAGGGGGAGAGAGAGAGAGAGAGAGAGAGAGAGAGAGAGAGAGAGAGAGAGAGAGGACCAGAATTACACTTAAACCAGGTGCGGGTGGCTCAGACCTATAATCCTAACTACACAGGAGGCTGAGATGTGAAGATCGTGGTTCATAGCTGGCTCGGGAGGAATGTCTGTGAGACTCTTATACTCAAAGAACCAACAGAAAATGGGAGGTGATGCTGTTGCTCATGTGGTAGAGCCCTAGCCTTGATTTGAGGAGCTCAGGGACAGCATCCAGGCCCAAAATTCAAGCCCCACAAATGACAAGAAGTGGACTTCCCACCACAAGAAGTGGACTGAATAACACCCACAGTTCTAGGTAGCATGGCATAGAAATCAGGCTGAGCTTCCTGACAGATGGGGGTCATGAGTAGGTCACCAGGCTTCTCCATCACTCATTTTCCCCAGCTGGAAAAATGAATAGAGTGAAGGATCCCTTCTTCATGGGGATAGGGTAATGATGAAAGACAGCCATGCTTAGTTTCATAATCCCATGCCTGTTGCATGATTAATAACAGACCCCATCTGAGCCTTTTCTGGTAACTTCCTGTCATATGCTCACAGAATTGTTGAGAACTATATCTGACACCTGCTCCCTCTGTGCCTGGCCCTGCTCCAGAGATCCCTCTGTATTAGTCCCTATTTCCTCACAACTGTCCCATGGTCGATGTCCGATGGTCGACATCCAACCCAGAGCTTCACCTGTGGTCAAGAATCGGCTTCCGTGAACTAAGAGTTTGGAACAATCCATCTAAAACTATGACTGAGTGAGGCGCTAAATGTCTACCAACCCCCGCTCACACACACATACACACAAATACACCACCACCGTCCTTTGCAGGCAAAGATGTTTTACTTTCTTTCTTTTTGTTGATTGTGGGGCTTGAACTCTGGGCCTGGGTGCTATCGCTGAGCTCTTCAGCTCAAGTCCAACACTCTACTACTTGAGCCTCAGCACCATGTCCAGTTTTCTGGTGCTTTATTGGAGGGAAGAGTCTGAGGGTCTTTCCTGCCCAAGCTGGCTTTGAAACTTGATCCTAAGATCTCAGCTCCTGGCCACTGGCACCCGGCCAAAGATGCTTTTCTTTTTTTTTTGGGGGGGGGGGGGGTCCGGTCGTGGGGCCTGAACTCTGGGCCTCGGCACTGTCCCTCAGCTCTTCAGCTCAACGCTAGCGCTATACCACTTGAGCTATAACGCCACTTCTGGCTTTTTTTCTTATGTGGTGCTGGGGAATTGAACCCAGGGCCTCATGCATGGAAGGCAAGTGCTTTACCACTGAGCCATCTTCCCAGCCCCCCAAAGATGCTTTTCTATGTCTGTCACCCTATCCCCTCAGGAGACAGATCTAAAGACTGCAGTTGGATGCCACCCTTGGCAGCAAAATCATTGAGAACTCTTATCTCCAATTAAACACCCAAAAACATTGCAAATGGAGCTGTGGCTCAAATGGTAGAGTGCTAGCTTTGAGCATAAAACAAGTGATGAGACCCAGGCCCTAGTTTTAAGCTTTTTCTAGCATAAACCCACCCAAGAAAGGGAAGCAGGTGAGCACACCGGAGCTCAAAGCTCACACCTAATACTCAAAACTCACAGAATAGACCCCATTCTGCTCTGATTCTCTAGATTCTATGTCCTAGATCATGGCAGTCTTAGATGGGACTGACCATGCACCAAATCAGGACATTCAAGTACAATCTCATACTGAGGATCCCGTGACCTCATCAAGGACTCAAGACCTCTCACTGTCCTGCCTTGACACTGGACAGTCAGGTGAGATCTAGTTATCCAACCAAAGGATATGGGAATGAATGAATTTCTCAGACAAGGGATGCAGACTGGAGGGCTCTAGGTCCCTCTCTTTCAGGAAGGAGAAAAGGGCTGATCCATCTCAGGAATGTTCCTGGGTTGTGAGTATCCTCAAAGAAACAACACTGCTCCGAGCCCAGTGCCTCTGGTGTTCCCACAAGCCTCGACCTTCAGTCCGCCCTCTCTAAATCCCACATCTGCCATCTAGACTAAAGTCTTAGAAAGCAAGGAGACCCACCTCTACCTCTGAGAATGGCAGTCACGGGACCCTAGAGTCCCATAGAGGAAGTCTCAGAGCAACACTGGTCTGACTCCTTCCCTCATTCCCTGGCTTTCCTGTGCCAGTGGCCTGGTTTCCTCTGTCTCTGGTCGAGGAATGAACACTGAGGGTGTCATCTTCAGATTTAGACAGCAAAAGTCCCAGTCCCCAAGGATGTACTGCACAGGCATCCTGCAGTGGACGACAGCGAGGTCGTCAACAGTGAACCCAGAATGCCAGGACTTTTAATAGCCATGTGGCTGGGTTGAAGGCTCTATCACTGATGGTCTAGGTTTTCAGGGAGGTCATGGCTTCAATGGCCTGACACACTTGATCTGGGATCGTCCTCCCTCTTCATCTTCCTGCTTATCCCTTGCTACCCCACTCTGGACACTCCCTTACCCTATACCTCCCTAGCCCTTGGATACTTTCTTCTTATCTGACCAGAAAATAAACTTGGTGAGCCAGGGGAGATTGAAACTCCGTGACCCACCCTGAGCACTAGGGTCTACCCAAGGCTATTTCCCTCTGCAGTTGTCGACCACACAGATCCTGGATGTCATGAAGTTGCTGAGGGGATAGTGGCTTGGTCCTACATACTGGCTTTAGGCTCTGAAATTGTCCCCACAGAGATTGTGAATGGTTGGCTCTCTTGATCCAGGGACTCCAAACCAAGGCCTGCATGATCCCTACTTCCTTCCTTTCTTCCTTTTCTCCCTCCATTCTTTCATCCTCTCTTTTTCTTTCCTCTCTCTGTGTGTCACTCCTGGGCCTTGAACTCAGATCCTGGGTGCTGTCTCTGAGCCTTTTTACTCAAGGTCAACAGTCTATGGCTTGAGCCACTCATCCACTTCTGGCATTTTCTTTTTGGTAGTTAGTTGGAGATAAGACTCTTACAGGCTTTACTTCATGGGCCTCAATCCTCCCCTCTCAGCCTCCTAAGTAGCTAGGATGACAGTAGTGAAGCAATGATATCCAGCTCAAACGAAGATTTCTTCATGTGCTGCGGAACCAGCAATGGTACCTTTAATCATGTATAACCCTCACCCTCACCCCTGGACCTGGCACCCACTGTAACGGTTTGTTGGATAATAAATGAGCATCTGTCTATGACAATACTACAGAAAAGCCCCACCCAATTCAGGTAAGCATCCTAGGTGGGGGCAAAGCCTGATGTAGCTCTCCAACAGTTCTCCCTCCTCCCTCTTCCCACCCTCCTGGTGCTGCTGCACTTAACTGTTTTGGTTCCAAAGACATGAGCCATGATGTCCTCACTGAATTCCAGGGCCTCTGGGATGCCTATCTTCTCAAAGATCTCTGTCCAGCCACTGACCAGCTATGTGGCATTCAATTCCCCACTCAGGTGTGAACAAGGTTGCTGTTAGGTGAGCACCAGGCTCAAGGGGCCTCCTCTCCACTCCCTGGGGCCAGACAGGATGGTCCACCATATCCGGCTCCCAAGTTTCATGTTGCAGAGAAAGAATCCCTGAGGCATCCTGGGTCTCTGAATCTCCCAGAGTCCAGTACAGGTCCTTGGAATTGTCTCTGCTCACAGCTGGCAGGCTGTGGATAAGAAGGTCACAATCTCTGCTCCCCAAGACATCCTTGACTGTGATGGTCACCCTAGAGAGAGCTGGAGGAGAATCAGCAGCTTCTGGAGAAAGGCAGTCAAGGCACGACGTTCATAGCAAGAGACCATCTGGCTTGGGAACTCTGCCTGTGCCACTTTGAATGTTTAATTTAATGTCTAAGATGGTCCATCTAATTTGACCCAGAATCCCAGGCATTAGTAGAAATAGCCAGCTTCAAGGAAAAAAAAAAAAAAACCCTGGGAAATCTGGCATTTCACTTGTCCCAATCAAACTTAATGGGTTCCAAAATCAGTAGTCCCCTTTTCCTTCCAGACAGCCTACAGCAGGTTACAGAAAATGGCATTCAGAGAGCCCTAGCTAACTGCCATGTCCTGATCCCAAGCAGGCTCCAGCAGGGGGAACACACTTGCCTACCATTGCCCAGCTAGAAACAGCCCAGGAGGGACACAGATTGGAGTCTGCAGGACTCCAGGGAGGACTGCCAACCAGTGCACTGCCCTGGGAGGGAATCCATGCCACCATTGGGGGCCTGGAGCCTCCTGTTCAGATGTCCACGGGCACCTTCAATGCCCTGGGTAAGATTCTTCTCTCATCCTCGGTCATGGTGAACCGTCTGCCATGTCACACTGTTCATCACTTCCCGACCCTCCTAGATTCACAGCCCCTGCCCTACTCCCCCTATCTCATTCCCTAATTATGTTTGGCAGACACATTCCCAACTTTGAATTAGCTCCAACTACACACATGAGAACATACTGTCTGGAAGAGTGAGGCTGTGGTCACAGTAGCCTCATGAGCCTTCTGGCTGAAGACAGAAGGGCAGGTGTCAAAGCTGGTCTGCAGTTCACACAGGCCTCCTAGGGGAGACCCATATAGGCCCAGCGGTTACTGTGGGCTGCAGGAAAGGGGAAGAAAGTGGTGGGAAGGAACATCTACTGAAACCTTTTCTAAAGGAGCCATGAAACGGTGAAAGAGAAAACAAAAATTGTGGCTGGGCTCATACTGGGCATTAAGGAAAAGAGAACAAATACACACAAATAAAATACTTTTGCTCGGGCTGGGAAGGTGGCTCAGTGGAAGAGCGCTTTCCTTGCATGCATGAGGCCCTGGGTTCGATTCCTCAGCACCACATAAGAAAAAAGAAAAAAGCCGGAAGTGGTACTGTGGCTCAAGTGGTAGAGTGCTAGCCTTGAGCTGAAGAGCTGAGTGAGCTGAAGAGCTAAGGGACAGCGCACAGGCCAGAGTTCAGACCCCACAACCCGACCCCCCCCAAAAAAATGCTTTTGCTCTTTTTAGACATGGTGATTGTACAATGAGAAAGATGATCTCTCTCTCTTTCTCTCTGTCTCTCTCTCTCTGTCTCTCTCTCTTTCTCTCTTTCTGCCTCTCTCTCTCTCTCTCTCCCTCTCTCTCTCTCTCTCTCTCATACACACCTAAACACACAGTCTCAGAGCAGTGCCTCTCCTGAATTTGTTGGTTTCTCATCTGGGCAATGTACCAGCTCAAGCACAGGGGTTCCCTTGTCAGAACCAGGGGCAACCAACCAAGGGGAACAATGCTCTAATAATGCAGAACCACCCTGCCTCCCCCTTTTTCCAGGGCCAGACCCTTCCCCTTGGGAACAACTAGCCTTGACTCCCCATTCACCAAAACCCTAGGCCAGGACGCTGGGTGAAGGAGTCCCCAGACACGTGGCTCTTCAGAGCCTGGACAGAAAACAAAGCAGGGAGTCATGGTGCCTCCAGAGAGGTGTCTGACCTGGGGTGGAGGGGGGTTGTTGGGGACTTTGATGGGGACCTAAAGGCTATATACATGGATGGACTCCCTACTTCCAGCCTACATATTTCTGGGTGACTTGGCAGATTCTTGGGGAAGACAAGGAGACCAGATGGACTGGGAGCACTAGCAGAAGCTGGCAGACCTGGGAAATGTGATCACCCAGTCAGAACTGTTGACAGCTGGGGTTGGGGGTACAGGCTGGTTGTATGTCTGTCAGAGGGGATGTGGGGAGGTAGCAGGGGGTGGATCGCGTGGTGCTGGCCTGCAGGGCATCCACTTATGTGTGCTGCTGGAAGAAGCTGTAGGCTGCGATCAGGTGCGCGCCCAGAGTCTGAGGATCCGGGGCAAGGACCAAGTCAGGGCCACAAGCACGCCAGGGGTGCGCCATCTCAGCCTGGTGACTGCAAGAAGCTCTGCGGTTCAGAGCCTGCAGCACCATGTTTGAAAAGCAGCCTTACTGGGAGGAGGAGGCGGGGGCTCTGCCAGCACTTGGCGGGGCTGCAAGCAGCCTCTGCTCCTTCTCCTCAGATGCCGCCGCCTCAGCAGCCTCCTCCCCTGTGTTTGCTGCCGCCGCTCCCTCCACCTCAGCAGGCATAACCCCCTCGCCGCCGCATGTTCTGCACTTCCGACCAGGACCCACACTATGATCAGAGCAGCCGCCAGCCACTGAAGCCATTTCCACTGGTGCCTATGCTCGTGCTCTCTCTTCTCTCAGCTCTCTCTTGGCCCCACACTCCTCTTCTGGGCAACCCCGCCCTGAGGCATATGCGCCCCTGCCCCCTTGACCCCGGGCCATTGTTGCCACCAAAGTGTGCCCCTGGGCCCCACCCCCTGCTCCCCTGGGCCCTGCCCCCCACCCCTGGCCACAATCGCAGCCCTGACTAAGTCCTAAGGCTTCCAGACCATGGCAATTGCAGCCTTACCTCAGCTCAGCACTACCCCTCACCCCCAGTACCGGCCCAGGGGATCGAATCTCCCCTCAGCCCCACCGCTGGAGGAGACTCTCCTCCATCCCCCTCCACTCCACACACCAAGCAGGTGCATGGTGAAACTCCTGTGTGTATGTGTGTTTGTGTGTGTGTGTGAGTGCTGGGGATATGGGTTAGGAAGTGAAGTTCTGTTCTTTCATATATTCATTTGTCAGATCAAAGAGGAAATTAATTCCATGCCGGAGTCAACATCCATAATAATGATATAGTTGTATCCTGCTACTTTGCCAAAGTTTCAAATCAGCTTGCGTAACTTGAGTCTTTTTTGGATCTAACTAAATAGGTATGCAATTTTGTCAGTACTAGAAAGATTTTGATCACCACTTATTAAAATAGTATTTTCTAGAAACTACTTCTATCTTTTGATGAAATTTTTAATGTCATTTATATCATGGGTTGATGTTTTCCTTTAGATAACCTACATTCAGTCTTCTACAATTTGGAGTAGTTTAAAATTATGTACACTCAGGTACACTGCTCAGATTCTATTATTTGCATATTTTGTTCTTGTTAAATCAGTAGGATTTAGGTCTCAATATGGATACCATTGGACTTATTCGTTTCATTTCTGAATTTTTTTAAGTATGTCATGATTTTTGTTATTTTAGTCTTTTAATATGTGCTGCTCTCACTCCACATACAGTCACATTTGTTTTAAACAATTTGATCCATTCACGTGATTTGCTATATTACGTTCATCTAGATGAATTTAATTACAAATTAACACAACCATATTTCTGAGACACAGTTATCTTTATGGATCTACTCAAGGGTAACATGTATTTCAGGTTTTTGTGCTTAAAAACAACCAGGCACAACAAGTTTTTGTTCCTGGGGGAGTTCTACTTTGTTGGGTGTTTTTCCACCTGTGGTGACTTCAACATATATGTGCATTTTATTTCACTTTTTTTGTGTCTATATTTTTTTTCATATAACAGAAAATACATAAATAATCAGTGATTTAGAACTTTTCCAAATAGATTTCTAAGAGAGCTACTTGAAGTTTTGTGATATCTGGGACCGGGTAGGTCTTCTTAATGGAGGGGGTAGCAGAATAACAGACACATTCTTTGACATGATTTGAATTCTTCCTCCTCTTGCCTCACTATTTCCAATAGTATTACTTCAAAGCCTTTAGTGGAAAGAAAATAAATTTGTCTGTATGAACTCATAAATTTTGCTTTAATTAGGACACACCACACATTTACATTTGATTTTAACTCTAAAATCTTCTTTCCTTCTTTTAAAATCACAGATGTGAATTTATAATGCTAAAATACCATCTAATAATTTATATGAAATGGTCCAAACTATTTTCACTTCACACTATATGTAATATAGAGTGTAATAATAGTGAGTAATGGAGTATGTAATAATTTACTTTGGGGAAAGCTAATTACAGTGGATTTTGTGAGATACTGAGTAATAGTAAAAATTATGTTTGATTCTATTAAAAAGTTCACGGTTACATCTAAAAATAACTCATAGTTATAAACTAATACTAAAAAGTAAGATTGTTTATTGGGAAAATCCAGAAGTTTCAATAAGCTTGCTTTTTACAAATTGACTTGGATCTGGGCTTTGGTGGCTCATGCCTGTAATCCTAGCTACTCAGGAGTCTCAGATTGAGGATAGTGGTTCAAAGCCAGCCTGGGCAGAAAAGTCTGTGAGACTCATCTCCAATAACCCACTTGAAAGGTAGAAACGGCACTGTGGCTCAAGTGGTACAGTGGTATCAATGAGCTGAAGAGCTGAGAGACATCGCCCAGGCCCAGAATTCAAGCTGCACGACCAACAACAACAAAAAAAATGGACATGGATTTTTACTTTAAATTTCATGATTTTTTTATTGTGAAAATACATACAGAGGGGTTACAATTACATGAGCAAGGAAATGAGTACATTTCTTATCAAGCATTGTTGCCCCTCCTTTGTTTCCCCTTACCATCTCTTCCCAACTCCCCACCTCCAAACCAACCCATGAGCCAAAGTTGTAAAGTTTTTTTCCAACATAACGTGTTGAACATCTGATTGTTGCAATGGGTCCACCTGTATCCCTATTTAAAGAATTTGTTTTTCCCTTCTCCTCCACAAATTATACCAACATCAAACACAGTGAAAACAAAGGTTATACCATGGGGGAGGGACATACAAAGAAATCATCTTAGAAATATGCTAGAAACAATAGCAAGAGAAAAAAAACCATTTGAGTTCTTATCTTGGGGTTCATTTCACCTAATATCAACTTATCTGACCATTCCTGCTTGATTCAAAAATATACTAGTTATTGCAGATAAGGGAAACCATGGGACCTATATTTATTTGGGCCTTATATAATATATATTAATATATTATATTAATTGATTTGCGTATATTGAATCAGCTTTGCATCCCTGAAATGAATCCTGTTTGATCGTGGTGTATGATTTTTTGGATGAATTCTTGAAGTTGATTGGCCAAAATTTTGTTGAGAAGTTTTGCATCAATGTTCATCAAAGAAATGAGTCTCTAGCTCTCTTTCTTTGATGAGTCCCTGCCTGGTTTTGGGATGAGGGTTAGGATGTTTTCATAGAATGAGTTCCGTGTGCACTTTCTCTTTCAATTTCATTAAAGAGTTGGAGGGTATTGGTGTGAGCTCTGCTTTGAAGGCCTTGTAGAATTCCACTGTAATCCATTGGTTCTTAGATGGGAGTTCTCTTATTGCTGCTTCTATCTCAATGCATGATATGGGCCTGTTTATTCGATTTAACTCATCTCGGTTTAGTTTTGGCATGTCAATATTTGCTAGGAAAAGGTCCATTTCTACCAGGTTCTCAAACTTATTAGCATAAAGATTTGAGAAGTATTCCCTTATAATGTTCTGGATTTTTGGTTGTTTCTGTGGTGATGTTTCCATTCTCATCTCTGAGTTTGTTTATTTCTGTGTGAGCTCTTCTTTTTCTGATAAGATTTGCTAAACGTCTGTCAATTTTTGTTAATTTTTTTGAAGAACCAACTCTTTGTTTTGATGATTCTTTCTATTTTTTTTTGGATTCTAATTCTTTTAATTCTGATTTAATTTTAATTATTTCTTTCAATCTACTGGATTGGGGTTTATTTTGTTGTTCTTTTTCAATGAGGTTCAGATATCTCATTAATTGTTGGTTTCAGATCTCTTTAATTTGTTGATGTAGGAACTCAGAGGTATAAAATTGCCTCTGAGTACTGCATTTCCTGTGTCCCAGAGGTGCTGGTAATTTATGTGTTCATTTTTGTGGAATATCATGAACATTTGCATTTCCTTTCTAATCTCTTCCATGACCCACTGGTGATTCAACTGTGTGTTGTTCAGCCTCCATGTGTCACAGGACTTTCTTTGGTGGCTTTCAGTGTTGAGTTTTAATTTAATTCCCTTGGATCCTGTTTCTTGGCCTTTATTGTGCTCTTGTTGGTTTTCTATGTGTAGGACATGTTTAAGTATCTTTTGTAAGTCTGGTTTGGTGGTTCTAAAAGCTTGTATCTGAATAGGCCTATCTTTTTGCATGTTTGGGAAATTCTCTGCTATGATTCTGTGAAATAAATTTCCTAAACCGTTAACTTCTGTCTCTAGGTGCTCCTCTACACCCATTACCCTCAGATTAGGCCTTTTGATGGTGCTTTCCAAATGTTGAATAGATCTATCATATTGCAAGGATAGTTATACATTCTTTCTCTATAATATCTAGGCTGTCTTCAATTCCCGAGATCTGATCTTCTGCATGGTCTAACCAACTGTCAAGATTTTCTACTTTGTTTTTTATTTCTTTTCCTTCTAATTGTTTGGCTTTGATGGCTTCAAATTCTTTGTTGCAGCTTTGTTTTAGGTCTTGTATGAACTTTACTTCCTTAATTTGGTGTTCAGTGTTTCTTCTCAAATCACTTAGTTGATTCGTTATGGTTTCCTTGGACTCCCATTACTTTTCTTGGGCTCCATTGAGCATTCCCTTTGTGGTCTCCCTGAATTCATTCAGCTGTCTGCTCATGGATTCCATGAATGCCTTTATTGATCTTGCTCTATTCTCATCCTTCTCTCGCAAATCCTGTATTACTCTTTGAACAGCTTCCTCACAATCATGCAATTCCTGTCTTTCTCTTTGACTGATCTCAGCCTTCTCATGCAATTTCTGTATTTCTCTTTGACTGTTCTTAACCTTCTCATGCGATTTCTGTATTTCTCTTTGACTGTTCTTAACCTGCTCATGCAATTCCTGTATTAATCTTTGAGTAGCTTCCTCATGCTCACAAGATTCCTGTATTAATCTTTGGTTTGCCCCCTCTCGCTCTCTATCTCGCTCACACTGAGTCTTTTGCAAGCTTTCAATCTATTCATTCACCATGTATACCAGTAATGCTTGTAGAGCTTTTTGGGAACTCTCTTCTGGATTATTCATTAATATACTGTCACCTGATTATCATGAGTGGGAATTCATATACCCGGACTTGCCATTTTTTTTGTGTTTTCCGGCTTGTTCTGCCCATTTGGTATGAAAGTAAAACCAATTTTGTGCTAGACCACTATTTTAAGGCAAGCATCAACCGGAGTCCTGTAGTTGCACAGTCAAAATGGCTGCAGATACAATCTAGTACATCAGATACAATCTATTCATCATCAAACAACCATGGACTAATGGGGTAATAAAAGCAAAAAGGATTTGACACACCAGAAATTATTAGGTTTAGGGACAATTGTGGAGAAAAATAGGATTAGAAGGATGTGGAGAGGTAAAAGAAGAGTGAATTTGGGCTGGGAAGGTGGCTCAGTGGTAGTGCTTGCCTTGCATGCATGAGGCCCTGGGTTCGATTCCTCAGCACCACATAAGCAAAAAGAAAAAAGCTGGAAGTGGCGCTGTGGCTCAAGTGGTAGAGCGCTAGCCTTGAGCTGAAGAGCTGAGAGACAGCACCCAGGCCCAGAGTTCAGGTCCCACGACTGGATCCCCCCAAAAAAAAAAAATTAAAAAAAAAAAAAAGAAATCTGGTGGAAAAAAAAAGAGTGAATTTAACCAAGTCCTAATCTCTGAGAGGGAAATGCATTGTACAGAATGATTGGAGAGAGATTTTTTAAAAATAAAGAAAAAAATGGATAAACAAAAATTTAAATCTAAGAAGTGAAACACTTAAAAATTATGTAAGTTTAAAGAAATGATATGGAGAAAAGAAAAGGATAGGTTGAGAGGAGAGGAGGGATAGAAAGGAAGCATGAAAAACTAAAAAATAAAAGAAAATTAAAATTAGTTAATTGAAAATTATACTGGTATGAAGAGATAATACTGCCATTAAAGAAATTAAGCCTAAGATGTTTTGAATCGAGTAATAAATTTCAGGATTAAGTATGTACACAATGGGGGATAAGGTCTAATAATTGACCACTGGTATGTATCTGGGGATGAGCAGAACAGCAATTAAGTCAAACAAAAAAGAAAGAGAGAGAGAAAGAAATGAAAACAATAAAAAAAGGACCAAAAGGTCAAAAGAGATTAAACCCACACACACACATCAAAAATAAAAATTATGAGAAAAAATTAACATCAAACACTTTTAAAAATTGAAAAAAAGGTTAAAAAGAAGAGTTCTTTTATTTTGGGTTATTTTTGGGGGGAGAATGATAAGACCCTGTATCTCTCCTGTGTCTATAACCTGTCTCTTGGTGGAGTCTCTGGTGTGCTTGTGGTGTTTAGTTTTCATTTTGCTTGACTGGTTTCTTAAGTCAGTTTTTTTTCCGTGCTGGCAGAAAAATGCTCTGCTTTACCCAGGATTTTGTGATCCTCTTCCCAGGCTATTCAGTGGGAGGGAGATCTGCTTTGAATATCACCAAAGAGGGAGATGGCAGTTTCCTCCAGTGTATAAGTGCCTTGATGAGGTAGGGTTGGGGCCTTTCAGAAAATGGTAGCTTTTCCCTGAGGGGCAACTCCTGAAACACTCATGGAACCCATTCTCAGGGTTTTATTTTTTTTTTTTTTACTTAGTTTCAATTGTTTGTCTAGGCTGTTGTAGGGAGGGGCAGCCTCTGGCTCTGTTTACCATGTGAAGGACATCACTCCACAGAGGTTCCACTGACTTGGTGGGGTGACATTCCCCTGTGTGGAGCTGAGCCTGACAGGTCATGTCTACTTCCTGTGACCTACTAAATGACTCTTGTTTTCTTTCAAGGCCTGAATTGGAGCTAGCTGCTCAGCCCTGGGGAGGTCAGTATCATAGATGGAGATCTCTGGTAGTGGGGGAGGGGCGGCCTTCCCTCCTCTGCTCCCTGAGAAGGGGTAAGGATGTCAGGATTCTACTCATGTAAGAGTGTTGGTTCTTGGGTCATCTCTGGTCTGTGATCTGTAGGATGAAGATATCTGCTCCTTGTCAGTTCTTGCTGGTGTTGAGTAGAATCTGCTCACCAGCCAAGTCTGGGGCCTTTGTCATGGACTCTCTCTGTAGGTATGGTGGCTATAGCCACTGGCACTGTCCCTACTGCCATCTCAGCTGTGGCTACTGGCAAGTGCTCAGATCTGTCACCTTGCCTGGATTTTCCCTCTTTGGCCAAACTCTCTGTACTGTGATGGCACACTTGGTGTGACTGGAACATTTAAACTGCTGTCTATGTAAGAGCTTGTTTACCCTCCAGCTTCTCCTCCTCCGTCTTCCCCCAAAACCTCATGATTTTTTTTGAGTGTTTTTTTAGTGAAAAATGTTTTTGGTGTTTATATTTTGGTTTGGCATAAAATGAGCCTACTATTGTCTTAATTTAATAAAAAAAAACTTTCTGATTCTATGACAGCATAAATTTTGTGGGTAATGGTTAAGACTAGGTTGCCTTTCTGAAAAAAAAATCACCACCCATAAAAGAGGAACAAAAAGAAAATAACATATGACAGGAAACATTAATCTTAATGGACTAATAGTCTGTCAGTTTGATTTAACTTTTAATCAAAAATTAAAGTAATACTTGATAACGTTTTATTAACATATTTAAATTTCTTCATTCTTGTCATTTAAGATTCACTTTATAAAGAAATTCAACAGGTGACAGTGTTTTTCCATGACTTTTCCAAATAAATGATCATTTCATCATTATAGTGTATAGCACAATATACCCAGAAAGCATTTAAGGAAAATTTTTTTCCCATTCTTTGGTTTGCTTCAGTCTGTATTTAAAGCTGCATACCACATCTTACACACTCTATTGTCTGTCTTCTCATTTGAAATATTTCAATAAGTTTTCTTTCCCTAGTTTGTCAGCCAGCAAATCTTTATAAAACAACATGCTTTCATTCATTGTGCTTTCCAAAATATATCTTACAAATGCCAAAACGAAGCACAATCTGAAACATCTGTGGATTTTTCCACCTAGAGTACAAAGTAATCACTTTCCAAACTCCTTAGAACCAGCTGTTTACTGGCATTAATTGTGCTGTCACTTCCATGCTTTAAAACAACAGCATTCGACAATGGCGTACATTTTAATTGGTTTACCACATTTGGTTTGTTTTCAGCAAGGACTGTCTTCACAGAAGATGGTAATAGATGAGGTTTGTAATTATGTATTTTGAAAGGGCTCTAAGTTGTGGATATAGAATATCTATTTCAGTGACTAAATATTTAAATTAAATCCTATAATGGATTTAATTGTGACTAAAGTGTTCTACAATCTAGATATTTTTTAAGGAAATATTGTAATTGTTTCCTTGGTGACAATGTAATTGGAAGACTTAAATTTTTCTTTTTTTTTTTTATAGTGAAAACGCTGTACAGAGGGGTTACAATTACATGGGCAAGATAATGAGTACATTTCTTTTTTTTTTTTTGAGTCTGGTCTTGGGGCCTGAACTCCGGGCCTGGGCGCTGTCCCTCAGCTCTTCAGCTCAAGGCTAGCGCTCTACCACTTGAGCCACAGCACCACTTCTGGCTTTTTTCTTTTTGCTTATGTGGTGCTGACGAGTCGAACCCAGGGCCTTGAGCATGCAAGGCAAGCGCTCTACCACTGAGCCACCTTCCCAATCCATGAGTACATTTCTTATCAAGCATTGTAGCCTCCTCCTTGGTTTCCCCTTCTCATCCCTTCCCAACCTCCCACCCCAACCCCCTCCATGCAATCCTCCTCCCTGCCCCCACCAAAGTTGTAAAGTTCGTTTTTCCATATAACGACTTGTACATCTCATTGTTCCAAAGGATCCAATTGTACCCCTATTTAAACGATTTGTTTTTTTCCTTCCCTTCCACTAATTATACCAACCTCAAATACAGTGAAAGCAGGGTTATACCTGGGGGAAGGAAATACAAAGCAACAAAGAAATAATCTTATAAATGTGTAGAAACAATCACCTGAAAGAAAAAAAAATTGAATACATATATTAGGGTTCACTTCCCTAAAATCAACTTATCTGACCTTTTCTGCTTGACTCAGACATATACTAGTTATTGCAAATAAAGGAAACCATGGGACCTAAGTTTCTTTGGTACCGGCTTACTTCACTTAATATGAATTTTTTTCTATGGAAGACTTAAAATTTTCATATACTATTGCCATCTTTAATGAAGTGAATGTACCTGGGTTTGCATACAGAACTTTTGGGACAGCATTAATGTTTGAATCTTTGATGGGATTTGATTGGGAATTGTGGCAGGCTTTCATGGTATGAGAAGAAAAAGGATATGATTGGAATTTATAGCAATATCTAGTTGCTTCCACCCCTGGACAAGTCATTATCATTGGTGAAGATGTTGCCATTTGAATTTACAATGCCCCAGAAAGACCTATGTGTTAAAGAAAAATGACTTTCCATTTCCTCCCAGGCTGTGGAGAATACCTGAATAGTTCTTCTGGAGATTAAGTTCTTCAGAATAAAACCTATGAGAACATGCACTCTCATCTTCTTTCTTCTTTTCTCTTTTAATCATTCTAGGTCAAAAACATTTCTTTTTGACATACTCCTCACCTTGACATTGCCTTGTCACAGGCCACCAAAACAATAAAACCAACTGAACATACACTGAAATCTTCAAACTTATAAATCTGAGTAAGCATTTCTGTTTAATAAATGGACAATATCATTTATTATGGTAGGTTATAAAGTGCCACGCCGAGCCCAGTAGAGTCTGCTTAGCATGGGAAACCATCTATCAGACCATGATAGGGGCTTCGAGACCTATCTCTGAGTCTTGGGACTTCACCGAAGTCTACCTCAGAGAATGGGGCTTTACAGAAACCTATCTCCAAGTTTTGGGACTTCATCGAAGTCTACCTCGGAGAATAGGGCTTCTAAGAGGCCTACTCCTGGGAAAAGGCTGGAAAAACCCCTGGGAAAAGATGCATTTCTGCCTTTCTTCACTGCATAAGAGTGCCTATTAATCTTTTACTGCTTCTACTGCTCTTTGTACTTGCTCATTGTCAACGTTCCCTTAGAAAGAACTTCTTGTTACTCTCTTTCATTTACTAAAAGACTTGCTAGATGTAGGCCTCGGTGACCTTGCTATTGAGGAAAGAACAGGAAAGATCTTATGGGACAGTTAAGGCCTCTATAGAAATAAGGTAATGGTTAGTTGATGACAAAACATCGAAACCCATTATATTTCTTAGAGATAAGCCAGAAACAAGTGCCTATCAGGTGACCAGCTGGTGACCACCCAAGAATGAAGCCCTGCAGCAAGGTTGTGTAACCTTTTGCCCTTTCTCATGGAGACTTTTGCTATAAAAGTTTGTTATCCTCTACATTAAATCGCACTCAGCATCCACTCCTAATGTGTGTGAGTTGTCTGTTTGCCATCTCCCCACCTATTCCAGGTTCCTCCCTTAGGTGTCCTCCGTCTTCCCGACAGAACCCGGTCCGCGGCAATAAAGCTAACACAGAAATCTAGTCTTTCTAACAATGTAGAGTATATAAAAAATGCTTCATTATAAAATATCTAACTCCAAGTTATATTTTGTGTTTTTGTTTCTGTAGATCTTAGGGCTTAAACTCATGGCCTGACTGGTCGTTTTGTGTTCAAGGCCAGTGCTCTACATAAAATCTGAACTGGAACTCCTTTTCTCCTGGTGGTTAATTGGAAATAGGAATCTAATGAACTTTCCTATTCTGGCTGGCCTATTCATGTTGCATACTTTATGTAATTCCAATTCTCAGCATTATATAGATGTTCCAACTACAATATAAAAAACTTAAAATATACTAAGGATATTTGTAAAGTATAAAATGAGGGAAGAATTTTCATCCTTTAGAAATCTATGCAAAATCTATGCTAAACTATTGATATTTTACTGGACCTTTCCTGCAACCAGTTTGATATAGTTTAATACTTGTCACACCAACTTTCTCTGTATTCTACTGCATATATACTTTTTCACGTATGTTTGTATGTGTATACATATATGTATCTATCTATATATGTTCCAATGTGCATCATCGGACTTGAAACTGCTTTGTTTTGCTGTTCAGCAATGAACCTTGTTGGCTCATTCTGTGACAATATCTGTTCTCATTTTCATCATTCCTTTATTTACCAAATCATCAGCCTTCTATAATCAGCTTCATTTCTTGGGTAAGGTTACCAATCAGTCCAACCAATATCCACCCAGAGGCTTTTAATAAAGCAAGTTTTAAGGAAGAATATAACATGAAGTAACAACTACAGAAATTCCACAGAGACCTGACATCTTTCACATTTCTGTCTTCCTTCTCTTCTCATACTTCAGAAAGTATTGACTAACACTATAAATATACTGCAATTATAAGTTAAGGATCAGTGTTTTCTTTCCAACCTGAAGCCTTCTTTTCCATGATTCTTGACATAAACTTTTTGGGAGATTTTTTGGATTGTGATGGGATTCCACCCAAAACAAAGCCATGTATATCAAGAAAGTCAATGTTTTCAACTCAGAGTAGTAAACAAAAGAGGGAGAAAATTAAGGTTAGCTATATATGTTAAGCACAAATACAGGCAATATCAAGATATCTTGAAATTGTATACTTTTACTGGATAAAGTGGCTCAAACCTGTACTATTATCTACTTAGAAAACAGAGATTAGAGAATTGCAGTTCCAGGCAAGCCCAAACCAAAAAAAAAAAAAAGTTTCAGAAACTCTGTTAGAGTTTGATGGGTGCTATGTGTTTTGCTTGTGTTAGGAGGACCACAGTCCAAGCAGACCCAGGCATAGTGATACTTACCTCAAAAGAAGCAATCAAGTTACAATCTGCAGGTATGGCAGTAGTAGAGATACCAAAGTTGTAAAGTTCCTTTCATTGTTGCAATGGGTCTACTTGTATCCCTATTTAAACATTTTCCCCTTCCCCTCCACAAATTATGCCAACATCAAAAATGTGTGCTTATGTAAGAAATGCATGATTCTAAAATTTCATGACAATTCTTTTGAACTTACTTTTTTGTGGAATTGACTAAGAAAATAAATTACACCTTCTATATAAAAAATGTTCTGTGCTTAATCCGGCAGCCCATACACTAACATCGGAATGATACAGAGAAGATTAGCATGGCCCCTGCTCAAGGATGACTCGAAAATTAGTGAAGCAATCCATATTTTTACAACAACAAATGCTGGAGGAGATGGGGCCACAAGGGAACCCTACTGTATTCTTGGTGGGAGTGTAAAAGTCTTCAACCACTTTGGAAAGCAGTATGGAGTTTCCTCAAACGACTCCCCATAAAGCTCCCCTATGACCCAGCAATCCCACTTTTGTTCATTTACCCAAAGGATCACAAACAAGACCATACTAAAACTACCAGCACAACTATGTTTACTGCAGCATTATTTACCATAGCTAAGATATGGAACCAACCCAGATGCCCCTCAGTAGATGAATGGATCAAGAAAACCTGGTAAATATATACAATTGCATTCTCTGCCTCCATCAGAAAGAATGACATTGCCCAATTTGTTAGGAAATGGAAAGATTTGGAAAAAATTTATTAAGTGAAGTAAGCCAACTCCAAAGAAACATAGGTCCCATGGTTTCTCTTATTTTCAATAACTAATATATGTCCGGGATTATCAGAAAATGTCTTAAGCTATGTGCATTTGACCAGATAAAATGATGTTAAGCTAAACGAACACCAAGATAGGTACACAAGTGATTCTATCTTGCTATTATTTCTAACATACTTATACTGTACGATGTGATTTTTTTTGTTCCTTTATATGTTCCTCAACCACGCTATAACCCCTTTTTTCACTGTATTTGAAGTTGGTGCGCCTACATCTTGTATATACGTTTCTCTAATTTGGGGAGAGAAGAAAACAACAAAATGCTTAAATAGGGATACGGGTTGACCCATTGTAACAATGAGATGCACAAGACCTATGTTGAAAAATGAATTTTACAATTTAGGTAGGGGAAGGAGAGAGGAGGAGTGGAGTGTACTTGTGGAGGTGGGAGAGAAGGGATGGTGGGGGGAAAATAAAGGAGGAGGTAACAATGCTTGTTAGGAAATGTACTCACTACCTTGCTCATGTAAATGTAACCCCTCTGTGCAATATATTTAAAATAAAAAAGTATAAAAATGTTCTGAGATTGAAGTGTTTATTTCCCTTATTTTATCCATATAATCTCGTTAACAAATAAATTAATGCAAAACACTGACATGAAGGTATTTTGAATAAATGTGTGTGTGTGTGTGTGCACGCATGTACACAAGTGTGTTGGAGTGCTTAGAATTTGAACTCAGGGCTTTAAGGTCTTGCTAGACCTTTCCTCTCTAGATTGGTGAGCTACTATATGAGCGACATCTCCACTCCTGGCTCTTTGCTAGTTCATTAAATTTTTTTGAAAAATAATCTCAAAAATATTTTTGCCCTGATTGGCTTCCAACTGTTATCCACAGATCTCAGCCTCCTGAGTAGATATCTCAAGTAAACAAGATTACAGGTGTAACCAACCAGCACAAGTTTTTCAGAATAATTTTAAAAGTAGAAGAAAATTTACTTCATGGGGGCCTGTTTTTATCATCTCCTACTTTTAAAGCACTTTGCTTTAAAAGTAAAGGTGAATTTATTAAATTAAATGTGAATTTATTTCTCTTTTGGATTCTTAAAAGACAGAAAGTGATGATATTTAAAAGTTTTGGTACTTTTTTTAAAAGAAAAATGGAACTGTAGGACAGAAGAAATTTGGCTGTCTTTGAAACTCAATGTATAAGCTCAATTCTGTGCATGATAACGCAATGTCACCAACACAGTCTGTGTTGAAGACAAATTGTGACAGAAAACAATCATCATCGGCAATAATTGCTATGCTATTATTTCTTGAGCAATATTAATATTGAATTTAGAGTGTAAGAGAATGGTGAGATTTTATCTACTTTTTCTGTATTGCTGAAAGACTTTTGGAAACTTTGACTCATTTTCTTCCTCACTGTGTGTATTTGGGCCATGCATTTAGTGCCTTTAACTACAATTTTTCCCAACACTTAAATGGTAATAATATTAGTATTATAGCAAATGTTATCTTAAGAATTAAGAGAAATAAAACTTGTGAAAAACTTAACATAAACTTCTATGAATGAGTTTTGAGTTTAGCCAACAGTTTTTTAAATACTAAATAAAATGTATCACAGAAACCATTACATGTAGTGAGCAACCAGAAGTAATGTTATCTATTGACCATCCTCTGCTTCCAAGGAAGCCAGGAGGATAACTTCTCATGCTGTAAATCAAGCTGGTTATCTTATGTCTTGATAGTGTAAAAATATCAGGGACATTATAAAGAAGGAATGCTGTAGACAGATGTGAAGTCCATATAAAAATGTACAAAACTGATAAAAGTATCTGAGCAGTATATTTTGTTTTATATAATTTAAGGTACATCACAAAGATAGGGAAAACCTAGAAGAATGAATTCTCTTTTTGAAATTCTATCATAGATCCTTAGCAGGATGAATTCTTTCCTCATTCTTGTAGAGGCATCTTCAGATGAGAATAACTCTTGTTTTGTTTGTTTCCTTCCATTTATTCTTCGGTTTGAAATCTGAACTACATGAGACTGAAAGAAACCAAAATTAGACATGCAGGATTTGGAAAAAGCAATCAACATAAAATAAATAAAGTATATAAAGCTTTGTAAAAGGTCTAACCAAATTAAGTAGTATAGTCTCAAGCATAAACAGAAATTGATTTAAGCAATATCATTTTATTGAAAAGTGAAAAATGTTAGGAGTTGATTGATTTTTCCTTTCTACTATATTGAATTAAGTATTCATTTTGTATAGAGATATTAAAGATGAGATTAACAAGAAACTTGATTTAATATGGACGAAAGTTCTGAATAGACCTGCTTTCCAAAAAGCCCTGAAAATCACCAGTGGGTTTACAAATTTGTGTTTAATACCACTTCTACGCTGGCTTAATGCTTTCTGAACAGAAGTCATTAGAGAAATGCAACTCAAAATTACTATGATACTACTTCATAACTATTATAACTCTTATCAACAAAATCAAAGAAGCCAGATGTGGTGGTAAAAGCTTGTAATTCCAAGCATTTAGGGGGTTGGAGTAAGAGGATTTGATTCTAAGGCCAGTCTGGGGTACTGCACATAGTAAAAACCTGCCCTTGAAAATACCCAGAAGGTAATAATGTTGTGAGAGTGTGGAGGAAAGGAAATTTTGTACTCTCTTGGTCAAAATACAGGTTAATATTCTTATTGTAGAAAGTAGTATGCAGTTTTCTTTCTTTCTTTCTTTTTGGGGGGTGGTTCGGTTGTGGGGCCTGAACTCTGGGCCTGGGCGCTGTCCCTCAGTTCTTCAGCTCAAGGCTAGCGCTCTACCACTTGAGCCACAGCGCCACTTCTGGCTTTTTTCTTTTTGCTTATGTGGTGCTGAGGAATCGAACCCAGAGCCTCATGCATGCAAGGCAAGCGCTCTACCACTGAGCCACCTTCCCAGCCCCAAGTATGCAGTTTTCTAAAGAAATGCAAAGATGAAATATCATTTGAACCACTAATCATGTGATTATTTCTCTCTGGGTAGCTTGAGTTTTGTGTTTTACAGATACACTTCAGGATTTCTTTTTCATGAATCAAACATGGGAAAGAACTAAATGCAACCTCCCTTAATTCAAAAAAGAATAGAAGCTATATTTATTTGTATTACTGTACATGAAGAAATCCTGGAGATTTCTGGTTAATTCAGAGGGCCCCATGCAAAAATATAGGGCAAGAGGAAAGTAAAACTGTTTTGAAAGTATAATAGGTTATCATTGATGAAAAGGTGTAGTGGTCATTTTTCCTTTTTTGTGTGTGTGTGCCAGTTGATCAGTGCAGGAGCAAGGCTGTACCCTGGAACCCTTTCAATATCACCACGTGAACCTCCATTTATGTAGTCCCTGTGGGTGTGGGGCCTCTTCAGGTCACCCGTTGAGAAGTGGGGCCCCCTCCCTTGTGGTGGATGTGCAGTGAAGGGATGTGTGTGTGCATGGTCCCTACCATTGCCAGATGAGCCCTGCCCACCCTGCCCACCTCCCTTCCCAGTCTCACTTGTTCCATTTCACCCAGGAGCTGGCAGCCATGGGGCTGGAGTTGAGTCCACTGCTTCCCTCTCCTCTGCCAGGTGTGCTGGTACTGGTCTGCGGTGGTCCTGGGTGCAAGTGCCATCCCAGTGAGACTCTGTTCTGGGGTCATTGCCTGCCTCCATGGGTGTGGGGTGGAAGACACCATGCCTGTACACTGCACAGTCCACAGGAGAAGGAAGGCTTGGTGGACAATTCACCCCCTTGGGGCCAGGCAGCCCAGCCTTGGTTCAGACTTTAGGGCAGAATGGGGACTAGAGTTGTGTGCTGGCCCTTCTGCCAGTGGGCTTGTGACAGCTGTGGCAGCTGAGCACCCTGGAGCCCCTTCAGCATCCCCACGGACCTCCATTTTCTGGTCCCTGTGATCTCGGGTAAGGTGCCATCCCTGCATATGCCCATCAGTGCCAGAGGAGCCTGGACTTGCAGTGCACCAGCTGCAGCACTGGGGGACCAAAGCCCCTTTGGCTTTGCTGTATAGCCTCCTCCATTGTCCTTCTGGTCCACATGGGCCCAGCTCTGGATGCCATTCCGGGGATGCTCCCTTTGGCAGCAATGGGCTCATCCTCTAACCTCATTGGTATCCAAAGCAGGAATGGGTCTGGCCTTGGCAATGCAGGCCACACACATGGAAGGCAGGGCTTGGGGTCTTCCTTGCCTTACCTCCTGGCTTTGGCACCTGAGGCTGGGTTGCTTAGTCTGGTCACTGATGGAGCCTTGTTGGATGCAGCCCACCACAACAAATACTGCACCTGCTGCAACAGCAGTGCGGTTTTCCAGACCCCCTCAGGGTCACCACAGGGACCTCTGATGAGTCTACATGGGCTGGGTGTGGGTGTCATCCCAGGACTCCCATTAGGAAGTGCCACTCTCCTTTGTAGTACTGGAAGTAAGAGATGCCACATATAATTTCTGCTTTCTAACGTTTTCCTTCACTAAGATAAACAGAACAGGAAGATATAAATAAGTTTTATAAAAAGGAAACATATAACCTATATCACTTCTACCTGTTAAACCATTGTAATATTTTTTATCCAGTAGGAATTCTTTCTGTACTTACTTATTTTACTTTTGAATGTAATGAATGTAATATTTTTGTGTGTATTTTACTATCCTAGTATAATTTCATTTGCACTACTTACATACATTTTTTTTCAAATTCTGTGATTTTAGAATGTGCTTTTTGGAGAAGAGTTTTGTTGTACTTTCATTTCAGTTTGCCATTATGGGCTTATAAACACATAAAATAAAATACATTCTTGCTAGTATCAAGTTCAATGATTTTGTAGACTAGAGACTCAAGGATATAGCATTATATATCATACAGTAATATGTATCAATTTGTTTATAACTGCTCCATAAAATAATTAGTAATTCAGGCAGCAGCCACTTCATCTGGCCCCTCTGATGAAGTAGGATCCTAGTGGCAGCCTACCCAACACGGGTGCTTCTGGGCACCTCACCTGAGACTGTGGGAGAATATCAGGGTGTACCTGCTGTTGGACTAGGGAAGCTGCTGCGTGAATGACACTGACCCACATCTAACACCCACAAGCCCCATGGGCCTGGACCCTAAGGATCAGCCCCTGAGAGCACACACACATGGTGGGGGGGGCACCCACCTAGGAAGGAGTGCAGACAAAACAGAAGCCTCTCTGGGGATCAGCTTGTACAGTATCCTCCATGGAGTAGGAGATGATTGTTCTCAGCTGTGGGGAGAAGACAAGAAATACAGGCCCAGGTGGGGTGATGCCAACTTTTGTACTCAGGCTGGCAGGGAAACTTTCCTCCAGACACTCTCCTGCAGGCTCAGGTTGCCCCTCCATGCTCCTTGTCCATGGAGTATCAGCCAGAGACACTCATGTCCGGTACTCCTGGCTGCTCTTTTGGGGTTTCTTACTTTACACAGAGAGCCCCAGCCTCAGACAGCAGAGTTATATTCTGGGTTTTGTAAAACTTTCTGCATCTGAGCATTTCCCAGTGTTTGGTTTTTTATTGTTTCTTATAAATGCTTTGTGAAATTTGTGTTTTAGGTGTTGAGGTGCAGGAGGAAGAGCCAGATTATGAACATAGTTTCCTACAAGCCTTTCATCTACAAAGGAAAATAGATTCTTTCTAAAAATGCCTATCAGGAAATGAATTTGAGAGAGGGAAAAAGGCAGTTTTCTCATGAGATCAAAATGTGCTAGTTTTATATGCATGTTTTATGTGTTCAAAATACAACTAAGTAATTCACTATCTAGGAACAATTGTCCAGACCTAAGAGTTAGGTGTCTTGGGAGCTAGAGGCAGGGTTTTTGTGAGGTTTATCCAAAGGGAGGGAAGAAAGTTAAAATCCATAGATTACTTTGTAGAATGAAAGTGGTAATACAAAATGAGAATCACAAAAATCCTCTCTGCTATTCGGGGTCTTTTATTCTTCCATATGAATTTGTGGATTGCTTCTTCTATTTCATTGAAAGTGAGATTGGGATATTGATAGGTATCACATTGAATTTGGAAATAGCCTTTGGCAGTATTGCCATTTTCATGATGTTAATCTTCCCAAAATAGGAGCGTAGGAGGTTTCCCACTTCCTTAGTTCTGCTTTCATTTTCTTTTTCAAGTTTTTAAAGTTTCCATCATAGAGGTCCTTCACCTCTTAAGTTAACTCCTTGCTATTTTACATTTTTGTGAATATTAAAAAGGTATTGCTTTCCTATTTTCAGCCTCACTCTTATTGTTATTGGAATACAGGTAAGCCATTGATTTCCGAGGGTTAATTTTATATTCTGCTAGTTTGCCAAAGTTTCTGATCAGCTCAAGTAACTTGGGAGTGGAGTCCGTGGGGTTCTTTAAATACAAGATCATGTCATCTGCAAAGAGGGATAGTTTTACTTCATCTTTCCCTATTTGGATCCCCTTTAAGTTTGTATCTTGTCTTATTGCCCCAGCTAGCATTATAATACTAATTTGAAGAGGAGTGGAAAGAGCAGACATCCTTATCTCATTCCTGAATTTATTTTATTTATTTAATTCATGCCCCAGTCGTGGGGCATGAACTCTGGGCCTGGGCACTGTCCCACCGCTCTTCAGCTCAAGGCTAGCACTCTACCACTTGAGCCACAGCGACACTTCCGGCTTTTATTCTTTTTGCTTATGTGGTGTTGAAGAATGGAACCCAGGGCCTCATGCATGCAAGGCAAACGCTCTATCACTGAGCCACATTCCCAGCCCCTCATTCCTGAATTTATAAGTAATGATTTTAACTTTTTGCCATTAACTATAATGCTGGCTGTAGGTTTGTCAATCCTTAGCAGAAAGAACAGTGCTGAAGCAATATCAGTTCCAAATGTCAAACTAGACTAAAAAGCCACAGTAATAAGAACAGCTTGATAATGGCACAAGAACAAACCTGAGGACCAATGGAAAAGGACTGAAGACTCAGAAATGAATCCATTGACCTATAGCCACCTAATCTTTGACAAGGGAGCTAAAAAAAATAGAGTGGAAAAAGATAGCCTTTTCTGTAAATGGTGTTGGCAAAATTGGTTAAACACCTGTTAAACTAAAACTAGATCCATATATATCGCCCTGCACCAGAATCAACTCCAAGTGGACAGAAGACCTCAAAATAAAAGCAGACACCATGAAAACTTTACATGAAGGAATAGGAGAAACTCTAGGGCTCTTTAGCACACGCTGAAATTTTCTTAATAGAGAACAAGAAACAAAACAAATCAAAGAAAGGTTGGACAAATGGGATTGCATGAAACCGCAGAGGTTCTGCAAGGCAAAGGTCAAAGCTAACAAGAACTGTAGACAGCCAACGTACTGGGAGAAGATCTTCATGAGTCATAAAATGGACAAGGTCTTATATCTAAAATATACTTAGGACTTAAAAAATTAAATTCCCCAACAACAAATCATCAAAGAAACAACTGCTGGATAACTCAGAGGGCTAAAGACTTAAAGAGAGATTTCTCTGAAGAGGAAATGAAAATGCCCATTAGACACATGAAGAAATGCTCAAGTTTTCTAGCCATAAAAGAAATGCAAATCAAGATAGCATTGAGATCACACATCATTCCAGTTAGAATGTCTATAATCAAGAAATGTAATAATTACAGATGCTGGCGGGAACCCTACTGCATTGTTAGTGGGAATGTAAACTGGTTCAACCACTTTGGAAAGCCGTATGGAAGTTCTTCAAAAGACTACACATAGAGCTCCCTATGACCCAGCAATCCCACTTTTGGGCATTTACCCAAATGATCACAAACAAGGTCATACCAAAGCTACCAGCACAACCATGTTTGTTGCAGCATTACTCACTATAGCTCACTATAGTTATGATATGGAACCAACCCCGATTCCCCTCAGTAGATGAATGGATCTAGAAAATGTGATACACACACACACACGCACACACACACTGGAATTCTATGCCTCCATTAGAAGGAATGACAATGCCCCATTTGTTAGGAAATGGAAAGACTTGTTAAAAATTATATTAAGTGAAGTAAGCCAGGCCTAGAGAAACATAGTTCCCATGCTTTCCCTTATTTGCAAGGACTAGTACATGTCTAGGACAAGCAGAAAAGATCAAAAGTTATGTTATTATGACCACATAAGATGATGTTAAGTGAAATATACCCCAAGTCAGTCTTGGTTTTGTTTTTAATATACTTATAATGCACTATGTGATTCTTTTGTAGGTTCATCCACCCACGGTATAATCCCTGTTTTCACTGTATTTGATTCCAATGTTCTGCATCTTGTATATTCACTTTTGTGATTTGGGGAGTGGAAAGGATATAGCAAAATGCTTAAATGGGGCTGCAGGTTGACCCATTGTGATGAAGAGATGTACAGGACACTATGTAGAAAATGAATTTACAATGTCAGGCAGGGATTGAGGAGGGAGGAGTTGGAGAGGTGGGGAGGGAAGGGATGGTAGGGAAAAAAACAAGGAGGAAGTAACAATGCTCGATAGGAAATGTACTCATTACCCTACTCATGTAACTGAACCCCCTTTGTACAGTATTTTTACAATAAAATGTATTAAAAAATCTCTGCCTGTTGTAGATTTCCAGTGCTGCCCTCGGCATTGAATTTTTTGCCTTTTCTGGCTGTGGTTAGGTCCACCTGCCCAGTGGATCAGTAGTCTTCAAGGCATCTTGGTCCTGAAATGGGACTTGGATTATCCAGTGGTGGTTGGAACCGGGCCAAGGACAATGCAAAGACCACTTCCAGGGCATGGCTTCTTCATTGCCCATGCAACTAGGATTGCAAGCAGTATTTCTCTGAATTTCACTCCAGAAAACAATCACTGAACCAAAAGGCAAGACCGCCAAACACCTATCCTCCTCCCCCCATTCCCTGCTTTGTCCCTCCTTGGGAAAGTACAAAATAATTTCGCAGGTTTTGGCAAAGACACAAATTGCCCACCACCTCCCCTGGTAAACTAGGTTTCAAGTCACTAAGTCATGTAAATGGATAATGCCGCACTCATTCTGGACAACCTCTTCGGGTTGTTTGATGCTTTAATTTTTGTTGTTGTTGTTGTTGGTAGGGGGGCCTGAACTTTGGGTCTGGGCACTGTCCCTGAGCTCTTCAGCTCAAGGCTATATCACTTGAGTGACAGCGCCACTTCCAGTTTTTTCTGCTTATGTGGTGCAGAGGAATTGAAACCAGGACCTCATTCATGCAAGACAAGCACTCTACCACTGAGTCTTCTTCCCATCCCTAATGCTTTAATTTTTTTAAATTTCTTTTTGTCAGTCTTGGGGCTTGAACTCAGGGACTGGGTTTGAACATATCCCTGAGTTCTTCAGCTCAAGGGAAGCCCTCTTCCACTTGAGCCACAGTGCCACTTCCTGTTTGGAGATAAGTGTCTCACAGACTTTCCTGCCAGGGTTTGCTTTGAACCATGAATTTTTAAATTATATTTCTTCCAGGTGTTTATTGGAACATTACAGTTTTTCTGGAATTTAAAGTTTTCTGTAAACATTTGTCTTCAAGTAATTCAACAGCATTAAATATTACGTTTACAAGCTATCCTGTAGCACATCCATTTTGAAATTATTATGTTAAGATGAAATTCTTATTCTTTGTAGAAAAAAACCATTAAACTCCAAATGAGAACATGCTAATTTCAGCTGCATTGAGTCTCCTTCCTCTTTTTTTTTTCTCTCCATTATCTTTTCTTGTTTTGGAACAAGTGTAATAGACTATCCAACCATTCAAAAGGAAGTTTATTCCATTAATTTAATAGAAAAGAATCCAATCTTCCTGCATCTCAGGGCAACTTTAGGTATAATGTTAATCTGATAATTCACATCATTTAATTTTCAGTCATTTTGATAATTTTTTTATTAAACCATTCATTAAACGGCTACCAAAAAGCAAGAATAAAAATAATGTTCTGCTTTCTAAGAAGGTTTAAAAAGCTAGTAATTCGACAAAACACATTCTATTCTTCCAAGATTCCATGGTGAAAAATTTCTCTTTCATCATAGCCCTTACCACTGACTCCTTCCCATCAAACTTGCAGCTTTCTTCAGCTTTCTTGTTCCAGCTTTCATTTTGGTACTAGCATCAGTAATCTCCTTGTAGTATTTGACAATGAAATTCCATTTGTTGTTAGAGAGCTCAATTCATATTGCCAAAGGCAGACTCATGAGCATAACATTGAACATAAAATATTGAATATCATTAACGTGATCATATGCAACTATTTCATAAATTAATATAAGTACCACACAAAGGTGCATCTTCATATAATTTTTAAAATGCAAAGTAGTTACATGTCTATGTCAAAAAATAATTCAGATCACTAGTAGAAGGGACTAAGCTAAACCTATTGCATCATCCCCAATATCTTTGTAAAACTTTTTCTCATTAACTGTCACCTTAGGGCTTTCTTTTCCTAGCAACAAGTTGTCAGTTGGTATTCTTGGATATTAGTCACCTCTGAGTAACCTCATTTCTTTCCACTGCCAGTAAGTCCCTTGTGTTAAATACCTGAGGAATAATGTTCCAATGTGCCTGCAAGAGGAGTACCCAAGTCGACTGTCTGTGCCCACTCTTCCCTTGTTTTTTTGGGAATGTGGTATCGGAGACAAGGGTGTCAGGGGTCAAGTGGCTGGAACCATGGTGTTATGAATTATGGGTAGCAGAAAAGAGTAGCAGAGACTAGGATACCAGAGAAAGGGTAATTGTGACTGTAATAACTGAGTTGAAGTGGCAGGAAATTGGGTAGCAGCAACAGCTTTGCAAGGGTTGGCGTAGCTAATACAGGCATCCAGAAGAGTTTAGCAGGGACAAGAAAGCATAGACAAAGTGAAAGAGTAAAAGTTGTGAGGGATTGTGGGGCACAATCAGGGTATAAAGGTCATGAGTGTGCAAACTGGGTAGCTAGTACTATCGTAGAAGCATTTGGCATGGTGGACTGATGTGGTGCAGAGCTCTGGGTTTGCCTCTCCACTTTTAGCTCTTAGATCTTTAGGGAAACTACCTCTAGCAGCTCAGCTCATTATCAGCTTTTTTTTTTGTTGTTGTTGTTGGTCATGGGCTTGAACTCTGGGTCTGAGTGCTGTCCCTCACCTCTTCAGCTCAATGCGAGTGCTTCACCACTAGAGCTACAGTGCCACTTCCGGTTTTCTGGTGGTTTATTGAAGATAAGAGTTTCACAGACTTTCCTGCCCAGGCTGGCTTTGAACCTCGATCCTCAGATCTCAGCCTCCTGAGTAGCTAGGATTACAGGTGTGAGGCACCGGCACCCAGTGAGAAGTGAATGTTTCTACTGTATCATTGCTAAATATTTTTGGATAGATACCTAATCCTATTTTCATTGGGTTTTGTGGCATTGTGTTTTTGCTTTAATGAGGGACATCCATACAGATTTTCAGAGCAATTACAATAGTTTGAAGAGATCCTATAATATGTGGATATTAGATCAAAATTTAAATATATAAATGAACACATACAGGACTATTATATATAGTTTATAATTTGAAGAAATTTTAAGAAGGCAACAGTTGGGGGAAAAGAAAATTTTAGAAGCTTAATAACAAACATACAGACATGGAAAAATACAAAAACAGATGCAATAATTAGTGCTAATAGTAACAAAACATTTTCCTCAAGTTTTAAAAATGAAACTATTAAAATAATACTTAACATAAAATAAATATGCCTTGGAAGAAAATGTACCATAGACATAGTTTTCCCCATAATTTGTTTTATTTTTATAACAAATGGATTAAAAGAAAATGTAATTACATGTCTGAAGATGATAACACTTTCAAGTGTCATTGATAGAATCCAGCGAAGGAAAGTAACAGAAAAGTAGAGAGTAAGAACAACGTGGCTATGGATGAAGATACTGAGAACTTTGTGAATGTGCTCCATTTTCCTCATCAAAATAGAGCTAGGACAGTACCTTTTGACAGAACACTTGTAATGTAGTCAGAGCACTGGAGTTACTAATTAGGTAGTAATTTATTACTTTTATTCCCTAATCTTATGATGTGATTCCCAAATGATGTGAGTGATCCTAGATTTTCTGAGCCCTTTTTTCACCCAAAGTTTCTAATTCCTCCCCCTGCCAATGATTCTTCTGCTTTTCTCATTTCTCCTTGTTTCTGAACTCAACTCCTATGACCATTTTGTTCATGAGAAAGAGCTGGAGAAATATGAGGATGGCCTGGAGTCTGAGCTAACATCCACTCCAGCTTGAAGGATCTGGTGAAGGACCTACACCTGGGCCTCATAATCAGATATTAATTGAACTCTTTGGATATGGAGAAACTCACCGCGCCCTCCCCCTCCCCCCCCCCCCCCCCCCCCCGGCAGAATCTGTAATTCCTTGGCTTTCTCTGAAGAGATTTGGTACTAGGGCACAATTCAGAGAATGAGCTTTCCCACCACCCACCACAGCCTTGTCAGGAGGAATAGGTTCAAAACTAAAAGTGGCCTCAGTTCCCACAGGGCCAGTCAGAAGCCAAGAGATCACACTTTTCTCCTCATTAGGGATCTTCTGGTAGGAATAGAGTCTGGGCAAAGTCTAAGATGGAGATTAAGTGAGACTGGACCTATGGAGGACACAAAACAATGACCCTGTCTTTGACTACAAGTGAGTTGTGTAGTGAGACATGACAACTTCCTTCATATATGAAAATTCACTAGGTGTTATCTCACCGCCTCTTTGCAGGAGGTCAGTTTCCCCAAAGGAGAAGTTGTTAAATGTTGTGACTGCCAGTTTGCTCTCTAGGCTCTTGTCTCTCCCACCCCTTCCCATGCCAGGAATGCATTGCTTCTTTCAGCACTCAACTACTTGTCCTGACTCCTAGGCAGGAATACTGTAGGTAATTATTTGGCTAACCTCTTGTATTTGAGGTAGAATAAGCCTAGGCTCTGCTTATGCCAAGAGGTAGGTGCAAGAAGCTGAGTATAAGCTCATATTTGTACAGAAAAACAATCATATTGAAAAAATTAAATGAAATTTATAGTTGAGTGATTTAGGGTTTATACCCACTAAATTTAGTTAATTATTAGTAACACACCTAGAACCATGGATAAGGGAGAGAACAGTCAAGTAGGTTCAAAATAAGATGGAAAGACACACCATAGCCATAACAGGAGATGAGAGTGTGAAGGAACTATTGGCATAGTTCCGTTTACTATCTTAGGAGTGACCTTGGATAGGAGGCTTTTAGAATAATATCTAAAAGAGAGGTACTTGCTGGGCCCTGGTGGCCTACATCTGTAATCCAAGCTACCCAGGATGGTGGGATCTGAGTATTATGATTCAAAGCATGCCCAGGAAGAAAAATCCAGAAGTAGTGCTGTGGCTCAAGTGGTAGATCACTAGCCTGGAGCTCAGGGATACTGCCTAGTCCCTGAGTTCAAGCTTCAGCATCAGCAAAACAACAACAACAAAACAATAATGATAAAAGAAGTAAAAGAAGGACTTAACGATATGCTATGGAATGATGATCCTGTGTAAGTGTTTAGGGAACATAAAAGGAGACAAAATTTGGAGCAAAATGATACCTACTAATCAAGGATGAAAAGCAAATGCCAAATTCCTCTTCTCAAAAACTACCAAACTTGGGCTGGGAAGATGGCTCAGTGGTTAGAGTGCTTGCCTTACATGCATGAGGCCCTGGGTTCGATTCCTCAGCCAGAAGTGGTGCTATGGCCCCAAAGAAACATAGGTCCCATGGTTTCCCTTATTTGCGATATCTAGTATATGTATGAGTCAAGCAGAAAAGTCAGATAAGGTGATGTTTGGAAAATGAACCCTAAGATATGCATTTAAATGTTTTTTTTTTTCTTTCATGCATTTGTTTCTAATGCATTTATAAGATTATTTCTTTTTGCTTTGTATGTCCCTCCCCCACAGTATAACCCCAGTTTTCACTGTATTTGATGTCGGTATAATTTGTGGAGGGGAAGGGGAAAAACTAGTCGTTTAAATAAGGATACAGGTGGACCCGTTGCAACAATGAGAAGTACAAGTTGTCATGTCAAAAACGAACTTTGGTGTGGGGGGGAGTTAGTGGGGGGGGGGGGCGGAGGGTGGCTGGGAAGGAATGGGAAGGGTAAACAAAGGAGGAGGCTACAATGATTGATAAGAAATGTTCTCATTATCTTGTCCATGTAATTGTAACTCCTCTGTACAGTATTTTCACAATAAAAAATATTAAAAAAAAAAAAAAAGAAGTGGTGCTATGGCTTGAGTGGTTGAGCACTAGCCCTGAGTTGAAGAGTTGAGGGACAGCACCCAGGCCCAGAGTTAGGCCCCATTACCACCACCCCCCAAAAAAAAACCCAAACAAATTTCCAAACATCTTTTCTCATAATTGAGGAGAGGCTTCTTTTACAGGAATTCTCCTTATCTAGCTCAAGGTCCTCAGAACTTCAGTATACTTTTCCTATTGAGATGTAATGCACCTAAATCTACTGAACTTAATCATGGCTAGGAAAATATGGACATTGATACGTTTATTGTATTTTTCCTTACAAATATATACTACTGTCAGGTATTATATATAGCATACATTATAATATGCAATATATTATACGTTATATATAATATATTAAATATATTCTATATAACATACATTATATATTAACAGTCTTTCTAATTTTAGTGTTAGGAACAAGCAATATATTGAAAGATAAATGCTTGAATTGCTGAGTAATTTCTCTACCACTGGACAGTTCCAGGTTTCATTCTTATTACCCAAAGAGCAACATAAGAAAGTGATGTTCATGGAGGTGGTTCCTGGATTTTGGAAACTGTGATCTGCATATATATATGATATTGTTTTACTAGTGAATGTGTAAAACTATAGCAACAGATAAACAAGTGATCATCTATGTGCACACACACTCAATCACTTACAAGTATAAGAATTTCTTTTCTATGGTCCCTATTCACCTACACAGAGAGTACATGAGTTGCCCTTGAATTGTCCTGGAAGTTCTTTATCTGGCTACAGTAGTTTCACATCTTTTGTTTTCTAAGTAGCCAGATGTTATGTGTTTAACAACAATACTTGTTACAGGCAAAAGTATCCACCTTGAAACACAGAGGAACTTGGATTTCAGAAATGCCACAAATAAGTGGGAGGTACAACAGTACTTTTCAAAATAGAATAGATTACATATGTATTAGGAAGTTTGTAAGAAAAATAACTTCAATGTAGGATTAAACACTTGAAGAAAACTTCAGTTTAGATTACGTATAGCCAGGTGCTGGTAGCTCATGCCTGTAATCTTGGCTAATCTGGAGGCTGATATCTGAGGATCACAGTTCAAAGCCAGCTTGGGCAGAAAAGTTCCCTTGAGACACTTATCACCAACTAATCACACATGACTAAAATTGATACTGTGGCTTGATGTTGTAGAGAGATAACCTTGAGCCAAAGACCTCAGGAACAGTGCCCAGGGCCCTAGTTCAAACTCTGCAATAGACAATAAATTAAAATAAAAAATAAATTACATATGATTTATTACCAACTCTGTACAAGGAAAATAGGCTATGACACATGGCAACATATGACTTCAAGGTACAAAGTTCCAGGGCATTTCCCCACGCTTGAGAACTAGGAGTAATCCATATTGAAAAAATAAAATGATGAATGATTTATACCAAATTTCAAAACATACTATATGTTATACAAAGAAAATGCAATAAACATGCATTTCACAGTCTAGTAACATGATATGGTATAAGGAATCTGATTAACTGATTCATCAAAATCAATACAATGCAGTTAAAATATCCAGTATCTCAGGTGTCAACTTAGCAGAATACTTTCAATGTATGATGGCTATTTTGTATATTATCCAGCCCTATCTATCCCACAACGGCAGAAGGCTCTTCATGAGAAATTCCAGAGACCAGTCTACTGTGAGTGCTCAATGTATACCTGTTCCCATTCTCTGTCATTTGGGCATGTGATAGGCTGAATATCTGGTAACTTGCCAAAAGCACAATTTGAGACTGGCTTCCAGTGATGATATTTTAGTTCTCAGAAAAAAAAAAAAAGGGAAATTGAAGACAGAGGGAAAATCTACCAGATCCCTGAAAGATTTCTATCATTGTGCTAAAACTGTACCCTTCTACTGACACTTGAACAAACTGCAGTAATTTTCACTCCAACTACATGTCCAAAAAATGGCTTTCCAAATATTGATCTGTTTTCACTTTGATATATCAAGACACACTATTGTGGCCCCTTTTTCCTTAAACTATCAGCTATGATTGGCCCAAGGAATAGTTGACCCTACCAATTTCTTAAATTTTAGGTCATCACACAATCACTTCATAGCCCTTAAATATTAAAAATACCTATCCCTATAAGTCCGCATTACATCCTTATTAGTTTTCTTCATTTATCATGTTTTATATATTTGTGTATCTCAGGGCTTAGTTCTGTAATCTTCCTTCTCATGATTGTTACAATTGAGTACATGTAACTATTTCTGTTTTTTTCCTCCAGCTCTGTTCTTTCTTTAATTCAAGTCCTTTATAGCATCCTGTCTACTGACAACTCCTAGCTGCTGATTTTAAGAAACTCAAAAGATCCCAAAGTGAGTTTTGATCTTTATCTACAAACCTATCCCTCATTACTGTTCGATTAAGTGACAACTCTTCTAGTTGTCTTGTCAAAATACCTTCGGGTCACTTCAGACTTACATACTTCTTCACACCTCATATGTAATCTATGACCAGGTTTTGACAAATTAACTCACAGGATATTTTAGGAACCATGTATATGTATATATAGTATATGAGTGCTAATACTGTGACTTAAATTAGGGGCCTAGGTTCTTTTACTTTTCTTTTATGCTCAGGCTGCCAGTCTTCCATTTGAGCCCAGCTCCACTTTTAGCTTTTTGGTTCTTAGTTGAAGATAAGTGTCTCATGGTTCATTTCCCTAGTCTATCTTAAAACTATGATCCTCTGTTTCCAGACTTTTAAATAGCTAGATTTAAAGGCATGCACTACTAAAACCACCCCTATTATATTTAAATTAACAATAAATTTAAAGAACGAATATTTATAGTATTTTCAAATCAGTATGTTTTCATTTACACTAAAACACAACCAAAGAACCTCTGAATATACCAGTGCTCAAGTGCCAGCCACAGATTCTATGCTGGGATGATATCATCTACAGGCAAAGCAGGAGAAAATACTCTTCACTGAAGTTGCTGAAGGGCTGATAAGGATGAAGACAAGCAACATTACCCAGAAAGTATCACAAAGTGTTTGCTGTAGATAACTGTAGCCAATCTTAGAGGATGTTGATAGTGATGAGGAGAATATTTGAAGGTGAATAAGTGATTACACAGGTGTGCTTTCTAGATGATATATGTTTATAGCATAGTTTACATATTGTTGAAAATGAGATAGTTAAGATAGGGATGCTGTCATTCCTTGTATCCTTCACAGTATAATATTAAAACCAGTTTTATACATATATTATTTATAGTAATTATAGAATATCCCTAATTATGCATATATTATAAATACATTATTTGTATATTATGTAATATAGTATATTACATCTATTATGCACACATAAATTAATTTTTCTACTTGTCTGTCCAGGAATTAAACTAGCAATATCTTTGAAAATTGATAGTAAAGTAGGGTCCTTACAATTTCAATTGCAATATATAGTTTTCTCCAATAAGTAGTTATTTATTCTGAGTTGGTTTAGAAATGGACTATCATAATATAATTGAACATTCAAAAATAATTATGTACGAACCTACCAAGGATGGAATTAAAAAATTTAACATGACTAATATCTGCAATCCAAGCTACTTAGGTGCTGAGTTCTGAAGATAGCTATATGAAGCTAGTCTGAGTGAAATGGATCAGGGACAACACCCAGACCATAGTTCAAGTCTCAGTATTGGCACAAAAATAACTTATGTGACTACAACTTACCAATATATTTATATAAATAAAGTTGTCATTCCTTCTATCCTTCACAGTATAATACTAAAACCAGTTTTATACATATATTATTTATAGTAGTTATAGAATATCAGTAATGATACATTATAACTATAACATTCATATGTTATGTAATAGCATACATTCCATATATTACGCACACCTAATTCAAACTGATATCACTAATATCCATTAAATTGATACATGTTTTAGAATACGGAACAGATTTTCTTTGGTACAACAAAGAAGTAAGTAGCCACAAAAATTACTTGTTTGGATTATATATCCACAACAAACTATTCCCTGTATATTCAAGGTACTTAATGCTAAAAGCCTGTGTTCATCAGCACAAGTGTCTTTGACATGGATTTGTTCTCCTTAAGCAATTACTCCAGGAATAATAAACAGTGGAAGCTGAATGATGTTCATTCAAGTATTTCTTTTGAAATTAAACCAATCTTTATTTGGTATAAAGATCATCTACAATATCATTACCCACACCCTTTTCATTTAAAAATATTTATATCCTGCAGCAATGTCATTGCCGTTATTACCATAATTAGGAAGTTAATATGGGTTCATCTGCTCCATAGCTCTTGAAAGGTAATGAATGTGACACAGAATATCCTCAGATATGCCTGGTGGAAACCTGGATTTGAATTATGGGTCTACAACAACTGATCAGTCTTAGGTACTTAGGAAATTTGTTTAGCCTTATGCCTACTTCTGTTTTTAATAAAATACTTAATTCATTTCTTAACTTGAAAAATACTCATGAGCACTAAAATTACCCTAATGCAGGTGCAGTGCTTGGAATGGTGTCTGCACATTGTGTAGACACCAGCTTCCATTGTGTAGAAATCAGCTTCCAGGGGCTGGGAAGGTGGCTCCGTGGTAGAGCGCTTGCCTTGCATGCTCGAGGCCCTGGGTTCGATTCCTCAGCACCACATAAGCAAAGAGAAAAAAGCCGGAAGTGGCGCTGTGGCTCAAGTGGTAGAACGCTAGCCTTGAGCTGAAGAGCTGAGGGACAGCACCCAGGCCCAGAGTTCAGGCCCCACCACCGGACCAAAAAAAAAAAAAGAAATCAGCTTCCATCAACATGATCACAGCATTCTTCCTGAAGGCCTTAAGAAATACATACCTAATTGATATAAATATCTGTGAAAAACTGTCTTTACTTTAAAAAAAAGTCTTTTCTTCATATGAAACAATGAAAGCAATGTTGGGGTTGTCCAGTGGCTTTTACTCTGAGGGAGGTTTGCCTAAATTTCATTCTTACTCGATTAGTGGTAGCAGTAGCATTCTTTAGTGCTACCTTTCATGTTTCTAGTTCTGAGTTCCATTTGGAATACCATTGTAACTTAGTTTATAATCTTTGTTATCAGAATAAATAAACTACAACTGCTGAAGTTTTCAATAAAGAGTCAATGCATTACATTTGGGGGGGTCCCATCGTGGGGCATGAACTCTGGGCCTGGGCACTGTCCCTAAACTCTTCAGCTCAAGGCTAGCAAGCTACCACTTGAGCCATAGCACCACTTCTGGCTTTTTTTTTTCTGCTTATGTGGTGCTGAGGAATCGAACCCAGGGCCTCATGCATGGTAATAACGGCAATGACATTGCTACAGAATATAAATATTTTAAATGAAAAGGGTGTAGGTAATGACATTGTAAGTGATCTTTATAGCAAATAAAGATTGGTTTAATTTCTAAAGAAATACTTGAGTTAACATCATTCAGTTCCACTGTTTATTATTCCTGGAGTAATTGCTTAAGGAGAACAAATCCATGTCAAAGCGCTCTACCAGTGGGCCACCTTTCCAGCTCTGCATTACATTTTATATGCTTAATACTTTCCTGAAATTATTCCTTTTGGATTAAATATCCCAACAAAACTATTTTTTATGATTTCTTATATGATTTATATAGATTTCTTATGCGATTCTTACATGATTTCTTAGAGATCCATAAACAAAACAGCTCAGAACAGGAAAATAGTAGGTAAGAAGTCATAAAAAATACTATTATAGTGGTCTTAATGGCTAAGTGTAAAGAATATGTAACAAAACTCTCGGAAGATTCATTTGCTCTTTTTGCTATTCTCTCCCCTTCTCTGTAGAAAGGTTCTCACTATGAAGTGCCAAGTAGTCTGGACCTTTCAAGCCTTGTTTCAGTGACAGAAGTGATGGGATTAGAGACATGTGCTCCCATGGCTGGCTTTTAGGAAGTTCACAATAAAGTAATACCAGTACACATAAAGAAACTTTTGTGAGTGATGTGTATTCACTTCTTCAATGCCAAAATTAAATTCATATGTCAAAACATCAAATTACTTACATTATAATATATGCAGATCAACTGGTATCACTAACACCTCCATAAATCAAATGCAAACTAAAAGCTCTACTTCAAAAACCAACATCTAAGGCAGTGTTGGAAATACAAGAAGATGCACAACAAATCTAAAGGAGTGAGATCTTTAACACTGGCAATGAGCAGTGATACCTGAATTTTTAACCAGGCTTGAAAAGTTCGGGTGTCAATTAACTATGTTATTAGAGTTGCAGAGTTGACCTTGGTATCAAGATTGAAGGTAAAATTCAAAGGGAGCTAAGATTGCTGCAGTATTGTGGCTCAATACAGTGTGACCCTGTCTGATAATGGTAAAGCACAGAGTAGAAGCTAAGTCAGTAAAATGTATAGGAAGGATTCTCCACTGAGAATAATTGCAGGAGATGATCATCACTCTTGCATTGAAAATGTGTAGCCCATCATTCTACTTTAAGCTCTAGCGTGTTTCTGATCTGAAGATAATTATAACATACCAATGTGCCGTAAGTGCTGAGCAGTGTAGGTGTATATTACTCTAATATACGTAAAAATCCTTACAGGTATGGAATGCCCTAACCCTGACACTTCATTCTGTGTTGTTGAGTTTCATGAAGAAACGTTCATAATTAGGCAATTCACAAGTCTGAATCAGGCAACTGAGATAAGACATTAGGGTCATCACTCCAGTGACATGGTCTGTGACCTATGAAATAAATAACATTATTTCACAATGTATATGTGTTTTTGAAAAATTATGCAATACCAAATACACAAAAGGGACAATTATCCATCTCTTATATTATCAGAAGTTAAGATACTCCTAAATAGTACTTTTTTGCTAGAGGATCACAGGATGACTGCTGATGTTTGGGATCTGTCCAGGTGCTCCTATAAGTTTGTCAATCTTCTTTGAGGAAGTGTTTTTCCATAGTTTGTTTTGAGGTGTTCAGAATATCAGTAATGTCCCTAACCACAACCATGGGACAGCAAAGATGATGGGATACCTGGCCAAAGAACTGAGAAATCACAGGAAGTAATAGGAAAGAAGACACCAGAGGACCCAAAGCCTCATTGCCAGCTTCTGGATCCCTAAATCCTGCTTGACATGCTTTATATTCCTTCTACTACGGGGAGGGGGGGAGGGGTCAGTGGCTACAGGTATGTCCACAAACTAAGGCATCAATCTTGCTGGTGGTTACAACTATTGACATGAGATATTGTTTGTATACATAGTGATAATTGAATCCCTTATTGTTAGGGAGCAGAAGGGAGCAATGGTCTTTACAACCATAACACAGACATCTATCTTGTCTACAAAGTCTTAATGTTTTAGCATCCCACAGCTCTAAATTAAATACTCTTGAGGTAATAACTCATATCCCTGTCTTCCCTTGACTCTTTGACCTTTGCAGAGCACAGCTCTCAGCCTTTTGACTGCTGTTTGAGATGGCTTCCCAATATATCCCTTTCCAGGTCTAACAGCTTGAGCTAGAATCCCTTACAAGTACTGTAACAGATATATTATTTTGAAAAGGATATACTTTTCTAGGATAGGTTCAATTTTTATATTTTATTTCATTTCAAAAATATACAGAGTGGTTACAGTTACATGAGTAATGTACATTCCTTGTTGAATAGTGTTACCCACTCCATTGTTGTTCTCATATCCCTTCCCACCCTCCACACCTCACCCTCACCTCAAAGTTGTAAAGTTCATTTCCAATATAGTGTCGTGTGAATATCATTGTTGCAATGGGGCACTCTTTGTACTTCTTTCATCACTATATTTTTTCCATTTCCTTCTCCAAATCAGATAAATGCATATACAAGATGGAAGGTACCAGAATCAAGACAGAGATTTCCAGAGTTAAACCAATGGAAAAAGGCAAATGAAATAAAAATAAGATCTAGATACACTACTTTACCTACATCAAGGTTGATATCTGAAAAAAAGACTTGTTGTTTCTATGACTTAGAGTTCATTTCAATTAGCATCATTTTGTAAGGTCAAATGAACATAGTTCTGGAACCAGCAATCCCATTCCTGGGCACTTGTGGAAATGATCTCAAGCTAAACCACACTAAATCAACAACTATGTTTTTTGCAGCATTATTACTATAGTTAAGATATGGAACCAATCAAGATGCCCCTCAATAGATGACAGGATCAAGAAAATGTGGTATATATACACAATGGAATTTTATGCTTCTATCCGAAAGAATGACACATCCCCTTGCTTAAGAAAATGGAAAGAGTTGGAAAACAATCATATTATGTGAAGGAAGCCAGACTCAAGAAACATAGATTCCATGGTTTCCTTCATTTTAATTAATATATGCTTAGGATAGTCCTGGCAGACATGTTCACTTTTAAACTCTTAATATTCCCTTTTTTTCTCTCCCTCTTCCTCTCTCATTCCATTTGTTCTAAGTCCTGTGATGATCTTGTTGATTTTCTCCCCTGTTACATTCATCATTGCATCTTGCGAAATACTGGTATGCCCTTCTGTACTTCTGTCCATTCTCCTTGTGTTTCGGCTTGTACCTCTCTCACAGCGGAGGGCCAGGGTTTGGGAATATTTTCTTCACTCTTTAACTCACACATCTATTTTTACTTTCTATCAATACATTCATTGAATTCTTTCTGTAAATTCTAACGCCTTGAAAATGATTACTGCATTTTCACGGCTTTGTTATTTGGCATTAGGGAAGAACATAGGTCAGTAACTGTAACTTAGGTAAAAGAAGATTGCAATCATGCCTCCTTCAAGGGCTGCCTGCCTGCTTCCTTTTCACTGTTTATTTTTCAATGAAGCCTTTTCTTCTGGAAAGTATTTATTGGTGTAGTGAAGATCAATTCCTACTCTAATTAGTCATTAATTTTATTCCAACATAATTTCACAGCTCCTTCTGAGTTTCTTCAGGGTCTGTATAGTAGTGCTTCACATTCTTAGAAGTTTTAACATCGATGCATCCAATGATAAAGACACATTGCTTAAGTCACCATTTTCATGACTGAAAAGAAACCATGCTGTAACCTAACTATATGGTAATTTTCTGGTTTTAAATTCTTTTAGATTAGAATTGATGGTGGAGAATGAACATTCTGTGTACAATTTTATATTTTCCTAATTATTTTTAGTATCCTTTCCAATATTGTATAAAGTTAAAACATTACTACTTATTTTTAGGATTTCTAAAATGGTCAGAGTAAAAATTCTATTCATTCACAATTTTAACACAAAAGTGTCCATTATGACCAAGTGAGAAATTTTAAACTTTTTATTTGTGATCCTTAATGGTAGTGATAGGGAATCAAGTCCAATGCTTCATGTGTCTTAGTCTCCTGTGTGCCTCTGAGACTGATGTGTCTTGTGGTTTTATTTTCACTCAACTGGAATAAAGAAAAATTTCACCAGGAAGGAATTATTACTTGGTTACTTTCTCTAGTATCTCTCGCATATATAAAAGTAATATAATTCTACACTGGCAGAAAATGGGGTTCTTATATTGTATTTATTAATAGTAACTTTTTATGTTTTGTAGCCCCACTCTTCACTAAGTCTTGCCCCTTTCCTATCCCCGCTTCCAATAAAACTTGACTGGATCCACTGGAAACACTAGCAGTCAGCCTCTTCCTTAAAAAGCCCAACCTTAAATAACCTACCCCCTGGGAGCCCTGCTATAAACTTTCAAAGGCCTGACTGAAACCAGACTCCTTCCTGAAAGCCCTCCTCTGCCATAGGGAAATCCCTCTTCCACTCCACCCCTTCCTGGAATCCCTGCTCTGCACCACCAGAAACCAGGCCACATCCATATCTCCTTCTATGTCCCACCTTACTGCACCAAGAACTCAGCCTACATCAGGCTCCTCCCTCCAATCCCCACCTCAATCACCAGATACCCCGCCCCTAACTACTATAGTACCACATAGTCTCATTGCTGCCATATCCTAGCATCTGCAAGCTCCTCTCTTTCCTTTCAACCCCACCCCAATCATCCTTCTCCCACAAGCCCCTCCTGGTTTCATCAGAAACTCCTCCCATAACTAGCCTACTTCTAAGTGGCCTAACCTCTCAAACACAGCCCTGAACCTACCTCTTCCCACAAAGCCCATCATGCTACACAAAAAACCCTCTACCTGCCTATAACTGCCCTTGAAGCCCCACCTTGCTTGGCCAGAAGATTCTCACATAGCCCATCTCCTGCCTGGAAAGCCAGCCCTGCTCCACCACAAGCCTCTCCACCTCCCACATCTACTCTCTCAATGCCCTGCCTTGCTCCCCAGATAAACCCGCCCCATATTGGCTCCTTCCTCAGATCCACACACTACACGATCAGATACCATGCCCATAATAATCCTACACCATTGTAGCCCTTCCACTCCTTATCAAAGCCCTTCCTCCAACTAGCCCCATGCCCTGCTCCAGAAAAACCCCACTAGAAAACCCCCACCACACTGTCCCATCTCTCGACACCCACATTGCTCCACTGGAAACCACTGCTCCAGTTGGCCTGCCTCTGGAAGTCTCAGCAGGCTGAACTGTAAATCCTTCTCCCTCCATAGTCCCTTTTTAAAGGTTTCTTTGCCCTACTGGAAACCTTGTCCAAAGTCCATGTCCTGCCTTGCAACACTGAAATCCCCACACAACCTGATTTTTCTTTTTGAAGTGGTGACTGGCTACACCAGAAAACCCATCTGAACTAGGCTAGTGCACTGGATCCTATCACCACAAAGCTCTGGTCCTGAAAAACTCCTCCATATATTGTGACTACATCCTGCTCTGCAAGAAACCCCTGCTCTGCAAGAAACCCCATCTCCACCCTAACACACTTCCCTAAGTCCTGCCATTCTCCACCAGAAACCCTGCCCCTTACTAGACCAAGTCTTCCTAGTACCACCAGGCCCTCTCAAAGTCAGACCTTGAAAAGCCTCTCCTTCATAGCTCCGCATTCCTACACCAAAATCCCCACCTTCTGTCAGCCTCTTGCCTCCATTCCCTTCCCTGTCTTATGGAAAACCTCACCCTACATATCCCACAAGGGCTCACAGTGCTCTACCAGCACCCCTCCTCTAAGTGATCTCCTTTGTAGCCTTGTTCTTCCTTCTGAAAGCTCTGCCCCAAACAGCCTCCTCCCCAGTGACCCCATCTTCTTCCACTAAAAACCGGTCCACCTGCCAGCCTCCATGCTCAATCCCACCTACTCCACAAGAGACCCCGCCCCTAACAAGTCTAGTCCTTCCTGTTCCCTCTCTGCTGTTTCAAAGCCCTACACAGACTGGGCTTCACCCTCAAAGCCCCACCCTGCTCCACCACAGAGAAATATACCAAATGCCAATACTAACTCCTCCCTTGAATCAGGCAGGGTTCCACAAGAAACCCCACACCACCTCATCCATGAAGGTCCCATCTAGTAACTTTTATTACAAATGCGATTTTATACTGGCCATAGAATTCATACTAATCAATATGATAAGAAAGCTGTATTGCAAAAAAGGCAACAAAAATTAAATAGCTATTAGATGCCTTAGTCTAGTTTGGGGTTCTGTTACCAGGCAGATACACATTGTATGAAAATGTCTGAAGGGGATTCCTCTTATTGGAAAGCATTCTTTGAAGTATCAGTGATCATGAGTGATCATTATATTTCTAGAAAATTCATGCACATTTGTGCCATTAACTTCAAAAAATATTAGTTATTTTAAATCCTGTGGTTTCGTTGAGGAAAGAGTATTAGTGTGTAAAAAGATGACTTTCAACTAATCTCTCTAATGAATAATTTTGGAGTTGCATACCTTACTATGTACCAGAGTTTTTAGTAACAGAAATTCTCTACCAGAATCCACTTTGAATTTCCTCCTTCCACTACAGTGCCCTTTGGAAAAGACTGAAGTGAGATTATACAGGTAAAATGCCAGAAATTAAAACGTATTTGAGATCATAACAAAATTATGATGAAGACCCCACCCAATGTGCTTTTAATTTTCTAACAAAAGGAACTTAAGCCTATTTAACTGCAGGCTTTCTGAAAACTAGAAGGCAAAAATATAAGAAATGCCCTATTATACCTTGGTTCTGAAAAAAAAACAAAAACAAGGAAAGACAACATAATGAGTCAGAAAGGAATGAGGAACTTGTACATGTGATATAGAGTGTAAAAAATACACTGAATCAGGTAAAACTAACTTTGGTCATGATGTCTGGTTGTTCAATACATTTCATTGTAAACATTGCTCTTTATTAAGCTGTGATGTAATAGAGGTCTCAGCAGGGATCTTCTCAGGTAATTGTGTAGATGGTCAATTTCATCATTGCAAGATCATCAGGATGAAAAACTCCACACACCTTAAGACACACCTGCAACAGCACTTGACATACAGTTCTATTGGTCCAACATTGTAAGACAGACCTGTGTTTTACCAAAGCTTTGTATGTGGTATGCTATATTTTATTCAGGCTGAAGAGCCAAAGTAAGTCCAATTTGAGATTAACCCCACCATCTTGTGCTAGTCTGCCCTTAGAGTAACCCCAAGACAGAGAGAGAAAAAACACACAGGTTGCCACCAACCCTGCCCATCCTTAAGAAAGCAGAGCAGTTGCCCAAGTATTTCAGGAACAGAAAATCCCAATAGTTCAGAGAAAGGGCAGTGAGGTTAGAGTGGACTCAAACCAATCATATAACTGCTTGTGTGGAAATTCCCTAAACTTGTTTATTCAATACTATAAAAGCTGTGCTGATTTTGTGCTTGAGGACTCTTTGTGTCACTGGTTACCCAGTGAGCAGAGGACCAAGCTTGAGCTTGCAAATAAACGACTCTTTTGCTGTTCGCATTGGTCATGGTCTCTGGTGGTTTTCGGGGGTCCCAAGTCCATAAAACATTTCTGGGGACTCGTCTGGAATCTGCCTCATAAGACCCTCCAGACGCCCAAAAAACCCAGCTGTCAAGTCTAGACATTGCTGTTCTGTATATTTGGTTGCCTGCAGGTTCTGTATCTGTAATTCTGGTTTTCCGAGAGGTCTGTATTCTGGTTGGCAAGGAGTCTTGGCGGACGTGCTATAGGATTGCCAATGGGGTTTATGAGGAGATGTCCCCAGACCCTTCTGGATAGATTGCTGTTTAGTACAGACATTTTTTGGGAAATTTTCCGTCTGTAGTCTGGCACTTCATGCAGACATTTTTTGAGAAGTTTTCCGCCTGTATTGGGAAGTTTTCCATTTTGGGGGAAACTCTCCTTCTGTAGTCTGGCACTTTCTGGTTGGCAATTTACAATGCTGCAGCATGCCTTTGTAAGTTGTGTCTGTGTGTTGAGTGTTCTGTCTGTCATTTGGGGTTTATCTTTCCCTTAAGCCTTGACCCAGGGGGTACTGAGTATGGAGGAGAATCTGCCACTCTGAAGGGATGGCCGCTAGGGACTTATTTCCCTTGCCCCAAAATGACTGGGACTTCTCTTCCATCTTGTAAGGCCCCTGGGTCAACAAATGTTGGTGAGATGTCACCCCATTCACTGAGACCTGATTGTTCTCTGTTCTATATTTCCTGAGATAGGGAAGTTCTGGGTAAGAGTGGCAGGCTCATTCAGCAGACTCTGGATTCAGCTTGCTGAGTGAGAATGGCACAGAGTACTGGCAGGGATAAACTCAGCCTTGGGTTGTTGTGTTGTCTAGTTCTGTTTTAGAATTGGTACTAGTTAATTTTGGTTTTTTTTTGGGGGGGAGTGGGGGGTCCGGTCATGGGGCCTGAACTCTGGGCCTGGGTGCTGTCCCTCAACTCTTCAACTGAAGGCTCGTGCTCTACCACTTGTGCCACAGCTCCACTTCTAGCTTTTTCCCTTTTGCTTATGGTGCTGGGGAATTGAACCAGGCCCTCATGCATGTAAGGCAAATTCGCTACCAGTGAACCACCTTCCCAGCCACCTTCCCTTGGCACTACTTTTAAATGTGGGTTTTTGGTTATGTGTTTTTGAAACTTATTTGAACATCTCTGGGGAAATAAAAGTTCTAGCCTCCAGCTGGGCTCAGTCACAGAGAAGGCTGTGTGCCTCTTTTTGACTTTTCAGCTAGTCCCGACAATGTAATGTGCTCTTGTCTAAAACTGGATAAAAATCAAGCCAGTTTAGTTTCAGGTAACCCCCCTCCCCCAGCCTTCCTCCAACAAAAAGGATTCAAAAGACCAGTTGGTGAAATGCTTTGCTAAACAAGCAAGCCCTGGGAAAGTGAAGCTCAACAAAGTTACTTAGTTTAAAAGAAATATTGTCTTAAATTTTTGTTTGAAAACTTAAAAAAATGTACATACAAATGATTTTTATTTTTTGCACACTTAAAGATCTGTGTTTTGGGCTGGGAAGGTAGCTCAGTGGTAGAGCACTTGCCTTGCAAGCCTGAGGCCTTGGGTTCGATTCCTCAGCACCACATAAGAAAAAGAAAAAAGTCGGAAATGGTGCTGTGACTCAAGTGGTAGAGGGCTAGCCTTGAGCTGAAGAGCTCAGGGACAGCACCCAAGTCCAGAGTTCAGGCCCCACGAACAGACCCCCCACCCAAAAAAAAAAAAAAAAAAGATCTGTGTTTTCTATGTGTTTGTGAACACGTTCATGATAGAAAATGTCAGCATGCTGTAACAATTGAGTGAGTTTAAGTTTAAAATTCAAAAGGTTATGAGGTTGGGACATTACCAGAAAAATTTTATAAAATTTTCACATTGTTTTAAATGGCTTTTTAAGGATTGTTTAACTTGAAAATTTGAAAATTTGTTATTTTAGAATGCATAAGGCTGTTTAAACTGTAATCAAGATATCTGGCTTAACAGAAAGGAGAAACTTAGAAGGCAACAGAATACCTATCTTTAGGAGTGAAGGGTGAACAGGCCGTAGTGCAGTTCAACTGGTCATGCATGGTGGAACAGGCCTTGGGAACAGTCCACGAATGGTGAAAAAGGGCAACATGGTACAAACACAGTTCATCTAACCCTAAAGAGTCAGAATGGGTGCATGACCATTCCACAGGAAGGACCAAGTGGGCCATCTTTATTTTGTCCTTTTTCCCTGCAGATAGACACTGGAAAGATGATGGTAAAAATGAGTGATGTGTTGATCTGATTAGCATTGCTCAAACGGCCCCTTGGATGTGTTAAAATTAAAATTAAGAAGGCCTTAAAAAGAGGGTTTAAAAATTTTATTTGTATGTGATTTTCTCTCAATGATATTCTGCCAGTGGATATGTTTTTTTTTTAAGGCATCAAGGTGTTAAGTCTAGCTTTTTGGTACAATGACGGTGATTGTAATTTTTGCATTAAGAAAAAATTATTTAAGTTTAAAAGTTTTAATGTGTATCTATTTTAAAACAAGAAGCCAAGAGGAAATGAGTGACACCGAGCCTCAAGAGCTCAAGGAATTTTTCAAAATGCAACTAAAATCTAAAGTATAGAATATTAAAACAGATTAATAGGAGGCTTAAAAATTAGGAATGGATTTCTGTATATAAAGTTTAAAAGTAAAATTGTTCTAAATATTTGCCTCAAAGTGCAAAAAGGAAAAGTTAGGATTACCAAAATAATTGCTTCATTCCTATTTGTTTGCTCTCATAGGTTTTTTTTTTTTAACAGTTCTCAGGAGCCCGCCCAAAAAAGAGTGAGGATTCTTGTAAGTTTGTCAGAAGTAATTTGGCTCTTAATTAGATTCAGGTAAGAACATGCTTAAAAGTTACTTCTATGTTGACCACCTTGTTGCTTTAAACTGGAGGAAGGTGGCCTTTTATGAGGCTCATTGATCTGCAAATTGGTTCGAAGCCAGCCTGGGCAGAAAAAGGTCCATGTGAGACTGTCACCTCTACCTAGCTAGCAGAAGGCTGAAAGAGCAAGCAGAGTTGCTTTAGGATTCAAGGTGGCAGAGTGCTAGCCTTGAGCTGTGGAGCTGATGGACAGCCCTCAGGGCCCACGTTCAAGTCCAGCAACCAACTAAGAGAAATGTCAATGAGGCGTTTTTCCCAGTGTAGAGAAGACACTCCTGGGACGAAAGCAATGGAGGAGCATCCAGAGACCGTAAGCCACTGCTTGAATGGCAGAAATAATGTCAGATCCTAGAGTCATTTGTGCGTGGCCCTTCTACAACTGGTCACAGCCAGGAGGTCACGGGAAAATAGTTTGTAAGCATGCCTAATATCTTTGACTAAATACCTTGTAAGGGACAAGAACTTAGTCATCTGTGATAGTACTAAAAAGCTAAGGTTGTAAAATGGGGAGGATAGTTTAGATCCCAACCCCTGTATGTGCCAAAAGCTCTAATTGGCAGTAACTTTTGAGCTGACACCAGCTACATGAAATTCATCTGCTCAGCAAAAATGTTTGTAAAACTGAGAGTGTGTTTCTATTGATATCTGTCCGAAGGCCTGCATAGGAAACTCAGGCATTGTTAGGATTACTAGAGATCACATTCCTAAGCCATCCAGAAAGATCCTTTTGCAAACCAGAAGGCTAAATAAGTTACACTGCTCTAGCCAGGAAAAAGGTCTGTGCATTTGTCAAAAGTTAAAATGTTGTTTTTAATGACATCTAACCCTGGTATCCTCTTTGTAAAAAAGGCTAAGGTTATAGGTTCGTGGCTAGGTAGGATCAACACCCCTAAGTCAGCTTGAAGAAGTGACAGAAGATGAATCTTTGTCCATCATCCCATTTTAAGAACAAGGGACCAGAGTCACTTTTTTAAAAATGTGGCAAAATAGACAGAAGGAAAGGCATGGGAAATAATAGTACAGGCCTGAGCCCTCTATATCTGCCTAGAAAATCCTAGCCTTATTAAAAGAACTATTTGTTTAAAAAGTTGTCATCTTGGTAAATTGTCCTGGGCTATTGTCTAAATAGTCTTAAAAAACCAGTGGCGTCACAGCCTGCCAAGCCTATGCAATGTATCCTTAACCAGTCTGTGTAGAAATGTGCAGCCCAGCACGTGGTGTGACAGTCCCTTGGAGCCACAGAGAGACCCTGCTGCTGCTGCTGCACACTCTAATGGGTAAAGTTCAAGGAGAGCCTGACAGTCACTGGGAGGAAATCTACATCATCATCCAGACCACTTCCACCGTCATAAAAGTAGACTGAACTCCTGCCTGATTCCATCACTTGAGTTTGCTTCCTGGTTGAAAGGTGCTAGAACTAAGATCTTTTGGGACATTCTTTTGGTGATAACCGGTAACCTTCTCTACTCCCACAGTGGATATTTGGGGCAAGGATATCACTGGTTTGCCTTAGGCACTTCAGGGTCACAGCTTAGGTTGGCTCTGATATGGTAATAACCTGCTTCCTCCTGGGTGAGTTTTAAAGATAAAGGAGAGAATTTTTAAAAAATCAATGGAGGTAGTAAGAGGAATGGGACTCAGCCCTAATCTTAGCCTTAAAATCTAGCAAGCTTTTCATCCCACTGTTACGGTGAGGCTTTCTGAGGTAACTTGGTTCCACAAGTCAAAGGGAAAATGAGCAGTTTTAAACTCTAGCCACAAAGAAGCTCAAGGAATTGTAAAGAAGAGGAGGGTAGTAAAGAAAGCCTTAGGAAAGGAATTGGGGAAAAATTGGTATCCTCTGGATAAGAAATGATTTAAAAAGTAAGGATTGTCTTAAAATATTTGTAAAGAAGACAAACCTGAGAAAGTTTATGTAGCAAATGGTATGAGTATGTCTTAAAATTGGAGCTTACAAGTACAGCTGGTATAAAATTGTTAGCTGTGATATACGGAGTCAGGATTGCTGGAAGAAAATGTAAGGGACTTTGGTATTGTTAATTTTGTTACTCACAGTCAGACCTTGTAGACTGATGTCCTTTGTAAAAGAGAGGATCACCACAGTCCATCTATTAGTTCTGAGATCCCAACACCAAACTGTAAATATAGAAGACTGTGCCAATTAGGGGACATGATTGGTCCCCGATGCTCAAGAAGAGGGAATGAAGAGCCAAAGTAACTCCAATTTGAGATTAACCCCACCATCTTGTGCTAGGCTGCCCTCAGAGTAACCCCGAGAGAGAGAGAGAGAGAGAGAGAGAGAGAGAGAGAGACAGAGACAGAGACAGAGACAGAGACAGAGACAGAAAGACAGAGAGACAGAGACAGAAAGACAGAGAGACAGAGAGAGAGAAAACACAGGTTGCCACCAAGCCTTCCCGCCCTTAAGAAAGCAGAACAGTTGCCCAAGTGTTCCAGGAACAGAATATACCAATAGTTGAGAAAAAGGGCAATGCAGTTAGGGTGGACTCAAACCAATTATATAACTGCTTGTGTGGAAATTCCCTAAACTTGTTTGTTCAACATTATAAAAGCTATGCTGATTTTGTGCTTGGGGACTCTTACCATCACCGAGTTACCGAGTGCACGGAAGACTAAGCTTGAGCTTGCATATAAAAGATTCTTTTGCTGTTCGTATTGGTCATGGTCTCTGGTGGTCTTTCAGGGGTCCCAAGTCCGTACAACACGGCTTGATACAAAATGTCTCTGCCCAGAGAATTAAATGATTGCATCTATAGCTAAAAAGATTTAGTGCCATTATTAACATCTAACACATGCAGAGGTTTTTATTTAAACCTCTCTTTCTCCCTTTCTTTCTTTCTTCCTTTCTTTCTTTCTTTCTTTCTTTCTTTCTTTCTTTCTTTCTATTCCTTCCTTCCTTCCCTCCTTCCTTCCATCCTGCCTGTCTTCCTTTCTTCCTTCCTTTCTTCTTTCCTCCCTTCCTTTCTTCCTTCCTTCCCTTCTGTCCTCCTCCTTCTCTACTTTCTTTTCTTTGTCTTTCTTCCCTTTTCTTTCCTCTTTTAGGAAATGAGTATGAATTTAGATTTTTTTTGCTGAACAAATATTCTACCATTAGAACAATCCTTTTTCAATTTAGTTACTTTGCTCATAGGTGATCAATTTTCCTGAGGGCTGAACAGAGGCTAAGTTCCTCACCTCTGTCTGCCAAGTAGCTGGGATCACAAATGCATTCCAACATGCCAGGCTTTAGGATGATATGAGAATTATTATTACTTTCCTTGCACACTGGTTCTAAACTGTGATCCTCTCAAATTCTAGCCCTTTAGTTAGTGATGTGAGTTCCAATAGCTTGTCCTCAGTATAGATTGTCTAAATGAATGACTGAAGTCAATTTCACTTTAATCTCTTTTTTTTTTTTTTTGCCAGTCCAGGGCCTATTATAATTTTATTTCTAGAAAATTTTTGTGTATATGTATACATAAGCTTTAAAATGTTGCTTCTCCCCCTCCTGTTTATCCTTTTTTATTTTTCTTGGTCATGAGGCTTGAACTTTGGGCCTAGCTCTGTCCCTAAGCCTTTAGATCAAGGCTAGCACTTTACCACTTGGGCCACAGTGCCACTTCCGGTTTTCTGGCTGTTAATTGGAGGTAAGAGTGTCACAGATTTCCTGCCAGGGCTAGCTTTGAACTATCATCCTCAGATCTCAGCTCCTGAGAAGCTAGGATTACAGGCATCAGCCACTGGCTCCCAGCTATAATGTTACTTAAGTCCTGTGATATAGTTGAGTGAGTAGCATGAGTGTGTAGAAAGGTAACTTTCAAATAATCTCTAAATAATTTGTTTCATTTTCATAATATTTATTGCAGTGATTAATAACAGAAGCTCCCAAAGTAACAGAATGATCCTTCATTTCCCCCTTCCCATAGGCATTATTAGAAGAAAATGAGTGAGATCTAAGTCTAAGAAAATATGTACTTGAAATTATAAAAAATTATTTTGATGACACATAAAGAACCAGATTACACAACCTGCTTTTCATTTTTTAAAGAAAGGAATGTCATACAGGTATATTTATTGGCAGGTTTTTTCATCTGAAAAACAAAGAAAAAAATATCATAAAAAAGCTGAAGGGAATCAGCAGCCACATAAGTGTGATTGGAGAGTTTAAGACATGAATTTATTCAGGTAAAATAATTATTTGGGAAAGGTATCTGTTCACTGAATTTATTCATCGTTAATTTTATTTTATTTACATATCACTTAATATACAAACGCATACATGTGTGTATATATGTGTGTGTGGGTGTGTATATATATATATCAGCAGTATCTGTCCAGTGAACTCTATGTTTAGGTAATTTCATGTCAAGTTCCTCAAAAGGATGGACTTCCATAAACCTTAACAACCCTGCAACACCACTGCACATGCAAACTTAAGAGTTCACCATTGTAAGCCAAACCTGTGTTTTACCAAAGCTTTGTATATAGTGTCTTATTTTTTCATGTAGGCTTGACACAAAATGTGTTTGCCCCTAGAAATAAATGATGGCATTATAACTACAATAATTTAGTGTAAATCTTTACATTGAACACATGCTCAACATGAGTTGTTCATTCTTTCTTTTTCTTATTTTAATTTTAGAAAGTTGATTTGTCTTTTGATGTTGTGTTTGCCAGACAGGTACTCCACCACTGGAGTCACTCCACCAATTCTTTCTTGTTTAAGTTACTTTACTCATAGAGTAGCAAGTTTTGCACCCAGCCTAAAAAGCAGGGATCATGATTGCATTCCAATATCCCTACCTAGTAGGTTGATATGGGTGATACTTTCCTTCCTAGACTGATTCAGAACTGTGATCCTCTCAAATTCTACCACTTTAGTTAATAGTGTGTGATCCAGTTCTGCCTACCTCTAGAAGATATGACAGAAATAAATGATTGCAGGTAATTTGAGTTAATCATTGGCTAATATAAATGATTTGATATTAAAATGTAGGGTAAGTTTATAAGTATAATCACAGTAGTCATATTTTGCTAAGTAAATTTTGTTTCACATTAAGAACACATCTTAACCAGAATTAAGGACTTATTTTGTTGTCTGTCAACTTGTATGTCATTTGGAAAACCTCATGTCTTCCATGTGTGATAAAGGACTTTGAATGATCTGATGTGCTGACTCACAACTATGATCATGGTTAGCAATCAGAAATAAATAGATCACAATTTGAACATAGCCTAACCAAAAATTTAGGAAGTCCCAATCTCAACAAACTAGTGGATCATGTTGAATCATGCATTAATCTCAGCATCACAAGAGGCTAATTTCTGCCCAATACCTGTGTCACTTAGGTAACTAGCTCACTTGGAGGCAGTCACCTCTTCTGATGCAGAAACTGAGCTGAGATTCAGCCAAGAGGAGGGAGGAGACTGCCCCATCTTCCCAGGGTGGAGCTCACAGAATGCAGTGAAAACGTGCTTGCTTTCCTCCTCCAAATAGCTTGAGATGCCATGCTGCTGAGTGTTCATTATTTGATTCCAATGATCTGTAGTAGAGGTGTAAGGAAACATTAAATTAAATTTCATATTCGCCCATTGAGCTACTCTTCCCAGCTTGTGAGTTCAACTCAGCAAGTGTTCATTATTTGAGAGTTGAGAATACTGAGGTAGGGGAGAGAGAGAGGTTTAGTGAAAGAAAGGAAAGATTGGTAGAGAGAGCGAGAGAGGGAGAGATGAGGAGAGAAAAGAAAGGAAGGAACGAACGAACGAACAAAGGAAGGAACAAAGGAAGAAGAAGGAAAGAAGGAAGGAAGGAAGGAAGGAAGGAAGGAAGGAAGGAAGGAAGGAAGGAAGGAAGGAAGGAAGGAAGGAAGGAAGGTAGGAAGGAAGGAAGGAAGAAATGATTGAGAATGAATGGTTTGGAGTCAGGAATCACATGGCAGAGGTACTACCTGTACTTGGTATTAGGTCTGCCCCAGGCAATGCAGACCCTATGCAGACACCTCCCCACTTCTTGGCTAAGTTTCCACCCTTTATGTGTTACCTAGTTATCTGGGACTCTTGGAAGCAGCCACATCCCCCCCTGCTAAGTCACAACCTGATCAGCCGCTGGGCACACTTTCCATCTGACCAGAGGAGAGTCCCAGGCCCTGAGGTCACATCCAGATCCAGTGTGGCCAGACTTTTTGCCCACCTGGGCATACCTCATCTTGTCCTTGGCCTAGATACAACTTGGCCCTAGGTTGGGTCGCCAACCCCCCTCCCCCTTTTATTACATGCCTCTCCACCATGTATGACATGGGCTGGGAAAGCGGCTCAGTGGTAAAGCACTTGCCTTGCATGCATGAGGCCTGGGTTCGATTCCTCAGCAGCACATAAGCAAAAAGAAAAAAGCCAGAAATGGCACTGTGGCTCAAGTGCTAGAGCTAGCTTTGGGCTGAAGAGCTGAGGGACAGTGCCTAGGCCCAGAGTTCAGGCCCCACGACTGGACTCAAAAATAAATAAATAAAAATAAACTAATTTACCTGACTGAATACCATGTGCTGTTCTCTTCATTGGCTACCTAATGAAACTTACCAAATTAATATACCTTACACTTCAGAGTGTCTAGTTATGAACCCAAGAATATTTTTCTGACACATGTGAGTTCAGTATCTACAAAACATATGTACTAACTCATCATTTAACAGTATAAATCTGCCTGGAAGATTTTTTTTCAATTTTTTTAATTGTGAAAATAATATACAGAAAAGTTGCCATTACATGAGCAAAATAATGAGTACATTTCTTATGAAGCATTGTTGCCTTCTCCTTTCTTTCCTCTTCCCATCCCTTCCCATCTCCCACCTCCCACGCCAAAGTTTTAAAGTTCGTTTTTGACATGTGTTGTACATCTCATTGTTGCAATGAGTCCACTTGTATCCTTATTTAAAGAATTTGTTTTTTCCCTTTCTCTCCACAAAGTGTACCAATATCTGAATCGTTAATAGCAGCCTAATTAACCTTAAAGTTTATTTTGTTTGCTTTGCTTTGTTTTCTTTTTTGCTTAAAGTAATCAAAGATTTGCTGGGACAATCTGAAAAGATCTCTGCCTTCATATTTTCTAATCACCCTGGGCTACAACCTATGTGCTACCAGCTCAGATGATGGGACTTTGAAATTCTGGAAAGCAGAAGCACATCATAAGGCTCTATGGCTTTGGGATTTCTCACATTCTTTTTTAAATGTAATTGTTACTCAGGTGTGTACAGTGAGTTTACCATTTCACAATACATGTAATGTGTACATTTGTCTTGTAGACAATGCCGTCCTTTTCTGAGCTTTCTTCCAGTTTCTGTTTTTTTTGTTGTTATTTTTTATTGTTTTTGTTTTTGTGCCTGACTTTCAGCTTGAACTCAGTATTGGGTGCTGCCCTTGAGTTTTGTAATAAGGCTACTCTACCTCTGGAGCCCCAGCTCCCTTTATGGATTTTTGGTTGTTAACTGGAGAGAAGGGTCTTACAGATTTTCTCACTGGAGCTGGCTTTGAACTGTGATCATCAGCCTCCTGAGTAGCTCAGATTATAGGCCTGAGTCCCCAGTGTCCAGCTACTGAAGTGTTGGTTGCTTGCTTCCCTGGTTGTGTTACAATTTCCCTCCACTCTTGGCACTGATGCTACATATTTCCTAGCTCAAATCTGAATTGGTAGAACATATTTGTATTTTGAGGAAGGCAGTAATAGGAAACTATACACCATAGGGACATATTAGCTAATCAAATCATTTGGAACATGGCATAAAGACAAGTAAGTTTATTCCCAGTTGACAATGTCATGTCTTTACTATTAATTCTGCATGGCCTGTGGATGATGTTATACATATCCAAATGGCCCCTGGCAGAAAGAAGGTTTCTCATCCTGTTCTAAAAACAAAACAAAAACAACCAAAAAATACTACATATGAGTGCAGCAGTTTCCTCTAATTAGAGACCAGTATGCCCTAGTTTATGAAAAAAAATGTCCTTTGTTCAAGTGCTGCTACTAATTCTAACAACAAATATAATGAAATCTGTAGTAGTCTGTAGAATTGTATGCCACAGCTTTCATTTTAGTTCACAAGAAATTCATACATTAGGTGCTGGCAAAATTGGTTAACTACTTGTAGAAAACTAAAGCTAGACCCTTATATATCACCCTGCACCAGAATCAACCCCAAATTGATCAAAGACCTCGAGGTCAAAGTAGACACTCTGAAACATTACAGATGGAATAGGAGAAACTCTAGGTCTCCTTGGCACAGGCCGAAATTTTCTTAATAGAGCCCCAGAAGCACAACAAATCAAAAAAGGTTGGACAAATGGGATTGTGTGAAATTGTAGAGCTTCTGCATGGCAAAGGATATAGCTAGTAAGATCAATAGAAAGCCCATGGATTGGGAGAAGATCTTCACTAGCCATACAACAAACAAGGGTCTTATATCTAAAATATACCTGGAACTCAAAAAATTAAATCCCCAACAACAAATCTTCAAAGAAACAACTGCCCAATAAATAAGTGGTCTAAAGACTTAAAGAGAAATTTCTCTGAAGAGGAAAAAGCATGGCCAATAGACACATGAAGAAATGCTCAACCTCCCTAGCCATAAAAGAAATGAAAATGAGATACCACCTCACCTCAGGAAGAATGGCTATGATCAAGAACTCTAATAACAACATATGATGGAGGGGATGTGTACAGAAGGGAACCTTACTGCATTGTTGGTGGGAGTGTAAACTTGTTCAACCACTTTGTGAAGTAGCATGGAGGTTCCTCAAAAGACTCCACATAGAGCTCCCATATGACCCAGCAATCCCACTTTTGGCATTCACACAAATGTTTACAAACAAGACCACACTAAAGCTACCAGCATGACTATATTTATAGCAGCATTATTTACCATAGCTAAGATATGGAACCAACCCAGATGCCCCTCAGTAGATGAATGGATCAAGAAAATGTGGTGTGTATACACAATAGAATTCTGTTCCTCCATCAGAAAGAATGACATTGCCCCATTTGTTAGGAAATGGAAAGACTTGGAAAAAATTATATTAAGTAATGTAAGCCAGGCGCAAAGAAATATAGGTCCCATGGTTTCCCTTATTTGCAATAACTAGTATATGTCTGAGTCAAGCAGAAAAGGTCAGATAATTTGATGTTAGGGAAAGGAACCCTAAGATATGTATTCAAATGTTTTTTTTTCTTTCATGCGATTGTTTCTAACACATTTACAAGATTATTTCTTTGTTACTTTGTATGTCCCTCCCCCATGGCATAACCCCTGCTTTCACTGTATTTGATGTCGGTATAATTTTTGGAGGGGAAGGGAAAAAACAAATCGTTCAAATAGGGATACAGGTGGACCCATTACAACAATGAGATGTACAAGTCGTTATGTCAAAAATGAACTATACAGATTTGGTGGGGGGGGAGGATTTGGTGGGGGGAGGAGAGGGAGGATGGGAAGGGATGGAAGGGGAAACAAAGGATGAGGCTACAATGCTTGATAAGAAATGTACTCATTATCTTGCCCATGTAATTGTAACCCCTTTGTACAGTATTTTCACAATAGAAAAAAAGAAATTCAGACATTACAATGCTTATTGTTTTTTTGTCAGTTGTGGGGCTTCAACTCAGGGCCTCGGAAATGTCCCTGAGATTCTGAGCTCAAGTTAGTTTGCACTCTACCAATAGAGCCACAAAGCCACTTCTGCTTTTTGAGTAATTAATTGGAGACTAGAGTCTTATGGGGACTTTTCTTCCTGGGCTGGCTTTGAACTGCAATCCTCACATCTCAGCATTGTGTGTAGCTGGGGTTACAGGCATGAGACACTGGCACCTGGCTTCAAATAGTCATTTTTAAAATGATGAACTGCTTGTTGCCTCTGGCTCACATATATAATCCTAGCTATAGGTAGGATTACAGGTATGAGAAGCAAACACTAGGTGTGTGTTGTTCATTATGATTTGTATTAACATGTTTTAATATTGTTTGTTTCTTATACTACAAATGCTTTCATTTTTATTTTCACCTAGGTAGGGGTGATAGGTGCTACCAGTGTTGAACCTTCTTTGGTTGAGATGGAGCCATGTGGAAGTTTTTGCCTTGTATGGCATGAAATTGAAGTCCTCCTGCTCTCAGCTCCCCATGGACCTGGGATGATAGATGTATTCCATCACGCATAGCTAGGAGTTGGGGAGCATTGCAGGCAAAACTACACTGGTCTGGAACTGATGTCCCAAATAGCTAGCTTTACAGGCAAAACCTTGTTGTATTCTGTTTTACTTTGAAGAAACTGTAGGTACATACTTAGAGAGTACAATGATAACACACTACATCTTTAATATGTAAAATAGTCAATATAATTAGCAGGTTTATCTCCTAAAACATTGAAGCTAATGTATGCTGGCAAGCTGACTCTACTAGTTATTTTGGTATATACCATAAACATGAATACACTGATAATGTGCAGTAGAAGATTGGAAGTTTGAGAGACAGAAAAGTTAGACTATATGTAGTAAATATATATTTACCTATTGCTGCTCTGAAGAACATTATCATATATTCACTGTGACGATCCACCATATATTCACCGTGACAATAATTTTCCTGCAGTGTAGAATTTTCCATTTCATATTCTGCCATATTTTATCTTTTTTGCATTCTCCTTATAAGTATGAATGTTTTCCAGTTTATTATAATGTTTTGAAATTGTTATATGATGGATTAAAAAATTTGTAGAGTCTACTGAAATTATCTCATTCTGTTTGGTTTTGTAATGCTAAATCATTAAGAACAAGGCTTCCTGAAAGTTATGCTAGCAGACTATATCACTAAATTGTATTCTAATTATATCTTATTATTGTATTTTGATGTAGGTTTTTACTGTTGCTGTTTTATGATACAGAATGTTATGAAGCTGGACTAAAACTTGCAACCCCACTGCCTCCAGTTTTATCACCAGGTTCTGGAGGCTCATAATTAGAACTCTAGCTAATTAGGAGGTTGAGACCTGAGATTTAGTTCAGACAGCCTAAGCAGCAAATTTTATGAGTCTCTCCTCTCCAGTTCACTACAGAAAACTTGCAGTGGAATTGTGACACAATTGGTAGAGCACTACACTCAAAGCAAAGATGCTCAGGAATGACATATAGCCCCTGAGTTCAAGTCCTAAAACACACATATGCACAGACACACATTCACACACACACTCCCACACACATGTACACACACAGATTCACAGGCAATGTTGTATCTTAAATTCGTATCCGGAGATTAGACAACAACCCACTTATTTGTGAAGGTTTTTTCTGATTATTTTGAATGAGGAGGATAGTTCAGGGGACACAGATGACAAGACTTAAGTGAGGAATACTTTATAAATGACTAACTTATAAAAAGAACAGGAGTACAGCTTTAATCTTCAAATATTACATTCCTTCAACTATAGTATTTTAAAATAATAATCATTGAATTATGAGACGACAATGCAGCACCTCTTCCCTTCTTCCCCTCCCCTCTATCATAAAATATGAGCAAAGTATCAAGAATAGTCTTTTATCTTACAAGAATGAACACCCATAAAAATGTCTAACTGTATGTGTAAGGTTTGTTTTTCAATACTTGTACGATTTCCCCACCTCTAAGTACTTGCCTTTTTTCCACATGACAGCACACAAGGGCTTCAAGAGCAAACAGAAAATTAGGAAACAAAAACCTAACAATGTCCTAGGAAGCAGATGTCAAAAATACAGTCAAGAAGCACATGGCAGGCTGAGAGGGCCTGGGAAGCAAAATGATTTGTGCAGGATGAGAGAAATAGTGACAAATAAGGCTGGATCTGACCTAGGAAGGGTTCCTTGAGGCTGAGATCATGCTGGTTCGTAGGCCTAGCTGAAGATGTTGGGATTTGATAATGACCACATGTGTATAGAGTGATGTGGGAGGGGAGATTTCAGCCTCCAGTTTGTCTTTGGAATGGTCTTATGTGAGCAAGCAGCTTAGATCATTGGGCTCTGAGAGATGATACTACCTCCCTCACAATGGAATAGAATATGGAACTGAGCGCCACGCAACTGTTAACTACAGTCAGCTCAAGCCAGCTCACTTGGCCTGTAGCTCAGGAACAAGAAAGATGTTCCTGTATTGTTTTCAAAGTTCAAGAGGGTCAGGTCTCAGGCGTGAGTGGTGTGAGTGTCTTACTCCATGCTGCAGACATTGGATCAGTGCCAAACCACAAATCCAATGTCTCAGGCCTTTTTATAAGAACAAACCAAATCAGTCCAGGTATAACTATGACAGGAAACCTATTTAATCTCATCCTAGCCCGTCGTACAACTTTCTTCTTGTGTGCTTTTATATGTGTATACTGAGAAAATATTTACTGTGTACTTTTCAATACACTCTGTTACTCATTTTGAAGTGTACTCCAGTTTCCATGTTTCAAAGATCCATTCTTTTTACCACCTCAGTGTGACAATGAGTCAGACCAAACCCTGAATGTGCCTTATAACATATGGATCCTGGACTCAGGCTTGTTGGAAATGCTGGCAATGGACCTGTTCCCTGCCTATCAAAAAGGTGATCTCTTCTATGTTGGAAATTTCCTCCACCACTATAGAGAGTTGGGGACAAAATGGAGCAGTTGCTGGATATTCTGTTTAAAAAATGAGTGTTCCTCTTTCAAACCCAGGGCTGATGATTACCTCCCCTCCTCCCCCTGGCAGATTATTGGAATACTTGATACTTCTCTGTGACTGTTTCACTGAGGTCTTATCACATGAACTTGGCTTGAGACAAAGAAGTGCACTCTCAGCTAATTCCTTAGGACTGGGCTGCCAGAACATTCATTTGCCTCAGAAGCTAGTGGAGCCTTAGCAGTTTGCTTGCTGAGAGACTAGGATTAAAGGAATGAGTCAGTGCCACCCAACGTCCACTCTCACCTAGGAAATCACTATCTTGGAGGCCTTTGAGGGAATATAGATAGAAGTAAGGATGCAACTTGAACTTGAATTTGGGGCCTAAATGCTGTCTCATTTGTCGCACTCTGCCATTTGAGCCCCTCATCTGAGTCTGGCCTTTGGCTGGTTAATTGAAGATAAGTGTCCTTAGAATTTTACAAACTAGACTGGGTTCAAACTGTGATCCTCAGATCTCACCCTCCTGATTAGAAGGATTAGAGGCATGAGCCATTGTGCACTTATTTGGACAGATCCATATAAGCATCCTCACAGAATTTGCATGAAATTGTATAGACATATCTCCACTTTTTGTCTGTCATGTTTACATTGCCATTTGGGACTTAGCCAGTCCCATGTGTGTTCTGTTATTTTAGAAAAGGAGAAGCATAGATTTAGCCTCCTCCTCTCATCCCATCGATATAGATCCTTCTACCATAATTGGGAGGAAGATGAACAAGATGAAGTATGTGGATGTTGGCACAAAGAGAAATTCTGTCCTTGAAAACTGGGTATCTTTGAGGTTTCTGAATCAAAGTCAACTTTCTTCTTTGCACACCAGTTGTGATTTTCACCAGCGGGTTGAGGCTTGGCACTTCAGTGGATAGCAGATTACACAGTTGTGGATGTGGTTATGGTTTTGGACTCTCATGGATGACAAGGAGGACTGTGTATAACAAGTCAGATTCAGTGGGGAAACAACTTTCTCCTCTTATAACATGGGGAATTTTAGAGGATTGTATTTGAGAAATTCCTAGAAGTGGGTTGTGAAGAATATCCTGCTTGCAGAAGTCTCTTCCCACTTCCCAACATGCACATCCCGCCAGAAAAATGCTTTAGTACAAGGCTCAGGATGGGGAGGGCGGGCTCTCATTTTCCTTGTCACCAATATGCCCACAGCATGGTCTGTGCCATCTTCCTTATTAGGATGGTCTTCTACCCTGATGATTTCTATGACCACAAGAACCATGACACCCTGAAAGAACTTACACAGTATGTCAAGCTCAACATGCCCTCTTCACACTTGCTCTTCTGCTTATATATTCTTCTGGAGCTTACAAATTCAGATGGAGGAACGCATGACCCATGAGACCAAGAAAAAGAGGAAGTCATCCTTGTTTAGTTGCCTTAGAGCTGGTGAGTATGGATGGAACCTGAGTCTCTAGGGATGTGAGTGATTGGCCAAGAGCCCTTAATGCACCCCAGCTTGGCAAAATATCCTTTTATGGATATTTTTTGCCAGTTAATATCTGTTCTCCTTTTGAAAGAACTTGGAAGCAGCCACTCATTAGAAACACCCTAACTTCTCATCAGTGTTCAGTCCATACTCAATTTCTACAGCTTCTCCCATGAGATCCTCATAAAATTTATTCACATCTTAACTTCTATAGTTCTAAGCCTCCTGTAACTATTTCCACGCTCAGGTTTGCATCACCGTAGAGCAGCTCCTGCAGAACTCCAGATAAAGAACCCATCAGTGATGTCATCAATGTTGACTGATAGAGATCGGAAGCCATCACTGATCTCCAGAAAGCATGTGAACATAGAGGGCTTTTTTTTTTTTTAATTTGTAGAAAGGCTCAAGCAGGTTTTGAGTCCTCTGGACATCCCACTGGTTCTGAAGGCTACATGTGATGCAGGTGCACCTGCATATATTAGAAGATGATCCAGAATGACTTCCATTGATATTCACAGTCCACCTAGATCGGCTCCAAACCAGTCAAAAAGACACATCTTGGTGTCCAGGATAAAATGTGTGCTAATGGAAAATTACCGCTAATGGAAAATACCAGAATGACTTCCATTGATATTCACAGTCCACCTAGATCGGCTCCAAACCAGTCAAAAAGACACATCTTGGTGTCCAGGATAAAATGTGTGCTAATGGAAAAAGACACATCTTGGTGTCCAGGATAAAATGTGTGCTAATGGAAAATTACAGGAAAACCATTAAGAGAGGTCCAAAATGTAGATTCAGTTGAGGAAAGGGAATCTTTCCTCACAGAATACCCAGACCAATCTGTCCTCCTGCAGGGGATCCAATTTTCAATTGCGAAATTAGAATCTGTCCCTCCCTGGACTCAGGAAGAAAATCCTGTCCTTTTTTTTTTTTTTTTTTTTGGGTCCGGTCATGGGGCCTGAACTCTGGGCCTGAGCGCTGTCCCTCAGCTCTTCAGCTCAAGGCTAGCACTCTACCACTTGAGCCACAGCACCACTTCCGGCTTTTTTCTTTTTGCTTATGTGATGCTGAGGAATCAAACTCAGGGCCTCATGCATGCAAGGCAAGCACTCTACCCACTGAGCCACTTTCTCAGCCCCGAAAATCCTGTCTTTAATGAGGAAGTAAACCCCTTTGAGGACTCTGGGGCAGAATTTCTGCCTGAAGGCAACTTAGAGGCCAATCTAGATTTAGAAATTCCCTTCCCCCTTCCTGGGAAAATATTTTTTTTTCTGATTGTTGTAAAATGTTCATTCTATTTATTTTTCTAACTTTCTTAAAATGTCAATGTTTTTGATATATTCTAGATTCATGAATCCTAAATATGTTTCTTTTTAAGCCTACAATCTGAAGCATTGTGCATATGTGTTCTGTTGGGTGGAAAACACAGAGTGACAGGGGGCTTTACTGCATATAAAGGGAACTGTTAAATGCACAGGGAGCAGCAATGAAGCCAGGCCATGCCTGCATGGGGTGATAAGGTGGCTACAAAAGGTCTAGGACAGCAGATCAGATGTCCTAAAAATATATTCTGTCAATTGGGACAAATGCCACAATACGTATACTGGTATGTGGGATGCTCTTCCAACAGTGAGTTCAAATCTGTATACATCTTCATTGTGCTTTGGGTAAACATGGAAGAAAAATTTGACTCCAGTAATATAAAAAAATCTACTTAGAGCTGAAAATATTTGACATAATATATAGAAAATAAAAGCCATCATCAATAAAAGAAAGAAGGCTTACATAGATGAACCAACACAATATCAGGAAGAAAACACAAATCAGTTATATGTAAACATATGTTATATTCTTTATGTTATATATAGTATATTGTATAATAGATAAGATTGAATATGATTTTTCAAACTACAAAGGCGTTTAAATTTTTAGCCCTGAATATTTATTTCACAAAATATTAGTGTAAAATATTATTGGGGAAAGTAGTGATATAATTTGATTATAATTATATGAATACATATTTGTGTGTTTCTAGATCTAACACTGATTATAAGTAGATGAACAAACATACATATATTTGTATATATCTGTCTAAGAAGTGAATATAATGAAACTGATTACACCATGTATAAAAAAGCAGCTATGAGTTGAGTCCATGAGACTCAATCCTGTAATCCTAGTGATGTGGGAAGCTGGGTTCTGAGTTTTAGTCTCTATTACCCCCATTGCCTTAGATTTTTCAGAGGAGATCAAAGTGGGATCACACTCCTTGACCCCAGAGGAAAGTCAGTAGAAATCAGGACAAGACTCTTATCTTATGACAGTCTACTCAGGTCCTGTACCAAGATGGCCATTTGTAGAACATCAGATGGAAAGTTGGCATTCCCTCCAAAAGGGTCTAAAAAGAGCCTTCTGATCTATAGTCTCTGACTATACTGAATTAAGCCTTATTTCCCTTCCCAAGCTGCAAACACATAGAAATATGACAAGGGCTCAAGAGAGATGGACAAAGACTTACAAAAACATAAAATTATATACTCTGTTTCAGTAATTCAATGACAAATCATCAAAGCATGTCTTGAAATTTTCTTTTTTTAAAGGAAATGGAAACATACTCTGAATGTATCAGGAACTGGGTGACAGTTTGGTTGCTGAATTGGTGAATGCACTTCTGGGCAAAGGAGAAACATATATTGGAGAAATTGTGTGGGGGTGGGTGTCCTCACACAGATACCCAAAACAATGGCCATTACTTCTATAATGCCACAACCACATTTGCCATAGCAACAAATAGGTGTCAGGCACTGGTTTTGCCCTGAAGTGGACTCAACAACACCAAAAACACAAAGAATGAGAGGGAATGACTACTAGCCACCACACTTCAGCTTGACGAGCTGTCCTAAAGAGAATCTAGGATAAATTGAGCTGGAGAAGGCTGATCTCCATGTAAGGCTCCTGAGCACTACAGACTGGGCACAATTACAGGTGTTGGAGAAACAGAAGTGAATGTGGCTCTCTCCTCACTAATTTCATGCTGAAAAGAAAACCAGAAATCATAATGATAATTTCTATAAATCAGAGACATGACATTGGTGATTTTGTAGCAACAACTTCACAGTGGGGATGGGAGGAGACATTCCTGAACAAGAGATAGTTGATGTGAGAGCCATCATCTAGGCAATTATTTAGGAGCAGGTACTCCAGGCAGTAAGAACAGCAAGTACATCCCCCATTGATGGGAATGAACCTGACTTGCTTCAGAAAAGGAAAACAGCACTGGCATGCTTGCTTCTGAAGTAAGAATGGAAAGGTACAATGAAGAAAACAGAGGTCAGAAATGAAAATAGGAAAAAATTAGATAGATATTGGATGCTGCAGATTACAAGAAGAAAATTTCTGATTTTAGTATAAATCTGACATGACCCACTGGAACCAAAGAGCTAAAATAGTAGTCAGACACATCTGATTCACCAAAAGAATACTTCTAAAATGTGATTCTACCTGGGCTCCGGTGGCTTACAACCTAAATCCTACTTACTCAGGAGGCTGATATCTGAGGATCAGTTTTAAGGAAGCCAAAAGAGGAAATTGGGTAAGGCTGATCTCCAATTAATCACCAAAAATATGGATATGAAGCTGTGGTTCAACTGGTAGAGCACTAGCCTTGAGGAAAAAACAAAGGGACAGCACCTAGGCCTTAGGTCCAAATCCCAGGACATCACAAAGAAGCCAACAAATAAAATTTAGCGCTCAGTCATTCATCACTTAGCATTCTACTTCAATATATTTGGTATAAGCCTTGGAATTATATCCTTACCAAATGATCTCCCCGACATTTTGCTTCATTAGCAGCTTTCAAAGCCCTGGCATCACCAGTGTCTCCTCCTAGTTAGCATAGCAGTCTACCACTGGAAATTTGAAGATATATTTTATTAATCATAAGAATTCTGATCATCTTTCCACATACATCAAATGAGTAGTAGCCACATTCCACTATTCTGATTGTTTTTAATACTCCTTTGAGTTAATAAGCATTAAGGCTTAAAAATTCTAGAGTGGTTATCAAATTAATTAATTAATTCAATAGTCATCATTCTTCCACCCAATCTTGTAACATATTATTATAAAAGGAGAGACTAGATGAAAGTGTGTACATGATACCTTCTAACTGTAATACTCTCAAGAAGTAGGGTTTTACAGAAACATCCAGATTGTTTTGCCAAAGCAAAGGATAAGAGATTAAGGTACCTAACCACTCAGAAGAAAAATGCTATTGGCTTTAGAACAAATTCATTTGCCTAGAACTGAGGAAATGAGTTTCAGAAATGCCAGAGGCAAAGGGTATTATTTAAATCACCTTATCATGAGGTACAAGCAGCCTGTCTAGATCAAACTTCCAGGAAAAAAAACAATGAATGAAAAGGAATTAATGCTTCTAAAACAAGCCAGTTGGTGGTGGTTCATGCTTGTTATCCTAGCTACTTAGAGTTCTAAGATGAAAGGATATCAAATCAAAGCCTGGCCAGGAAGAAAACCTTCCTCTCTGCAACCAGCAGACAGGAAGCATTAGCTCTGTATGAAGCCCAGCTAGACAGCCTCAGACAACAGACATCCAGATACACAAGACCACCCCCATCTGAAATATTATCAAATACATTCACATAATATCTCCTGTTTGGGAGATAATGTTTAAAAGGTGTATCAAAAACAGTTCAAAAAGGCAGTTAATAAAGGCCAAGTGAAAGTGGAAATATGTACTCACACACTGAAATGTAAGTTACTGCCAGAATGATGTTAATGAGGCTAGAGGCCCATTTGGTAAGTTATCCACTCAACCATCTTTCCTCACATCTTGTCAGTCAGCCTGAACAGAGATTTTTTAATGCAAGGAATGTGTGTGAGCATGTACCTTATCTTTCTTTGCTGATTTCTTTATTTTATTTCATACAGGGCCACAGGTTCTTCAACTATCATTTATTTATTGAAGAGCTTGCACATATCTATTCAGTCCAAACTCCTTGTAAGCATCTCTCATCCATATATTCAACTGCCATTAAAACTTGTGAAACACTGATCATATCTTTCCATTACTGGGTATTAATATGTAAGTAAAATTTAGGAAAATAAAGAATAACATCAACAAATATAACATGATTTTGATAGTAATGCTAAACATAAATTCAATGTTGATTATTTTCTAAGCAATTTAATAAAAACCTCAAGGAAAAGAAATCAACTTTTTTGAGTGCTGATATGATGGTTTAAACTCAGTACCTTACCTTCTCACTTAAGCTTTTTCCATAAAGGGTGGTGCTCTATACTTGAACCACAGCTCCCCTTCCAACTTTCTTTGGGGGATTATATAGAGATAAGAATGTCTTGGAATAAAAAATCATTTGTGTCCCTCTCCTGGGATTCATTTCACTTAACATCATCTTATATGGTCATATGATACCATGTACTAGTTACTGTAAGTAAGGGAAACTACAGGATCTATGGTTATATATATATATATATATATATATATATATATATATATATATATATATACACATATACATATATATGTATATATACATATATAAATATATAACATGTGATCTCTCTCTCTCTCTCTATCTATCTATCTATCTATCTATCTATATATATATATATATATATACACACCATTTTCTCTTTTTTATTGGGAAAATACTGTACAGAGTGTTTGCAATTACATGAGCAAGGTAATGAGTATATTTCTTATCAAGAATTGTTGCCTCCTCCTTTGTTTCCCCTTCCCATCTCTTCCCATCCCCCAGCACCCACACCTCCCCACCCGAAGACAAAGTTGTAAAGTTCCTTTTTCGACATAACGTCTTGTACATCTCATTGTTGCAATGGGTCCACCTGTATCCCTATTTAAACAATTTGTTTTTTTTCCCTTCCCTTCCACAAATTATACTAACATCAAATACAGTGAAAACAGGGGTTATACCGTGGGGGAGAGACATGCAAAACAACAAAAAAATCATCTTATAAATATGTTAGAAACAAACACAAGAAAGAAAAATCATTTGAATCCTTATCTTGGGGTTCATTTTGCCTAACATCTACTTATCTGACCGTTTCTACTTGTCTCAGACATATACTACTTATTGCAAATATGGGAAACCATGGGACTTATGTTTCTTTCGTCCTGGCTTACTTCACTTAATATAATTTTTTCAAGTCTTTCCATTTCCTAACAAATGGAGCCATGGCATTCTTTCTGTTGAGGCATAGAATTCCATTGTGTGTGTGTGTGTGTGTGTGTATATATATATATATATATATATATATATATATATATATATATATATACCACATTTTCTTGATCCATTCATCTACTGAGGGGCCTCTGAGTTGGTTCCATATCTTAGCTATGATAAATAATGCTGCAATAAACATCGTTGTGCTGGTAGCTTAGTATGGTCTTGTTTGTGATGATTTGGTAAATGCCTAAAAGTGGGACTACTGGGTCATAGGAGAGCTCTAAGTGGAGTCTTGGAAAAAATTACATTAAGTGAAGTAAGCCAGACCCAAAGAAACATAGATCCTATGGTTTCCCTTATTTTCAGTAACTAGTATATGTCTGGGACAAGCATAAAAATTCAAAAGCTATGTATGTATGACCAGATAAGATGATGTGAAGTGAAATGAACCCCAAGATAGGGGTTTATCATCTACATTATGATTTTTTTTGTTTCTTTGTGTGTTCCTTCCACAGAGTATAACCCCTGTTTTCACTGTATTTGATGTTGGTGACCTGCATCTTGTATACACACTTCTCTAGCTTGGGGAGGGGAAGGGAAAAAACAAAATGTTTAAACAGGGATACAGGCTAACCCATTGTAACAATGAGATGCACAAGACAGTATGTTGAGAAAGGAAGTTTACAATTTAGGCAGGGAGGCTGGGAAGGGGGGAGAAGGTGAGTGCAGTTGTGAAGGTGGGAAGGACGGAGGGTAGGGGATTAAAAAAGGAGGAGGTAACAATGCTTGATAGAAAATGCACTCATTACCTTGCTCATGTAACTCTAACCCCTCTATACAGTATTTTTACAATAAAAACCTCTCAAAAAAAGGAAGGTGTCATGTACACCAAGTATAGTAGCCCACATCTGTAATCCTAGCTGATTGGGAAGCAGAAATGTCTGAGGCCAGGCCAGAGAAATAACTGCCAAGACAGTCATCTCAACAAATGATCTGGCCATCCTGGTTCACATCTGTAATCCTACCTAATTATGTGGGAGGCATATGTAGCAAAGTCTCAGTCAATCTAAGATCAGACCTGGGCAAAAACTTCAAGACCTCCAGCAAATAAAAAGGACTAGAACTATGGCAACAGAAGTTGAGCTGCTTGGTGCTATACAACCGAAGTCCTGTCTAGCAAGCAGAGAACCCCTGAATAAAACCCTAGTAATACTCTTCTCTTCCACCAAAAAGCCTAAGTAATTTTGTTTTATTGGAACATCTAATTTCAAGAGCGCTGACAGAATAGAAATGATGACATTCTCTTTAAAATTAGGTATTCAAAAGAGACAAAGTTATTTAGGCATTGAAAGAATTGAAAAGGAAGGAAAATGCATATAATTTTTGTTAGCTCCATAATTCTTGACATCATAAAATGCATATATCCATGTATGTATAAGTGGTTCATCTCTTTTGTGTGTAGCAAATGGTACAAATGAATCTGTACAATCACTACTCAAAGGCGTGGATATATGGATAGAATGAGCAAAGAACTCATATTCAGGAATCTATTCCTAGCCAATAAATCTGAGAAAATTTACATCAGTTTGCATGTGTCAGTTACTGCAGTACAGGGACAGTACGGCAACAATGGGATACCAGGCAGAAGAAATGAGAAATGAGATACAAATTGTACAATATTCTTTCTGATGGGTAAGTAGAATTTCCAGTGTGTGTGTGTGTGTGTGTGTGTGTGTGTGTGTGTGTGTGTGTGTGTGTGTGTGTGTGTGTGTGTGTGTATTACATTTTCTTGATTCATTTCTCTCTTGAAGGGTAGTTGTGCTGAAACTTTTACTATATCCTAGTTTGTAAACATTCAGGTAAATGCCTAGGAGTAGAGTTGCTGGATAATATGGAAGTGGGTAGTCAAAAGAGGGATGAAGGGGGAAAAGGAGAAGAATAAAAAGGAGAAAAGGGGTGAAGTGCAGAGAGGAATCCAGTAAATCTCCTACAAAATTAAGAAGAGTTAAGGAAGAGGTTCATAGAGGAGACATGGATGAGAATGTTGAAAGGGTTGGCATTGATCAAGGTATATTGTGTGCATAAACTGCTTTGTTTAATGATAACTCCTTTGCTACTTAAAATAACAATTAAAAAATCATGTCCCTAAAATGTTATGCCATTAGAAGCAAAGCATGAGAATCTGCTTAGATCATCTCTAAGGTCTATAAATCTTTTTTCGCTAGGATGAGTTTTAGAACAACACTAATGATGCATATCATCTGAAGAAAATTTAATGATTTCAGGCTATTTAAAATAATCATTTTTGGAGATATGGCTCAAGTGCCAGAGTACTACCTAGTGAGCAAAGCTGTCAGATATTGAATTAAAGTCTCAATCTCGAACATAAGTAAAAACAGTCAATAAAAGTCAGTCACTTTCCTGGGCATTGGTAGCTCATGCTTTTAATCCTAAATTTAATCAGAAGGCAGGGATCTGGGGATCTCAGTTCAATGTCAGCTCAGATAAGAAAGTCTATAAGATTCTCATCTCCAATTTACTGCGAAAGAAAGCTGGAAGTGGATTCGTGGCTTGTAGCCTACAGCAAAAAGCTCAGGAACAGAACCCAAACCTTGAGTTCAAGCCTTAGCATAGTGCATATAAATATGCAAGGGAAGTAAGTCACTCAAGTTCTCAACCTTTAATTTCCCTAATCCTAACTCTAATCCTGGTCACAACCCTAAGAGTAACCTTGATGATAATAGTAACACAATCCTAAAATTAATGGAAAATACTCCTTTAGATACATCCTTACAGATACCCATTATCTTTGCAATGATATGTAGTCAGAGTCCCTGATTTGGACTCTGAAATCTATCTTGTTCTCTATTATGAGACATTAACCTCAAATCCTCATATCATGAAAAATACTATAGTTTCCATTGATTTTAACTTTTACAGAACTTCTGTATCTCCAAAAAGAAGTCACAGGTTTACTTAAAATCTACTCTATTCCTAACCCTTACTATATATCTAAACCTTACTAGAAACCTAACTCTAAATTTAACCCCATTGAACCCTGCATAGGAAACTTAGAGAAACTCTGTAGTTTTTGTTAAATTTCAAACTTATTTTACTTGAAAGTGTTAGCAGAAAATTCAGTTTTACCTTAAAGCTTACCCTACCCTAACAGTAAGCCTAACCTGAATTAGAAAAGTAACCCTAACTCTGGAACTAATGGGCTTTGGATTCTAAAAGCCACACAAATACATTAGTTTTTATTCATCCTAACTTTGATTCAACTCATCTTTCTTAAAATAGTTTGTAATTTTACTCATTATCTTGCCATTATTGTAACCCTAACCCTAACTGAAATATTGAGGTTAACCCTCACACTAATCATACTCTAATCTTAATATTGTTAGCAGTTCCTTATTTTACATTCATCCTAATTCTAACTCGAATTGTTATTCGAAGATTTACTTTCAGTTGGACACTTAACTTTCCATTTCTCTACACTAACCCCAGCTGGAACTGAAACCTTTCACTCTGATAGTCAATTCTAATGTTCAAGAAAAAGACTCTAGTTTTAAATCATTCTAATGAACACTCCAGTTTGCACTCTGGAAATTAGTTTCAGTTTGCCCTCATTCCCACAAATTTTCTGACTCTATTTCTGAAGTTATCTTGTTCCCTAACATGAACCATTAGATTACTTGTCCTCAAATTCTCTTTATCAGGAAAAATACTGTAGTTTCCATTCATCCCACCTTTTTCAGAAACCCTGTACCCTAAAACAGTTTCAGATTTACTTACCATCTAGTCTATTACTTAATGCTAACTCTCAACCTAAACCGTCTGGAAAACTCTCATTAATTACTATGAGAATGATCACTGAGAAATAAATATAAAGATAATGCTCTAGTTACTATTCAATCTCACATTTTTGCTTCTACTTGTAAGTGAAAACTCGATTTTATACTAAAAACTTTCTTATTCATAAAAGTAATCATAATCACAACAAAATACTGACCCTAATCTTAATCCTAATTATATGACAATACTAACACTAACACAACTACACTAGTTTTCACTCATCCTAACTTGATTCAAATAAGCCTTCCAAAAATAGGTTTCTTTTTTTTGGAATATCTTAGTCATTTTCTAACCCTAATTTAATCTTAACGGGAACATTGACAATGACCATAAGTCTAATTGTAAGTAGATTCTAATATTAATACAATACTCTAGTTCACATTCATTCTAATTCTTACCAGGCTTATTCTAAATTTACCTTCAATTTGAGCCTCATTTTTTTCTCCTTCACTCTAACCCTAACCATGGCTGGCATCCTAACCATAACCTTGACACTAACAGTATCCCAATTCTAAAATTTATGAAAAATGCTCATTTTCTGCAATCCTAACTGAAATTCCACTTTTAATTCTTGAAATAAATTGCAGGTTTTCTGTAAACCCTACAGATTTTCTCACTCTTAATTTTGAATGTATCTTGTTCCATAAGAGGAATCATTATACCCATTGATCTCAAATCCAAATATTATGAAATACATTGTACTTCCATTATCCCGGCATTTCCTGAATTCCTAGAACCTAAAATAAGTTCAACTTTACTTATCATTTAACACATTTCTTTTTTTTTTTCTGTCGGTCATGGGGCTTGAACTCTGGGCCTGGGCATGATCCCTGAGTTCAAGGTGTGCACTTTACCACTTGAGCCACAGAACCACTTTTGGGTTTTCTGGTGGTTAATTGGAGATAAAAGTCTCACAGACTTTCCTGCCCGGGTTAGCTTTGAACTGGGATCCTCAGAAACCATCTTCCTCAGTAGCTAGGATAATAGGCACAAGCCACTAATTTAACCCATTTCTGTACTCTATCCTCTACCCCAGTTAACCAGAAACCTAATCCTAATCACAGTCTGATTTAATACCAAATGGTTAATGTAAGGAAAATTGTCTAGATTCTATTCAATCACACATTTTTTTGCTTCCACTTCTTAGTGGAATACTAAAATTTACCCAAAAGCTTATTCTTCCCTAACCCTAACTAGAACAAAAAAGTATCTCACACTTTAAACCAAATTATATCTGAATGTTTAAAGTAACATAAACACTGGTTTTCATTCATTCTAACTTTGATGCCATTCATTCTTCTTAAAATATGTGGCAGTTTTACACAATATCTTACATCTTTTTGTCATCCTAACCCCAGCTCTAACTGAAACACCTTGCCTAATCCTAAGCCTACATATAACTGAATCATCATGTGAATAGCAAGCCTCTTTTTTCACATTTATCCTAACTCTTGCTCAGCGTGTAGTTCTAAATTTTACTTGCATTTTGAACCTAAATTTTTAAGTGTTTTTCTACTTCCTACCAGGTTTTATTTTTCATTATATCTTAGCAATTTTATTTTGTTGTAAAGATGCTTTAAAGAGCAATTAAGTACATATGTAACAAAAGGAGTACATTTCTTGTTGAGCATTGTTACCCCATTCTGTCTTGTTCTCCCACTATCCCATTCCTCCCCACTTCCCTTACTCCTCCCTCCCCAGGGTGTAAACTTCATTTTCAATAGTGTCTTTTGAGTATCATTGTTGCAATGGGTCATCCTGTGTTGAACCTAAATTTTCTATTTCTCTAATTCTAATTCTAATTCTGTCTGGGATCCTAACCCTAACCATAATAATAATGATAACTCAATTCAGAAGTTAACGAAAATTATTCAAGTTTTATTCATCCTATTAATCCACTGTACATCTTGAATTAAGTTGCAGTTTAGCTTAAATCTTCCAAATTAGTTTATGTGCACATATGCAAAGATGCAATTTTATGTGAAAAACAGGAGATCTTTGGAGAAAGGAGTAAAGAAAAGGAAACATAGGGAGTATAATCAAATGCTTTAAATATATTATAGAATTGCCGCTTCTGACAATTAATAACCATTAAGAAAATAATTAAAAATTAATAAATAAGACACTGCCTTCTAGTGTTCTTTAAGAGACCCATGATATGTCTTGTGAAAGAAATACTTGTGTTAGATAAACTTTGTTCATGCATAATTTATGTTGTTATTGGCCAATTATTTAACTTAATGAATAAAAATATGTCAAATAAGATTCCATGACATAAAATATAAAGCAATTATTTAGCAATTGTTTGAGAAAAAGTTATAGTCATGAGTTTTAGGAAACTGAATTTCTATTTCCCAGAAAGCAAAGAATTAGGTTTACTAATCTAGTATTTGTAGTAAGCTTAGAGAACATAATTGGCATGAAAAACAACTAAAGGTACATCTTCTTTCTTGAATGAGTAATATTTTAAACATTGTCTTTTATTCAAATGAATGCTTAGGTTTACATTTCAAAATAAATGTAATTTTATCTCCTTTCAGAACAAGTACTTACCCTGCAATTAAATGTAGTAGCATATTCAGGTATTTAAAAGCTAAATTTTCTTTGTTTGAAATGTAGCTTTACATGTTCAGAATGACATGATTTTTTATTCATAAATGTCTAACCTCGGATTTTTGCTTTATCAATATAAATTGTCTCATGACATTGTAGTGAAAGCTGCAGTAACGAGAGTGGTCAAAACGATTTCCTAAATTCTAAATTTTAAATCTAATCATTTTTAGCCTTTGATAATATAATTTATTGTCTCTTCAGAGCAATTAAGCTAAAATAAATACTACTTTTTAAACATTTCACTCACATTGTAAATAATATTAACATAAGTAAAAAAGACACTAATTATTTCAGACTCATATTTGATGATCTTAGTGTGAAGAATATAGAGAGTAGAAGGACTTTATACTCAATAAATATTTTGGGTTAAATTAAATCATATATCTGGATTTCTAATTTGAAAATTAATCACATGGAAACAGGAAAACAATAAAAAATAATTACTTTGGGATCATTTTTCTTCTTAAAATTATGAAGCAAAAGTAGCTATAAGAAATATATTTTTCAGGAGCTGGGAAGGTGGCTCAGTGGTAGAGCGCTTGCCTCGCATGCATGAGGCCCTGGGTTTGATTCCTCAGCACCACATAAGCAGAAAGAAAAAGCTGGAAGGGTTGCTGTGGCTCAAGTGGTAGAGCGATAGCCTTGAGCTGAAGAGCTGAGGGACAGCACCCAGGCCCAGAGTTTAGGCCCTACAACCGGACCCACCCCCTCAAAATATATATATTTTTTCAATAAAATGTTTCAATCCTTAGTAAAGTGCATTATACTTTAATATAAAGTTATTCTCAAAATAGAAATTCTGCAACTAATCTAATGTATGTATTTATGCACAAAATGCTGTGACTTCTAGTTGTTATGTGATTTTATTTTTATTTTTTAGTTGTGACATGATCCCTACATACATTTATTACAAACATCTGTAATTATACAAATCAAGCCTATACACACTAATTTATGTAAGATAATATTCAAACAAAATTATCTTTTGTCCTGTCTCCAATAGGGAAGGATGATGTGCTGAAGTGTATTAAATGAAAGTACTCTAATGAAGAGTCTTTATGGAATGGAAATTTGCAACAGGAGGATCGTATAATGAGTACTTTCTACTGGGCTGAACGGGAATTCTTGTTTCTACTTTCTTACCTTTTAATCACACAAGGAAAGCCACAAAATTTGAAGTTCATAAGAAGGAATTGCATTCCTAAATGATGTGGCAACTCTGCTCAAAAGTTTGATCTTATCACTAGTTCTTTGTGCTTGCTGGCTGATCTAGTTCTGTATCATATGTTTCATAGTATTAAGCATATTAGTAATTCAGCCCTGAGTACATTGCAAGAGACTCCTGAAAATCACAGCTATTGCTGTGTAATAATCAGAAGAGAGGGAAAAGATTGTATTAACCTCCAATTCCTCCCTTTGGCCTTTAATATAACAATTAATTGTCAAAACAATCATGTAAGATGTTAGTTTATTTTTCCCTTTTTAATTAGAGATTAAGCAAATGCTTTTAGCAGTTAAAAGTGATGACAGTGAAAACAGAGCTCTGATATGAGCACCTTCTCCATAATAAGTAATGCTCTATGGACTATAAATACAGAAGATACATTAAAATTCTCGCTCTCTCTCTCTACACACACACACACACACACACACACACACACACACACACACACACACACACACACACAAAGAGCTGCCACCAGACACATCAGAGATCAGTTCCATTTGTAATAATAGTTGATTGATGATTGCTCCATTGTTTTATCTCGGCTTCAAGATCTTGCCTGGACCTTTATCTTTCTCTGAGATCAAGTTCCTATATCTTACTATAATGTGTGTCTGTATATTCATAATATGTTCCTGGCTGCTTCAGGCCAATTCACAATACCCTGAATGCAGTATCCTCAAACTTGACAGTCAAAGCAAACTCCATGAATTTATACTACTTTTCCAAAATACTAAAATTTATTGGGTCTAGAAACGAAAAAGGCACTCACCTTGTTATTTTAGTAGCAATTGACATCATGAAAGTAGAAGAATATTGATCAGGATTTGAGGTAAGAGAATCGGAGTTTGTCTAAAATGTAGAATACAGGGTCTGTATTACAGATACAAAATCTTGTTCAATAGGCTCATGAATTGAAAACTTGTAATCCTACATTGAAAGCAAAATTTACATATACAGTTTTCCAGTTTTTTTGCTTACCTATCACTTCTGATCACATATCCTCTTATGAATGTTTATCGTATCTTTGAATAAATCAGATTTGCATGTACTTATCATCTTAAGGAAAGACAGTCTGATTTTATATCTTTCATTCTATGTGACAAACCTTTATTTTTTGTTTCTCTGTTTGTGAAAAAAAATGTATCTCTGGAAACCTTATATTGATAGCAAATCTGGGTATAATTTTCATTTTTAAAATTTCAAATATAATATAAACTTTGTTTTGACTAGTTATTTTTTAACAATGAGTGATATTCATGAGCACTAATATTTTGGTGCCTTTAAGTAAATTGAGACTTGATGTGGTATGGGAGTTCTTGGGTCTAAATGTCTTAATCATTAGATCATTCATGTATAAACATTTACATTGAACTTCTTTATTTTTATACGTAAAATAGTCCCCAAAGTTTTACTTTAAAGTGATAATGGGGGGAGGTGTCTTCATATTCAAAACTTTATATTTATTTCAATTAAAGTACAGAAAATACACGATGTTCACTGGAGCAATATGATGAGAAACATGAGAAAGATGAGAAAAATGTTTCTAGTAAAAGATGAGAACATATTTCTAAAGAGAATGGATATATTGATTAAAACATAGAAAAGAGTAAAATAGTCAGGTTTCTTGCTTTAGATTGCATAAATTTCATATGAATGTAGCTCAAAATGAGACTGAGAGATAAATTCATATTTATATTATTGAGATTTACATCACAATATAAGAAATATAGGTATTTTAAGAAATTGGTAATTCAAAGCACTAGATACCTAATGGATGAAGAATGGAATTGAAAATTGCAGATGAAAACAAATCAACATGCAGGTGCTATGATTTTATAATACTAATATGAAAGAACTGAAGCTTTTGTCTTCTGAAAAAGAATGTTTAGCCTGTAATTTCAATCTAAGGCATCAGTTGTAATGAGTCTAAAATCTTTTTCTCCAAGTTATCCAAGAGTACTATACTCATCCTCTAAAGAGTGAATAAGTAATTATTTTCATTAGTTTTGCTTAATATTAATTTACTGGTAGCAAAAGGTTAAAATGTCTGGTCTCTTTCTTTCAATGTAATAACATACATTTCATATTATTAGTGTCTCTTCATAGAAGCCTGAAATCACTATTTCAAAGTAACACAAACAGAAAAAAAATAAAATAAAGGGATACAACCATCACAAATCCTAAATTATGTGAAAAAATCCACAATATCAAAAATAAACCTGTGGAAGTGGAAAAACAATGGCTGAATAAGAACAGAAAATTACCCTGGCTCCAGCTAATGAAACAGAGATTTAGAGTCCTAGCAGGTATTCCACTTCTAGCAGGTCAAACCAAGTCAGGTATAATTATATATAAATATATAATTCAAAAGAAGATTTTATACTGTCTTCACAAGAAAACAGAAATCTCTGAAAAATTACCCAGCCAGGCAAGTGACTGTTGTGACTGTGTTGGCCAACATATTCAAAAGCACAGCTGCATTGTGGAAACAAAGGGGACACATGGGAAAAAAGCAGGAACAGAGGCAGCCACATCCAAACACAAACACTATTGACCTTACCACTGGACAGTTCGAACTGTCATTGGAACCACAAGTATTAACATGACAATATCTCACCACAAATGATCTCTAATCCTACACTTAATCGTCTAGACAAAAACCTAATTCTAGAAAAACAAATCACAACAGAAGACCAAACCAACACCTGCAAATCAACCAAGAACATAGAGAGTCACCTATTAAGATCGTAGATCCCAAAAATGAAAGCCAAGAAATTCACCAAATGGACAGAACAAATCAGAAAAATACAAGAAAACTGATGCCACGGTAGTATAATTCACACAAGAACTGACCAGACATTAGAACAGACAATTAAGGAGCTAGAAGAGGTAATTCAAAATACATTACAAATACTGTGGAAAAATGTCATTAATGAAAAGATACAAAACCTCTACAAGGAAATTTGTGAAAAAGATGAGACCAATCAAAGATTAGCAAAATAATTCATGGAGACTACGAACAGAAAGATAAAAAAATAATTCTGAGAAGGCAAAGGAGTCCAAGGAAAAAATAGTTAAGTAGTTAAAAGGTATGAGAGAAGACACAGCTAAAAAAAAAAAAAACCCTCCAACAACTCCCCTAACCAAAGAAAAGATGTAAAGAAAGTCCACACAAGACCTAAAACAAAGCTTTAGTATAGATAGAAGCTCTAAAAAAATGACCAATTAGAAGATAGAGAAATAAAACACAAAGTAGAAAGTCTGTACAGCGAATAGATGACATAGAAGATAATGCTAGGCATCAAAGACAAACTAGGTCTCATAGAAAAGAGGAGCTAATCATTTAGATCAAATCCAAGAAATAAGTAACGATCTTGCTGGAAGTTCAAGATTCAGTTAGAAGATCAAACTTGGGGGAGATAGGTATCAAGAAGAAGAGCAGGAAACAAAATGGATGGGAAACATATTACAGAATTCTAGCAGAGAACATGCCAAACATCCAAAAAGAAAGGCTCATTCAGAGAAGAGAAGCCTTTAGAACACCAAACAGAAAATACCAGAACAGAACAACCCACCACCACATCATAATCCATTAGAGGATCATTAGAGATCAAGGAAAGGATTCTTAAAGCTGTCAGGAGAAAAAACTGATTATTTATAAAGGATATACAGTCATAATAAATAATGATTTCTTAGCTGATATGGTAAAAAGGAGAACCTGGCATGATATATGGCAAACATTAAAGGCAAACAACTACCAATCATGAATATTGTCCTAAGCCAAACTCTCCTTTACATTTAAAGGATATATAAAAATATTTCATGACAAAGAAAACTTGAAACAACTTATCTCCACCAAATCAACAAGACAGAAATTAATCAAATATATCCTATATAGAGAAGGCCAAGAAGAACAGGAACTGGTTATATAAAATACTCTCTACCAGAGAACAAAGTAAATATATATATTTTTTTATTGTGAAAATACTGTACAGAGGGGTTACAATTACATGGACAAGATAATGAGTACATTTGCTATCAAGCATTGTAGCCTCCTCCTTTGTTTTCCCTTCCCATCCCTTCCCATCCTCCCACCACCATGCCCACCCAACCCTCCCCGCTCCCACCCCCCCATACCAAAGTTTTAAACTTCGTTTTCAACATAATGACTTGTGCATCTCATTGTTGCAATGGGTCCATCTGTATCCCTATTTAAACAATTTGTTTTTTCCCCTTCCCCTCCACAAATTATACTGAACAAAGTAAATATATTGAGAATAGATGTGGCACAGCTGCTAACAACAGGAATTATAGATATTTCCCAGCCTTAACTCTCAATATCAATGGACTTAAATTTCCAATTAGAAAACACAGATTAGATAGTATTATAAAAAAACAAGACGCATCCATCCAGTGTCCACTAGAGATACATTTCATTGACAAAAACAAACACATACTCAAACTGAAAGGCTGGAAGGAAATTTTTCAAGCAAATGGATACCATAAACAGGCCACAGTAGAATTACTAACATAAAATAATGTAGAATTCAAATTAAAATTAGTAGGAAGAGACATTACATATTGATAAAGGCAGCTCTCCATTAGGATACAACAAGTGTAAATATCAATGCCGTGAATCTTGGACCACCCCAAATCATCAACCAAATACTACATAACCTAAAAACACATCTCAACCCATCATTGTCATGCATGGATTGGTTATCCAGGAAAAATTCAACCAAGAAACTGAAGACCTAAATAACTGCATTGACCACCTTGCCCTTACACACATCTACAGAATATACATTCTGTATCAGTATATACATTATTTGCAGCAGGTCATGGAAGATTCTCCAAAACAGAACCCATCCTATGTCACACAGAAATTCTGTCCAAATCGAAAGAAATATTAATTGAATTCCCATAGCTTGTCAGACCACAGCAGAATAAACTTACAATTAAACAGCTAAAGCAAAAAAAAAATTGTCAAACCTATGAAGACTGAACAACACATTGCTGAATGACCAGTGGGACACTGAAGAGATTAGAATGGAAATCTGAAAGTTTCTGGAATTTAAGAAAAATGAAGACACAACAGACCAGCTCCTCTGGGACATATTAAATGCAGTACTTCAGGAAAATTTATAGCTTTGAATGCCTACATCAAGCAATTGGGGAAATCTCAAATCAGTATTTTTATTATGTACCTAAAGCTCCTTGAAGAGAGGAACAAGTCCAACCTAAGTAGGCTGAAACAAATAAAAAAGTTAAATCAGAAATAACTAACGACAAAATAAAACATAGAAAGATCAACAAAACCGATTTGCTTCTTTCAATAAATTAACAGACTTGACAGAACCTTACCAAATCTGACTAAAAAGAGACCTTATATAGGCAGAAAGATAAGTAAAAAATCCACAGATTGGGAGAAGGCCTTTAGTTGCTCTGCAACATACAATGGCCTCATATCTCAAATATTCTTAGAGCCCCAAAATTAACCCCCCCAAAAAAAATACAAATTCTCATAGAAACAACAACCCTCATAATATAAGTGAGCTTAAGATTTAAGGAGAGACCTCTCTGAAGAAGAAATATGAATGACCAATAGACACATGAAGAAATATGCAACATTTCTGGCCATAAAAGAAATGCAAATCAAAGCAAAATTGAGATTCCACCTAACCCCAGGTTGAATGACCATAATGAAGAAAACTAATAATAACAGATGCTGGGCTGGTGGAGATGTGGCCAAAAAGGAACATTACTACACTATTGGTGGAAATGTAAACTTGTTCAAATACTCTGTAAAGAAGTATAGAGGTTCCTCACTAGAGCTCCCCTATGACCCAGCAATGATGGATCAAGGAAATGTTGTACATATTCACAACAAAATTCTATGCTTCCATCAGAATGATTGACATTGTCCCATTTGTAAGAAATGGAATCATTTGGAAACATAATAATTCAAACAAGCCAGACCCAAAGAATCAGAGGCTACATGTTTTCACTCATTTGGAAAAACCAGAATATGTCTAGGACATTCACAGTAGCTCAATAGCAATATGCATATCACCATAAAATGATGCTTATCGAAATGAGCTCCAAGAAATGGATACAAGATGATTGTATAGTGAACTGTTTTTAGTTATTTCTATTTAGTTTTTCCCCTTTGGCTTATTCACTGTAATCACTGTTTTTGATTTCTGTACCCTTTGTCTTATACATAAGTTAATCTGATTTGGGGAAAGGAAGGGAAATCACAGAAATGGTGGGACAAAGATTAACCAAAGCAAGAGTGATATTCACTAGACACTATGTTAGAAATAAACTTTACATCTTTGTGAGAGTGAGATGTCAGGGTTGGGGGAAGCAGAAAAAAATGAGGAAGGGGTAACACTGTTAAAAATGTACTCATTTGGGCTGGGAAGGTGGCTCAGTGGTAGAGTGCTTGCCTTCCATGCATGAGGCCCTGGGTTCGACTCCTCAGCACCACATAAGCAAAAAGAAAAAAGCCGGAAATGGTGCTGTGGCTCAAGTGGTAGAGCACTAGCCTTGAGCTGAAGAGCTGAGGGACAGCGCCCAGGCCAAGTTCAGGTCCCACGACCGGACCAAAAAAAAAAAAATGTACTCATTACTTATGTAACTGTAACCCACCTCTCTGTATATCACCTTCATAATAAAAACAAAACAAAACAAAACAATTGGAGAACTCACCCAAATACAGAAAATTAGAGACAAAAATGTGACAACACAACGGATATAAGCAAAATTGAGAATGTTATAAGAGAGTACTTTGAAAATCTTTTGCCAATCACCTGAAGAATCCTAGGGAAATTGATGCTTCCCTATACTGGATCTGAAGCAAGAAGTAACACATAAGAAGAAATGAAAAGGAAATGTCAATAAACCACTTCCCATTCCAGAAAAATCTACAACTCGATGAATTTACCGTGAAATTAAGGCCTGTGTAGAACTTACAATTCACAGTTATAACTCTTCAATGGAATAGAAAGGGAAATGGAATTATCAAACACATTCTATGAAGCTAGAATTAGACTCTTCTCTAAATCACATAGGGACTCACTAAAGAAAGAGAACTATGAACCCAACTCTTTGATAAGCGATGATGCAGAACTTCTTAATAAAATTCTCACCAACTAATTTCAGCAACTAACAAAAAATAATATTGTATGATCAAATAGGATTCATCCTAGGATACAATTGGATTCAATATTCTTGTCAATAATCATAGTACAAATCATCAGCAGAAGCAGGGACAAGAAACACATGATCGTCTATATGGATGAAGTAACAGTTTTAACAAGCTCCAATACCCCTTTATGATTGTCTGAGAAGCTAGGAATGCATGGAACATTCCTCAATATAATACAGAGTATATATATGACAGATAATTAGCATTTACCTAACAGTGGAAGCATGAAGACATTAAAATCAGGAATGAGACAAGGATGTCCATTCTCTCTACTACTCTGCAATAAGGCAGTGGACTTTGTAGGAAGAGCAATAAGCAAGAGAAAAACATAAAGGGGATCCAAAGAGGGAAGATGTAAAACTATCCCTTTTAACAGATGAAATGATCCTGTATTTAAAGGACCCTATAGCTTCCTCCGTCAATTTACTAAAGGTGATGCTAACCTTCAGCAATGTAGCAGGGTATAAAAACCACAAGAATCAGTAGTTTTTCTGTGTTACCAACAATGGGAAGATCCAGGCTGAAATCCAAAAAACAACCTCATATGTATTAGCTTTAAAACCAAATCAAATCTAAACTAAACAAAACAACAACAACAAAACTAGGAATTAATTAAGTAAAATGTGAAGGACCTCGACTGTGAAAACTTTAAAAGTCTAAAAAGGGAAATTAAGGAGACTCAAAGACATGGAAAATCTTTTTTTTTTTTTTTTTTTTTTTTGGGTCCGGTCGTGGGGCCTGAACTCTGGGCCTGGGCACTGTCCCTCAGCTGTTCAGCTCAAGGCTAGCGCTCTACCACTTGAGCCACAGTGCCACTTCCGGCTTTTTTCTTTTTGCTTATGTGGTGCTGAGGAATCGAACCCAGGGCCTCAGGCATGCAAGGCAAGCAGTCTACCACTGAGCCACCTTCCCAGCTCAAGAAATGGAAAATCTTTTAAAGCTCCTGGTTGGAAGAATTTACATGATGAAACTGCAATGCGGCCCCCCAAAAATTGACAATGCAATACTCATCAAAATCCCAACTATATTCTTCAATAAAGTAGAGAAAGCAATCCAAATTTAATATGGAATTAGTAAATTATAGATGAAACAGAAGGCTTAGAAATGAATTCATGGGCCTATCATGATCTAACACACACACACACACACACACACACACACACACACACACATACACACACACACACAGAGTGAAATTCTATTCGCCCATCAGAAATGATGACTTTTCACCAGTCTTAAGGAAAATGAAAGGCTTGGTAAAATTATACTAAGAGCAAAGAGAATGGAACGCAGACTCAGAGCAATGTATGTTTCATGATTCATTCATTTATGTTAGCTAGAAGGTGCCCACAAATCTACAAGTAAACAAGACTGATTCTACCTCGTCCCAGTAAGAATGGCCATTATCAAGAAAACTAACAATAGCAAATGCTGACATGGATGTAGCCAATTGGGAACTCTATTACACTGTTGGTGGGAAATTAAACTTGTTCATCCACCGTGGAATGCAGTACGGAGTTTCCTGAAAAGACTAAATATAGATCTCCCTTAAGACCCAGTAATTCCCCTCATCAGCAGTAATTCAATAAATAACAAGCAAGCTCACATGAAAGCTATCAGCATAACCATGTTCAGGACCCAGGCCCAGTGTTCAAGGACTGGAAAAAAAGTTACCACTTCTGGTATTTGTTTTTAAAAATATGAACTTTTGACATAAGAAACCAGATCGTTCCATTTGCAGTAGCTAGGATAGGACTTAAATGTCGTGGGTGATAAAATGGCTTCTTTGTTGAATGTTAGGAAAAGATGTAGGCAGTTCAAGAAAAGGGAGATTTTTTTTGTTGTTGATCGAGGGGCTTGAAGTCTGAGCTTGGGCACTGTCCCTGAGTTCTTCAACTCAAGGTGAGTTCTCTACCTCTTGAGCCACAGTGCAACTTCTGGTTTTCCTGTGGTTAAATGGAGATAAGAGTCTCTGGGACTTTCCTGTCCAGGGGGCTTTGAACTGCAGTCCTCAGACCTCAGCTTCCTGAGTAGCTAGGATTACAGTTGTGAGCCACTGGCACCAGGCTAAAAGTGGGGGAATTTTAGAAAAGAAAATCCACCTCTTTACCTGTGTCTAAACCTCAGATATCACTATTAGAACACTTCATCCTCAACTCATTTCACCAGACATTTGTAAATTTTCTCTTTCCCTTTATGTAGGAATACTGCAGTCAGTATCAACTCAGCTGTGGGACTGGATCAATTGTATGTTAATTGCTAGCACCTAAATCAAGAACTGTTACATCAAAACAAATGAACCCCTCACTTGGAATAATTGTATTCTTTTTATTACAAATCTGTGCTTTATCAATTCCTAATGTGATATTGGACCTCCCAACAGAGTGATGACATTTTCTTTCTCTTCAGCAATTGTCCTTCTTCCACACGTGTTCAAATATTTAAGATTTCAAAGATTTCCATTGATAATTCATTAGGCTGACCTCTAAGATAATGTGCATTTCCGGAATTTGGTCTACTGTCTTGTTCTTACATGCACAGGCCTTCTATGATTTATTTGTTCTACAAGGAATTCTACTTTCCAACCTTCGTGTGATCAATTTTAGTCCCTTTCATCAGTCTTTCTGACTCTCTCTCTGGAGTGTCATTTGAGTCTGTCTCATAAAAAAATATATTAGTTATCAGCTAAATGACTCTCAACTTCTGTTTCTGGCCTGACTTCATGTAGGCTGTGATAGCAGCCCTGACTGGCTATGCTTACTGGAGTGTTCTTTTGTTTGTTTTGTTTTCGGTTTTGTTTTGTTTTTTTTTTTTTTAGAGATCTAGTATTACTATTCAAAGTAGTAGCTTTTCTGGGCCCCTGTGAGTCCCTGGCCTAGAGTCAATGGGGTTTTCTCCTAAAGATACAAAGAACAGGTGACTAAATTCCTGTTTAAATTGTCTCAAAATGAGGCAATCTGGCATCTTTGCAAAGCCATCAATAATCCTCTGTAACCAATTACAGAAATGGTCTATCAAGATGACTTTTCAAGGTTGACTGTGAAAAATGTTCATTTCCAAGTCACCAGCATAAAACTGATCACATCCCTGGGAGCAGACTTTTGGAAGGAAGGTTCCCCTTCCTTCCTTATCTTATGGTAGATCAAACCATAATATTCTGCAGTTGTGGTCAGCCTGGAGCACATTTTCCCAAGAATATTCTCTAGTGTAAAAGAGGACCAACTATCAAAATAAAGGTGAAAATACTTGTGTACTACAGAATGATTTATCTTGCTTATATCTGTTGTTATTTTCATTACTTCAAACACATGGATAATTATATTGGGATTAGACAAGTGGCAAAGGATTAATAGAATAAAGATTCTGTTTACCTTCATATATCTGATATAATACACTTAACCTCTTATGGAAAATTAAATCCAGCTGTAGAAACAATGTCAGAAATATAAAATAAGCCTCAATATGAATAATCTGGCACACATACACCATCATCTACTCAGAAATGCAGTCTCTCTATAAATATTTATTTGGTGAAAAATAATAAAAACTTAATTAATGAATATGACTTTTAGGTATCATCTGAAATACTCCTCGTGTATATAATTGTATGTAATTTTATAGATGTTACCTAGACAGGAATTTAACATACATATAGAAATCAAATTTCCACAATTTAAGCTAGATGAGAAGAATCATTCCCTCTTGTATTGTGTGGTGTGAATTTTACCACAGTGCTGAACCCTTCCACCTAATACCAAGAGTCATGTGCAATAATTTATTATTTGATGTTAACATGATTGCTAATTGTAGAATAGACTTTGAATTATTACATTAATTCACAGAATTAAAAAAGTAATAATATATTATTTGCTTAAATTCTGCTTCTCAATTTTACAATTCATGATATATATTAGTAAAATTAGATTCACTTTCTTCTTTTCTATAGCTGCTAAACATAAAATTTATATATTAAACATTCAACATTAAGAAATCAATAATAAGTAACCTATTATTAAAATGATATAGTATTAAACTGTGATTTGAATTATAGTTCTAACAAATTGTGATGTAAACAACAATTAATAGAATTATGGGTAATTTTTTTTTTAAACTTACCAGCTTGTTATTTGTTTCCTAATTGTGTCATTTGTTATTTTGGTCCAAGCCGTCTCTTCATCCTTATTGTTTAGTTTTCTATTTTATCTCTACTGGTTTGCTGATTGTGTATTTTGTTTTCCCTTTTTAGTGAATGACATGAGGCTGAAAATCTGTATGCTAGTTAATTACTTCCTATGTTAAAGTAAAATTATTGCTCTCCACAGCTGTTCTACTCTGTGTAGAGTATTTTTCCCAGTCCCATATCCTGTATTGCTGCTCTCATGTATTTTATTTTATTTTACTTTTATTGTGAAAATACCTTACAGAGGGGTTACAATTACATGGGCAAAATAATGAATACATTTCTTATTAAGCATTGTTGCCTCCTCCTTTGTTTCCCCTTCCCATACCTTCTTTATTTTACTTTTTATTTAAATTTTACTGTCAAGGTAATGTACAGAGGGGTTATACTTACATAAGTAAGGTAATGAATTCATTTCTTTTCTAATTTGTATTCCCTTCCCCCATTTTTCTCCCTCTTCCCTCCCAACAGCCCCTCCAAGATTATTTCCAACATATTGTCTTCTGTGTATCACTGTTGCATAGGTTCCCCCTTTGTCCTTTGCCTCACCATTTTTCCCTTTCCCTTCCCTAGTTCAGATTAACATATTTACAATAACCAGGGTATCAAAATCAAATACAGTGACTACAGGGGATAAAACATAGGTGGGGAAAACACAAAAGGATAAAAAGAAATCATGCAGTACATTAAGAACAACAACAACAAAGAACATGTCTTGGAGTTCATTTCACTTAGAATCACCTTATACAGTCATATGTACATAGCTATAGGGCTATTCTGCTCATCTACTAAGATTATCCTTGATGTACACAATAATGCTCCCCTATTACTCAGTAATCCCACTTCTGGGCATTTAACCAGGTGGCCACAAGCAAGGCCACACTAAAGCTACCAGCAAAATAATGTTTATCACAGTATTATTTACCACAGCTAAGATATGGAATCCATCCAGATGCCCCTCAGTAGATGAATAGATCAAGAAAATCACACACACACACACACACACACACACACACACACACACACACACACACACACACGGAATACTATGCTTCCATCAGAAAGAATGATACCACCTCATTTGTAAGGAAATGGAAGTTCTTGGAAAAATTATATTAAGTGAAGTAAGCCAGACTTAAAGAAACATAGGTCCCACGGTTTCCCTTATTTGTAATAATTAGTTTATACCAAGGATAATCTCATATCCTATGTTGAGCATACAACATTATTGCTATATTGTTTGTTATTATTTCTGCAAACAGGCAGGTATATTTAAAGAATTATGCTCATCTTATCCATTACTGGAGGAAGAGCATCCAAAAGCGCAACCCCTACTAGGAAGAACAACTCCTACTTATTTAGCTTCATTCCTATGTAAGGCCAGTGTTGTCCCCTGTATCCTCATGCTGTACATTACAACTCTATGCCTGTTCAACCTGTATATCTCCTATCTTATACATTGTGACCTAAATGCCCCAGCAATTCCACTTTGCTTTACTTTTCAAGAATTTTCTCCCTCTGAGTGTAAACTTGCTCAACCACTTTGGAAAGCAGTATGGAGGTTCCTGAAAAGACTTCACATAGAGCTCCCCTATGACCCAGCAATCCCACTTTTGGGCATTTACCCAAATGTTTACAAACAAGACCACACTAAAGCTACCAGCACAACTATGTTTATTGCAGTATTATTTACCATAGCTAAGATATGGAACCAACCCAGATGCCCCTCAGTAGATGAATGGATCAAGAAAATGTGGTATATATACACAATGGAATTCTATGCCTCCATCAGAGAGAATGACATTGTCCCATTTGTTAGGAAATGGAAAGACTTGGAAAAAATTATATTAAGTGAAGTAAGCCAAGCCCAAAGAAACATAGGTCCCATGGTTTCCCTTATTTGCAACATCTAGTATATGTCTGAGTCAAGCAGAAAAGGTCAGATAATGTGATGTTAGGGAAATGAACCCTTAGATATGTACTTAAATGTTTTTTTTTTCTTTCATGCATTTGTTTCTAACGCGTTTATAAGATTATTTCTTTGTTGCTTTGTATGTCCCTCCCCCACAGTATAACCCCTTCTTTCACTATATTTGATGTCGGTACAATTTGTGGAGGAGAAGGGGAAAAACAAGTCATGTAAGGATAACTGTGGACCCATTACAACAATGAGAAATAAAAGTTGTCATGTCAAAAAGAACTTTACAACTTTGGTGGGGGGGGGTGGGGAGATGGGGTGGGGGAGCAGGGGGAGGATGGGAAGGGATGTGAAGGGTAAACAAAGGAGGAGGCTGAAATGCTTGATAAGAAATGTACTCATTATCTTGCCCATGTAATTGTAACCTCTCTGTACAGTATGTTCACAAAAAATTAAAATTAAAAAAATTTTCTCCCTCAATGTATGAGGTTGGTGTGTGTGTGTGTGTGTGTGTGTGTGTGTGTGTGTTTACAAAAATCAGAAGACAACATTTTTCCTCATTTAGAATACATCTTTCAGGTCATTATGTTATGGCTAATGGGAGAAGTCTCTTGCTATTTTAAGGATGAAACAGAAAAATATATTTTTGCATGCACCACAATTGTTTATTAGTCTGTAGTTGAACACTGAACTTCGATTTATATCTTGGCTGTTGTTGTGAATAATGTGAATAACAATGAACTACAGATATATTTACGAGTTACCCAGAGAGAAATAATCACATGATTGGTGGGTCAGATGATATTTCAACTTTGGATTTCTTTAGAAAACTGCATACTACTTTCTACAAGGAGAGTACTAACCTGTATTTTGACCGAGTGTAAAAAATTTCCTTTTCTCCACACTCTCACCTGCCAACATGATTACCTTTTGAGTTTTTTTAGAGGGCAGGTTTTTACTGTGTGCAGTACCCAAGATGACCTCAGACCCAAATCCTTTTACTCCAACCTCCTAAAATCTTCGAATTATAAGCCTTTATCACCACACCTGGTTCCTTTGATTTTTTTGATAAGAGTTATAATAGTTATAAAGTAGTATCATAGTAATTTTGAATTGCATTTCTCTAATGACTTTTGTTTACAAAACATTAAGCCAGCATAAAAGTTGTATTAAACACAACTTTGTAAACACACTGGTGATTTTCAGGGCTTTTTGGAAAACATGTCTATTCAGAAATTTTGTCCATTTTTAATCAAGTTTCTTGTTAATCTCATCTTTAATCTCTCTATACAAAATCAATCATTAATTCAAGGTAGTAGAAAAGAAAAAATTAAGCTACTCCTAACTTTTTCAGTTTTCAATAACATGATATTGCTTAAATAATTTTCTGTTAATGCTTTGAGACTATATAACTCAATTTAGTTAGACCTTATACAAGGCTATGTATTTTATTTTATGTTGATTTTTCTTTCCAAAGCTTGTGTGACGAATTTCCCTTGGTTTCTTTCTGTTTCATGTAGTTCAGATTTCAAACTGAAGAATAAATGGAAGGAAGCAAACAAAAAAAAAATACAGTTCCTTTCATCTGATGATGCCTCTACAAGGAAAGACCTATGATAGAATATCAAAAAGACAATTCATTCTTCTAGGTCTGCCTTATCTTTGTGATGTAACTTAAATGGTGTAAAACACAATATACTGCTCAGATACTTTTATGTGTTATCAGTTTTGTACATTTTCTTTTGGACTTCATCTCAGTCTACAACATTCCTACATTATTATGTCCCTCATAATTTTACACTAACAAGACTGAAGACAAACAGTTTGATTTACAGCATGAGAAGTTATCTACCTGGCTTCCTTGGAAACAGAGCATGATCAATAGATAACATTGCTCACTACATGTAATGATTTCTGTAATACTTATGGCATTCTATTAGGTATTTAAAAAAAACTTCTGGCTAAACTCAAAGCTCATTCATAGAAGTTTATGTTAAGTATTTTACGTTTTATTTCTCTTAATTCTTAAGATAACATTTGCTATAAAGCTAATGTTATTACCATTTTAGTGTTGGGAAAAATTGTAATTAAAGGCACTAAGGGCATGGCCCAAAGACACACAGTGAGGAAGGAAATGAGTCAAAGTTTCCAAAAGTCATTCAGCAATACACAAAAGGTAGGTAAATTCTTTCCATTCTCTTACTCTCTCAATTCAATATTCATATTGTCCAAGAAATAATAGCATAGTAAATATTGCTCATGGTGATTGTTTTCTGTCACATTTTGTCTTCATCACAGACTGTGTTGGTGACATTGGGTTATCATGCACAGAGCTGAGCTTCTAAATTGAGGTCCAAAGAGAGGCAAATTTCTTCTGTCCCACAGTTCCAGTTTCCTTTTTTAAAAAGTACCAAAACTTTTAAATATCATCACTTACTATCTTTTAAGAATCCAAAAATGAAATAAATTCACATTTAATCAATCCAAAATGCTTTAAAAGTAAGAGATAATAAAACAGGCCCCCATGAAGTAAATTTTCTTCTACTTTTAAAATTATTCTGAAAACCTTGTATTGGTTAGTCACACCTGTAATCCTATCTACTCGGGATAGCTACTCAGGAGCCTGGGATCTGTGGATAACCATTGGAGGTCAATCAGGACAAAAAAAATTCATGAAATTATTTTTCAAAATTTTTAATGACGCTGAGGAGAGGTCTGAGGGGTCCGGGCTGCACAGAGCGGCTGCCGGGCCCGGGCTGCAAGTAGAAGCCGCGGGGAACCACAGTCTCTGACTGGAGGAGTTCAGTTAAGAAGATGGCAGTGTTCACCCCAAGAAAGAAGAAGCAGAATTTTTTGAACTGTGACAGCCTGTTATCAGAAATATCATCACAGGAATTAATTTTGAACCTCACTGAAAGTCTATTTCCATCACCTACAAAAAAGTACACTTGTCAGAACGGTGATAAAAAAGAAGTCAGAGAACACTGCTTTCCTCAAGACCATTTGATTTCAAGTCCACACAAAACAACTACAAAAAACAGATTGCCATCTGTAGATCACAGCTCACCATTTAAATCTGCTGTGCCTACTATATCTTTTTACAACAAAGATAAATTGTACCTCAATCCTCTGGAGAGAAAGCTGATAAGAGATAGTAGATCTTGTCTGCAGACTAATGGTGAAGATAAACTTATTCCCATTATAACTGAAAAATTGCAGGGAAAACCAATCTCTATCAAAAAGAAGACCAAAAATATATGAAAAAGTTTAACTGTTAAGTGTCAATGCAGTTATACACACATCAAGGAAGTGTCAACAGATTCTAGAAATTCCAAGCAAAATCAAATGTCAAATAAACCTGTTGTAAAGAAAGAATATAATTGTTACCTAGCTGAAAGTAATCCAAATACTCCTCGGGTTCTAAGCCAAAAGGTAAAACCACAGGTTACACTCCAAGGTGGAGCCGCATTTTTTATTAGTAGGAAAAAAATGTCTCTTAAAACATTGTCACCAGAAGATACACCATCACTAGGAGTCACATACAAAAATAAACCAGAAACAACTGGAGATTCTGATTCACAGGTTATATGTAAGAGAAAAACTTTTGTGGAGAATCAAATGTCAAAATGCTCATTACTAGAAAAGAATGTTGAACTACAACATTCAAGAAGTAGAAACAAAGAAGAATTAATAAAAGATTCATTTGGTGCAGTAGTTTCTTCAAAGGAATATAAACTTGATAAAGATAACAATTTTCCTTCAGAGAATTCTGTTGAAAACATGACAATTTCTCCTGAGTCCACTGTCTACCCCATCTTCAATGTGTCTTCAGTCAATGCAAAAAGATCTACAGCTGAAGAACAGATTTCTTTGGGATCCATGAGTGGTACTAACTTCTTGAAACAGGCTCAGAAAAATATGAACATGAAAGATACAAATAAAGAAACAAAAGACCAGCTCATCATTGATGCAGGTCAAAAACATTTTGGGACTATTATATATAAGTCTTGTGGCATGATCTATTCTGCTGCCAACCCTGAAGATGAACTGCAACATGCCCAATACCACCAGAGATTCCTGGAAAAAAGAGAGAGTGGTTGCGGAGTTTTGGGATGGAAAGATTGTGTTGATCCTGCCTCATGATCCAAGTTACGCTCTGAGAAAGGTAGAAGATGTAAAAGAACTTGTGGGTCATGAGTTGGGTTTCCAGCAAGTCATTCCCAAATGTTCAAACAAAACTAAAACTTTTCTCTTTGTATCTGATGAAAAGAGAGTAGTTGGCTGTTTAATTGCAGAACCTATCAAACAGGCCTTCCGAGTCTTGTCTGAACCATCTGGCCCAGAATCTTCAAACTCTAAAGAAAGTTTTAGAGCTTGGCAGTGTTCAAATGCATCAGAACCTGCAGTCTGTGGGATAAGCAGAATCTGTTTTCAGACTGAAAAGAAGAAAGCACATTGCAAGACGACTGGTAGACACTGTCAGGAATTGCTTCATGTTTGGCTGTTTTCTCAGCACTAACGAAATAGCATTTTCTGACCCAACACCAGATGGCAAATTTTTTGCAACCAAATACTGCAACACCCCTAATTTCCTTGTATACAATTTTAATAGTTAAAGCCAATTTTAATGATAAAACTGATGGTGACATGGCAAAGTTCAGATAGTTCATCATTTGACATTAGCTAACATCAAAATAAACAATTGACTCATGTATCCCCACCAAACTTTGTACCCTGAGTTAGAAAGTCAGAATACATTCCCTGGAAACCATCTAAACTTCCCAGAAAGAGAAAAGTGCCTGGATAATACTGAATAGCACTCGGGTTCTTTATTATGAACCATTATAACTGTAAGTAGAAATTACTTACTTCCTGTATTCGAGCATTGATCAAGATAATTTCTACAGAAACAGGCTCACTTGTCTTTTGAGAACTGTTAAACTTTTAGGCTTCAAATATCTCTTGCCCATCAGAAGCCAAGAGGAAAATTAAATCTAAGTAAGTAATTTACTTATTTAGGTTTTCAAGCCAATTCCTCTCTTCCTGATACAGATCTATAGCTATATAATTGAAGGTATTTAGGGCCTTGAATTTCTAATTTATGGTAAGACATGGTAAGGAATGAGTAAAATATCCCAAATTCACTTATGTAGAACAGAATTTGGTAATTCAATGTTTTAATCTTGATGCAGATCAAATTGCCCAAATGGACACTTGCTTGAAATTTTAAGTTCTGTTCTGCACTATTCCCTTCATTTCTGTCAAATGAAAATGTTGGCGTGCTACATTAGGGTCTTGCCACTGGCCAATGTGGTCATTAACAGAACCAGATGCCCCAATGGATGAGATTGCTCGTTGAGAGACTTAACTTGCAAAGCAAAATGTATTTGAGCTGTTTTCATTCTCAGCCATATAACTAAAGGATTTCTTTTTAGGTTGTATTACTCTTCATCTGCCATCTTTATTTAATAGTAAACCTGGTTCCAAAGAGAATGTGAAAGTGTTAAAATGTTTGCAATTATGCCAAAACATCGTAATGCTATTTTCTGCACTGTTTTAAAATTCTTCTAAATGTTTTATTCAAAATTTCTATTAGCTTTATTTTTTTGGTTGAATGCTTTTGTGGTAAGATAATAAAAAGTATTCTTAAAAAAATTTAATGAACTAGCAAAGACTCAGGAAATAAAATATAGCTCATATAGTACCTCACCAACCTAGAGAGGAAAGGCCTAGCAAGTCCTTTAAGCCCTGATTTCAAACTCTGAGCAGGCCAACACACATGCATGCACATGCATTTGCATGCATGCATATTTTCCCTTCCCCTCCCCAAATTAGAGAAGCGTACATACAAGAGGCAGGTGCACCAACTTCAAATACAGAGAAAACAAGGGTTATAGCGTGGGGGAGGAACATACAAAGAAACAAAAATTCACATCGCACATTATAAGTACGTTAGAAACAATAGCAAGAAACAAAAAACTACTTGTTTCCCTATCATGGGGTTCAATTCCCTTAACATCATCATATCTGTTCATATGCACATAGCTTTTGACCTTGTCTGCTTACCCCAGACATATATTCGTTATTGAAAATAAGGGAAACCATGGGACCTGTTTCTTTGGACTTGGCTTTCTTCACTTAATAATTTTTTTTCCAAGTCTTTCCATTTCCTAACATATGGGGCAATGTCATTCTTTCTGATGGAGGCATAGAATTCCCTTGTGTATATACATCACATTTTCTTGATCCATTCATGTAGTGGTGACAGCTGGGTTGGTTCCGTATCTTAGCTATGATAAATAATGCTGCAATAAACATAGTTGTGCTAGTAGTTTTAGTACGGTCTTGTTTGTGATCATTTAGGTAAATCCCCAAAAGTGGGACTGCTGGGTCAAAGGGGAGCTTTATGTGGAATCTTTTGAGGAACCTCCATAATGCTTTCCAAAGTGGTTGAAGAAGTTTACACTCCCACCAAGAATGCTGTATGGTTCCCTTGTGGACACATCCCCTCCAGCATCTGTTGTTGTAAAAATATGGAACGCTCCACGAATTTGCATGTCGTCCTTGCACAGGTGCCATGCTAATCTTCTCTGTATCGTTCCAATGTTAGTGTATGTGTGGCTGAATTGAGCACAAAATATTTTTTATACCAAAAGTGCAATTGGGGGGCTGAGAAGGTGGCTCAGTGGTAGAGCGCTTGCCTTAGATACATGAGGCCCTGGGTTCGATTCCTCAGCACCACATAAGCAAAAAGAAAAAAGCCAGCACTGTGGCTGAAGTGGTAGAGTGCTAGCTTTGAGCTGAGGAGCTGAGGGACAGCACCCAGGCCCAGAGTTCAGGGCCCATTACCAGACCCCCCCAAAAAAAACTGCAGTTGGATTTTATTAAACTAGACGATTCAACAAAAAGTAAGTTCAAATTGTCATGACATTTTAGAACCATATATTTCTTACATAAGCACACATTTAAGAATAAAATCAAGATTGACATGTCAAAAACAAAACAATTCCAGATATTTGTTGTTCAAGAAATGTGGAGGAGGAGGAATTCAATTATTCTATACAAGGCACCTGTCATAATGAACACTGCAGCAAGTGTTAAGGTTTGTTAAAAGTTTTAATTTTTTTTTTTGTTTTTTTTTGGGTCCGGTCGTGGGGCTTGAACTCTGGGCCTGGGCGCTGTCCCTCAGCTCTTCAGCTCAAGGCTAGCACTCTACCACTCAAGCCACAGTGCCACTTCCGGCTTTTTTCTTTTTGCTTATGTGGTGCTGAGGAATCGAACTCAGGGCCTCCGGCTTGCAAGGCAAGCACTTTACCACTGAGCCACCTTCCCAGCCCAATGTTTTAAATATATTTAATTTTGGGAATTTGTTTATATATGCCAAAATTAGGACTGTTTGGCAGGTATAAAACTTTTCCATAAAGTATTTAAGATTTATGGTAGCAGACATATACTACTAAGTATATACATTTCAGAGTTTTGAGAAACTTTATTAATGAGAATTTGCAAAGTTTTTGTGTAAAGAAGAAGAATGAAGAGTTAACACTTTCTTAACTACACAGTCTGTTAAAACTTTAGGGCTTCCTTAGTTTATAGGTTAACAAGGAAATATGATGATATAAGCCATAAACAAATAATGAGAAGAGCCATAAATGTAATCTTAGTGGGTAGCTTTAAAGACTACTCATATTCTATAAAACTCTTGTTGAACATCACAACTTCAGTCAGTGTTAAATGTACAGAATTATGAGAAAATAGTAAAATCTAATATGTAGTATACTTCAAATAGTGAAAACAGTGATAATTGTTTTGTTTTTTATTTTATTAATTATTAACATTTAATTATTGTTTTTCTTTATTTGTAGCATTGTTTTACTTGTTGAAATATAGTACAACTCTTTTTTTTGGGGGGGGGGTCCGATCGTGGGGCCTGAACTCTGGGCCTGGGCGCTGTCCCTCAGCTCTTCAGCTCAAGGCTAGCGCTCTACCATTTGAGCCACAGCGCCACTTATGGCTTTTTTCTTTTTGCAAGCGCTCTACCGCTGAGCCACCTTCCCAGCCCTAGTACAACTTTTTGTAAGTCATCATTAGGAGGTACTTTGAGAAGGTTACTTGCATGGCCAAACCAATTTTTATAGGTGCATGTTAATTTACAAAAAGGAAAATTAGGAACAAAATATTTATTTAAAAAATTATCAAATAGAGTCTGAGTCAGGAGTGTTGATAAATGTCCACACCTAAAATTTTAGCCCTCGGCTGAAGCAGCTGTATTACAGAGTTGAGGCCAAAAAAGTGATAGACTGTGTTTTTTTCTTTATTTTTATTTTGTTGCTCATGAGGCATGAACTCTGGGGCCTGGGTGCTGTCCCTCAGTTCAAGGCTAGGGCTAGCACTTGAACCACTATACCACTTCCATCTTTTTTTGCTTATGTGGTGCTGAGGAATCAAACCCTGGGGCTGGCGCATGCAAGGCAAGCACTCTACCACTGAACCACCTTCCCAGCACCTGAGAAACTGTGTTTTAAAAAATCATCTAAACAACATTTGCTTTCTGCTTTGGGTTATATAATGAAAGATATAAATATATTTTTATATTTTTGTGAATTGTACTTCTAAATTTATACTAACTTCAGCCACTTTATCCTTTTTAAAGTCATGAAATATCTCTGAGAGTTTGCTTCTGTGAAGATTGTTTTTGCATTTATAATTTCTTCTGAGTTATTTTTATTTTTATCGAAATAACTTTATATTTCACGTTGATTTGTTATCATATATCAAATACCTTCAAATGTACACATAGAGTCTAAAGATAGCAGTATGAATATTCTCATACAGCTCTTGTTTGTCTGTTATGCACTTCTAGTATTGTGATATTTCTCTCTCTCTTTCACTCTCTCCCATTTCCTCTCTTTCTCTTTCATGCTCCATGTCTGGTACTTAGAATTTCGGCTGGTCTACTACTATCCTTCAGGATCCACTAGTTTTGTGGGAACATGATAGCGACCATCAGTTACCCTTGCATTCTTTAAGAGTTATAAGAGTGACTTGATATTATTCTTTGCCATTCTAAATGGCAAAACAGCAGATCTAGGAATTCCTTTTCACTTTTACTATTATAATTTTTATCTCATAGGAATCATTGGGATGGATAAGATACTTTTAACCTGTTACCTAAAAGTTTTTTTCTTTTACAAACAACCTTTTTCTTTTATTATCAGTTAGTAAATACATATAACGAAAACAAAGCTATCCTATGGAAAGTGGACCGAAGTTGCTCACAGGGATGACAAACAAAGGAATGTGGGAAGTGAGTACAAGGGATGCCCATCATAGAACACAGATCCTAGGAGCAATTTATCAGGTACACTTTGTGAGAAAGACAATGTGCTGGGAACTATAGATTAAATCACTGAACAACTGATATATATACGCACATATATTTGTATATGAATATTTATTCACATATGCATACATGTGTGTATATGCCCTTATATATGTACACATGTATGTTACTATACACACAAATACACACGTACCTGTACACATGTATACATGCACACATGGAGAAAGACACATAGATACAGCCAACACAAGTTTCACTAGTTGTTGAATATGCTTAAATGGAATGCTTGGAACAAAGTATGTTGAAGACGTATTTGTCTCTAAGAGTTTTTTTACCACTCCTCTTATCTCTTAAAACTGGTACGTTTAGAGAGATTCCACTTGCAAAATGCAGTACAAGTGATAGCAAATCACTCAGAAGTAAAGGTCATATGGTGTTTCCTTGCTCCCCACAGAATGCTTGCTCTTGTAGAAACTCTCAACAAAGTAGCAGGAGAATCCCCTGGTAAAGAATAAAGTTATAAGGCTTTAAATGGCATCCTTACTTGAGCTCTTTTACAACAGCCAGCATGAATTCCTAAGCAGAAGAGTGAATCCTCAGGAGACTGGATTCTACATATGCATTTAACCAACCCATGTGAAAAGTCCTATGTGAGAAATGCTGACTGAGGTCTTGCTGATTTCCTGGCCAAGAAAAAAAGAAAATATTTTTAATGTTTTAAAGTTTGAAAATAATTTGTAACCTGTCAATAAATGTGTAGAAACAATTATACCAAGTAACAAAAAATGATGGTGTTTCGTTTATGTGCTCTTGGCCTTGGTGAGTGATTTTAGGTGTGTCTACACAAGTAGAATCAGGACACACACACGCACGCACACACACACACACACACACGCCCCAGCATCCCCACCCACACAGGTCATGAATGGCAAACCCCTATCGCACAGAGAGACAGACAGACAAAACACACCGGGTGTGGAGAGAGACCACAAATGAAAAACAAAAACAAAACAAGTAGAATCAGCATAAATCAAGCAGCACTTCTTCATTTAAGATAGAAGGAAAGGAAGCCAGGCGCTGGTGGCTCACGCCTGTAATCCTAGCTACTCAGGAGGCTGAGATCTGAGGATCGTGGTTCAAAGCCAGCCCAGGCAGGAGAGACCGTGAGACTCCTATCTCCAATAAACCACCAGAAAACCGGAAGTGGCGCTGTAGCTCAAGTGGTAGAGCGCTCGCCTTGAGCTGAAGAGCTGCGGGACAGCGCCCAGGCCCAGAGTTCAAGCCCCACGACCTACAAAAAGAAAAGAAAAGAAAAGATATAAGGAAAGGATACAGGTTGACACTTTTGAACAATGAGATGTACACCCCTATCAAGGGGTGGAGGGTGAATGGGGAAGTTGGGGAGGTGTGAAGGAAAGGTATGGTAGAGGAAAAACAAATGAGTGGGTAACAATGCTCAATAAGAAATGTTATCATTATCTTACTTAGGTAACTGTAACCCTTCTGTACAGTATATTTACAATAAAAATATATATTAAAAAGATATAGGGAAACTTCTGTACTTATAGGAAGTTGTATTTATCACTCAAAATCAGTAAGGTATTGGTTTTAGGACCACAGGTATATGAAAACTTTGGATACTCAAATTCTCTACATAAACACAGCATATTATTTACTTTAGAATCTGCCCACAAGCTAGTGCAGAGTAATTGTTATGAAAATTTTTACTACATTCTAGGTTTGTAATGAAACATAAAAATGTATGCACTATCAACAGATACAAATTTTTTCAGATAAATTTTGTCTTCAATTTGTGGGTGGAATTGGGAGAACAATTTTGAAAAGCACAAATTTCATCACCAAGACCAGTCAGCATCATTGAATAGTATGGAACTCCAAGGAGAAATATTGAGTTGAGACATTATCAGAAAATGTAACCAAGCAAGGACTTTTTAGAAATGCAGCTGCTAGATTTTCATGGAGAGCTTTCATAACACTTTGTGAAGCACAAATCAGAACCTCACTGAAGTGTAGATGCTTTTCCCTCTCCTTCCAGTCATGGTCAGTCATTATCAATCAACATATAGCTAATCTTGAATAATCCTCTAATAACAAAATGTTGATGGAGTGTTTATATGCAGAAAACCTGGGAAGGCTAACTTTTTCCAATTAGGACATTCTGTATTCTATGACCCAGCAGAGAGTAAACTAGGTAAGCATCCATTTACAGCCTTCTGATTAATTCTGATTCTGCCCACATCAGTTATCTATCCATACCTGTGCCTGAGCGAGAGGATTTTAAAAGAATTTAGTGATTTAAAATTTAAACTTAAATATGGAATGAAATTTGTTCCAATGCATTATGTTAAGATATGTAGAAACAACTGGGAAACCTAAAGGTCTATAAGATTTATTTTTATTGAAAGTGCAGTAATATTGAAATATGGTTCTCTACAGTTTAAGCAATTTGCAGCAGACTTGATACTTATTAAATTTTGTATATTGAAAGGAACACAAGCCTCAACAATATGTCAATACTATCCTCTTATTTATCTCTAAAGGTTTATGCTTCTGGTCTCTTAATATTAAAACTTCAAAAAATTATCTTTAGCAAGTTGTGCAAACGGGTTTCGCTTCATCATGTCAGTGTTGAATAGAGTGTATGTGCATTTCAATGTTCAGTGCATTTGGATCATTGTCAATCTTTCCATTTTTCTTCCTTCCTTTACCCCAACCCCACTTATCCCTTCAAGTTTCCTACTTATATTCTTACATATGTACATTGAGTGTTATGACTGTATTAGTCCACCATTTCCCTCTCCATCCTTCTACTTCCTTTAAGCCTAGATCCCCTTTTAAGACTTGTTTCAACTTCATGGTGTTTTGTTAAATATCTCTACCTTGGCATTTGGCTATGGGCTTGCCACATCCTCTCTTCCATGTTTGACCACATAAATGAATATATTTCTCCACATTTCTAATCTCTGAATGGCTGGGATAGGTATATTTTACTATTCACCTTCTGTCTTAAATTTAGAATTGCACCTTCAGGGCCATCCTAGAGATCTTTTTTCTTCTCTAAACACTGAAGATGGAAAGGAAATAATTTCCATGCTCTCAGCATTATGCTATCCATCATGAATTTCCATCGCTTATCACTTCAGCAGTCTATGTTTAGGGACAATCTTCAATTTCTGATGATAGGAGCACGAGTCAGTTTTAATTATGCAGATTCCACTATGTAGTGAGCCCTGTAGTCTTCTAAATTTTCAATAAATTTCGAGTAAATTTTTATTAATAATTTAAAAAGTTTTATTTCAGTATTTGAAATGCTGCCCCAATTATATTAAAAGTTTCACAATAAGTTAGACTGAACTTTTCCCCCCATTTTCGCCACTAGTTCAGGTTAAATCTCCTTTGGCTTTATTGTTTGAGAGACCAAGGGATGAGGGTAAACAGAGAGATGATCATTACTCAGATATCTCCTTCCTCTTCTGTTTCTGCTATTCTCGTTGAGAGAAAGACTGTAGCAGGGAACAAGAGTGATGCTTGACTTCACCATATAAGGGAGCATTCCTGGCATGTCAATGATTGTTTCTCAGAATAACTTAAACTGCTTACTCTTGCCTTCTCTGTAACAGTAACCTAACTGTGGCTTCCTTGGTGCAGGAGGAAGCACACTAACAGGTTACTACCTGGAAACTGGTATTTTATATCTCAGCTTACTACCAAAAATATAAAGCTTTGGCTACATAAATGCAATGGTACTGATTGTTCAACAATACCTTAGTGAGCAGTAGACAATTCTACTCAGCTACCCTCTCCTCTCATATCCTCCCTTTCACTCCCCTCCACTCATTTACCCTCCCATCCCTTCTTTCTTTGTGTCTCTCTCCTCCATATTAATCTCTATCTTCTCTCTTTTTCTTTTCCAGTAGCAAGTGATTTGGTTTATCAGACAACACATAAATAATTGAACAAATATTTATTTCTCCTCTTTTTGTGATTATTTATTCTTAAGAAGTGAGTTCTAGCACAGCACCAGTGGCTTACACCTAGATACTCAGTAGGTTCAAATCTGACAATTGCAATTCCAAGCTATTTTAAGTAGATAAAGCTAAGAGATTATTTTTTTGCACTTGTGGTAAAAGGAAGATGTGAAGGTGTGGCTCAGGTGGTATAGAGCAAACATTGAGAATTAAAGCCCAGATAGAGCTCAAGGCCAGGAGTTCAAACCCCATTGCCAGCACAATGTTAAAAAAAAAAAAAAACAACTGAGTCCTTTGTTTTAGAAGGGATATTTCTCCAAAAATTCATACCCAGGACAATTCTCAAGGTCCAAGACTCTTTGTAAGGTTCTTTCACATCTTAAACGGATTCCTCTGCTTGATTCACATTATGGAAAATAGGAGTCACACTTCACATTAAAAAGTATGTGCATTGCTGAACAGTTCTTCCCATTTTTAATGTAAAGGAAGCATGACAGGAATTCACCCCACTTGGGAGTTAGGTTTGACTCACTGACAGACTTTTGCAAGTAAATGAAGGTCTGTTTACATGTAAAGAAGTCTATACAGATGGTTTTCTAGGAGAGAGAACAAGGTAGCTGTTGTCCAAGTTTGAATCAGAGTAAGTTTATTCCTATGATATGGTAAAGAGAAGCTCATCTCATAGAACACTATGCAGACAGTAATTTCAAAAGGATTAAAAACCCATGTCTATGTTGTGAACAGCCAAGTTTTCACAAACAAAAAACAGTTTCCTGAGCCATGAAAATATAAGTTAGAGCAAAGGGAACTTTGTTAAATATAGTTAATGACTAAGTGACATGTGTAAAAGAGTTCTGTAATCACAACTAAACTATAAATTTTTCATCATGTCCCTAGCAAGAATCTCTAAGATAGGCCTGCCTAAATCTGTCATAGAGGACTAGGTTCATGCAATTGTCAGTTTTGTTTAGGGTCCAATATCTTCTACAGTTGCTTGGGTTGCAAACTGCTCACACCACATGCAGTGTCTGGAAAAACGTCCTGTCTTGCTAGGCACCTAAGGGATTTTTGTGCCACTGTGAATATTTATCGTTTTTCTTCTTATAATTATACCTGTCAGTGTGAAGTCATTCCATGGTAACAATAATAGTTTCTGTACCCTGTGTTCCACTAACAAATCTCAGATGTGAATATAGCCAGGAGCCCGTGGCTCATGCCTATAATCCTAGCTACTGAGGAGGCTGAGCTCTGAGGGTCACAGTTCAATGCCAGCCCAGGCAGGAAATTCCATAAGATTCTTATCTCCAATAAACCACCAGAAAACTGGAATTGGCACTATGTCTCAAGTGGTAGAGATCTTGCCTTGGTCTGAAGAGCACAGGGACAGCACTCAAGCCCAGAGTTCAAGCCCCACGACTGACCAAAAAATAAAAGTGTGTATATATATATATATATATATATATATGTATATATATATATGTATGTATGTATATATACATATATACATACATATATATATAAATGATGAGATGAATTACATTTAAATATAAGTCAATATTTATGGTACACATTTAAAGTATCACTATATATGATATATTTATAATATATACATATATTTATGTATAAGATCATATTATATCTATGTTTATAAATACATTTGTAATTAATATCCAAAGAATACATCTGAAGATTTTGGGGAAAATGTAGAGTGTCTAAAGGCTTACTACTGACCCATCATACTTTCAATCATTTTTTCCACTTATTACAATGTCTGGAGTAATAAGACAATGATTATTTCATTCCTTACGATTTTGGATTAGAAACATCTACTTACTTGGTATGAAACCTACCAAAATATGATCTTGAAATCACACACCACAAACTGGACATATACATCAATTTAGCAACTTACAGGTCTCAAACTTTTATTTGAAACCTGTATCAGTTTCCTTCGAGTCAGCTACATATACAAACATGCCTAGATTTTCATCCTCACATACATCCTCATACTCACATGACATAGTAAATGTAACACTGTAGTAAAAAATATTATAGGTACTGAAAAAAACACCTTTGCAAAAGTAATTAAATTTTATTTTTTAAATTCAATGCACTATTGAAATACTGATGAAAGAGCAGCTGAGAGGATGTTTCAAGTACGAGAGTGCCTGCCTAAAGAGCATGTTTCTCATTCCAAGCATCATTATTTACATCCTTCCTTCTCCCACCTAAAAAAATTAGTAACTACAGAATTAAACTACATGTTCCATAATCACTCATTGAAAATAGAAATTGTAATATATTACACATATACACAATGATATACTATTTAGCCACACATAATTATGAAATCATATCATATTCAAGAAAATAGATAGAACTTTGGACCGTAGTATGGAGGTTCCTCAAAAGACTCCACATAGAGCTCCCCTATGACACAGCAATGCCACTTTTGAGTATTTACCCAAATGTTTACAAACAAGACCACACTAAAGCTGCCAGCACGATTATGTTTATTGCAGCATTAATTACTATAGCTAAGATATGGAACCAACCCAGGTGCCCCTCAGTAGATGAATGGATCAAGAAAATGTGGTATATATACACAATGAAATTCTATGCATCCATTAGAAAGAATGACATTGCCCCATTTGTTAGGAAATGGAAAGACTTGGAAAAAATTATATTAAGTGAAGTAAGCCAGGCCCAAAGAAACATAGGTCCCATGGTTTCCCTTATTTGCAATAACTAGTATATGTCTGAGTCAAGCAGAAAAGGTCAGATAAGGTGATGTTAGGGAAATGAACCCTAAGATATGTATTAAAATGTTTTTTTTTCTTTCATGTGATTGTTTCTATCACATTTATAAGATTATTTCTTTGTTGCTTTGAATGTCCATTCCCTATGGCATAACCCCTGCTTTCACTGTATTTGTTGTCGGTATAATTTGTGGAGGGGAAGGGGAAAAACAAGTCGTTTAAATAGGGATACATGTGGACCCATTGCAACAATGAGATGTACAAGTCGTTATGTCGAAAACGAACTTTACAACTTTCGTGCAGGGTGGGGGGTCGGGGAGGATTGGGTAGATGGGCTGGGAAGGATGGGAAGGGATGGGAAGGGGAAACAATGGAGGAGGCTACAATGCTTGATAAGAAATGTACTCATTATCTTGTCCATGTAATTGTAACCCCTCTGTACAGTATTTTCACAATAAAAAAAAGAAAATAGAACTGGAAACATTCATGTTAAAGAAATAAGCCATACTGTAAAAAACAAATACTAGATTTCTCATATGCAGACTCTAGACAAAGAAAATAAAATGAATAACCCAGGTGTAAAAGATAGAACTGATTTAATTTGGAAAAAAGTAAGAGAGGAGATGAAGAGAAATACTGTGGAGTAAATATGTTCAAATATTTCATATATTAGTATGACATAATAAAACATAAGTATAAAACTAGGTTAATGAAATTAATAAAAGGAATAAAATTTAGCAAGCTACATTATATGGACATATGTGTATAACACAATATAATACTGTGTAAAATTAATATTTGCTAATAAAGAGGCAAAAATTCATTCCAGTTGTTATAGAGTCATGTGTTTATTTCCATTTTTTGCTCAGATATTTCCCTGACAAAGTAAAAGGAGAAATAGGTTTTGTTCCTTTAGAAAGACAATGTTGTCCAATTAGCATTAAATTATTATAGTTAATTACTGTCAATGTGAAATTGTTCAACTTAATTATTATATTAGAATAGTTCCAATGCACTCTTCAAAATATTATCCCATAGGCATATACTTTTTTCTATTCATTGAATACGTTTTCTTTAATTAGCATATACCATTTTCTGAATGTAGCTTGGTTTATGCAACTAGGATATGTTATACTTGACCAGGAAATCAATTATTCAAACAGTTTTATCAAAAATTCTTATAACAAAATAAAGAGGTAAATCCAAAGTATGTATATTTGAAGACAATACTTGTTTAGCCCTCTTCTCACATTCCCCATTTCCTTCTTGAGAATAATACACATTGTAAGGAAATGCTTATTTTAGAGAAATAGGTTGACTTTAGTCCAATGAGTTACTCTATGCTGCATTTTTGTTTACATTATATCCAAAAAAAACTAAATTCTTACCTTATCATTTTCCTTAGACTTTATATTCAGGTTTAAGCTCTGATGGGTGACAGATAAAGATATAAACATTTTTTAACAGTGGCTAAATTTAGGCTGAGGAATCTATTTACAACTATACTCATGCAGATAGGCTTCATCAGTGCTGAGACCACGATATCAAAATGTTAACCCAAGGTTTCAGCAGTCCCTGAGCACCCTGAGCATCCCACCCCAAAGAAGATGTCACTGCCATCCTCGGACCAAGTGTAGATAAAACTCAGGACATCTTACACATCTGGAATGGCTCATAACACATCTTGGCATTTCCTAAATGTACACACCACTATGCAGAAAACTCACCTACCTTATTTTTGGTTGTCGGTCATGGGGTTTGAACTCTAGGCCTGCACGCAGTCCCTCAGCTCTTCAGCTGAAGGTGGGTGCTCTACCACTGGAGCCACAGCACGACTTCTGGCTTTCTGGTGGTTCACTGGAGATAAAGTCTCAGAGATTTTCCTGCCCAAGCTGGCTTTGAACCGCAATCCTCAGATCTCAGCCTCCTGAGTAGCTAGGATGACACTTGTGAGCCAGCGGCAACGACAGGCTTCAGCCACCTTCTTAGACCCAAGTAAACCCAACTCGTCAGGCCACAAACCACATGCAACCCTTCAATTCAGACTTTGTAACCAGCATCCAAACCATTCTTCCATGGATAGAGAGCATATAGTTGACACTACCTTCCCACCCCTGCTCCCATTCACCCACTCGCTACCTGCCACAAGCCACAACCTCTGGAGTTCTTAGTAAGGAACCACACACCCTACTATGGCTTCACACTGGGGCAAACCTGGGGAGTTATTAGAAATGTCTGTACAGTGAGGCCAGCATCTGGTCTCCCAACCACAGCAACGCCACTACTTCACCATCTCTTGCAAACAAGGAAGGGGTGTCTTTCTTTCTTGTTTGTTTTTTTTTGTTTTTTGTTTTGGTTTTGGTTTTGGTTGAGAGGCTTGAACTCAGGGCTTGGGTACTGTCCCTGATATTGATTTTTCCTCAAGGCCAGTGCTCTACCACTTGAGCCACAGTGCCACTTCTGGTTGGAGATTGGAGATAAGGCTCTCGTGGGACTTTCCTGCCTGGGCTGGGAAATGAGATCCTCTGGATCTCAGCCTCCCTAGTGGCCAGGATGACAGGTGTGGGATGACAGGGGTGAGCAACTGGCTTAAGGTGTCTAGTCCTTCAGAATTTCCACCTAGTCCTCCTCTAGAAGCTACCACCTAGACACCCCTCTACCTCCCTCAGGGACAGCCAAGGGAGGCTCGGAATCTGGGTGGGGCCATGGGAATTAAAGGACCCCCTCCACATCACAAGCCCTCTCTACTCCCGTCTGTCTCCTCCAGATTGCTTGGTCTTCCAGGGCCAATCAGACCCACTAGGAGTTCTGGGGCCTGCCCTATATCCTCCTGCCCCACCCAACTGGTACCTGAGGACTTCTGGGGCTGCTCCATGTCCCGGTGGAAGATGTTAGGAGGGTTGCTGATAACCCGGCCTAGGGGCGCCCAGGGCAGAAGGAGAATCCAGCTCCCCTCTGTCAAAGGAGACACAAAGCACGGATGGATCTACTGAGAGCTTCAGGGCATAGCCACCCACCTGTCACCAAGGTCCCTGGGAGAACTGTTTTATGGTGACAGCCCTGGGGCCTGACATCGGGGCCCCAGCACTGTCCCCGACTTTCTTTGTCTCCAGGGGAGCGCTCTTTCACCTGAACCACAGTGCCACTTCCACCTTTTTCTGTGTATGCAGGACCTAGGAATCCAACCCATGCTTTCCTGCGAGCTTGATGAGCCCTCTACCTCTAATACACAATCCAAGCCCTGGATAGCTGTTCTTCTATGACCCCTCAGACCTGTCTCAAGACAGTCTCCAACATCTATACCAAGTCACACATCTATACCGAGTCTCTCACCAGCAGTCCTGGCTGGAAATCAACATGCTCTGCTGTGTTGTCCATCACATCCAGCACCTTTGTTCTCCGTGCTTCCTGTCAGATCCTCCTTGTTAAGCAAGACCCCCTTTTCAAGTGCTGCCTTCAAAAAGACCATTCTGATGACTTTGGCAGAGCTGGAGCCTCTCTGCTCTGCAGGCTGCTGGCCTTGTCAGGCTCTGCCTTCCAGCCAATGTGGGTTGACAGTGAACGAAGGGAAAGGCCTGGATTCCACCCCAGGATTTCTGAAGGCCATGATACACCACCCAGGGACAGGTGTTGTATCACACTCCATGAGAGGGGACTTGAGGCCCTGGCAATCTGTGGGCAACAAGATGGGGCCATTTCTTCGTGTGGGCTTGAACTGAGGATCTGGGAGCTGTTTCTCTGAGTTTTATTATTCAAGGCTGGTGCTCTACCACTTGAGCCACAACTCCACCTCTAGCTTTTTGGTGGTTCCATGGAGACTAGAGTTTCATGGGCTTTCCAGCTTATCGCTGGCTTCAAACTGTGATCCTCAGATCTCAGTCTCCAGAGTAGCTAGGATAACAGGCATAAGCCTGAATTCCAGGTGATGGGCACCAAAGGCTTTTTGTTGTTGTTGTTCCGTTTATCTCCTGTCATCTAGCAAGCCCAAGTTAAAATAATCAGTTACAGGGGATCAAAATTCTCTCCTATGTCAGTTAATCCAAGGAGATCAAGTGTCTTTGGAAAAGGCTAGTCTGAGTTGGCTTAGGGGTGTTTGTGTTTGTGTGTGTGTGTGTGTGTGTGTGTGTGTGTGTGTGTGTGTGTGTGTGTGTGTGTGTGTGTGTGTATAAGTGTCTGGGATACCTACCCTCATCTCTGCGGTGCCTCATCCTCCCACAGGGAGTGCATCCAGGATCCTGACCCCAAGGAAGGTGGGTGGGGGAAGGTACCTAAGGTCACATCCAGGGTGATGATCCAAATTCTGTCCTGCAACCTAAGCCTGGACAGATAAAGGAGAGGAGAGGTTTAGGGGAACATCAAGGGAAGCCCCTTACCGTTTGCTACAAGTACAAGCAGAAAACTACATCCATCTTTCTTGGAAGTCAGATAAAAGGTGTACACTGTTCATTTATTTTATGATTGTGTTAGACTTAGGACTTGGATTCAGGGTTTGGGTGTTATCCCTGAGCTTCTTTTGTTCAAGGCTGAGGCTCCACCACTTGAGCCACAGCACACCTGGCTTGTGTGTGGGTTTGGGGAGGAAGGTAGTTTATGGGAGATAAGAATCTCCTAGACTTTCCTGCCCGGCCTGGCTCTGAGTCATGACCATCAGACCTCAGCCTCCTGAAGACCAAGGATTATGGATGGGAGCCATGAGCCTCTGACCGCCACCATCCATTTATAATCCCTTAGGCCCAGGGCCAGGTCACCCACACTACACATCCTTGTTGGGAGTAGGAAGCAGACATGTGTATGTTTGATACTTCAACAGCCTACCTATTTTTGAGCATTGCTCTGGGTCAGTCTGATGCGAGTTCCTCCTTATCCACACCAATGACTTGGCTCTGTCACAAGAACAAATGTCCTCCGGGAGGTGTCAGGTCTGGGGTCTTTCCTCTGTACCCCACACCCCTAACCAAAACTACACTCCCCAGCAAAGGGTAGTAGACACAGAGTGTTTTCAGTGTCTTATAGCCAGGCCCTGACCAGATAGGTGGGGATATGGGTCAGAGTCCCGGGATTGTGCTGGGCAGGGGGACAAGGCAACATCTCCTCATCCACTTTCCTTCAACGGTGTAGCAGAGGGATGTGGAGAAGGACTCACAGGATGGACAATGAATAACCAACACAATCTAGCCAGGGCACAGAGGGGCTTACCTCATGAAGCTAGTTCAACAGGCTGAGTGAAACAGCTCCTGACCCTCAGCCCACCTCCAGAATGAGAGGACCACCTTGGGTTCCAGCCACATTGGGATGCTGGGCCACCTACTCTAGTACCTATTCAACCAGTTCCTGAGAGAGAAAGAGAGAAGGATAGAGAGAGAGGGAAAGAGGGGAGAGAAAGAAAGAGAGGGAGAGAGGAGAGGGGGAGAGAGGAGAGGGGAAGAGAGGAGAGGGGGAGAGAGGGGGGTGAGAGAGAGAGAGAGAGAGAAAGAGGAAGAGAGGGCCAGAATTACACTTAAGCCAGGTGCTGGTGGCTCAGGCCTATAATCCTAACTATACAGGAGGCTGAGATGTGAAGATCATGGTTCATAGCTGGCCTAGGCAGGAATGCCTGGGAGACTCTTATACTCAAAGAGCCAACAGAAAACCAGAAGTGATGCTGTGGCTCATGTGGTAGAGCACTAGCCTTGATCTAAGGAGCTCAGGCACAGCATCCAGGCCTCGAATTCAAGCCTCACAAATGACAAATTGGACTTCTCACCACAAGAAGTGGACTGAATAACACCCACTGTCCTAGGAAGTATGGCAGAGAAGTCAGGCCGAGCTTCCTCTCAGCTGGGGGTCATGAGTAGGTCACCTGGCTTCTCCATGACTCATTTTCCCCAGCTGCAAGACCGAATACAGTGAAGGATCCCCTTCCTCATAGGGATAGGTTAATGATGAAAGACAGCCATGTTTTGTTTCATAATCCCACACCTGTTGTATGATTAATAACAGACCCCATCTGAGCCCTTTCTGGGTAACTTCCTGTCATATGCTCACAAATTTTTGAGAACCATATCTGACAGCCACTCCCTCTGTGCCTGGCCCAGCTCTAGAGAGCCCTCTGTATTAGTCCCTTGTTTACTCACAACTGTCCCGTGAGGAGACTGAGGTCTTATGATCGGCATCCAACCCAGAGCTTCACCTGTGGTCAAGAATCGGCTGCCATGGACTAAGAGATTGGGACAATCCATCTAAAACGATAACTGAGTGGGGCACTAAATGTCTACCACACACACACACACACACACACACACCAACACACCTCCACCGTCCTTTGCAGGCAAAGATGTTTTACTTTCTTTCTTTTTGTTGGTTGTAGGGCTTGAACTCTGGGCCTGGGTGCTGTCCCTGATCTCTTCAGCTCAAGTCCAGCACTCTACTACTTGAGCCACAGCACCACTTCCGGTTTTCTGGTGCTTTATTGGAGGGAAGGGTCTGAGAGTCTTTCCTGCCCGAGCTGGCTTTGAACCATGATCCTAAGATCTCAGCTCCTGAGTACTTAGAATCACAGCCATGAGCCACTGGCACCCAGCCAAAGATGCTTTTCCATGCCTGTCATCCTATCCCCTCAGGAGACTGAGATCTGAGGACTGCAGTTGGATGCCACCCTTGGCAGCAAAGTCATTCAGAACTCTTATCTCCAATTAAACACCCAAAAACATTGCAAGTGGAGCTGTGGCTCAAATGGTAGAGTGCTAGCTTTGAGCATAAAACAAGGGATGGTACCCAGGCACTAGTTTTAAGCTTTTTCTAGCATAGACCCACCCAAGAAAAGGAAGCAGGTGAGCACACGGGAGCTCAAAGCTCACACATAATACTCAAGACTCACAGAATAGACCCCCATCCTGCTCTGACTCTCTAGATTCTATGTCCTAGATCATGGCAGTCTTAGATGGGACTGACCATGCGCCAAGTCAGGATGTTCAAGTACAATCTCATACTGAGGATCCCGTGACCTCATCAAAGACTCAAGATCTCTCACTGTCCTGCCTTGACACTGAGCAGTCAGGTGAGGTCTAGTTATCCAACCACAGAATATGGGAATGAAAGGATTGCTAAGCCAAGGGATGCAGACTGGAGGCTCTAGGTCCCTCTCTCTCAGGGAAGAGAAAAGGGTCCATCCATCCCAGGAATGTTTCTGGGTTGTGAGTATCCTCAAAGAAACAACCCTGCTCCGAGTCCACTGCCTCTGGTTTTCCCACTAGCCTCGACCTTCAGTCGGCCCTCTCTGAATCCCAATCTGCCATCTAGACTAAAGGCTGAGCCAGCAAAGAGACCCACCTCTACCTCTGAGGATGGCAGTCACGGGGCCTTAGAGTCCCCTAGAGGAAATCTGGGGGCAACACGGGTCTGACTCTCGCCCTCATTCCCTGGGTGTCCTGTTCCAGTGGCACGCTTACCTCTGTCTCTGGTCGAGGAATGAACACTGGGGGTGTCATCTTCAGATTGAGCCAGCAAAAGTCCCAGTCCCCAAGGATGTACTGCACAGGTATCCTGCAGCGGATGACATCCAGGTCATCAACGGTGAACCCAGAGTGCCAGGACTTTTAATAGGCATGTGGCTGGGTTGAAGGCTCTATCACTGATGGTCTAGGTTGTCAGGTGAGGTCATGGCTCCCATGGCCTGACACACTTGATCTGAGATTGTCCTCCCTCTTCATCTTCCTGCTTATCCCTTGCCTCAACCCTCTTGACACTCCCTCACCCTATACTTCCCTAGCCCTTGGACAGTTTCTTCTTATCTGACCAGAAAATAAACTCCGTGAGTCAGGGGAGATTGAAACTCCGTGACCTACCCAGAGCCCTAGGGTCTACCCGAGGCTGTTTCCCTCTGCAGTCAGCGACCACTCAGATCTTGGATGTCATGGAGTTGCTGATGTCATGAACGGGTCAGTGGCTTGGTCCTACATACAAGCTTTAGGTTCTGAAACTGTCCCCACAGAGATTATGAATGGTTGGCTCCCTTGATCCAGGGACTCCAAGGCTTGCATGCTCCCTTCTTCCTTCCTTTCCTCCTTTTCTCCCTCCATCCTTCCCTCCTCTCTTTCTTTTTCCTTTCTTTGTGTCAGAGCCTGGGTGCTGTCCCTGAGCCTTTGTACTCAAGGCCAACAGTCTACAGCTTGAGCCTACTTCTGGCATTTTCTTTTTGGTAGTTAGTTGGAGATAAGAGTCTTACAGGCTTTTCTGCCTGGACCTTAAGCCTCAATCCTCCTATCTCAGCCTCCGAAGTAGCTAGGATGACAGGTATGAGGCACCAACATCCAGCTCAAACCAAGATTTCTTCATGTGCTGTGGAACCAGCACTGGAACCTTTCATTGTGTATGACCCTCACCTCTTCCCCCCCCCAGGACCTGGCACACACTGTAACGGTTTGTTGGATAAATGAGCATCTGTCTATGACAATACTACAGAAAAGTCCCATCTAATTCAGGTAAACATCCTGGGTGGGGGTAAAGCCTGATGTAGCTCTCCAACAGTTCTCCCTCCTCCCTCTTCCCACCCTTCTGGTGCCACCGCACTTAACTGTTTTGGTTCCAAGGATGTGAGCCATGATGTACTCACTGTATTCTGGGGCCTCTGGGATGCCTATCTTCTCAAAGATCTCTGTCCAGCCACTGACCAGCTGTGTGGTACTCAATTCCCCATTCAGCTGTGAACAAGATTGCCCTGAGGCCAAAGCCTGGCTCAAGGGGCCTCCTCTCCACTCCCTGGGGCCAGACAGGATGGTCGACCATATCCTGCCCCCAAGTATCATGTTGCAGAGAAAGGATTCCTGAGGCATCCTGGGTCTCTGAATCTCCCAGAGTCCAGTACAGGTCTTGGGAATTGTCTCTGCTCACAGCTAGTAGGCTGCAGATGGCGAGGTCACAATCTCTGCTCCCTACGACATCCTCGACTGTAGTGATCACCCTAGAGAGAGCCAGAGGAGAATCGGCTGCTGCCAGAGAAAGGCAGTCAAGGCACAACGCTCACAGCAGGAGACCATCTGGCTTGGGAACTCTGCTTGTGCTGTTTGAATGTCATTGTTTGGTGGCTGAAATGGTCCATCTAATTTGACCCAGAATCCCAAGCATTAGTAGAAATTGCCAACTTCAAGGAAGAAACCCTGGAAAAGCTGGCATTTCACATGTCCCAATCAAACTTAAAGGGTTCCAAAGTCAGTAGTCCCCTTTTCCTTCAGACAGCCTACAGCAGGTTACAGAAAATGGCATTCAGAGAGCCTTAGCTAACTGCCATGTCCTGATCCCAAGTAGGCTCCAGCAGTGGAACACACTTGCCTACCATTGCCCAGCTGGAAACAGCCCAGGAGGGACACAGATTGGAGTCTGCAGGACTCCAGGGAGGACTACCCACCAGTGCACTGCCCTGGGAGGGAATCCACGCCACCATTGGGGGCCCAGAGCCCCCTGCCCAGATGTCCATGGACACCTTCAATGCCTTGGGTAAGATTCCCCTCTCATCCTAGGTCATGGTGAACTATCTGCCATGTCACACTGTTCATCAATTCCAAGACCTTCCTAGATTCACAGCCCCTGCCCTACTCCCCCCCATCTTGTTTCCTAATTATGTTTGCCAGACACATTCCTAACCTTGAATTAGCTCCAACTATACACACCAGAGCAGACTGTCTGGCTGGAAGAGTGCACCTGTGATCACAGTAGCCTCATGAGCCTTCTGGCTGAAGACAGAAGAGCAGGTGTCCACTCTGGTCTGTGGTTCACACAGGCCTCCTAGGGGAGACCCACGCAGGCCCAGCAGCTACTGTGGGCTGCAGGAAAGGGGAAGAAAGAGGTGGAAAGGAACATCTAATGAAACCTTCCCTAAAGGAGCCATGAAACGGTGAAAGAGAAAACAAAAATTATGGCTCGGCTCATACTGGGCATTAATGAAAAAAGAACAACAAATACACATGCACACAAATAAAATGCTTTTGCTCTTTTTAGACATGGTGACTGTACAATGAGAAAGATGATCTCTCTCTCTCTCTCCCTCTCTCTCTTTCTCTCTCTCTCTCTCTCTCTCTCTCTCTCTCTCTCTCTCTCTCTCTCTCTCACACACACACACACACACACACACACAGAGATTCAGAGCAGTGTCTCTTCTGAGTTTGTTGGTTTCTCATCTGGGCAATGTACTAGCTGGAGCACAGGGGTTCCCTTGTCAGAACCAGGGGATCTCACCCAAGGGGAACAATGCTCTAATAACACAGAACTACCCTGACTCTCCCTTTCTCCAGGGCCAGACCCTTCCCATTGGGAACAACTAACTTGACTCCCCATTCACCAAAACCCTAGGCTAGGACTCTAGGTGAAGGAGTCCCGAGACACGTGGCTCCTCAGAGCCTGGACAGAAAACAAAGCAGGGGGTCATGGTGCCTCCAGAGAGGTGTCTGACCTGGGGTGGGGGTGTTGTTGGGTACTTTGATGGGGTCCTAAAGGTTATATACATGGATGGACTCCATACTTCCAGCCTACATACTTCTGGGCGACTTGGCAGATTCTTGGGGAGGACAAGGAGACCAGATGGACTGGGAGCACTAGCAGAAGCTGGCAGAACTGGGAAATGTGATCACCCAGTCAGAACTGTTGACAGCTGGGGTTGGGGGTACAGGCCGGTTGTATGTGTGTCAGAGCAGGCATGTTTTTCTCCCAAATATCCACCTTCTATCTGACCCCAGTGCCCTCACCTCTCTAGTGGGCTCTTCTGGGAATGTCCTCAGGTGAAAGGGTGACTGAGCACAGAAGACAAGGGCTCACACAGCAAGGGGGTCTATCTTCTGCATCCAACACCCACCACTCACCATCAAAAGGGAAAAGAACCGAGAAGGCAGGTGTGGAGGTGCAGCTCCCCACCTCTGACTAAAGCCACCAGGTTCCCACCAGGGAGAGGAATGGGCAGATGCACAGCTGTGTGGCTCCCACTGCTCCGGGCCAAGGGCTCTGTGGTGCCCCCTCCTCCCCATCCCTGCAGCTCCCCTTTTCCTGGGACACTGGCCACTAGGGATGAGAGTGGTTCCCGTGTGGACACCCACCTCCAAACCCCACCCCTGGGGTGCATTTGTGGCAGAGCCAGGACAGACTGTGGGGCATGGGGGAGGCACAGGCAGGACTGGAGGGGGAGGTGAGAGGCAAGGTCCAGGTCCCTGAGTGTGAGGAATAAGGGTAAAGTGGGGGTGGAGTTTACGGGGGAGGAGGAGTCGTGGGGTGCAGGAGCACAGGTCAGCCACTCAAGTGTGCTGCTGTGAGAAGCTGTAGGCTGCGACTCTGGGTGTGCACCAGGAGTCTGAGGACCGAGGGCTGGAACCAAGTCAGGGCCACAAGCAGGCCAAGGGCGCACCAGCTCAACCAGGTGACTGCTAGAGGCTCCGCGGTTTTGAGCCAGCAGCACCATGTTTGAAATGCAGCACTGGTGCGTGGTGGGGCTGCAAGCAGCCTCTGCTCCTCCTCAGCCACCACCGCAGCCTCAGAGGCCTTCTAACCTGTGGCGGCCACTGCCTCTGCTGTGTTCCTCACAGAGGGACCTCAGACTCAGGGCCACCATGGCTGGGCGCCTCCCAGGGGCTGCTTGCGGCTATGTGCCTGCCTTGCAGCTCCCCGTGTTGTGCGCTCCTGGCCAGGACCCACACTATGTTCGGAGCAGCCGCCAGCCACTGAAACCTTTTCCACTGGTGCTTGTGCTTGTGCTCCCTCTTCTCACAGCTCTCTCTAGGCCCCACACTCCTCTCCTGGGCCACCCCGCACCTTCTGCGCACACCCCTGCCCCCTTGGGACCCTGGCCATTGCTGCCACCAAAGTGCGCTCCTGGACCCTGCCCCCTCCTCCCCTGGGTGCCGCCCCCCACCTCTGGCCACAAATTGCAGCCCTGACTGGACCCTGAGGCTTCTAGACTATGGCAATTGCAGCCTTACCTCAGCTCAGCACTACCCCCCACCCCCAGTACAGGCCCAGGGTATCGAATCTCCCCTCAAACCCACCACTGGAGGAGACTCTCCTCCATCCCCCTCCACTCCACACACCAAGCAGGTGCATGGTGACACTGGTGTGTATGTGTGTTTGTTTTTGTGTTTGTGTTGATGTGTGTGTGTGTGTGTGTGTGTGTGTGTGTGTGTGTGTGTGTTGGGGATAACCACCTCTCAAGGACTCAGAACATAGCACCCTTTAGGATGACTCATCACACAGCACACTTCCAAAATCAGCCCAAAGCACCCTGTGAAAATGACTCAGCACACAGCTCCCTTTGAAGTACTCAGCATGTAGTATGCTGGGTAGAGCACTCAGCACACAGTAACCTTTGAAGGAGGGAGTCCATAACCCACAATGTAAAGGACTCAGTGCATGGCACACTTTGAAAAACTCAGCACGTAGCACTCTTTCCCAGGGACTCATCACACCCTGTGTTGAAGCACGTTGTGTAAAACACCCAGTGCACAGCATCCTTCGAAAAACTCAGTACACAGAACAATCTTGAAGGACTCAGCATGGACAACACTGTGGAAGCACTCAGCACACAGCACCATTTGAAGGACAGTACAGAGCACCCTGTGTAAAGGACTCAGCACACAGCACTCAAAAAACTCACCTCATACCTCTCTTCGCAAGGGCTCAGGACATAGCAGGACCCTTTGTGATACATTAGCACACCACACCTTTTGAAGGACTCAGCATACAGTACATTGTGTAATGGACTCAGCACACAGCAACCTTTGAAAAACCCAAGACGGCCCACTATTCTCAGGGACCTAGCACATAGCACCCTTTGGGATGACTCAGCAAACAGCACCTTTTTGAGGACTCAGCACATAACTCCCATGAGGGAAGGACCCAGTAAATAGCACCTGGTGAAGGACTCAGCACATAGCTGTATGTCACAAGTTCAGCTGTCATTAGAATTAGGGTGCTTTCTTCAGTATCACCATTCTTCAGAAACACTTCACAAATCCTACTAGCTCACATTTAGACAGCCTGTGTTTTATGGGGGAACGTCAGCTTGTGGGCCCTGTCCCTGAGCTCTTTGGTTCAATGCTAGAGCTCTACCACTTGGAGGCACAGCTCCAATTTTGTTTTTTGGGTTGTTCTTTGACAGGTCTTATGGTGATAACTAAGGCCAAGTTGGGGTATCTGTGGGCAAAGGCTCTTAGCTCAGCCTGGAGCTGACCTCTCCCTTCCATGTGACCCTGGAAAGTCGGACCTCCTGGAGCTCTCTTGGGCCTAGGGTGGAACAGACCTGCTCTGGCATCAGCAATCAGGGTGATCAAAAGTCAGCTTGGCCCTGGTCACTTCCCCAAATTGAACTCTAGAGGATGATGGCACAGGGCCTCTTGTTCTGCGTGTGGCCACCAGGGGGCAGGAGTGGCCCACCATAGGGAAAGTACTTGTGAGTTGTGTTTACTCTTGCTTACCTAGGGCCCCCATCATGATTCAAAGCCACCCTGGAGAGGAAAGTCCTTGAGACTCTTACCTCAATTAACCATCGAAAAGCAAGTGGGTCTGTGGCTCAAATGGCACAGCACTAGCCTTCAGCAAGAAAACTCAGGGATAGAGCCTAGGCCCTGAGTTCACATACATACACACACACACACACACACACACACACACACACACACACACACACCACATACATGCAAAATCAGAGATCTCTACACTGCAGTATTTGGGTATTCTTACTTTGTCCCCATTGAGCATGGTGGCTGCTGGCCTAGGTGTTGGTGGATACATCACCTGGCATCTTCAGTTTTGAGGGAACAGAATAGCTAGAAGGTCAACCTTCCCCCATCCCAGCTCCTTGATTGGGTCATGGTCTATCCAGGCCCTTCAGGGCTCCTTTACAGAATCACCAAGATGCCTTCAAAAGGCATCACATACTGGGCACTGGTGGCTCATGCCTGACATCCTAGCTACTCAGGAAGCCAAGCCAGTCTGGGCAGGACAGTGTATGAGACTATTCTCGATGAACCATCAGGAAACAAAAGTGTCCATGTGGCTCAAGGTGTAGAGTGCCAGCCTTGAGAAAAAGAGCTCAGGGACAGCGCTCACGGCTAACAACAACACGGAGAGGCATTGCATGTTGTCTTTGGGATTGGCATGGCCAAATATAATTGGAATTAATTATAATTGGAATTAATCAAGTCCTCCAAGACAAAGAAGTACCTCCTTTAGTCCTCTGCTCCTCCATCTCGTCTCGCCCTCTGGCCTTGTCTGTGCTTTGGGTCAGCATGTGTCTGGCTGGACGGGAGGGCTCCAAAGAAGATCCCAGAGCAATCACTCCCACTTCCTTCTGCCCTGCTCACCCTGGTACTTTTGCTCTTTGCCATAGACCTTCCTCCTGGAATCCATCCATGAGGTCATCACCACCAGCATAGTGGTGAGTGGTGGGTCTGGCCTAACTAGGGGCAGTCAGAGGTGGAAGTAGGTCTGGGACTAGGAGCTTCCACCTTGGGTGTAGGCTGACGCCATGGCTGACCTTTATTTCTTCCTGAGCCTTGCAGTGGTGGGGAGACAGTGTAGACTTCACATTGAGTCAGGTAAAATCGGAATCTGAAGGACTACTTGTGTGGGGGAGGATGTGGGACTCAGGGGGTCAGTTGTTGGTACTCTCTTGGGACTCACTTCTCCCTCTCTCATCCCTCAATGGTAGAAGAGAAACTTCAACTAAGGGTGTGGGAAGAGGGGTCAGGGGAATATTTTGGTGTGAACCAGACTTGTGATTCATATTCATCCTAGCCCTTACTTCCTATTTATCTGAGGAATGGCCATATGGGTTTGGGAGGGGGGAGAATCATCCTAGCTGAGAATGTAGCTTAGTGGTAGAGTGTTCACCTAGCATGCCTGAAGCCCTGGATTCTATTCAACACAGAAAAATTGGAAGGGGAGGTGGGACCAGCCTTGATCAAAAAGAGCTCAGGGACAGTGGCTAGGCATGGGTTCAAGCCCCAAGGCTGGAAGAACAAATCTTTGTTTTTAGGCCTTTTTATTGCTTTGAAAACAATTTATTCTTTGTGATAAGCATAACATGGACCTCTTTCCTGGCCACCAATGGGCCATTAAATGTCCCTTGAGTTTGGGCCAACTCCCTGCAGCCTCTGCCCTACCCTACCCCCAGTTTATCCTACCTGTTGCCCTGCAGATGGAGGCTTGAGAGAAAGCCACTTGGCCACCTACTTCTGGTGGCTGCCAAGGCTTTTGAGAGTCAGTATGTCACATAGAAAGTTATCATCCGCATCAGTCTACAGGAGAAAGTGAGGGAGCACTCCTCCCCTGAGCCTGGGAGCTGTAGGCGGATCTGGATGTGGGGCATCTGGGGCAGGACCTGCTCCTTAGGGGAGTCCACTATGGGGTCGGGAAACCTGACCTTTCCTCTGGCAGTTTCCATGCTGTCTTCAAGTTGCAATTCTTCAAAACCTTTCTGCTCCTCCCTCATTTTACCCACCACAAGCCCTGAGGAGACTAAAGCAGTGTTGGTGGTGGGGGCCTCAGCCTGTGCTGGCATCTGGAGACTGCTGTCTGTGCCTTCCCTTGCGAGGAGTGACTGCAGCTCCCGCAGCACTCTCCTCTTCTCCATCTTCTCCCAGGACAGCCAGTGCATGCACTGGACTTTCTCCTAACACAGCTCATTCAGGACCAACATCTGCTCTTTACACACCATGAGGGACTCCTTAATAGTTCGGATGTGTGCCAACAGCTGGCTGCATCAATGGTGGAGCTCACCTGCTGGACTCTGGAAGTCCACTTCATCAGGCAGGTCATGGACGAAGCAGATTTTCTTCTCAGATGCCCATCTGTCCTGCTTCCCATCCTCACACATGTTGTGGTGGCAGCTCATGGGGCTGAGGTCCTGTGGTTCGAGCTCAGTCTGGCACTGAGCTGTTGGGTCGGCCAGGGGGTGCCTGCAGTTTTCCCCTGTGGATCTCATCCTCCAAGAGCACTCTCAGAGCCATGTCACTCTTGGTCTGGGAGATATCTCCATCCTCTGTGATCGTCGCATTGGCTGGGGTTGGGGGGAGTCACCTCCTTACCTTTTGCTTCTCAAGGGCTCATGACTTCCCCTTCCCCAGGGAAAGCCAGGAAGCTCAGCTGGGCCTGCAGGCACTCCTCCTGTGATCTGGTGGCTTCCAGGCACTTGAGAGTGTCCTGCCACTTCGGGGACACCACCTGGTCCCTCCAGTTTGTTGAGGCCTTCACTTGCTTCAGCTGCTCCAGCAGCTGGGTCTGCCTCTCTAAGTGCTGCTGCAGGGCCTCCTTCTCAGAGCACAGCCGCTCAATGGAGGCGATGTGCCAATCACAGGAGGCTCTGAACTCCTGCACTGGCCCAGGGACTGCTCCTGCTGCTCCTGAGCCGCTTGGCTCTCTCTCTCAGTCACCACTATCCATTTCTCTATCTTCTCCTCTGAGCAGTCCAACTGTTCCCGCAGATGTTTCTTCATCTGCTGCTCTGAGTCCAGAATGCTGGTGAGCTCCTCCTTCTCACTGCTCACCCTGTGGAGAGCGTCCCACAGCAGGGCCAGCTTTTCCTCTGGTTGTCCATCCCACACACATGCTCATTGTGGGGTCTCAGGGATCTCCTGCCGATCCTAGGCTTTCTCCTCTAGTATCTGCAGTTGCTCCTGCTCCTCCATGTTCTGAAGACAGAGACTGGTTTTCCTGGACATGGATGTGAAGTTGTTCCTCCAGGTTTTTCAAATCCATCTGCTTGCTGTAGACCTGGGCTTGCAGCTGCAGCTTGGCATGAGATGGTCCCGCGGGGGGCCGTGGCTTTACCAGCTCCCTTCTCAGTTCTCACAGCTCATTCCCTAGGTCCAACACATGCCTTGCCCCTCATTCCTTCTCCTCTGTCAATTGGTTCACCCATTGGGTGCCTCCTCTTTCCATGCGGACCTCTCAATGCTCAGGTCCTCCATGAAGGTGTCTCTCTCCAGATTCGCTATGGTCACCAGCCAGCCAGGTTGTCCAGTAGTCTCTTCAGTACCTCACACCCCTCCAGTGCTTGTTGGAACTTGCATATTCTCTTCTTCATGTTGCTCCTCTGTATCCACAGCACTTCCACCATCTCCTGCAACTCTGTGTTCACTTGCTCCAGGTCATCAAAGTTTCTGGTCTTTTCCTCGAGCTGAAGGGTCACATCATTCAGCTGTTCCAAGAACATTTTGGTCTCCTCCTTTGCAGCAGTGACCACAGAAGCTGCTATCTCCAGCTCTGCCATGCGCCACTCTGTAGCTTGCAGGCAGCTGGTGAGAGTTTCATGCTCCCTTTCTCTGTCATCAGTGGCCTGCTGCACTTGGGTCAGTGCACATTGTAAATCACTTTCTGCTGAAACCAACCACTGCATGGGTGCCTTGTGGATCTCTACCTCCATTTTTGGTGCTTCATGTATCTGGGCTATCTTCTCCCTCTTTTACTCCCATTGGCCCTGCAGGTCTATCTTTCCCTGCTTCAGTGGTTGGATCTTGGCACAGAATGCCTGGTTTCTTCTTTTCTGTGGTCCAGGGTGGGCACCACATGCCAGTAGCACCTTTGTGGATTCTTGGTGGTATTGGGACCCTTGACACTCTGGACCCTGGTGGCTGTGACTGTGTCCAAAAGCAAGGGAGGCCCATGGTCGGCATCACCTTTGGCTGGACTCTCCATTCAATCCGCCTCCCCAGTGGTGTTTGTCTTGGGGATCCCTCCCTTTTTCATGTTCTTTGTTTTCCTGAATGTTTCAGGTGTGTCGGGAGGATACTGCTGGTGTTCTTGTGGCAGTTTCCTGCCCACAGTTCTCTCATTGAGTCTTATTGTTTCACACATCTGAGAGCTGGGATGGGAAAGTTGGGCAGGCCACGTTCCCAGGCTCTAGGAAATCCTCTCACCGACTACGATGTCATTTCCTACTCTACCTCAAAGTCACCTGGAGTCTCTTGCTCACCACTCAGCCACCTCTACCTTCCTCAACTGCTGGTAGTGGTGTCACCCAACAGAAGGAATCCAGGTGCTACTGGGAAGCATAGAATATGGGCATGGCCACTATTCTTGTATCCCATTTGTCAAAAAGAACTATCAAAGAATGTGGGTGTGCCCAGAATCCTGTGATTCAGACAGAATGGACAGAGTCAAGATGACAGCAGACCCTTTACCAGGAAAATATGTCCAATCCAGTTGGGGACAAGAGGGAGACTTGCTTTAGCCAGATGGCTGCACAGATTGTTTTATGTCTGTTTGTTTCCAGTCCTGGAACTTGAACTCAGGATCTGGGCACAGTCCATGAGCTGTTCTTGATCAAGATTAGCCCTCTACCACTGGAGCCACACAGCTCTACTTCTGGCGTTGTTGGCATTGAGGTTGGACAGGAGTCTCAAGGACTTTCCTTCCTAGGGTGACTTTGACCATGATCCTCCTATCACAGCCTTGTAAGTATCAAGGAGGACTGGTGAAAACCACTGGTGCCTGGCTAATCATTGTTCGGGATTATGGCTTCCCCAGTAGCCTGCAAGCCTTCAGCAATGCAAGGTGCAGTATCCTTTGGAGCCGGATCACTCAGTCTGAGATGGCCACGGTGCAAAAGAAGAAAATGAAAAAACACCATCCCACCATTTTTATTCTGTGCATCCCCCCCCACCCCCAGGCACAAGGCCTGGAGTTCTAGGATCTCAGGATAGGCTGTGTTTCCAGGGGCTGCACCCCAGCTTATGGTGATGAAAGCTGAGGCACCGTTGCCATGACCTGAGTTCAAGACCGTGTTTGGCAAAAAAAGCAAAAAAAAAAAAAAAAAAAAAATAGCTCCCTGGCTTGCAATTCACGCTGTTTCTCCTAACTTTGAATTTGAACTTAAGGCCTAGGTAACTCTGAAGCACTGTGGATGAAGGGGAAGCTCACCATGCTTGAAGACAAGAAAGTAAGGCCTGGTCCCTAGGACTGAATTCAAGTACCCAACCCGGAAACATTCTATTTATATACATTGTAAAGGTAGGATTTGTACTTACATATAGATGGTCAGTCTATATCCTGTTTGTTGTGGTTATTTATTGTATTTTTGTTTTATTCATTTATTTTCCATTTTTTTATTTTGAAAATACTGTACAGAGTGGTTACAACTACATGGTCAAGATAATGAGTACATTTCTTATCAAGCATTGTAGCCTCCTCCTTTGTTTCCCCTTCCCATCCATTCTCAACTTCCTCCCAGCCCCCCCACAATCCTCCCTGCTCTGTCCCTCCCCCCCCGCCCCTCCGCACCAAAGTTGTAAAGTTCGTTTTCGACAAAACGACTTGTACATCTCATTGTTGAAATGGGTCCAACTCTATCCCTATTTAAACGATTTGTTTTTCCCCTTCCCTTAAACAAATTATACCTACATCAAATACAGTGAAAGCAAGGGTTATACTGTGGGGAAGGGACATACAAAGCAACAAAGAATTAATATTATAAATGTGATAGAAACAATCCCAAGAAAGAAAAAAAAAACATTTGAGTACATATCTTAGGGTTCATTTCCCTATCATCACCTTATCTGAACTTTTCTGCTTGACTCAGACATATTCTAGATATTGCAAATAAGGGAAACAATGGGACCTATATTTCTTTGGACCTGGCTTACTTCACATAATAGAATTTTTTCCAAGCCTTTCCATTTCCTAATAAATGGGGCAATGTCATTTTTTCTGATGGAGGCATAGAATTCTATTGTGTATATATACCACATTTTCTTGATGTATTCATCTACTGAGGGGCATGTGGGTTGGCTCCATATCTTAGCTATAGTAAATAATGCTGCAATAAACATAGCCGTGCTGGTAGCTTTAGTGTGGTCTTGTTTGTAAACATTTGAGTAAATGTCCAAAAGTGAGATTGCTGGGTCTTCTGAGACATCTATGTAGAGTCTTTTGAGGAACCTGCATATTATTTTCTACAGTGGTTGAACAAGTTTACACTCCCATCAACAATGAAGTAAAGTTCCCTTCTGTCCACATCCCTTCCAGCATCTGTTGTTATTAGAGTTCTTGATTATAGCCATTCTAACTGGGGTGAGGTGGTATCTCAATGTTGTTTTGATTTGCATTTCTTCTATGGCGAGGGAGGTTGAGCATTTCTTCATATGTCTATTGGCCATGATTCTTTCCTCTTCAGAGAAATTTCTCTTTAAATTGTTAGCCCACTTATTTATTGGGTAGTTGTTTCTTTGAGGATTTGTTGTTGGGGGATTTAATTTTTTGAGTTCCAAGTATATTTTAGATATGAGATTTTTTATTGACTGTGATGATACATATTCCATTTATAATATTGATGACAACCCATCACATAGTATCTAGATTTGTAGATGTGTTCTCCATCATGTTTGACACCCAGGACTCTCAGAGAAAAGGAAAACAGGTATCACACTCATGATCCAGTTATTGCCAGTGCTGGGATCTGAACTCAGGGCCTGGCAGACCCAATTCAGACCCTGAATGGGGGTGTCAACATGGCAACCTCTAGCCAATGAAGCTGCTAGGGAATTTCCAGACCCTGAGATTGAGCCATAGGGCTGGACAAAATAGCCATACACGGATAGACAGGTGGTAGAACACCAATAAATATATATTTGTACAGAGTGCCAGAGACATCTACCTAGGATTCAATGACATCAACTACATTCCTACTACCTCTTAGGTATTTATTATGCCACCATTGAATGAATAGTATTCTTTTCATGCTTAATAAACCATTCATTAAGATGAATCATCATCCTAGGATCATTGCATCTAATTTTGGACTAGACCAATAAAAGCAGAAACTTCTCATTCAATCATGAGTTTGCTAACATTTCATTGTTATTCCCATGCATAGGAAGAAGTATCTTGGGATCTCCCCCCACTGGTAGGTGTCAGTACCAGGATTCAAGCTCAGGGCCTATGTTGCCACATGGGCCTATTTCTTTCCTGATAGCCCGTTCGCCTTCGCCAATGCAAGGTGAAGTACCCTTTACAGCCATGTAATTCAGACCCAGGATGGTCACTGTGCAAAAGAAGAAAATATAAAAAAATCCAACCTGCCACGTTTTTTCTGTTATTTTTCTGTCATTTGTGCCTGCAAACTTCGGAGCCTAGGATCTCAGGATTGGCTACAGGCCCATGGGAGTTCACCAGCCTAAGGTGATCAAAGCTAAGGCAGAGTTGTCATGAACTGAGTTCAAATCCCATGCTTGACAATAATAATAATAATAATAACACACCCTGGCTCAGAATTCTCACCATTTTTCTGTCACTTCTGAGATTCCAACTCAGGTCTAGGAAACTTTGTTGCACTCTGGGGGAAGGTGAAGCTCACCATTCTTGAAGACTACAAGGTCAGGCCTAGTCCTAGGGCCTGAACTAAATCCCCAGTACTGGCAAAAATCATATGCTCACCTGCTTTACACATAAGATTTCTCTTTACATAGAGATGTGGAATGCATCATGCATTCAGTGTAGTTATTCTTTATATTGTGTGTCTTAGTCATGGATGCATTTTGTATTTTATTGCATATGATGACAGCTATAACTGTGCTGACATGGATGGCAACTGATTCCCATGAATATAGAGTTGCCTATATAGCATACTGCATCCTAGCTGAGACCCAGTACTTTCACAGGACAGAAAAACAGTTGCAATGATTGGCTTCTCACATCAGGATTCATCTATTGGCAGTGCTGGGATCTGACCTCCGGGACTGGCAGGCCCAATAGGCAAATGGGTCCAGGTAAGCACACCAGCCTTTGAGCCACTAAGGAGCTAGGGCATTCCCAGGACCTGAGATTGAGCCCCGCAGTGATGGCGACCAGTGATGGAATCCAATCTACCTTGTGACTAATGATTCTTGGATCTTCCTCAATGCCTCCATTTCATGACTGTGACGATTATGGTCATGTTTCATCAACTCTTCATTAAAAATAATCGATACCCCATGAGTCTTGCCTATCATTTCCTACTCGCATCAAGCAGGAACTACTCATTCTAGGATGAGATTGATTGCATTCCACGACTCTTCCTAGGTCTGGAAACGAGTGTCCCAGGATCTCCAGACATTCCCTCATCGTAACAGGGCTGACTGGGATTCGTCCTCAGGGCCTTCACTGTCTGGTTAGCCTGTGGCTCCACCGAAAATCAGCAGGCCTTCAACCATGCCAGGTCACCTTCACTCTGCAGGCAGCCATGTTTGGACCCAGAATGGTCACCATGCAAAGGAAAATGAACATAAAAGAGCCAGGTGGAATTTCCTCCACTTTTTTTTCCCCTCGAAGGTTTTTTTTTCCCCAGCAAACCCCAGAGTCCAAGGGTTCGAGGACTGGCTGTGGGTCCAGAGTCTGCAGCCTAGGAGGATCAGAGCTGAGGTAGAGTTGCCATGACTTGAGTTCAAGCCCCAGATCTGGTAAAAAAAAAAAAATGAAAAAACTATGAATGAAGAACCCTAGCTCAGAATTTGTGCCAGTTTACTGCGAGAGCTGGGATTTGAACTCAGGTTTGGGTAACTCTGTTGCACTGTGGGGGAAGGTGAAGCTCACTGTCCTTGAAGACTAAAAGGTCAGACCTGGTACTGGGCCTGTTTTGAAGCCCCAGCACTGCACAAGCCCACCTCTTTTAAACCTAGGATCTCTATTTACAGACAGGTGTGGTATGCACCTTGTTTTCAGTGTAGTTAATCTTTTTATTTTGTGCCTAATTCATCTATGTATTGTGTATTTTATTGAGTATAGGATGACATATATAACTGTGCTCACATGGATGACCACCTTTTCCCATGGGTATAGAGTTGCCTATGCTTTCTAGATCCTAGCTGTGACCCAGGACTTGCACAGGATAGGAAAACATCTGCAAGGTTTGGCATCTCACGTCAGGATGAACCTTTTGGCAGTGCTGGAAGTTGAACTCAGGGCCTAGCAGAACCAACTGCCAAATGGGTCCACATGAGCACACCAGCCTGTGAGCCACTAAGGAGCTAGAGCATATCCAGGACCTGAGATGTAGCCCCGGGGTGGGGGTGGAGCACCATATTCATTCCATTCATAAGCTGAAATTAGTATTCTAATAAAGGCCTGTTTGTATAGAGTTAGAAATGTGGTGAGCTGTGTTGGAATCCTATCTGCCATGTGACTACCGATTCTTGGATCTTTCCCAATGCCTCGATTTCCTGAATATAATTATTATTGTCACATTTCATGCACTCTTAAAATCATTTCCTATGTGAATCATGCATGAACTTCTCAACTCTTCCCTAGGCCTGAATTCAAGTACCAGTACTGAAAAACATAACATTTATAGACATTTTAAATATTTGAGTTATATCTTTATATTCATTTTAAATCGTGTTTGTTGGAGTGATTCATTATATTTTATTATTATTGATTGATTGATTTAGCATTTATTTTGTGGACTGTGAGTACACCTATAACATTTATTACATTTGTTCCAATCTATTACATAGCACGTAGATTTGCAGACATAATATGTACATCATACCTGACACCAAACACTTGCCCAGAAAAGGAAAACAGGTGTCACACATGGAATCTTACACCAGAAAGTAGCTTTTGGCAATGATGGGACCTTGACTGAGGGACTAGGAGGCCCAATTCATGAAGGGGTGAGTGTCAGCATGGCAGCATCTAGCTCATGCAGGTGCCAAGTGGATCCCAAGGCCTGGGAACAACTTACAGGTTTGGCAAAAATAGCAAAAATGTTCTATGCAGATGATGGTATACAAATAAATATAAATTTAGATATTTACATACTGCCAGAAATGTCTATTTAGTATTCAATGACACATACGACACTCCTATGGATTCTCAGGTCTTTAGTGAGGAATCCATTTAATCAATAGTATTCTTTTAGTGTATAATAAATTATGAATTAAAATTAGTCGGTGTCCTGTGATTATTGGGTCTAATTTTCTGCTAGACTGATTGATGAACTACTCATCCAACCATGACATTGTTCATATTCCTCTGGTGCTCCTATGGACAGGCAATAGTTTCTTAGGCTACCCAGTCCTTTGTAAGTGGCATGACTGTGATTCAAACTAAAGACCTAGGTGTTCAGGTTGGCCTATGGCTTCGCTGACAGCCTGCCAGCCTTCTGCATTGCCAGGTGACCTACAGGTTGCAGCCGTGTCATTTGGACCCGGGATGGTCACCATGCAAGGAAGGAAAACCAAGAAACCGCCGACCATCCACAGATGCCGTTTTTTTCGGTGCTGTTTTCATTTTGTTTTCCTGTCAGCCCCCGAGGCATACCAACCCATGATCGGCTATGGGTACAGAGCCTGCACCATCCCAGCCTAGGGTGATGGAATCTCAGGCAGTGTTGCCAGAACCTCAGTTCAAGCCCCGTGATTGGCAATCAATCAATGAAAAAAAATTAAAATATTAAAAATAGCCAGACGCCGGTGGCTCACACCTGTAATCCTAGCTACTCAAGAGGCTGAGGATTGTGGTTTAATCCAACCCAGGCTGTAAAGCCCTTGAGACTCTTATCTCCAATAAAGCACTAGGAAACCAGAAGTGGTGCTGTGGCTCAAGTGGAAGTGCGCTCCCCTTGAGCTGAAGAGTGCAGGGACAGTGCCCAAGGCCAGAGCTCAAGCCCCACGAAAAAAAAAATTGTAAAAATACTAATGAAGCTCCCCAGCTTGACATTCATGCCTTTTTTTTTCCTGTCAGGCCTGGAATTTGAACTCAGAGTCTGGGTAACTCTAATGCACTATGGAGGATGGGGAAACTCACCATCTTTGAAGACAAGCCATTCAGTCCTGTTCCCTAGGCCTGAATTCAATCCCCAGCCCTGTTAAAGTAATATTCATCCACATTTGAAATAATGATTAATATCTACATACTTATATTTACGGCATATTATTTGCTTGTGTATTTATTTTATTTTTTGCACTAGTCATTCATTCATTATTTATATTGACTATTATTACACTTATAACTTGTATTAAATGGATTACATCTTATGAAAACTATACAGATTAGCATATGTATTATATATCTTACTTCATACCCAGGATATTCACAGAAATTCTATAGTAGATGATCCCATGCTTAGAAAAACAGAAAGAATACACCAACCAAATTCAAATTCATCCCTAGGCTCACATCCCAGTGGCTCACATCTGTAATCCCAGCTACTCCAGAGGTGAGAACTGGAAGCTGAAGTTTCAAAGCCAATCCAGGCAGAAAAGCCTGAGAGACGACATCTCCAATTAACTGGCAAAAAGCTAGGCTACAGGTATGGCTGAAGTGGTAGAAAATCAGCTATGAACAATCAAGCCAAGAAAGAGCAAGCTGAATTCAAGTGCGGAGTAGGGGGGTAGGAAACAAGCTTGTGCAGTTGTATAACTTTACATGAGCACATATGCTTTTAGGTACACTTCAAAGCTATGCTTTAATAATATATATGTATATATATTAAAAATGTGTGTGTGTGTGTATATATATATATATATATATATATATATATATATATCTTTCAATAAACTAAGAAACCAGCCAATGAATAAATACTTCTGCATTAGTGCCTTTACCATGGAATTATAAGTTATTTATATTTAAGTGTATTCCAAGTTTCATTCCTCAGAATCAATCTTTAATAAATTTGTTCATGTGCTGGGCGTTGGTTGCTCACGCCTATAATCCTGGCTACTCAGGAGGCTGAGATCTGAGGATGGCGGTTCAAAGCCAGCCTGGAAAGGAAAGTCCATGAGACTCTTATCTCCAATAAACCAGAAATGGCAATGTGGCTTATCTCCAACAAACCGGAAATGGCACTGTGGCTCAAGCTGTAGAGCACTTGCCATGAGTTGAAGAGCTGAAGGAAGGCAGCCAAGCCCAGAGTTCAAGCCCCACCACCAACAAAAAAAAAAAAAAAAAGAAAGAAAGAAGTTTGTTCATACAGATCATAAAATTCTAACCTTCTGAGCTTGCCTTCCTTTTCTTCCAGGGTCTTATGCTCTTTAAGCAAGTACTCCACTACTGAGCTACATCCCAGTCCCAATGGTTTAGTTTCTCATTTTAAAATTCACTTTATTCCCATAATGCTTACAAGTACCTCCTGTCCTCACAGAAGTAAGTTTTTATTCAGAAACCCAACCTTTTGTGGTATGAGGTCTCCCCTAGAGTATTTTGTGGTAGGCACTGAGGAAAACTCACACGATACAATTGCAGAAAGTTTATAGTTATAGAAATAATTCTAAATAGAAATAACATCAACTGTCCCTCTAGGGAGGAATGATGTACTGATTTTCATTCTCACTCTTCATGGCAAACGGTCAAAATGGAAACGCCAATGTGCTATGTTGAAATGTAAACGTTTAAACCCATTTTAGAAAAACTCTCTTGTTATAAAATCAAAATGTATCAAATAAAGGCCAAGTGAAGTTTAAAAAATATGAAAAATGCTAGTGAAGCTCCCTGGCTTGGAATGTATGCTATTTTTTGTCTGCAAGGCCTGGAATTTGAACTCGGGGTCTGGGTAACTCTGTTGCACTCTGGAGGAAGGGGAACGTCTCTATGCTTGAAGATCAGAAAGTCAGGCCTCTTCCCTAGGCCTGAGTTCAGGCCTCAACCCTGGAAAACGTAGTCCTTACATGTATTTTAAAGATAGGATTGAACTTCCAGACAGGTGTTCAGTCTATATTATGTTTGGTGTGGTCATTCATTGTACTTTTTGGTTTATTTGTTTATTTACCATTTATTTTATTGACTATGATGACACTTAACCATGTATTACATTGTTTACACCCTATCACATAGCATTTAGATTTGTAGACTTGTTCTCCATCATGCCTGACACCCTGCCCTCTCACAGAAAAGGAAAACAGGTGTCACACTTGGCTTCTTACTCCAGGATGAAATTTTTGGCAGGCTCTGAGATCGAACCCCAGGGGTGGCCAAAATAGCCATACATGGATAGACAGGTGGTAGTACACCAATAAATACGTATTAGTACAGAGTGCCAGAGCCACGTATCTAGTATTCAATGACATCTGCTATGTTCCTAGCAAGTCTTAGGTAGTTATTATGCCTCAGTTGAAGGAATATTATTCTTTTCATGCCTAAGTAACCATTAATTAAGTTCAATCAGCGTCCTAGGATTATTTCGTCTAATTTGAGTCCAAGCAACTGCACGAACTATTCAATCATGTGTTGGATACCATTCTATCAGAATTTCAATGCACAGGCAGGAGTCTTTTGGGATCTCCCGCCATTGGTAGGTGTCAGGACCAGGATTTGAACTCAGGGACTGTGTTGCGGGGTTGGACTATGGCTTTCCTGACAGTCCGCCAGCCTTCAGCAATGAAAGGTCACCTGTGCATGGCATCCATGTCATTCAGACCTAGGATGGTCACCATGCAAGGAACCAAAGCCAAGAAACCGCCTACTCTTTCAGTATTTCTATGCATAGGAATGAGTCTCTTGTGATGTCCTGCCATTGGTAGGTGTCAGAACTTAGATTGTTAACCCAGGGCCTATGTTGGCAGGTTTCACCTATGGCTTCCCTGATAGGCCACCAGCCTTCAGGAATAGCAGTATAGCTCCACTTTGCAGCCGTGTCATCAGACTCAGGATGGTCACCCTGCAAAGAAAAGAATAACGTAAAACCACCAGTCCTCTGCAGCTCGCCATTTTTTGTGCTGTCCCACTTTTATTTTCTTCCTGCAAGCTCTCTGGGCCTAGGATCCCAAGATTGACTATGGGTGAGAGGCTGCAGCCCTGTCTAAGGCAATCGAAGCAGAGGAAGAGTTGCCACGGCCTGAGTTCAAGCTCCATGGTTGGCAAAAAGAAAAAGAATAAAAAAAAAATTAATTAATTATTTAAGTAAATTGAAAAACATCCCCCGGGTTTGAATTTCTGCCAGTTTTATTTCCTAGCCTGGGATTTGAACTCAGGATCTTGGTAAATCTGTAGAAATGTGAGGAAAGATGCAGAGTTTCTAATACTTGAGTTCAAATCCTGTGCCAAGCTTAAAACAAAAAATTAAGTCACTGACCTCAGCTGGGGGGTGGGGGGTAGATGTGGATGTGGGAGGGAAGGGATGGCAAGGGGAAAACAAAGGAGGAGGCAACAATGCTCAATAGTAAATGTACTCATTACTTTGCTCATGTAACTGTAACCCCTCTATATAACATTTTTACAACAAAAAATGTACAAAAAAAGGAAACATTTTAGAGCTCAGAGAAGCACTTTGCAGGTAAGGGAAGGATGTCTGAATAGATACACAAAATTATACACTGCTGTTTTTAAAATATTCAGTATGGAACTGAATAAAAATAACTGCTTCCATTAAAAATAATTAAGTCACTGTCTTGCAACTGGGGCTAGTATTTCTGCCACTGCTGGGATTTGATGTCACCATCCGGGTAACTCTTTTGCATCATAGGTGAAGGGGAAGCTCACTGTCCTTGAGGAAAAGAAATTCAGGGTAGAATTCCCAGTGCCTGGGAAATAATATTTATGTACATGTGTAATATATGTTATGTATTATATGTGTATGTTTAATACATGCTATGATTTTTTATTATTAATTTTGTATTTCTGTATTCCTATATTTTATTCATTTACTTATTGTTTATTGTATTAGTATTATTATACACATAATATTTATTACATTTTGCACATCTATTATAGAATTATACACAATAATTTAGGACATTGACTCATTTTTCATTATTACTTTATTAAGTGTTGAAACATGATACATAATTAAATGGAGGCATTTGTCACAGTCTTCACATGTTTAGAGTCTTTCCCAAATATGAGATTTGTCTTGTTTATCTTTAACACCTTCCTATAGGGATTTCTTTAGATGATTTATACTCAAAAGCCTTTCCTTGAGGATTGGCAAGTTGAGGGATAAAATTCTAAGGGTGGGACTGGGAATGTGGCTTAGTGGTAGAGAGCTTGCTCAGCATGCATGAATGCCAGGGTTTGAATCATCAGTGCCACATACTCAGAAAAATCCAGAAGCTGTGGAGTGCTCAAGAGGTAGAGCACTAGCCTTGAGAAAAAGAAGCATGGAGACAGTACCCAGGCCCTAAGTTCAAGCCCCAACACTGGCAAAAACAATAGGCCAGATGCCAGTGGCTCACACCTGGAACCCTATCTTCTCAGGAGGCTGAGATCTGAAGACCACAGTTCAAAGACAGCCTAGGCAAGGAAAGCCTGTTAGACTCTTATCACCAATGAACCACCAAAAGGCCTCATGTGGCGCTGTGGCTCAAGTGGTAGAGTATTCGCCTTGAGATGAAGGGCTCAGGGAGAGTGCCCAGGCTTGAGTTTGAGACACACAATGGGAAAAAAGTGAGGGTTAATCAAAGTACTTTTCCTATTAGCTAATTAGGAGAACATTCTCTGGAAAATGAACGCTGATGTACACCAGAATTGGAGTCAGAGCTCAACGTTCAAGTGTAGCAGATCCATATGCCCAGCCTCTCAGACTCTAGCATTATAACCTTGTGTCCTACAGAGTTCTGAAAGGTCCATTGTTGAAAGGCTTAATATGCTCCCCAAGCCCTTTGTGATAAGTAGTTGACTTGTATTGTCAATGTCATTACAGTTCTGACCTAGCAAGGCACCAGTAGCCAAGGCCAATCACCCTACCTCAGGAGACTGAGGTCTGAGGATCACAGGGTGAAGCCAGCTACGTCAGGAAAGTCTATGACACTCTGACTTCCACTTCTGAAAGGGCAGATGTTCAAGAGCTTCCTGAGTTTCCCTTGGTGATGAGAAGTTACTTGTACTTGAGTTGAACTCAAGGCCTGGACACTGTCTCTAGCACACTACTACTTAAGCCACAGCACCAATTCTGGCTTATTCTGTGCATGTCCTACAGAGGGATGGAACCCAGGGCTTCTTGCATGCTAGGCATTCCCAGCCCTCTCATCTTTTTCTTAATGGTAGTTTCTACATATGTATGCGACCATTTTACATTCCCCAAGTTTAATTTTCTGAATACAGGTTATTTCAAAAGCCCTGATCTTCTCTTCCCCTGCCTGATTTGTGACTGTTCCTGCCTTGGCCTCATAATAATATGTAAATAAAGTCTGCTGAGATCTTAAGTGTGTATCATATGAGGACACAGGCCTGGAACTCTGGAAGAGAAAAGCCATGGGCCTGAAAAGAAGAGAATGATGCAGTATGTGCAACAAGCCTATCTGAAAAATAAATCTGTACATAAAAGAAGCATTACATACAATCTGTTTGCACTCAGGGAGGTAATATACACACATAAGTAGGTAGGACACTGATACATACACTTGGCCTTCTCTTTTTGAATTTTTTTGGTGGCCATCCCACGGCTTAAACTCAGGGCCCTATGTGTTCCTCAGTTGTTTAGCTCAAGGCTGAGACTCTACCACTGCCATAGCTCTACTTCCAGCCATCTGGGTTAATTGGACATAAGCGCTTGCCAGGCTTTCCTGCCTGGTCTGGCTTGTATCTCCTGTGCGGCTTTCTTTCTCAAAGCTGGAGCTCTATCCTTTGGGCCACTGATACACTTCTGGTTTTCTGGTGGTTTATTGGAAATAAGAGTCTCGCAGACTTTCCTGCTCGGGCTGGCTTTGAACAGAGATCTCCTGAGGAGACTTCAAGAGGCTTTCCTCAGGGATTCGCTGAGGATCTGCTCCACACAAACCCTTACTCTAAATCTCGAGAGGTACTAGAGAAAAATGGAAACATGAAGATGCTTATAGTGTGTTCTAGATACTTAAGGTTGGAGACACAAAACACTCATAAGTATTAGATAATTTTATAGGCCTAAGGAGCAATTCAGAGAGTATGAGGATCACTTCAGCTTTTGGTCCTCTCGTCCTGAGACAGTAAATTCAATGCAGCTCAATGCTAAGTGACTGAACTGGCATGTCCTTTAGACATTTGCTGCCAAAATCATGTGACACTCATTTCTCACTCTTGGCTTCAAACCTGTGACCAGAGGAGAAGAGGAGAAGAGAAAATCCTTCTCAGAGAAAGAACATTGGGTAGTTTACTTATAAATTCAAAGCATTGGAATGATGCTGTTAAGCAGTCACATTGTCCAGATTAAAAAATGAAGAAGAAAAGAAAGGCAGGTGCCAGTGGCTGCTGACTGTAATCCCAGCTCCTCAGGAGGCTGAGATGTAGAGAATCTGAGTTTGAATCCCGCCAGCATAGGAAAGTCCATGACATTGTTATTTCTAAGAGATCACAGAAAACCCAGAAGTGGGGCTGTGGCTCAAGGTTAATGCAATACCCTTGAGCAAAAGTAACTCAGGGACAATGCCTATGTTCATAGATCAACCCCAGGACCTGCTTCCAAGTCTTTGTGTATGTGTGGATGTATTCCCATAGGTGAAGCTCCAGAGTAGCTATGATGAAAGGCACCAAGCTAGAAAATTTGTTTTCAATACAATGATTTCATAACACAGAGACTGCTTTCATGACAGTGCATGTTCGTAGGCTCCCCTCACATTGCTCAGTACAGCCTGAGGGTTTCTCTGCCTCCCAGGCCTGCTGGAAGAAGTCTCTCTCACTGTCTGGACAGGCAGACAAAAGGCCTCAGTCCTGTACAGCTGTGTAACAAACAACTCCATCTGGGCCAATTAGTGAGGATGAGTGTGGATGGGCTCTGAAGGTCAGGACAAAAAGTCCTCTTTGTACTCCAAGGTATCTCTTTCCCCAGTGCTCCTTGTGAGAGGAAGCCTTCATTTGTGCCACCTCTTGTGGCAGGCCAAGTTCCCAGCACTTATCCTGCCTTTGTGAGACTATATTCTGGTGTTCAGATACAGAGCTCAATATAATTCAGGCGTCCTTCTGGCAGATAACTAAGGCACTTAACTCAAGAAATGTTTCATTGAGGGTGATGATGGGCCTATGATGCCTCTGCTAGGTTTCTGGAAGCTTTGGAAATCCAAGCACATGTCTCACCATGCTTCCTGTCATCTAGGACTGCTGAAGCACATTAGGTTTTGAAACCTTTGACGTCTCCTAGTTGAGCCCTGGGTGGCAATGTTTTGGGGTTGAACACAGGGCCTGGGTGCTGACCATGAGCTCAGCGCAGGAGCCCAGTGCTTTACCATTTTGTGTCACAGCTTTACTTCTGGTCTGTGTGTGTGTGTGTGTTTGTGTGTGTGTGTGTGCACGTACATGCGTGTGCACACATACACCAGTCCTGGAGTTTGAACTCAGGACGTGAGCACTGCACCTAATTTCTCTTGTACAAGAATAGCCCTCTCCCACTTGAGCCACAGAGCCACTTCAGGCTTTTTTCTAGTGATGTGTTCCTGAGAAATCAAGTCCAGGGTTTTATAGATGCAAAGCATTCTATCCCTAAGGCACATTCCCAGCCCTCTACTTCAGGTTTGTTATTCATGCCATTTTTTCTGCCAGTCCTGGGATTGGAACTCAGGTCCTAGGTACATCTACAGCACTGTGGGAGAAGGGGAAGCACACCGTGCTGGTAGACAAGAAAGTCAGGCCTGTTCACAGGGCCTGAATTCAAGTCCTAGCTCTTGCAAAAATAATATTCTTATAGATTTTAAATACAGGATTCATATTTACATACACATGTTTACTGCATATTGCAGTTAGTGTGGTTATTCAATTTATTTTTTGTTTTATCTATTTCTTATGTATTTTAGTGAGTATGATTACACACATAACCTTTTTTACATCTTATTACATAGGACATAGATTTGCCAATGTACTATACATCATTCCTGAGACCCAGGACTTTCACCGATAAGGCAAACAAATGGGACATTTGGCTTCTTCCACCAGGATTACTTAAGTTTTTGGCAGTTCTGTGATTTGAACTCAGGGCCTAGAAAGTCCACTTCATGAATGGCGAGTGGGTCAATATTAGCACACCAGTCTGATGCAAATGAAGTTGTCGGGCAAATTTGGCCCTAGGAGTGGCCAATATATAAACACATAGATGTGTAAAATGCAGTGTGTGTGTATTTACATATATATGCATCTATAAACATATACAGAGAGAGACAGATAGACATTTATGTAGATTCTAGTGTATAACTCTATATAAAGAGTGATGTCTATATCTTACTTTTGTATATTCTGTTACTACTAATTATTTGGTCTAAAATTATTCCTCCATTAATTAATCACGGTAGAAGACTTAATAAAGTATTAATTAAATTAATCAATGACCTATATTTAATGCATACAATCTTACATTAGAAAGACTAGTTAATTAGTAATTCAATTAGTACATTTCAAACATTCTATTAGTATTCCTAGAGATAGGAACCAGTTTCCAAGGACCTTCAGCTATGTATATGTGGCAGTCCTAGGACTGAACTCAGGTCCCAGGTGTCTGGGTTAACCTCAGGCTTCACTGACAGCCTACCAGCCTCAGCCATGCAAAGTCATGTACAATTTTCAAGCCAAGTCAGTGAGACCCAGGATGGTCACTGTGCAAAAGAAACAAAGGTAAAACTGTTGTGTAAAGCTTTCTGGTTTTTCCTCTTCCATTTTGATTTGTTTGTTTGTTGGCCAGTGCTGGGAGTTGAAATTGGGTCCTAGGATCCCTGGATCATCTGTGGGTGTAAAAGCAGCACCCCAGCCTAGGGTAATCAAGGCTGAGGCAGAGTTGTGACAACCTGAGTTCAAGCCCCGTGCCTGCCCCCCCCACAAAAAAATTAAGGTTCTGGCTTGGAATTTGGGACATTTTATCTGGCATACCTGGGATTTGAAATCACGGCCTGGGTAACTCTGTTTTGCTGTGGGTGAAGTGGAAGCTTACCCTCCTTGAATAAAAAAAAGTCAAGAGCATTTCCCAGGGAATGAATTCTAGCCCCAGGACTGGCAAAATAATATTTATATACATTTATAATGTACATCATATATATGTATTTGCATAGGTATTACATATTGTACCTAGGAAACAATATTTTCACAGACAGCAGAACAGATCAACATTGGCTGCTTAATCCACCTATTGTCTTTGGCACTGCTGGGATTTGAACTCAGGGCTTGGAATGCCCAATTCATCAAAGGATCAATGTAAGTGCAGCAGCCTCAAACAAATTCACTGCCAGGGAGTTCCCAGGACCTAAGTTTAACCTCCAGGAGTGGCCAATATATAGATAGATGTGTAAATTGCTGCAAATACATATATATTCATAGAGAGTGAGAGAGAAAGAGAGAGAGATGTATATGTATATTCCAGTGTATGTTTAAATATATAAATATATTTATAGAATGTGAGATGTCTATATATCATTAAATTACATGTAATATATTACTAATAATTATTAGGTATTAAATTATGCCTTCATTTAGTGATGTATCATGGTTGAAGGCACAATAAAGTGCTTCCTTGTGCAAAATGAGCTCAGGGACAATGTCTAAGCTCATAGTTCAAGTCTCAAGACCTGTACCAAAAAAAAAAAAAATAGAGCCAGTAACTCCATGTGTCTGTGTATGTGTGAATGTGTTTCTATTGGTGAACATCCAGAGTCGCTGTGAAGAAAGGCACCCAGCTAGGAATTTTTCTTTGAATAGAATGATTTCATAGCACAGAGGGTGCTTCCAAGACAGTGCATGTTCCAGGACACCCCTCCCTGTTCCCAGTGAAGCCTGAGGGTTTCTCCACGCTCCAGGTTGCTGGAGGAAGCCTGCCTCATTGTTGGAACAGGCAGACAAAAGGTCTCACTCCTGTACAGCTCTGTAACAACTCTATCTGGGCCAACTAGTGATGATGAGTGTGGGCAGGCCCTGAAGACCAGGAGAAAAAGGCCTCTTTGTACCCCAAGCTATCTCTCTCCCCAGTGCTCTGTTGTGACAGGAAGCCTTCATTTGTGCCACCTCCCCTGGCAGGCCAAGTTCCCTGCACTTATCCTGTCTTTGTTATACTATGTTCCAGTGTTGAAACAAACTGCTACAATTAATTCAAGATTCATTCTGGCAGACAAAAACTAGGGAGCTGAACTTAATGCAATGATTCATTATTGGCAACGGTGCCTACCTAGGTTTTCAGAAGCTTGCTACATCTAAGCACATATGCAAAATCACAATGTTCCCTGTTATGTAGGGCTGGTGGAGCTCATCAGGTTTGGAAACCTTTGACCTCTCCTAGCTGGGTGGCTAGGTTTCCTGGTTGAACAGAGGGCCTGAGTACTGACCATGAGCTCAGAACAGAAGCTCACTGTGTAATAGGAAGACACTTACTCAGGCAGGCAAACCCGCCTAGTCATCTGGAGTGACAGAGCCCACCGCAACAAATTTGTTAACAAAGAAGCAACTTTATTGAGAAGTTTTCTACACTGACCGGCCAGGGCCACAGCACAGGCTCAGGAGCTGATACTGCCACCCTTAGCAGCCCCCATTCTTTGGTTTGTAAAGGCAAAATCCATGAGGTCAAGCCTGGTCATGCACAGGTGACCAATAGGATCATACCAAACAAAAGGATTGCATGGTCATACCAGACCACACACACATGGCCAATAGGCAGAGTTTACTGTAAGCATGTGTGAAAGGCAGGGATTACCACCATAAGCATGTGGTGTCAGATAGTTGGAGCCAGATTACAACCATCTGTTTTATGGGTCAGTCTTTAACTCAACAATCAAGGTGAGTTAGGTTGTTAAGGAGAGGGGGACCTAAAGGCATTCTTTTCATTCCAGGAACAGGGCTGGTTGGAGCCAAGGTCTAGTTAACCTTCTTTAAAGTTTTTTTTCTAAAATCCCTAAAAAAAAGGCAAAGCCTGGAAAGAAGCTGTACCAGCTCAAGTCTCCTCTAAGGACCTATTTCCCAGTGCTTTACCCTTTGATGTCACAGTTTCACTTCTGGTATGGGGGGGGGCACGGGGGGGGGGGGTAATTTGTGTGCATATACCAGTCTTGGAGCTTGAACTCAGGACCTGAGCACTGTACCTGAGTTTCTCCTGTACAAGGATAGCACTCTACCACTTGAGCCACAGAGCCACTTCAGGTTTTTTTTCTAGTGATATGCCACTGAGGATTCAAAGCCAGGGTTTCATACATGCAAAGCACTCTACCCCTAAGACCCAATCCCAGCACTGCACTTCAGGTTTCTTTCTTTCTTTTCTTGTAAGTTGGAAGAGTTGAAGTCTGGCCCTGGGTTCTGTCTCTCAGCTCTTCAGCTCAAGTGGAGAGCTCTACCACTTGAGGTACAGAGCACATTCTGGTTTTCTGGTGGTTCATTGGAGATTACCATCTCAAGGAATCTCCTGCTCAGCCTGGCTTTGGACTGTGATCCTGAGCTCTCAGCCTGCTGAGTAAGTAGCTAGCATGACAGGCATGAGTCACCGGCACCCAGCTTCCACTTCAAGTTTCTAAGTGGTGAATAGGAGATGATAGTGTCATGGGATCTTTTGTGTGGGATAGTTTTGAACCCCGATCCTCAGCTTCCTGAGCAGGCAGGATGATAGACCTTAGCTAAAGACACCTAAGCCGTGACACTTTGCTGCAAGGGGGTCCTTGGCTCCACGTAGTAGAGTGCTAGCCATGAGCATAAGAGGAAAATCAGAGTTTAGGCTCTGAGTTCAAGGTTCATGATGGAGAAAACTAAAACAAAACAATTGTCTGCAGGAGACAATTCAGTAGAGTTCAGTACATACGTAAATTTGGCCCTGCCTTGGGAAATGTCTGTGCCTCAAGTTTCTCATCTGCACAATAATCTTACTTTTGGAGCTCAAACAAGGATCAGATGAAAAAATACACCCCGTGAAGGACTCAGCACATAACACCCTGTGAAGGACTCAGCACACAGCACCCCATGAAGGACCTAGCACCCCATGAAGGACTCAGCACCCAGCACCCCAGGAAGGACTCTTCATATAGCTGTATCCCAAAGCTGTCATTAGAATTAGGATGCTTTCATCAGTATCACCATTCCTTCAGAAACATGTCACAAACCAAACAAGTTCACATCTAACGGTTTAGATGGGTGGTTAGTCTGGGGGGGGGAGGGTCTTCAGACTCAGGGGTTGCACTCACTTAGGACAGTGGGTACTGTCCTAAGATCTTTTCCTCAAGGCTAGAGCTCTACCACTCTGAGCCACAGCTCAGAGTCTCACAGACTTCCTGCCAGGGCTGAGTTTTCAATCGCCCAGTGTCAGATCTCATCCCCTGAGCAGCTAGGGGTGAGCCAGCAGCGACTGGTTGGATGGAGTTGGTTTGCAGCTGTTAACTTCTGGCTGTCAGGATAGATGGCAGCCATCATCTTCAGATTCCCGGCTTGCTCTGTCATGAAGTATCTAAAGTCCTGGCCTTGTATATTTGCAGTTAGAACATTCTAACGTTTCTTTGGTGCTTGAGTGACAGCACCACTTCCGGCTTTTCTGTGCATGTGATAGTGTGGAAACGAACCCAGGACTTCATACATACTAAGCAAGTACTCTACCACTGAGCCCCAGGAGTGACAAGTGTAGAAATAGATATATAGATAGCTTACATATATATATACACATATATATATGTATGTATAAAATAGGAAAGATATCTGTATATTATTAAATTACATATACTATACTACTTTCAATTATTCATAATTAAATTACTCCTTCATTGCTTATTGTTGAAAATATAATAAAATATTAATTGAAAATTAGTCAATGTACTATGATTATTGTTTTTAATTTTAAAATATAATCATATACTAACTACTAATGTAATTGTTTCTTTTACAACATTCCATTCATATGGATGTATGTCAGAATGCGTTTCTTACGATCTCCCACCATTCATAGGTTTAAATCCCGGGATTTGAACCCTGGGCCTACATTGCTGGTTTGGGCTATGGCTTGCCTGATAGCACACCAAACTTCAGCAGTGTAAGCTCACATACTCTTTCCGGGCCCTTTCATTTAGACCCAGGATGATCACAATGCAAAGGAAAAAACAAAGTAAAACCACCTTCTGGAACTTCCCAGTTTTATCCCTATTCTTTTTTTTTGGGGGGGGGGGGTCCGGTCGTGGGGCCTAAACTCTGGGCCTGGGTGCTGTCCCTCAGCTCTTCAGCTCAAGGCTAGCGCTCTACCACTTCAGCCACAGCGCCACTTCTGGCTTTTTTTCTTTTTGCTTAAGTGGTGCTGGGAATCGAACCCAGGGCCTCAGGCATGCAAGGCAAGGGCTCTATCACTGAACCACCTTCTCAGCCCCTTTATCCCTATTCTTTCCCCCCCTTTCTCTTTTTTTTCTTTTTTGTTGGTTGTGGGGCCAGAAATCTGGGTCTGACACTGTTCCTCAACTATTCAGCTCAGGACTAGTGTTCTACCACTTGAGCCATAGCACTACTTCCAGCTTTTTTCAGCATATGTTATGCTGAGGAATCAAGCCCAGGGCCTTATGCATGCAAAGCAAGCACTCTACTACTGAGCCACCTTCCCTGCCATTCTCCTTTTTTTTTTTATCAGTCCCGAGATTTGAACTTGGGTCCTAGGATCTCAGAATGGGCTGTGGGTCCATTGGCTGCACCCCTGGCTAGGGTGATCGAACCTGAGGCAGAATTGCCACAAGATGAGTTCAAGCCCCGGGCCTGGACAAAATAAATTAAGGCCATGACTTAGAATTTGCTCCATTTTTCTGGCAGGCCTGGGATTTGAACTTAGGGCCTGGTAACTCTGTGACACTGTGGGGGAAGGGAAGCTCACTGTTGTTGAAGACAAGAATTTCAGACCAGTTTCCAGGCCTGAATTTAAGCACCAACACTGGAAAAATTAATACTCATATATGTGATCTTTTTACTTACATGAGCTTAGTCCATATGACATTTATTACCATTATTTTATTTAGTATTATTGCATATATAACATTTATTTCATTCATTACATCTTATCACATGGATATATTTGCATATGGATTATACTTCATACTGAGACCCAGGATTTTTACAGAGAAGGAAAAAAAATGTGTCAAAGTAGGCAGGATGACAGATATCAGCCACAGATGCCTAGACTGTAACACTTTTGTACGGGTGTCCTTGGGTCCCCTTGGTAGGGTGCTAGCCATGAGCCCAACAGGGAAGGGTCAGTGGCTAGGCCCTGAGTTCAAGGTTCATGACCAAGAAAAATAAACCAAAACAATTGTCTGCAGGAGACAACTCACTAGAGTTCATTACATACATCATTTTGGCCCTGACATGGGGACATATCTGAGCCTCAAGGTTCTCATCTGCACAATAATCTGTGGAGTTCTTACAAGCACCAGATGCAAGAATGCAGTCAGTACACCATTTCTCATATAAGACTCATGACATAGCTGTATCCCACATGCTGTCATTAGAATTAGGGTGCTTTCATCAGTGTTAACAAACTACAAAAAGTTCACATCAAATGATTTAGAGGGGTGGGTTATTTGTAGGGAGGGGGCGGTGAGTCAGCCACGGGGATTCCACTGAAAGTTTGGGGGTACTGTACTAATATCTTTTGCTCAAGGCAAGAGCTCTACCACTTTGAGCCACAGCTCAGAGTTTTGCAGACTTCCAGTCAGGGCTGGACTTTAAAACCACCAGTGTCTGATCTCAGCCCCCCGGTATCTTGGATGACAGGGCTGAGCAAGCCACAAGCATCCGGTTCCGTGTAGCTGAGTTGCAGCAGTTTACCTCTGGCTAAGTCAGGTTAGATGGCAGCTTTCAGCACCAGACTCCTAGCTTGCTCTACTATGATGTATTTGCAGTCCTATCCTTATATCTTTGCAGTCAGAACATTCTAAGGTTTTGTTGTGGTGCCAGTTCTGCATCTTGAGTAAGTGTCTAGACACAGTCCCTAAACTTTTATGCTCAACGCTAGTACTCCACTGCTTGAGTAACAGCATGACTTCTGGATTTTTCTGTGCAAGTGGTAGTGAGGAATGGAACCCAGGACTTTGTACATAGTGAGCACTCGAACACTGAGCCCCAGAAGGAACAAGCGTATAAATAAATATATGTGTAGATTGGTAGATAACGATAGATAGATAGATAGATAGATAGATAGATAGATAGATAGATAGATAGATAGATAGATGTATATGTATAAAACAAAAGAGATGTCTGTATATTATGAAACTGCATATATATTACTATCAATTATTGGCAATTAATTTATTCCTTCCCTTTTAAGTATCATGATTGAATACATAATAAAGTATTAATTGAAAGTTAGTCAATGTAGAACAATTGTGTATAATTTTAGAATATAATCATACACTACTAATAGAAATGTTACTTTTATAAAATTCCATTTGTACAGATGTATATAAGAATAAATTTCTTAGAACCTCCCACCATTCATTAGTGGCAGTTCCAATATTGGACCTCCAGGTCTATGTTGCTTGTTTCAGCTATGGCTTCCCTAATAGCCCACCAAACATTAGCAATGCAATGTCATGTACATATTCTGGGGCTTGTCATTTAGACCCAGGATGGTCACAATACAAAGGGAAAAAAAAGTAAAATCACCTTCTTGAACTTCTCAGTTTTATCCTTCTCCTTTTTATTTTTATTTATTTTTTGCCAGCTCCGAAATTTGAAGTAGGGTCGTAGGATCCAATGATCAGCTGTGGCAGAGATGCGAAGACCTGAGTTCAAGCCCTGTGCTAGGCCAAATAAAAAGTAATAATAACAATAAGACCCTGGCTAGGAAATTGTACCATTTTTCTAGTAGGCCTGGGATTTGAACTCAGGGTCTGGGTAACTCTGTGACACTGTGTGTGAAAAGGGAAGCTCACTGTCCTTGAGGACAAGAAATTCATGGGGCTGAAAATGTGGCTCAGTAGTAGAGTGCTTGCCTTGCATGCATGAGGCCCCTGGTTCAATAACTCAGCACCACATAAGCAGAAAAAGCTGGAAGTGGCACTGTAGCTCAAGTGGTAGAGCGCTCACCTTTAACTGAAGAGCTGAGGGACAGTGCCCACAACCAGATTTCAGGCACCATGACTGGCAAAAAAAAAAGAAAAAAAGAAAAAAGAAATTCAGACCAGTTCCCAGGGCCTGAATTGAAGCCCCAGAACTGGAAAAAATAATATTCATATATATGAAATCTATTTACATACATGGGTTCTACTGCATATGACATTTATTATACTTATTTATTTAGTATTATTACACATATAACATTTCCTTTATTAGGTCATATCTCATAGGATATATTTGCATATGGATTATACATCGTATTGAGACCCAGGACTTTCACAGAGAATGAAAAAAAAGTGTAAAATTGGCTTCTTACTCCACAAATAAATTTTTGGCCATGCTGGAATTTCAACTCAGCGTACAATGCGCAATCCATGAATGGGGTACAGTCTTAGCACACCAGCCTCCGGCAAACTGAGCATCCAGGAAATTCTGAAGACCTGTAATCAAGCCACAGTAGTGCCCAATAGACAGATGTGTAGATTGATATTATGTATATGTATTATATATACATACATATATACCTGCATATATATATGTATGTGTATATATATATATATATACACACATACAAAGAGAGAATGTAAGGATATTATTAAATTATACATATATATGTTATTACCAATTATTAGTTACTAAATTATGACTCCGTTTCATGAGGTATCATGGTTGAACATTTATAAAAGCATTAATTACAAATTAGTCAATATCCTTCATCATACCATGGTGCTAGAATGAAGATATAAATCCAATAATTTTTGTGTGGCATTCTAAAATAGAATCATGAATTAACTGCAAATTTAATTATTACTTTTATAACATTCAATTAGCATTCACATGAACAGGAATGAGTTCATCAGGATCTCCCTCCATTTGTGGGTGGTAGTGATAGCATTCGAATTCCAGGCATGGGTAGATTACTTTGAATGCAAACCATTGGAATGACACCGTGAAGATTTCAGATTGTCATGATTTAAAAAAAAGAACAACGAGAAGAAAAGAAAGCCAGGTGTCAGTGGCTCCTGCCTATAACCCTAACTCCTCCAGAGGCTGAGATGTAGAGAATGCCAATTTGAATGCATCCGGGGCAAGAAAGTCCAAAACACTCTTCTTTCTAAGAGATCATAGGGGAAAAAAAACCCTGAGTGGGGCTGTGGCTCAAGGGCAGAGTGCTATCGTTGAGCAAAAGGAGCTCAGGGACAGGGCCTAGGCTCATAGTACAACCCTGGACCTGCCTCACCGCCCCCCCCCCAAAAAAAAGGAGGCAATAACTCCATGTCTCTGTGTATGGAAGGATGATGTATGGATGATGGGCATTCAGCAGGTTGCCCATGTCCATCCCCCCAACCTGAGCAAGTCCTCAGAGAGTCCTAAGTCTGAGCTAGCAGCTTGAACAAAGCATCCTTCTCTGCCATTTAATAACTGAAGCCCCGTGGGCTTTGCCTGGGCTGTGCAACAGGTGCCTTATGTTCTGGCTGAGATGTCCCATCAGGACACCTAGCTGCCAGACTCTGCCTCCAGGGAGACCACAGTTCCTAGGCTGTAGGAGTTGTCAAAGGTTCTGGCTCCATATTCTCTATCCCTCTGTAGGATATGTGAGCCTACTCCTCTGGGGCCTGGTGGCTATCCCTCATTCACCATTCCTCATTGCCGAGTCACAGACTGGTCCCAAATCTTGGCAAAGTTATGAAATAGCCAGCGATTTCTGCACCAAAAGGGGTAAGCCAATAAATCCCACCCTCATAGTTCCTGTCAGAAGTGAGCCTTGGGCTGCGAATGTGGCTTAGTGTTAGAGTGCTTACCTAGCATGCACGGAGCCCTGGATTCGATTCCTCAGGATCACAGAAACAGAAAAAGCCAAAAGTGGCACTGTGGCTTAAGTGATAAGAGTGCTAGCCTTGACCAAAAGAAACTCAGGAACATGCCCAGACTCTGAATTCAAGCCCCAAGACTGGCAAAAAAAGTGAGCCTGGTGAGACATATTCTTCTGGTACTCATAGGAGAGCCAAGGTTTGAGGTAAGAGGTAGGGTAGAGGACAGTTGCTGGTGGCTCACACCTGTAATCTTAGCTATTCAGGAGGCTGAGATCTGAGGATCACAATTGCAAGCAGGAAAGTGTATATGAGACACTTTTCTCCCATTAAACACCCCAAAAGTCAGAAGTAGAGCTGTGGTTCAAGTAATAGAGTGCTAGCCTTGAGCACAAAACCTTAGGGATAGCATCCAGGCCATGAATTCAAACCCCAGGTCTGGCACAAACACACACACACACACACACACATGCACACACACACACACACACCAAACCAGAGCATTTGCCAGACAGCCTGCACAAGTTCCATCTCTAGCAACTCAATATTAAAAAAAAGAGGGAGAAGGGAAGGAAAGACTTGCTCCTGGAGCAAGTGCCAAAATTCCACAGGAGTTCTGAGATGTGGAACAAGATAGAGAGCATCAGGCAGAAGGTACAACAATGCACGAAGTTTCCTGAGGTGTAGTGTAGAATAGGTGGTGAGGGTGGAATGAAGGTTCTGTGGCTTCAGACATGTCTGGCAGGACATTCAAGGCTGGGTCAAGGTTTGTACTTGAGTCACAGGGAGGGCAGAGGATGGAGGTCCCAGAATGGGGCCAAGGGGGAAGATTAGCTTGGCTTTTCACCATGGACCCCAGCCATTTCCTGTGGCTGGAAACCTATTTTTCACAGCTCCTGACCCTCAGGCCTCCTTTGCATGGAGGACTCAGGGCAAATGCAGGAAAGAACACTTGCTTAAGAAAAGCTTCTAGCCCAATACCAGTGGTGGCTCAAACCCTGCAAATCCTAGCTACTGAAAGGACTGGGATCAGAAGTCGTGGGTCAAAGCCAGCTCAGGGGAGGAAAGTTAGTGAGACTCTTCTTGCCGATGGACTACCAAAAGCCAGAAATGGAGCTGTGGCTCAAGTGGTAGGGTGCCAGCCTTGAGGCAAAAATTAAAGAGACCGGAGCCCAGACCCTAAGTTCTGGCACATAAAAAATAAAGAAAAACTTTCAGGAGTTCCTAGTCTGCTGTGGTGAAAGTCCAAATAAGCTGGGTGCTGGTGGCTCATGCCTATCCTCCTAGCTCCTCAGGAGGCTGAGATCTGAGGATCATGGTTCAAAGCCAGCCCGGGCAGGAAAGTCCAGGAGACTCTGATCTCCAATGAACCACAGGAAAACTGGAAGTGGTACTGTGGCTCAAGTAGTAAGATGAAGAGCTGAAGGAACAGTGTCCAGTCCCAGAGTTCAAGGCCCACCTGACCTGCTTGAACCTCACTCTGTGGCTCTAGGCAGAGTAATTTCCAGTGGACCGCTATGGGTCTCCCAATATCTAGTTGTCCTACAAGTCTTGAAAGCAACCTCTTTGGGAACCTTTGCCTAAGTATCAGAGAAGGGTCTAGCCTTGGGGCACGGAAGTCATCAGGCAGGTCATCAGAATGGCATCTGTCATGGGTGGAGAGTGGATCTGAGCAGTAAATCAATATTTCAGACCAGGTTTCTGGGCCAGAAGGGGCAAGAGCTGCAAGATGGCACAGCAGGTAATGCCTACTCACTGGGGCAAATTTGTCAGGCACACCTTGGGTGGGTGTTGAGTTGGGCTCATGAAAGACTTGTAGGCTCAGGAATCCACAGCTCGCTGGCTGCTGCTTGTCACAGTGGCTATCCCAGGAGTCCCAGAGCTCAGAGCCCTGCTTTGCTCACCAGTGTTCAGTGGCAGATGGAGGTTTGCAATCATGCACCGAGTATAAACGAGCATCCATCGTGTTCTTCCCTTGGTACTGTACATTATGCATGGATAGAGGTGCAGGTTCCATGGAACTTACTGCCATGGCCCAGACCCCTCAGTCCAAGAAGGAGTTGGGGAGCAATAACTTATGTGTTGAGAGTTTACTACAACTGTGCTCCTGGACTGCGGTCATCATTACTACCTTCTTCTCTCTGTGTGTGTGTGTGTGTGTGTGTGTGTGTGTGTGTGTGTATGAGCACATCTTGGTACTAGGGCTTGAACTCAGAACCCGGGCTCTGTCCCTCACTTTTTTCATTCAAGTCTAGCAACTCTACCACTTGAGCCACAGCTTTTCTTCCAGCTTTCAGGTGGTTATTGGGAAAGGAGAGTCTCAAATACTTTAGAAAAGTTAGCTGGTCAAAAGAAATGTACTCATTATCTTGCCCATGTAATTGTAACCCCTCTGTACATTATTTTCACACACAAACAAAGATCCTACTGATACTAAAAAAAGAAAAAAGAAAGAAAGAAAGAAAAGTGAGCTGGGCTGCCTCTGAATGCCAATCCATAGAATATGAAAGCATGAGCTATTAACATCTGGCCACACTTACCTTCTTGGCTAAGACAGTGTACCTCTCTCCCAGCCTAGCACCCATCTACAGCTAACCTTTCTTCCCCTCCACCTACTCCTCCAGGCTTCAGAGGAACCTTACCCTCCCTTGAGGACATAGAAATTAGATGCTTGACAGGTTTGAGCTTTATGTTCTCCACACAGTCAAGGGCTGCTGGGAGCTGATGTGGAGATCAGAGATCTAGGCCAGGGCAAGTAGACAGCTGTTAGAACAGAAGACAGCATGAAGAGACATCCTTGCAGCTAGATGCCAGTGGCTCATGCCTATAATCCTAGCTACTCAAGGCTGACACATGAGGATCAATCAAGATTCAAAGCTAGCCTGGTTGGGCAGACTCTTATCTCCAATGAATCACCAAAAAGCTGGGAAACAGAGCTGCTGTAGCTCAAGTGGTAGAGCATGAGCCTTGTGCAAACAAAGTAAAGGATACCACCTAGGCTCTGAGTACAACCCCTGGTAAACACACACACACACACACACACATACACACACACACACACACACATCATTAGCAGGTGCCAGTGGCTCATACCAGCAATCCTAGCTACTCAAGATGCTGATCTCTTAAGATGGCAGCTTGAATCCAGCCTAGGCAGGAAAGATTGTGAGATTCTTATCTCCACTAAACTACTAAAAAAGATGAAATGTGAGCTGTGGTTCAAGTGGTAGAGTGTTAGATTTGAGCAAAGGAAGCTCAGTGCCTAGGCCCTGAGTTACAACTCTAAGAGATTTTTTTTAAAGACACCTTCCTCCCCCCCCCCCCTACCCCCCACATGCCATAAATCCAGATACTGGTCATCCTAGATCTCACTTCCACTCTTGCCACTTCTACAGTACCACCACAAGTGGCCTGTTTCTGGCCAGCTCTGGGTTAAGAAGTGAATGTACACAATGGGGGCATACCCAGGTCAAGACTAATGACCCAGAACATTGAGGTATTGGCCATACCAGTCTCTCCTCCCCCAGTTCCCTGGCCTTGGAATCTAAAGTCTGTGCCTCTGTATTCTGGGCATCCAGAATTCTCTAGAAGGATTTGAGAGGCCCAGCTGGGGCTGGAAGATAGACTTGCCTGCGATAAACTACGTGGACTTTTCCTAGACAATAACAGATACTTCCAAGCCACCTTGGAGTCACCTCCAATGTAGCCCGGAATCCTCTTTGCTTGGGCGGCCTTCAGTCCGCTATCAAGTTCGAGTTGGCCAGAGTCACCGGCAACCTCCTTCCCCCACTCCACTGCCAGCCTGCTGAGAGGGACACACAGCCAGAGGTCTAGCTGAGGAAAAGGGCAGGACATTCCATGTCTGAGTTCCCCACCCAGAGACAGGCAAGACTCTATTGCAGATGGCCCGGCTGACCCAGAATCCACTGCAGGAAGCCAAAGATTTGGACAGCTGGACTTGGGCCCCAAAGAAAAGCTTGAACTCAGGTCTCTGGCAATTTAGGACTCATTGTAGACCCTGGTAGGAGGCTAAAGGCAAGGTCGGTGTGGGGGAGGGGCACCATCCAAGGTCAAAAAGAGACAGACAGGCACCCAGGTAGGGGACAGAGAAAGACGAGGGAAACACACACACACACACACAAATATGGCACTGTTGTCTCACACCTGTCATCCTAGCTACTCAGGAGGCTGAGGTCAAAGCCAGCCAGCCCAGAAATGTCTGTGAGGCTCTTATCTCCAATGAACCACCAAACAGCCAGAAATGGAGCTGTAGCTCAAGTGTTAGAGCTCTAGCTATGAGCACAGAAGCATAGGAACTTCACCTAGACCCTGAGTTCAAGGCCCAGGTCTTCTACATCCAAACACACAGACACAGACTCACACAGACAAAAGACACACGAACACACAGACACATACAGTGGTAGCCCAAAGCCTCAGCAGTCTCTGAGCACCCTGAATATTCCACCCCAGAGATGATGGCACTACCATCATCAGACCAACTGCAGACAAAACTCAGAGCCTCTCACATGTCTGGAATGGTTCACAACACATCATAGTATTTCTACTGTACACACTGTTATGCAGAAAATTCAGCTACCTTTTGTTTGGTTTAGGTTATGGGGTTTGAACTTTGGGCCTGCCAGCAGGCCCTCAGCTCTTCAGATGAAAGTGTGCGCTCTACTACTGGAGCCACAGCATCACATCCCATTTTCTGGTGGTTCATTGGAGATAAAGTCTCACAGACTTTCCTACCCAAGCTGGCTTTGAATTGTGATCCTCAGATCTCAGCCTCCTGAGTAGCTAGGATGACACTTATGAGCCACTGGCAGTACCCGGCTACACCCATCTTTTTTTTTCTTCAGCTCTTCTCTTTCTTTTTTTATTGTGAAAATACTGTACAGAGGGGTTACAATTACATGGGCAAGATAAGGAGTACATTTCTTATCAAGCATTGTAGCCTCCTCAGCAGCTAGCTTCTTATACCAAGGGAAAACCCAACTCATTAAGACAAAAACCCAATGTAACCCTACACTTCAGACTTGGTCACCAGCAGCCAAAACCATTCTTTCATGGATGGAGAGTATACAATTGACACTATCATCCCACCTCTTCTCCCATTCACCCACTCGCTGTCTGCCACAGGCTACAACTTCTGGAGTTCTTGGTAAGGCACCACCCACCCTGCTATGGCTTCACACAGGGGTAAACCTGGGGAATTATTAGAAATGTCTGTACTGTGAGGCCAGCATCTGGTCTCACAACCGCAGCAACCTTACTATCTCTTGCACGCAAGGAAGGGATGTTTTTCTTTCTTGTTTGGTTTTCTGTTTTTGTTTTTGTTCTTGTTTTTTGGTTGAGGGGCTTGAAATCAGGGCTTGGGTACTGTCCTTGATGTCTAATTTTCCTCAAGGCCAGTGCTCTACCACTTGAGCCACAGTGCCACTTCTGGTTGGAGACTGGAGATGAGGCTCTGGAGGGAATTTCCTGCCTGGCTGCGAAATGAGATCCTCTGGATCTCAGCCTCCCTAGTGGCCAGGATGACAGGTGTGGGATGACAGGTGTGAGCCACCGGCTCATGGCTTAAGTTTTCTAGTCCTTCACAATTTCCACCTAGTCCTTTTCTAGACACTACCACTTAGACAGCCCTCTTCCTGCCTCAGGGACAGCAAAGGGAGGCTAGAATCTGGGTGGAGCCATGGGGATTAAAGTGCCCCCTCCACATCATTAACCCCCTCTATCCTCCCACCTGCCTCCTCCAGATTGCCTGGTCTTCCAGGGCAGATCAGACCCACAAGGAGTTCTGGGGCCTGCCCTATGTCCTTCTGCCCTACGCAACCGATACCTGAGGAATTCTAGGGCCAGATTCTCCATGTCCTGGTGGAAGACATTGGGAGGGTTGCTGATAAGCGGGCCCAGGGGTGCCAAGGGCAGAAGGACTGTCCAGGTCCCTTCTGTCAGAGGAGACACAAAGCACGGATGGATTTTCTAAGAGCTTCAGGCCATAGCCATCCACCTGTCACAAAGGACACTGGGAGAACTGTTTTATGGTGACAGCCCTGGGGCCTGACCTCATGGCCGGGCACTGTCCCTGACTTGCTTTGTCTCCAGGGGAGTGCTCTTTCACCTGAGCCACTGTGCCACTTCCAGCTTTTTCTGTGTATGCAGGACCTAGGAATTGAACCCATGCTTTCCTGTGTGCTAGGTGAGCCCTCCACCTCTAAGACAAAATCCCAGCCCTAGATAGCTGTTCTTCTGTGACCCCTCAGGCCTGTCTTGGGACAGTCTCGCACATCTATACCAAGTCTCTCACCAGCAGCCCTGGCTGGAAATGAACACGCTCTGCTATGTTGTCCATCATCTGTAGCACCTTTGTTCTCTGTTCTTCCTTCAGATTCTCCTTGTTAAGCAAGACCCCCTTTTCAAGTGCTGTCTCCAAGAAGCCCTTTCTGATCACCTTGGAAAAGGTGGAGCTGCTCCGCTGTGCAGGCTGCCAGTCTTGTCAGGCTCTGCCTTCCAGCCAGTGTGGGTTGAGAATGCATGAAGGGGAAGGCCTGGATTCCACCACCGGATTTGTGAAGGCCCTGATACACCACCCAGGGGCAGGTGTTCTATCACACTATGTGAGAGGGAACTTGAGGAGTGGGCAATCTGTGGGCAACAAGACAGGGTCATTTCTTTGTGTGGGCTTGAACTGAGGATATGGGGGCTGTCTCTCTGAGTTTTATTGCTCAAGGCTGGTGCTCTACCACTTGAGCCACAGCTCCACTTTTGGCTTTTTGGTGGTTCCATGGAGAGTAGAGTCTCACGGGCTTTCCAGCTTATGGCTGGCTTCAAACTTTGATCCTCAGATTTCAGCCTCCCGAGTAGCCAGGATGACAGGCATGAGCCTGAAACTTAGGTGATGGGCGCCAGAGGCTTTTTAGTTTTTGTTTGCTCCCATTTATCTCCTGTCAACTAGCAAGCCCAAGTAAAAATATTCAGTTACAGGGGATTAAATTCCTCTCCTAGGTCAGTTAATCTAAGGAGATAAAGTGTCTTTGGAAAAGGCTAGTCTGAGTTGGCTTAGGGGTGTTTGTGTGTTTGTGTGTGTGTATGTGTGTGAGTGTTGGGAATACCTACCTCATCACTGTGGTGCCTCATCCTCCCAGCAGGGAGTGCATCCAGGATCCTGACCCCAAGGGAGTTGGATGGGGGAGGGTACCTAAGGTCACATCCAGGGGGATGACCTGAATTCTGTCCTGCAACCTAAGCCTGGACAGATGAAGGAGAGAAGGAGAGGGTTAGGGAAACATGAAAGGGAGTCCTTTACCTTTGGCTACATGTACCAGCGAGAAAACTGAATACATCTTTATTGGTAGTCAGATAAAAGGTGTACACTGTTCATTTATTTCATGATTGTGTTAGTCTTAGGGCTTGGATTCAGGGCCTGGGTGTTATCCCTTAGCTTCTTTTGTTCAACTGAGCTCTACCAGTTGAGACACAGCACCACATCTGGCTTTTTTGTGTGTGGGTTTGGGGAGGGAGGTGGTTTATGGGAGATAAGATTCTCATGGACTTTCCTGCCCTAGTTGCTCTGAGTCACAACCATCAGACCTCAACCTCCCAAACATCCAGGATGATGGGTGGGAGCCATGAGCTCCTGACTGCAAACATCCATTTATAATCCCTTAGGCCCAGGGCCAAGCCACCCACACTACACCTCCTTTTTGGGAGTAGGAAGCAGACATGAGTGGGTTTGATACTTCAACAGCCTACCGACCTTTGAGGATTGTTCTGGGTCAGTCTGATGGAGGCTTCGTCCTTATCTACAGCAATGACTTGGCTCTGTCACAAGAACCAATGTCCCCAGGGAGGAATCAGGTCTGGGGTCTTTCCTCTGAACCCCGTCACCCTAACGGAAATGACACTCCCCAGCAAAGGGTAGTAAACACAGAGTGTTTTTATTGTCTTATAGCCAGGGTCTTGTCAGATAAGTGGGGGTATAGGTCAGAGGCCCTGGATTGTGCTGGGCAGGGGGACAAGGTGACACCTTCGCATCCACCGTCCTTCAACAGTGTAGCAGAGGGATGTGGGAGGGACTCATGGGATGGACAATGAATAACGGTCCGAGTCTAGCCAGGGCACAGAGGGGCTTACCTCATGAAGCTGGTTGAACAGGCTGAGCAAAACAGCTCCTGACCCATAGCCCACCTCCAGAATGAGAGGGCCACCTTGGGTTCCAGCCACATGGGGATGCTGGGCCACCTCCTCCAGCACTCATTCAATAATTCCTGAGAGAGAGAAAGAGGAAGAGAGAGAGAGAAAGAGAGAAAGAGAGAGAGAGAGGGAGAGAGAGAGAGACAGAGGGCCAGAATTACACTTAAGCCAGATGCCGGTGACTCAGACCTATAATCCTACCTACACAGGAGGTTGAGATGTGAAGATCGTGGTTCATAGTTGGCTTGGGAGGAATATCTGTGAGACTTTTATCCTCAAAGAACCAACAGAAAACCGGAAGTGATGCTGTGGCTCATGTGGTAGAGAGCAAGCCATGATCTGAGGAGCTCAGCGACAGCATCCAGATCCAGAATTGAAGAACCACAAATGACAAGGAGTGGACTTCCCACCACAAGAAGTGGACTGAATAACACCCACTGTCCTAGGAAGCATGGCAGAGATATCAGGCCAAGCTTCCTGTCAAGTGGGGGTCATGAGTAGGTCACCTGGCTTCTCCATGACTCATTTTCCCCAGCTGGAAAAATGAATAGAGTGAAGGATCCCTTCCGCATGTGGATAGGGTAATGATGAAAGACAGTCATGTTTTGTTTCATAATCCCACACCTGTTGCATGATTAATAATAGATCCCATCTGAGCCCTTTCCTGGCAACTTCCTGTCATATGCTCACAGAATTGTTGAGAATTGTATCTGACACCTGCTCCCTCTGTGCCTGGCCCTGCTCCAGAGATCCCTCTGTATTAGTCCCTTATTTACTCACAACTTTCCCATGAGGAGACTGAGGTCCGATGGTCGACATCCAACCCAGAGCTTCACCTGTGGTCAAGAATCGGCTGCCGTGAACTAAGAGTTAGGGTCTATCCATCTAAAATGATGACTGAGCAGGGCGATAAATGTCTACCACCTCCCCCCCCCAACACACACACATACACACAAACACACCTCCACCATCCTTTGCAGGCAAAGATGTTTTACTTTGTTTCTTTTTGTTGGTTGTAGGGCTTGAACTCTGGGCCTGGGTGCTATCCCGGAGCTCTTCAGCTCAAGTCCAGCACTTTACTACTTGAGCCACAGCACCACTTCTGATTTTCTGGTGCTTTATTGGAGAGAAGAGTCTGAGGGTCTTTCCTGCCCAAGCTGGATTTGAACTGTGATCCTAAGTTTCAGCTCCTGAGTACTTAGGATGACAGCCATGAGCCACTGGCACCCAGCCAAAGAGGCTTTTCTATGTCTGTCATCCTATCCCCTCAGGAGACTGAGATCTGAGGACTGCAGTTGGATGCCACCCTTGGCAGCAAAGTCATTGAGAACTCTTATCTCCAATTAAATACCCAAAAACGTTGCAAGTGGAGCTGTGGCTCAAATTTTAGAGTGCTAGCTTTGAGCATAAAACAAGGGATGGGACCCAGGCCCTAGTTTTAACTTTTTCTAGCATAGAGTCACCCCAAAAAAGGAAAGCAGGTGGGCACACGGGAGCTCAAAGCTCACACATAATACTCCAGACTCACAGAATAGACCCCATCCTGCTCTGATTCTCTAGATTCTATGTCCTAGATCATGGCAGGCTGAGGTGGGACTGACCATGCACCAAGTCAGGACATTCAAGTACAATCTCATACTGAGCATCCTGTGACCTCATCAAGGACTCAAGAACTCTCACTGTCCTGCATTGACACTGGGCAGTCAGGTGAGATCAAGTTATCCAACCAAAGGATATTGGAATGAATGAATTTCTCAGCCAATGGATGCAGACTGGAGGGCTCTAGGTCCCTCTCTTTCGGGAAGGAGAAAAGGGCTGATCCATCTCAGGAATGATCCTGCGTTGTGAGTATCCTCAAAGAAACAACCCAGCTCAGAGCCCAATGCCTCTGGTGTTCCCACAAGCCTCCACCTTCAGTACTCCCTATCTAAATCCCACATCTGCCATCTAGACTGAAGGCTGAGCCAGCAAGGAGACCCACCTCTACCTCTGAGAATGGCAGTCACAGGGCCCTAGAGTCCCCCAGATTAAGTCTCAGAGCAACATGCGTCTGACTCCTTCCCTCATTCCCTGGCTGTCCTGTGCCAGTGGCCTGGTTTCCTCTGTCTCTGGTTGAGGAATGAACATTGGGGGTGTCATCTTCAGATTGAGCCAGCAAAAGTCCCAGTCCCCAAGGATGTACTGCACAGGCATCCTGCAGTGGATGACAGCGAAGTCGTCATTGGTGAACCCAGAGTGCCAGGACTTTTAATAGCCATGTGGCTTGTTCCAAGGCTCTATCACTGATGGTCTAGGTTGTCAGGTGAGGTCATGGCTTCAATGGCCTGACACACCTGATCTGGGATCATCCTCCCTCTTCATCTTCCTGCTTATCCCTTGCCACCCCACTCTGGACACTCCCTCTCCCTATCCTCCCTAGCCTTTGGACTCATTCTTCTTATCTGACCAGAAAATAAACTCGGAGAGCCAGGGGAGATTGAAACTCCATGACACACCCTGAGCCCTAGGTTCTACCCCAGGCTGTTTCCTCTGCAGTAAGCAAACCACTCAGATCCTGGATGTCATGAAGTTGCTGAGGGGACAGTGACTTGGTCCTACGTACTGGCTTTAGGCTCTGAAACTGTCCCCACTGAGATTGTGAATGGTTGGCTCCCTTGATCCAAGAACTCCAAAACAAGGCCTGCATGATCCCTTCTTCCTTCCTTTCCTCCTTTTCTCCCTCCATCCTTCCCTCCTCTCTTTCTCTGTCCTCTCTTTGGGTCACTCCTGGGCCTTAAAATCAGATACTAGGTGCTGTCCCTGAACCTTTTTACTCAAGGCCAACAGTCTATGGCTTGAGCCACTCATCCACTTCTGGCATTTTCTTTTTTGTAGTCAGTTGGAGATAAGTGTGTTATAGGCTTTCCTGCATGGGCCTTAAGCCTCAATCCTCCCATCTCAGCCTCCTAAGTAGCTAGGATGACAGGAGTGAAGCAATGGTTTCCAGCTCGAACCAAGATTTCTTCATGTGCCATGGAACTAGCACTGGAACCTTTCAACGTGTATGACCCCCCCCACCCCCGGCCTGGCACACACTGTAATGGTTTGTTGGATAAATAAATGAGCATCTGTCTCTTACAATACTAAAGAAAAGTCCCATCTAATTCAGTTAAGCATCCTGGGTGGAGGCATAGCCTGATGTAGCTCTCCAAGAGTTCTCCCTCCTCCCTCTTCCCACCCTCCTGGTGCCACAGCACTTAACTGTTTTGGTTCCAAGGACATGAGCCATGATGTCCTCACTGGATTCCAGGACCTCTGGGATGCCTATCTTCTCAAAGATCTCTGTCCAGCCACTGACCAGCTCTGTGGCACTCCATTCCCCACTCAGGTGTGAACAAGGTTGCTGTGAGGTGAATGCCAGGGTCAAGGGGCCTCCTCTCCACTCCCTGGGGCAGACAGGATGGTCCACTATATCCGGCCCCCAAGTTTGATGTTGCAGAGAAAGGATCCTTGAGGCATCCCAGGTCTCAGAATCTCCCAGATTCCAGTGCAGGTGCTGGGAATTGTCTCTGCTCACAGCTGGCTGGCTGCGGATGGCGAGGTCACAATATCTGCTCCCCAAGACATCATCAACTGTGGTGGTCACCCTAGAGAGAGCTGGAGGAGAATCAGCAGCTGCCGGACAAAGGCAGTCAAGGCAAGACGTTCGTAGCAGGAAACCATCTGGCTTGGGAACTCTGCCTGTGCTGCTTTGAACGTCATTGTTTGGTGGCTGAAAGGTCCATCTAATTTGACCCAGAATCCCGGGCGTTAGTAGAAATTGCCAGCTTCAAGAAAAAACCCTGGAAAAGCTGGCATTTCACATGTCCCAATCAAACTTAATGGGTTCCAAAATCAGTAGTCCTCTTTTCCTTCCAGACAGCCTACAGCAGGTTACAGAAAATGGCATTCAGAGAGCCTTAGAAAACTGCCATGTCCTGATTCCAAGCAGGCTCCAGCAAGGGGAACATTGCCCAGCTGGAAACAGCTCAGGAGGGACACAGATTGGAGTCTGCAGGACTCCAGGGAGGACTACCCACCAGTGCACTGCCCTGGGAGGAAATCCATGCCAACATTGGGGGCCCGGAGCCCCCTGCTCAGATGCCCACGGGTAAGATGCCCACGTCAATTCCCTGGGTAAGATTCCCCTCTCATCCTCGGTCGTGGTGAACCATCTGCCATGTCACACCGTTCATCACTTTCCAGACCCTCCTAGCTTCACAGCCCCTGCCCTACTCCCCCTATCTCCTTCCCTAATTATGTTTGACAGACACATTCCCAACTTTGAATTAGCTCCAACTATACACATGAGAGCAGACTGTCTGGCTGGAAGAGTGCAGCTGTGGTCACAGTAGCCTCATGAGCCTTCTGGCTAAAGACAGAAGGGCAGGTATCCACGCTGGTCTGCGGTTCACACAGGCCTCCTAGGGGAGACCCACTCAGGCCCAGCAGTTACTGTGGGCTGCAGGAAAGGGGAAGAAAGTGGGAAGGAACATCTATTGAAACCTTCTCTAAAGGAGCCATGACACTGTGAAAGAGAAAACAAAAATTTTGGCTGGGCTTATAGTGGGCATTAATGAAAAAAGAACAACAAATACACACATGGTCCAGGAAGGTGGCTCAGTGTAGAGTGCTTGCCTTGCATGCCTGAGGCCCTAGGTTCGATTCCTCAGCACCACATAAGCAAAAAGAAAAAAGTGGGAAGTGGCGCTGTGGCTCAAGTGCTAGAGTGCTAGCCTTGAGCTGAAGAGCTGAGGGACAGCGCACAGGCCCAGAGTTCAGACCCCACAACCAGAAATCTCCCCCAAAAAATGTTTTTGCTCTTTTTAGACATGCTGACTATACAATGAGAAAGATGATCTCTCTCTCTCTCTCTCTCTCATACACAGCTAAACACACAGACTCAGAGCCGTGCCTCTTCTGCATTTGTTGGTTTCTTATCTGAGCAATGTACCAGCTTGAGCACAGGGTTTCCCTTGTCAGAACCAGGGGCAACCACCCAAGGGGAACAATGCTCTAACAATGCAGAACCACCCTGCCTCCCCGTTTCTCCAGGACCAATCCCTTCCCCTTGGGAACAACCAGCCTTGATTCCCCATTCACCAAAACACTAGGCTATCACACTTTGAAGGAGGGAGTCCATAGTCCCCAGTTTAAAGGACTCAGTTCATGGCATGCTCTGAAAAACTCAGCACATAGCACTTTTTCCCAGGGACTCATCACACCCTGTGTTGAAGCACGCTGTGTAAAACACCAATTGTACAGCATCCTTCAAAAAACTCAGCACACAGAACAATTTTGAAGGACTCAGCACATACCACACTGTGGAAGCACTCAGCACACAGCACCATTTGAAGGACAGTACAGAGCACCCTGTGTAAAGGACTCGGCACACAGCACTCAAAAAACACCTCATACCTCTCTTCGCAAGGGCTCAGCACATAGCAGGACCCCTTTGGGATGCATTAGCACAGCACACCTTTTGAAGGACTCAGCATACAGTACGTTGTGTAATGGACTCAGCATACAACACCCTTTGAAAAACCCAGGATGGCCCACTCTTCTCAGGGACTCAGCACATAGCACCCTTTGGGATGACTCAGCAAACAGCACCTTTTTGAGGACTCAGCACAAAACCCCCATGAGGGAAGGACCCAGCAAATAGCGCCCTGTGAAGGACTCAATACATAGCCATATGTCACAAGTTCAGCTGTCATTAGAATTAGGGTGCTTTCTTCAGTATCACCATTCTTCAGAAACACTGCACAAATCCTACTAGTTCACATTTAGACAGCCTGCGTTTTATGGGGGAAGGTCAGCTGGGGGTCTTGAATTCAAAGTTTGGGGGCCCTGTCTCTGAGCTCTTTGGTTAAATGCTAGAGGTCTGCCACTTGGAGGCACAGATCCAATTTTGTTTTTCGGGTTGTTCTTTCACAGGTCTTATGGTGATAAGTAAGGACAAGTTGGGGTATCTGTTGGCAAAGGCTCTTAGCTCAACCTGGAGCTGACCTCTCCCTTCCTTGTGTACCTGGAAAGCCGGGTTTCCTGGAGCTCTCTTAGCCTAGGGTTGAACAGACGTGCTCTGGCATCAGCAATCAGGGTGAGCAAAAGTCATCTTGGCTCTAGTAACTTCCCCAAATTGAACTCTAGAGGACAATGGTATGGGGCTGCATGTTCTGCATGTGGCCACCAGGGAGCAGGAGTAGCCCACCATAAGGATAGTACTTATGAGTTTTGTTTACTCTTGCTTCCCTGGGGCCCCCATTATGATTCAAAGCCACCCTGGAGATGAAAGTCTTTGAGACTCTTACCTACAATTAACCATCAATAAGCAAGTGGGGCTGTGGCTCAAGTGGCACAGCACTAGCCTTCAGCAAGAAAACTCAGGGATAGAGCCTAGGCCCTGAGTTCACACACACACACACACACACACCACATGCATACAAAATCAGAGATTTCTACACTGCAGTCTTTGGGTATTCTCTACTTTTTCCCCACTAAGCCTGGTGGCTGCTGGCCTAGGTGTTTGGTGCATACAACATCACCTGGCATCTTCAATTTTGGGGGAACAGAATGGCTAGAGGGTCAACCTTCCCCCATCCCAGCTCCTTGATTGGGTCATGGTCTATCCTCCTGGTCAGCTCTCCTTCACTCACCAGACTGACTCTCCTACTCATTTAATGGGGTGTTGGGAATCACGCCTGAGCCGTGAATCCCCTTTGAAATGCCCCCTGTGCTCCCTGGAAAGCCAGAGCGCCTCATTTTATGCCAGTCTCAGATGTGCACAGTTTTTGCTACTGCAATGGTAAAAGGTCAGAAGTCTGTTTACTTTCGGGCTCTCTTTGCTTTCTGCCATTTATGTCCAACTTTCCCTATCTCTTCCTTTCTCTTTTCTACATTTTGGCTTGTGCCTTGAAGAGTGCGACGCAGGCTGGGTCCCAGGGACCCCCCCTCTAGGTTCCCTCTCAAAGGCTCGCCAATGTAGGCTTGATCTATTTGTTCAGTGTTTCTTTGCATTTTTTCAGAAATTCGCCATCCTGAATTCGCCATCTTGGCCAAGTGGTGGGTTAAGGGTTTGGCCTCGTCTGACCCTTAACCTTCCATAAGTTTACTACTCCATCCATCTATTCTAAGGTGCCTTGCTAACAAATTGCTCTTTTTACAGGCCCTGGTAACTGAGGCCCAACCATCTGATGTGCTTTGTTAGCAAAGATGTTTAAACGTTGTCAAAATTTTAGGTTTTGAGTTTTGCCTTTTTTGTTTTGTGTTGTGTATTCTATTACTGACTACATGGTTCTAAAATACTGGGCATATCTGTGCTAAAATTCTCATCACATCTAATGAGTTTTGTCATTGCAGAATATTTGTTGGTCAGTTCTTGATAAAGAGCAGGTAAGCTCTACTTATTCTACTTGATCTCCTTGTTACTTTAATTGGAAATAATAAAGAGCTTTTGTGGCAAAGACTTCAGTTCAAAGCCAGCCCGGGCTGAAAAATCCCTATGACTCCATCTCCCAGCTAAACTCTGCAAGTGGTACTGTAAATCAAAGTGGTTCAGTGCTAGCCTTGAGCAGAAGTGCTCAGGGACAGTGCCCAGGCCTTGAGTTCAAACCTCCTTGAATACTAGTGGCACTATAACTCAAAGTGGTTCAGTGCTAGCCTTGAGCAGAAGTGCTCAGGGACAGTGCCCAGGCCTTGAGTTCAAACCTCCTTGAATATCAACTGGGACAAGCCATCCCAGCAATGAGCACCTAGACTCAGCCAGTCTGGGGAACAAGGGAACATGGAGAGGAGTAAGAGGAGATGATGTCACATCAGCTACTTTGTGCCTGCACTTTCAAAATTAACCAGAGCCGGGAGGTCAGTGGAAGTAAGAAGCCTGCCCAGTCAATGTCTATACCTGTCTACCTATTAACTGAACAGGAATTTATATTCCTGCCTTTGTCACCTGACTTCTCTACCTAGTCGCCAGATGTCAGAAGTAGCTAGGAACATTTCTACCAACATTTTCAGCCCCAAGTCCTTCCTCTTGCCATTTATTTGCTCTCTAGTATTTTTTTTTCAGCCCCTCAATGCTCATGAGACTCCCCCAGACTTCATCTAAGGACTCACACCACCAAGGGACAGCTGCTGCTCACTGCCTTCTCTGGGAGGAGACCAAATTCCAGCCTTTTACCCCTATTGTCGACGCCCCTTGTCAGCAGGAAGTACCCAGAGCGAATCCGTGCCTTAATTCATGATTATTAAAAGGCTGGAATGTAAGGTCCATTCCTGGATGGCAAGCAGACTCCACCCTCCTTTGCAGCAAAGTCTCCACCCAGTACCTGTGTTACCTAGGCAACTGGGACACCTGGAAGAGGTCACATCTGCATCTGCTGAGGCCACATCTGAATTTGATGTGGCCACACCTTTCCCCGCCCATACCCTAGATAAGGCCTAGTGCAGGCCCAGGCTCTCTCTGTTCGTTTCTAGCTCTCTGCTCTCTCTCTGTTCTATTCTAGCTCTCTCTCTGTTTGTTTCTAGCTCTCTGCTCTCTCTCTGTTCTTTTCTACTCTCTCTGTTCTATTGCTGCTCTTTTCTAGCTCTCTCTGCTCTAGCTCTTTCCTTTCTCTTTCCTCTCTTTCCCAGCCACGTGGAGTGCCAACCTTGCCTGGTCCCAGCAGGTCTACTGAATAAACCTATCCCTTACATGAATACCACGTGCGTGGTGCAGTTCTTATTCGGCAACCTCTTTTTAAAAACCTAACAATTATCGTGCCCATGTAATTGTAACCCCTCTGTACAGTATTTTCACACAAAAAAAGATCCTACTGATACCAGAAAAAAAAAGAAAAGAAAAGTGAGCTAGGCTGCCTCTGAATGTCAATCCTTAGATCTCAGCCTCCTGAGGAGCTAGGAATATGAGAGCATGAGCTATTAACATCTGGCCACACTTACCTTCTTGGCTAAGACAGTGTACCTCTCTCCCAGCCTAGCACCCATCTACAGCTAACCTTTCTTCCCCTCCACCTACTCCTCCAGGCTTCAGAGGAACCTTACCCTCCCTTGAGGACATAGAAATTAGATGCTTGACAGGTTTGAGCTTTATGTTCTCCACACAGTCAAGGGCTGCTGGGAGCTGATGTGGAGATCAGAGATCTAGGCCAGGGCAAGTAGACAGCTGTTAGAACAGAAGACAGCATGAAGAGACATCCTTGCAGCTAGATGCCAGTGGCTCATGCCTATAATCTTAGCTACTCAAGGCTGACACATGAGGATCAATCAAGATTCAAAGCTAGCCTAGGTGGGCAGCTCTTATCTCCAATGAATCACCAAAAAGCTGGGAAACAGAGCTGCTGTAGCGCAAGTGGTAGAGCATGAGCCTTGTGCAAACAAAGTAAAGGATACCACCTAGGCTCTGAGTACAACCCCTGGTAAACACACACACACACACACACACACACACACACACACACACACACACATCCTTAGCAGGTGCCAGTGGCTCATACCAGCAATCCTAGCTACTCAAGATGCTGATCTCTTAAGATGGCAGCTTGAATCCAACCTAGGCAGGAAAGATTGTGAGACTCTTATCTCCACTAAACTACTAAAAAAGATGAAATGTGAGCTGTGGTTCAAGTGGTAGAGTGTTAGATTTGAGCAAAGGAAGCTCAGTGCCTAGGCCCTGAGTTACAACTCTAAGAGATTTTTTATAAGACACCTTCCACCCCCCCTCCCCCACATGCCATAAATCCAGATACTGGTCATCCTAGATCTCACTTCCACTCTTGCCACTTCTACAGTACCACCACAAGTGGCCTGTTTCTGGCCAGCTCTGGGTTAAGAAGTGATTGTACACAATGGGGGCATACCCAGGTCAAGACTGATGACCCAGAACATTGAGGTATTGGCCATACCAGTCTCTCCTCCCCCAATTCCCTGGCCTTGGAATCTAAAGTCTGTGCCTCTGTATTCTGGGCATCCAGAATTCTCTAGAAGGATTTGAGAGGCCCAGCTGGGGCTGGAAGATAGACTTGCCTGCGATAAACTACGTGGACTTTTCCTAGACACCAACAGACACTTCCAAGCCACCTTGGCCTCACCTCCAATGTAGCCCGGATTCCTCTTTGCTTGGGCGACCGTCAGTCCACTATCAAGCTGGAGTTGGCCAGAGCCACTGCAACCCCCTTCCCCCACTCACTGCCAGCCTGCTGAGAGGGACATACAGCCAGAGGTCTAGCTGAGGAAAAGGGCAGGACATTCCATGTCTGAGTTCCCCACCCAGAAACAGGTAAGACTTTATTGCAGCAGACCCAGCTGACACAGAATCCCCTGCAGGCAGCAAAAGATTTGGACAGCTGGACTTGGGCCCCAAAGAAAAGCTTGAACTCAGGTCTCTGGCAATTTAGGACTCATTGTAGACCCTGATAAGAGGCTAAAGGCAAGGTCGGTGTGGAGGAGGGTACCATCCGAGGTCAGAAAGAGGCAGATAGGCACTCAGGAAGGGGACAGAGAAAGATGAGGAAAACACACACACACACACACACACAAACACACACACACACACACACAAATATGGCACTGGTGTCTCACACCTGTCATCCTAGCTACTCAGGAGGCTGAGGTCAAAGCCAGCCAGCACAGAAATGTCTGTGAGGCTTCTATCTCCAATGAACCACCAAATAGCCAGAAATTGAGCTGTACCTCAAGTGTTAGAGCACTAGTTTTGAGCACAGAAGCATAGGAACTTCACCTAGACCCTGAGTTCAAGACCCAGGTCTTCTACATCCAAACACACAGACACAGACACACAGACACACACACGAACATACAGACACACACACTGGTAGCCCAAAGCCTCAGCAGTCCCTGAGCACCCTGAATATTCCACCCCAGAGATGATGGCACTACTATCATCAGACCAACTGTAGACAAAACTCAGAGCCTCTCACATGTCTGGAATGGTTCACAACACATCATGGCATTTCTACTGTAGACATTGTTATGCAGAAAATTCAGCTACCTTTTGTTTGGTTGTAGGTTATGGGGTTTGAACTTTGGGCCTGCCAGAAGCCCCTCAGCTCTTCAGATGAAGTTGTGTGCTCTACCACTGGAGCCACAGCACCACATCCAATTTTCTGGTGGTTCATTGGAGATAAAGTCTCACAGACTTTCCTGCCCAAGCTGGCTTTGAACCGTGATCCTTAGATATCACCCTCCTGAGTAGCTAGAATGACAGTTGTGAGCCACTGCCAGCGCCCGGCTACACCCAACTTCTTTTTTTTTCTTCAGCTCTTTTCTTTCTTTCTTTTTTTATTGTGAAAATACTGTACAGAGGGGTTGCAATTACATGGGCAAGATAAGGAGTACATATCTTATCAAGCATTGTAGCCTCCTCCTTTGTTTTCCCTTCCCATCCCTTCCCAGCTTCCTACTACCCCCCAACCAACCCTCCCCCCCCACCAAAGATGTAAAGTTCCTTTTCTATATGACAACTTGTACTTCTCATTGATGCAATGGTCAGCCTGTATCCTTATTTAAACGACTTGTTTTTCCCCTTCCCCTCCACAAATTATACCATAATTAAATACAGTGAAAGCAGGGGTTGTACTGTGGGGGAGGGACATACAAAGCAACAAAGAAATAATCTTATAAATGCATTAGAAACAAATGCATGAAAGAAAAAACATTTAAATATAAACCTTAGGGTTCATTTTCCTAACATCACCTTATCTAACCTTTTCTGCTTGACTCATATATATACTAAATATTGCAAATAAGGAAAACCATGGGACTTATGTTTCTTTTAGCTTGGCTTACTTCACTTAATATAATTTTTTGCAAGTCTTTCCATTTCCTAACAAATGGGGCAATGTCATTCTTTCTGATGGAGGCATAGAATTCCATGGTGTATACATACCACATTTTCTTGATCCATTCATCTACTGACAGGCATCTGGGTTGGTTCCATATCTTGGCTATGGTGAATAATGCTGCAATAAACATAGTTGTGCTGGTAGCTTTAGTGTGGTCTTGTTTGTAAACATTTGGGTAAATATCCAAAAGTGGGATTGGTGGGTCATAGGGACGCTTTATGTGGAGTCTTTTGAAGAGCCTCCATACTACTTTCCAAAGTGTTTGAACAAGTTTACACTCCCACCAACAATGCAGTAAGTTTCCCTTCTGTCCACATCCCCTCCAGCATCTGTTGTTATTAGAGTTCTTGATTTTTGCCATTCTAACTGGGGTGAGGTAGTATCTTAATGTTGTTTTGATTTGCAACCCTAATACTTTACCATCTCTTGCAAGCAAAGAAGGGGTATCTTTCTTTCTTGTTTGGTTTTTTGTTTTTTTTTTGGTTGAGGGGCTTGAACTCAGGGCTTGGATACTGTCCCTGATGTCTAATTTTCCTCAAGGCCAGTGCTCTACCATTTGAGCCACAGTGCCACTTCCAGTTAGAGATTGGAGATGAGGCTCTGGCGGGACTTTCCTGCCTGGCTGGGAAATGAGATCCTCTGGATCTCAGCCTCCCAAGTGGCCAGGATGACATGTGTGAGATGACAGGTGTGAGCCACCGGCTCATCCCTTAAGGTGTCTGAAGGACTAGACACCTTAAGCCAAAAATGGCAAAAACTCCCATGTGCTTGGATTGGAATGATTAACATTGTGAAAATGGCCATACTTCCCAAGGCTATCTACAAATTCAATGTGATACCTATCAAAATTCCAACCTCATTCTTCAAGGAAATAGAAGAGGCAATCCAAAAATCCATATGGAACAATAAAAGACCCGGAATAGCAAAAATTCTCCTCAACAGAAAGAACGCTGCTGGAGGAATATCAATACCAAATTTCAAATTCTACTATAAAGCCATAGTCATCAAAACAGCTTGGTACTGGCACAAGAACAGACTTCAGGACCAATGGAATAGAATTGAAAACCCAGAAATGAACCTACAGACCTATAGCCATCTAATCTTTGATAAGGGAGCTAAAAAAATAGAATGTAAGAAAGACAGCCTCTTCAGTAAATGGTGCTGGCAAAATTGGTTAACTACTTGTAGAAAACTAAAGCTAAACCCTTATATATCACCCTGCACCAGAATCAACTCCAAATGGATCAAAGACCTCGGGGTCAAAGCAGACAATCTGAAAACATTACAGGATGGAATAGGAGAAACCCTAGGTCTCCTTGGCGCAGGCCAAAATGTTCTTTTTTTTTTTTTTTTTTGTAATGTTTTTTTTTTTAATTTATTTTATTTTATTTTATTTGAGAACATACTGTACAGAGGGGTTACAATTACATGGGCAGGATAATGCATATATTTCTTACCAAGCATTGCAGCCTCCTCCTTTGTTTACCCTTCACCTCCCTTCCCAGCCTCCCCCCTCCCCCCCCACCCAATCTTTCCCCCCCTCCCCCCTCCACACCGACATTGTAAAGCTCGTTTTTGACATGACATTTTGTACTTCTCATTGTTGCAACAGGTCCACTTGAATCCTTAACGACTTGTTTGTCCCCATCTCCTCCACAAGTTATACTGACATCAAATATAGTGAAAGCGGGGGGTTACACTGTGGGGGAGGGACATACAAAGCAACAAAGAAATAATCTTATAAATGCGTTAGAAACACATGCATGAAAGAAAAAAAACATTAAAATACATATTTAAGGGATCGTTTTCCTAACATCACATTATCTGACCTTTTCCGCTTGACTCATACATATACTAGATATTGCATATAAGGGAAACCATGGGACCTATGTTTCTTTGGGCCTGGCTTACTTCACTTAATATAATTTTTTCCAAGCCTTTCCATTTCCTAACAAATGGGGCAATGTCATTCTTTCTGATGGAGGCATAGAATTCCATTGTGTATATATACCACATTTTCTTGATCCATTCATCTACTGAGGGGCATCTGGGTTGGTTCCATATCTTAGCTATGGTAAATAATGCTGCAATAAACATAGTTGTGCTGGTAGCTTTAGTGTGGTCTTGTTTGTAAACATTTGGGTAAATGCCCAAAAGTGGGATTGCTGGGTCATAGGGGAGTTCTATGTGTAGTCTTTTGAGGAACCTCCATACTGCTTTCCAAAGTGGTTGAACAAGTTTACATTCCCACCAACAATGAAGTAAGGTTCCTTTCTGTCCACATCCCCTCCAACATCTGTTGTTGTTAGAGTTCTTGATTTTTGCCGTTCTAACTGGAGTGAGGTGATATCTCAATGTTGTTTTGATTTGCATTTCTTTTATGGCTAGGGATGTTGAACATTTCTTCATGTGTCTATTGGCCATCCTTCTTTCTTCTTCAGAGAAGTTTCTCTTTAAGTCTTTCGTCCACTTATTTATTGGGCAGTTGTTTCTTTGAGGATTTGTTGTTGGGGGGTTTAATTTTTTGAGTTCCAAGTATATTTTAGATATGAGACCCTTGTCCGTTGTATGGCTAGTAAAGATCTTCTCCCAATCCGTGGGCTTTCTATTGATCTTGCTAGCTATGTCATTTGCCCTGCAGAAGCTCTGCAACTTTATGCAATCCCATTTGTCCAACCTTTCTTTGATTTGTTGTGTTTCCGGGTCTCTATTCAGAAAATTTCGGCCTGAGCCAAGGAGACCTAGGGTTTCTCCTATTCCATCCTGTAATGTTTTCAGAGTGTCTGTTTTGAGTTCAAGGTCTTTGATCCATTTGGAGTTGATTCTGGTGCAGGGTGATATATAAGGATCTAGCTTTAGTTTTCTACATGTAGTTAACCAATTTTGCCAGCACCATTTACTGAAGAGGCTGTCTTTCTTCCATTGTATTGTTTTAGCTCCCTTATCGAAGATTAGTTGGCTATAGGTCTGTAGGTTCATTTCTGGGTTTTCAATTCTATTCCATTGGTCCTGAGGTCTGTTCTTATGCCAATACCACGCTGTTTTGATTACTATGGCTTTAAAGTAGAGTTTGAAATTTGGTATTGATATTCCTCCAGCAGTGTTCTTTCCGTTGAGGAGCGTTTTTGCTATTCGGGGTATTTTATTGTTCCATATGAATTTTTGGATTGCCTCTTCTATTTCCTTGAAGAATGAGGGTGGAATTTTGATAGGTATTGCGTTGAATTTGTAGATAGCCTTGGGAAGTATTGCCATTTTCACGATGTTAATCTTTCCAATCCAGGAGCATGGGAGGTTTTGCCATTTTTTAAGTTCTGTGTTGATTTCCTTTTTCAAGATTTTAAAGTTTTCATCGTAGAGGTCCTTCACTTCTTTAGTTAAGTTAATTCCTAGGTATTTTATTTTTTGTGGGGCTATTACAAATGGGGTTGCTTTCCTAATTTCAGTCACACTTTTCTCATTGTTGGCATACAGAAAAGCCATTGATTTTTGGGGGTTAATTTTATAACCTGCTACTTTGCCAAAGTTTTGAATCAGCTTGAGTAATTTGGGAGTGGAGTCTATGGATTCTTTAAATACAAGATCATGTCATCTGCAAAGAGGGAGAGTTTTATTTCTTCTTTCCCTATTTGGATCCCCTTTATGTCTGCATCTTGTCTTATTGCTGTAGCTAGGCATTCTAATACTAGATTGAAGAGAAGTGGAGAGAGTGGGCATCCTTGTCTTGTTCCTGAGTTAAGAGGAAATGGCTTTAGTTTTTCACCATTAAGTATAATGGTGGCTGTAGGTTTGTCATATACAGCCTTTATTGTATTGAGGAATGTTCTATGGATTCCTAATTTTTCCAAAACCTTCATCATAAAGGGGTGTTGGATCTTGTCGAATGCTTTTTCTGTGCCAAAATGTTCTTAATAGAGACCCAGAAACACAACAAATCAAAGAAAGGTTGGAGAAATAGGATTGAATGAAGTAGCAGAGCTTCTGCATGGCAAAGGACATAGCTAGCAAGATCAATAGAAAGCCTATGGATTGGGAGAAGATCTTCACTATCCATACAATGAACAAGGGTCTCATATCTAAAATATACTTGGGTGCTGGGCGCTGGTGGCTCACGCCTGTAATCCTAGCTACTAAGGAGGCTGAGATCTGAGGATCGCGGTTCAAAGCCAGCCCAGTCAGGAGAGACCGTGAGACTCCTATCTCCAATAAACCACCAGAAAACCGGAAGTGGTCCTGTAGCTCAAGTGGTAGAGTGCTCGCCTTGAGCTGAAGAGCTGAGGGACAGCGCCCAGGCCCAGAGTTCAAGCCCCACAACGGACCAAAAAAAAAAAAATACACTTGGAACTCAAAAAATTAGATACCCTAACAACAAATCCTCAAAGAAACAACTGCCCAATAAATAAGTGGGTTAAAGAATTAAAGAGAAACTTCTCTGAAGAAGAAAGAAGGATGGCCAATAGACACATGAAGAAATGCTCAACTTCCCTAGCCATAAAAGGAGTGCATTTCTTATCAAGCATTGTAGCCTCCTCTGCAGCCACCTTCTTATACCAAGGGAAAACCAAACTCCTCAAGCCACAAACCAAATGTAACCCTACACTTCAGACTTTGTCACCAGCATCCAAAACCATTCTTCCATGGATGGAGAGCATATAATTGACACTATCATCCCACCCCAGCTCCCATTCACCCACTCCCTGCCTGCCACAGCGATAACCTCTGGAGTTCTTAGTAAGGCACCACCCACCCTGCTTTGGCTTCACACTGGGGTAAACCTGGGGACTTATTAGAAATGTCTGTACTGTGAGGTCAGCATCTGGTCTCACAACCACAGAAACCCAACTACTTCACCATCTCTTGCGAGCAAGGAAGGGGTGTCTTTCTTTCTTGTTTGGTTTTTTGGGTTTTTTTTTTTTTTTTTTTTGGTTGAGGGGCTTGAACTCAGGGCTTGGGTACTGTCCCTGATGTCTAATTTTCCTCAAAGCCAGTGCTCTACCACTTGAGCCACAGTGTCACTTCCGGTTGGAGATTAGTGATGAGGCTCTGGAGGGACTTTCCTGCCTGGCTGGGAAATGAGAACATCTGGATCTCAGCCTCCCTAGTGGCCAGGATGACAGGTGTGGGATGACAGGTGTGAGCCACCGGCTCATGGCTTAAGTTTTCTAGTCCTTCAGAATTTCCACCTAGTCCTCTAGAAACTACCACCTAGACATCCCTCTACCTCCTTCAGGGAAAGCAAAGGGAGGCTAGAATCTGGGTGGGGCTATGGCAATTAAAGGGCCCGCTCCACATCACTAACCCCCTCTAAGCTCCCATCTGCCTCCTCAGGATTGCCTGGTCTTCCAGGGTGGATCAGACTCACTAGGAGTTCTGGGGCCTGCCCTATGTCCCCCTGCCCCACCCAACCGATACCTGAGGACTTCTGGTGCCAGCTGCATCATGTCCCGGTGGAAGACTTTGGGAGCGTTGCTGATAACCAGGCCCAGGAGTGCCCAGGGCAGAAGGAGTATCCAGCTCCCCTCTGTCAAAGGAGACACAAAGCAAGGATGGATCTACTGAGAGCTTCAGGGCATAGCCATCTACCTGTCACAAAGGTCACTGGGAGAACTGTTTTATGGTGACAGCCCTGGGGCCTGACCTCATGACCATGCACTGTCCCTGACTTGCTTTGTCTCCAGGGGAGTGCTCTTTCACCTGAGCCACGGTGCCACTTCCAGATTATTCTGTGTATGTAGGACCTAGGAATCGAACCCATGCTTTCCTGTGTGCTAGGCGAGCCCTCTACCTCTAGGATGCAATTCCAGCCCTGGATAGCTGTTCTTCTGTGACCCCTCAGGCCTGTCTTGGGACAGTCTCGCACATCTATACCAAGTCTCTCACCAGCAGCCCTGGGTGGAAATGAACACGCTCTGCTATGTTGCCCATCATCTGTAGCACCTTTGTTCTCTGTGCTTCCTTCAGAGCCTCCTTGTTAAGCAAGACCCCCCTTTCAAGTGCTGTCTCCAAGAAGCCCTTTCTAATCACGTTGGAAAAGTTGGAGCCTCTCCGCTGTGCAGGCTGCCAGCCTTGTCAGGCGCTGCCCTCCAGCCAGTGTGGGTTGAGAATGCATGAAGGGGAAGGCCTGGATTCCACCACCGGATTTGTGAAGGCCCTATACACCACCCAGGGGCAGGTGTTGTATCACACTCTGTGAGAGGGGGCTCGAGGCGTGGGCAATCTGTGGGCAACATGACAGGGCCATTTCTTTTTGTGGGCTGGAACTGAGGATCTGGGAGCTGTTTCTCTGAGTTTTATTGCTCAAGGCAGGTGCTCTACCACGTGAGCCACAGCTCCACTTCTGGCTTTTTGATAGTTCCATGGAGAGAAGAGTCTTTCTGGCTTTCCAGTTTATGGATGGCTTTGATCTTTGATCCTCAGATCTCTGCCTCCCAAGTCGCCAGGATGTCAGGCTTGACCCTGATCCAGAGGTGACGGGCACCAAAGGCTTTTTGGTTTATGTTTGCTTCCATTTATCTCCTGTCAACTAGCAAGCCCAAGTTAAAATAATCAGTTACAGGGGATCAAATTCCTCTCCTAGGTCAGTTAATCCCAGGAGATTAAGTGTCTTTGGAAAAGGCTAGTCTGAGTTGGATTAGGGGTCTTTGTGTGTGTGTGTGTGTGAGTGTTGTGGATACCTACCCTCATCGCTGTGATGCCTCCTCCTCCCAGCAGGGAGAGCATCCAGGATCCTGACGCCAAGGGAGGTGGGTGAGGGAGGGTACCTAAGGTCACATCCAGGGGGATGATCCCAATTCTGTCCTGCAACAGATAAAGCCTGCACAGATAAAGGAGAGAAGGAGAGGGTTAGGGGAACATGAAAGGGAGCCCCTTACCTTTGGCTACATGTACCAGTGAGAAAACTGAATGCATCTTTCTTGGTAGTCATATAAAAGATGTATACTATTCATTTATTTTATGATTGTGTTAGTCCTAGGGCTTGGATTCAGGGCATGGGTGTTATCCCTGAGCTTCTTTTGTTCAAGGCTGAGGCTCTATGAGTTGAGCCACAGCACCACATCTGATTTTTTGTGTGTGGGTTTGGGGAGGAAGGTGGTTTATGAGAGATAAGAATCTCCTGGACTTTCCTGCCAGGGCTACTCTGAGTCACAACCATCAGACCTCAGCCTCCCAAAGAGTCAGGATGATAGGTGGGAGCCATGAGCTCCTGACCGCCACCATCCATTTATAATCCCTTAGGCCCAGTGCCGGGCAATCCATACTACACCTCCTTGTTGGGATTAGGAAGCAGGCATGAGTGAGTTTGATACTTCAACAGCCTACCTATATTTGAGCATTGTTCTGGGTCAGTCTGATGGAGGCTTCTTCCTTATCCACAGCAATGACTTGGCTCTGTCTCAAGAACAAATGTCCCCTGAGAGGTGTCAGGTCTGGGGTCTTTCCTCTGAACCCCGCCACCCTAACCAAAACAACACTCCCCAGCAAAGGGTGGTACACTTGGAGTGTTTTTATTGTCTTATAGCCAGGGTCTTGTCAGATAGATGGGGGTATGGTTAAGAGGCCCTGGATTGTGCTGGGCAGGGGGACAAGGTGACACCTTCTCATCTACTTTCCTTCAACAGTGTAGTAGAGGGATGTGGGGAGGGACTCATGGGATGGACAATGAATAACCATCACAGTCTAGCCAGGGCACAGAGGGGCTTACCTCATGAAGCTGGTTCAACTGGCTGAGCAAAACAGCTCCTGACCCATAGCCCACCTCCAGAATGAGAGGGCCACCTTGGGTTCCAGCCACATGGGGATGCTGGGCCACCTCCTCCAGCACTCATTCTACCAATTCCTGAGAGAGACAAAGAGAGAGGGAGAGAGAGAGACAGAGACAGAGAGACAGAGAGTGAGAGAGAGAGAGAGACAGAGGGCCAGAATTACACTTAAGCCAGGTGCCGGTGACTCAGACCTATAATCCTACCTACACAGGAGGCTGAGATGTGAAGATCGTGGTTCATAGCTGGCTCGGGAGGAATGTCTGTGAGACTCTTATCCTCAAAGAACCAACAGAAAACCAGAAGTGATGCTGTGGCTCAGGGGTAGAGTACTAGCCTTGTTCTGAGGAGCTCAGGGATAGCAATCAGGCAGGCCCAGAATTCAATCCCCACAAATGACAAGAAGTGGACTTCCCACCACAAGAAGTGGACTGAATAACACCCACTGTCCTAGGAAGCATGGCAGAGATATCAGGCCAAGATTCCTGTCAAGTGGGGGTCATGAGGAGGTCACCTGGCTTCTCCATGACTCATGCTCACAGAATTTTGAGAACTGTATCTGACACCTACTCCTTCTGTGCCTGGCCCTGCTCCAGAGATCCCTCTGTATTAGTCCCTTATTTACTCACAACATTCCCATGAGGAGACTGAGATCCGATGGTCGACATCCAACCCAGAGCTTCACCTGTGGTCAAGAATAGGCTGCCGTGAAATAAGAGTTTGGGACAATCCATCTAAAATGATGACTGAGCAGGGCACTAAATGTCTACTACCACCACCACCCCCCCACACACACATGCACACAAACACACCTCCACCGTCCTTTGCAGGCAAAGATGTTTTACTTTGTTTCTTTTTGTTGATTGTAGGGCTTGAACTCTGGGCCTGGGTGCTATCCCTGAGCTCTTCAGCTCAAGTCCAGCACTCTACTACTTGAGCCACAGCACCACTTCTGATTTTCTGGTGCTTTATTGGAGAGAAGAGTCTGAGGGTCTTTCCTGCCCAAGCTGGATTTGAACCGTGATCCTAAGATTCAGCTCCTGAGTACTTAGGATGACAGCCATGAGCTACTGGCACCCGGCCAAAGAGGCTTTCCTATGTCTGTCATCCTATCCCCTCAGGAAACTGAGATCTGAGGACTGCAGTTGCATGCAACCCTTGGCAGCAAATCATTCAGAACTCTTATCTGCAATTAAACACCCAAAAACTTTGCAAGTGGAGCTGTGACTCAAACGGTAGAGTGCTAGCTTTGATCATGAAACAAGGGATGGGACCCAGGCCCTAGCTTTAAGCTTTTACTAGCATAGAGCCACCCAAAAAAAGGAAGCGAGTGAGTTCACGGGAGCTCAAAGCTCACACATAATACTCAAGACTCACAGAATAGACCCCATCCTGCTCTGATTCTCTAGATTCTATGTCCTAGATCATGGCAGGCTGAGATGGGACTGACCATGCACCAAGTCAGGACATTCAAGTACAATCTCATACTGAGGATCCCGTGACCTCATCAAGGACTCAAGATCTCTCACTGTCCTACCTTGACACTGGGCAGTCAGGTGAGATCTAGTTATCCAAACAAAGGATATGGGAATGAATGAATTTCTCAGCCAAGGGATGCAGACTGGAGGGCTCTAGGTCCCTCTCTCTCAGGGAGGAGAAAAGGGCTGATCCATCTCAGTAATATTCCTGGGTTTGAGTATCCTCAAAGAAACAACCCTGCTCCCAGCCCAGTGCCTCCTGTTTTCCCACTAGCCTGGACCTTCAGTCGGCCCCTCCCACATCTGCCATCTAGACTAAAGGCTGAGCCAGCAAAGAGACCCACCTCTACCTCTGAGGATGGCAGTCACGGGGCTCTAGAGTCCCCTAGATGAAGTCTGAGGGCAACACGGGTCTGACTCTTGCTCTCATTTCCTGGGTGTCCTGTTCCAGTGGCACGCTTACCTCTGTCTCTGGTTGAGGAATGAACACTGGGGGTGTCATCTTCAGATTGAACCAGAAAAAGTGCCAGTCCCCAAGGATGTACTGCACAGGCATCCTACAGTGGATGACAGCCAGGTTGTCAACAGTGAACCCAGAGTGCCAGGACTTTTAATAGCCATGTGGCTGGGTTGAAGATTCTATCACTGATAGTCTAGGTTGTCAGTTGAGGTCATGGCTCCAATGGCCTGAGACACTGGATCTGGGATTGTCCTCCCTCTTCATCTTCCTGCTTATCCCTTGCCACCCCACCTCTTGCCACTCCCTCACCCTATACCTCGCTAAGCCTTTGGACAGTTTCTTCTTATCTGACCAGAAAATAAACTCCATGAGCCAGGGGAGATTGAAATTCTGTGACCCACCCTGAGCCCTAGGGTCTACCCGAGGCTGCTTCCCTCTGCAGTCAGCGACCACTCAGATTTGGATGTCATGAAGTTGCTGATGTCATGAATGGGTCAGTGGCTTGGTCCTACACACTAGGTTTAGGCTCTGAAACTGTCCCCACTGAGATTGTGAATGGTTGGCTCCCTTGATCCAGGGACTCCAAACCAAGACTTGCATGCTCCCTTCTTCCTTCCTTTCCTCCTTTTCTCCCTCCATCCTTCCCTCTTCTCTTTCTCTTTCCTTTCTTTGTGTCACTCCTGGGCATGGACTCAGAGCCTGGGTGCTGTGCCTGAGCTTTTGTACTCAAGGCCAACAGTCTAGAGCTTGAGCTACTCATCCACTTCTGGCATTTTCTTTTTGGTAGTCAGTTGGAGATAAGAGTCTTACAGGCTTTTCTGCCAGGGACTTAAGCCTCAATCCTCCTATCTCAGCCTCCTAAGTAGCTAGGATGACAGGTGTGAGGCACCAGCATCCAGCTCAAACCAAGATTTCTTCATGTGCTGTGGAACCAGCACTGGAACCTTTCATCGTGTATGACCCCCACTTTCTCCCCCCCAGGAACTGGCACACACTGTAACGTTTTGTTAGATAAATAGATGAGCATCTGTCTATGACAATACTATAGAAAAGTCCCATCCAACTCAGGGATGCATCCCGGGTGGGGGTAAAGCCTGATGTAGCTCTCCCACAGTTCTCCCTCCTCCGTCTTCCCACCCTCCTGGTGCCACCGCACTTAACTGTTTTGGTTCCAAGGACGTGAGCCATGATGTACTCACTGTATTCTGGTGCCTCTGGGATGCCTATTTTCTCAAAAATCTCTGTCCAGCCTCTGACCAGCTCTGTGGCACTCCATTCCCCACTCAGCTGTGAACGAGGTTGTCGTGAGGCGATAGCCTGGCTCAAGGGGCCTCCTCTGCACTCCCTAGGGCCAGACAGGATGGTCCACCAAAACCGGCCCCCAATTTTCATGTTGCAGAAAAGGATCCCTGAGGCATCCTGGGTCTCTGAATCTCCCAGAGTCCAGTACAGGTTCTGGGAATTGTCTCTGCTCACAGTGATCAGGCTGCAGATGGCAAGGTCACAATCTCTGCTCCCCACAACATCCTCGACTGTAGTGATCACCCTAGAGAGAGCCAGAGGAGAATCGGCAGCTGCTGGCGAAAGGCAGTCAAGGCACAACGTTCATAGTACGAAACCATCTGGCTTAGGAACTCTGCTTGTGCTGCTTGAATGTCATTGTTTGGTGGCTGAAATGGTCCATCTCATTTGACCCAGAATCCCAAGCATTAGTAGAAATTACCAGCTTCAAGGAAAAAACCCTGGAAAAGCTGGCATTTCAACTTGTCCCAATCAAACTTAAAGGGTTCCAAAGTCAGTGGTCCCCTTTTCTTTCGAGACAGCCTACAGCAGGTTACAGAAAATGGCATTCAGAGAGCCCTAGCTAACTGCCATGCCCTGATCCCAAGTAGGCTCCAACAGGGGGAACATACTTGCCTACCATTGCCCAGCTGGAAACAGCCCAGGAGGGACACAGATTGGAGTCTGCACGACTCCAGGGAGGACTACCCACCAGTGCACTGTCCCCATTTGGGGGCCACCATTGGGGGCCCGGAGCCTCCTGCCCAGATGCCCACTTACACCATCAATACCCTGGGTAAGATTCCCCTCTCATCCTCAGTCGTGGTGAACCATCTGCTATGTCACACCGTTCGTCACTTCCCAGACCCTCCTAGATTCACAGCCCCTGCCCTACTACCTCCCATCTCGTTGCCTATTTTTCTTTGGCAGACTCATTCCCAACCTTGAATTAGCTCCAACTATACACACTAGAGCAGACTGTCTGGATGGAAGAGTGCAGCTGTGATCACAGTAGCCTCATGAGCCTTCTGGCTAAAGACAGAAGGGCAGGTGTCCACTCTGGTCTGCGGTTCACACAGGCCTCCTAGGGGAGACCCACGCAGGTCCAGCAGCTACTCTGGGCTGCAGGAAAGGGGAAGAAAGAGGTGGAAAGGAACATCTACTGAAACCTTCTCTAAAGGAGCCATGACACTGTGAAAGAGAAAACAAAAATTATGGCTGAGCTCATACTGGGCATTAATGAAAAAAGAACAACAAATACACACATACACACAAATAAAATGCTTTTCCTCTTTTTAGACATGGTGACTGTACAATGAGAAAGATGATCTCTCTCTCTCTCTCTCTCTCTCTCTCTCTCTCTCTCTCTCTTTCTCTCTCTCTCTCACACATACACACACACACACACACAGATTCAGAGCAGTGTCTCTCCTGAGTTTGTTGGTTTCTCATCTGGGCAATGTACTAAGTGGAGCACAGGGGTTCCCTAGTCAGAACCAGGGGATCTCACCCAAGGGGAACAATGCTCTAATAATGCAGAACCACCCTGACTCTCCCTTTCTCCAGGGCCAGACCCTTCCCATTGGGAACAACCAGCCTTGACTCCCCATTCACCAAAACCCTAGGCCTGGACACTGGGTGATGGAGTCCCAAGACACATGGCTTCTCAGAGCCTGGACAGAAAACAAAGCAGGTGCCTCCAGAAAGGTGTCTGACCTGGGGTGGGGTTTTTTTTATGGACGTTGATGGGGTCCTAAAGGCTGTATACATGGTTGGACTCCCTACTTCCCTCCTACATACTTCTGGGCAACTTGGCAAATTCTTGGGGAGGACAAGGAGACCAGATGGACTGGGAGCACTAGCAGAAGCTGGCAGAACTGGGAAATGTGATCACTCAGTCAGAACTGTTGAATGCTGGGGTTGGGGGTACAGGCCGGTTGTATGTGTGTCGGAGGGGGTGTGTTTTTCTCCCAAATACCCACCTTCTATCTGACCCCAGTGCCCTCACCTCTCTAGTGGGCTCTTCTGGGAATGTCCTCAGGTGAAAGGGTGACTGAGCACAGAAGACAAGGGCTCACAGAGCAACGGGGTCTATCTTCTGCATCCAACACCCCCTGCCCAGCAAAAGGGAAAAGAACCAAGAAGGCAGGTGTGGCTTGCTGCTCCCCACCTCTGACTAAAGCCACCAGGTTCCCACCAGGGAGAGGAAGGGTGCAGATGCACAGCTGTGTGGCTCCCACTGCTCCAGGCCAGGGGCTCTGTTTTGCTCCCACCTCACCATCCTTGCAGCTCCCCTTTTCCTGGAACACTGGCCACTAGGGATTATGGTGGGATCCCCGGGTGGACACCCACCTCCACCCCCCACCCTTGGGGTGCATTTGTGGCAGAGCCAGGGCAGACTGTGGGGCATGGGGGAGGCAAGAGGCAAGGGTCCAGGTCCACGAGGGTGGGGAGGAAGGGTAGAGTGGGGGACAGGGTTTACGGGGGGGGGGTTGTGGGGTGCGTGAGCACAGGTCGGCCACTCACATGTGCTGCTGGGAGAAGCTGTAGGCTGTGACTCCGGGTGCGCGCCGTCTGTGGACCAAGGGCCAGAACCAAGTCAGGGCCACAAGCAGGCCAGGGGCGCAACAGCTGTGCCAGGTGACTGCTAGAGACTCCGCGGGTCCGAGCCAGCAGCGCCATATTTGAAACACAGCAGGGGCGCATGGTGGAGCTGCGCACAGCCTCTGCTCCTCCTCAGCCACCACCGCAGCCTCAGCGGCCTCCTAACCTGTGGCTGCCGCCGCCTCAGCAGCCACTGCCTCTGCCGTGCTCCCCGCACCGGGACCTCAGACTCAGGGCCACCATGGCTGGGTGCCTACGAGGGGCTGCGTGTGGCGAAGTGCCTGCCTTGCAGGCTCCACATGCTCTGCGCTCCCAGCCAGGACCCATGCTATGATCCCAGCAGTAGCCAGCCACTGAAGCCATTTCCACTGGTGCTTGTGCTCCTGCTAGTGCTCGTGCTCACTCTTCTCCCAGTTCTCCCTGGGCCCTACACTCCTCTCCTGGGTCACCCCGCCCCTGCTGTACACGCACCTCTGCCCCCTTGGGACCCTGGCCATTGCTGCCACCAAAGTGTGCTCCTGGTGCCCGCCCCCCACTCGTGGCCACAATTGCAGCCCTGACTGGGCCCTGAGGCTTCTAGACCATGGCAATTGCAGCCTTACCTCAGTTAAGCACTACCCCCCACCCCCAGTACCGGCCCAGGGGATCGAATCTCCCCTCAGCCCCACCAGTGGAGGAGACTCTCCTCCATCCCCCTCCACTCCACACACCAAGCAGGTGCATGGTGACACTGGTGTGTGTATGTGTGTTTGTGTTTGTGTGTGTGTGTGAGTATTGGGGATAACCACCTCTCAAGGACTCAGAACATAGCACCCTTTGGGATGACTTAGCACACAGCACACTTCCAAAATCAGCACAAAGCACCCTGTGTAAATGACTCAGCACACAGCTCCCTTTGAAGGACTCAGCATGTAGTATGCTCGGTAGAGTACTCAGCACACAGCACCTTTTGAAGGAGGGAGTCTATAGCCCACAGTGTAAAGGACTCTGTGCATGGCCGCTTTGAAACACTCAGCACATAGCACTCTTTCCCAGGGACTCATCACACCCTGTGTTGAAGCACGCTGTGTAAAACACCCAGTGCACAGCTTCCTTGGATAAACTCAGCACACAGAACAATTTTGAAGGACTCAGCATATACCACACTGTGGGAGCTCTCAGCACACAGCACCATTTGAAGGACAGTACAGAGCACCCTGTGTAAAGGACTTGGCACACAGCACTCAAAATACACCTCATCCCTCTCTTCTCAAGGGCTCACACATAGCAGGACCCTTTAGGATGCATTAGCACACCACACCTTTTGAAGGACTCACCATAAAATACGTTGTATAATGGACTCAGCACAAAGCCCTCTTTAAAAAACCCAGGATGGATGGGGCTGGGAAGGTGGCTCAGTGGTAAAGCACTTGCCTTGCATGCCTGAGGCCCTGGGTTCGATTCCTCAGCACCACATAAGCAAAAAGAAAAAAGCCAGAAGTGGCACTGTAGCCTTGAGCTGAAGAGCTGAGGGACAGCACCCAGGCCCAGAGTTCAGGACCCATGACCGGACCAAAAAAAAATGAAAAAAAAAAAAAAAAAACAACCCAGGATGGCCCACTCTTCTCAGGGACTCAGCACATAGCACCCTTTGGGATGACTCAGCAAACAGCACCTTTTTGAGGACTCAGCACATAGCTCCCATGAGGGAAGGACCCTGTAAATAGCGCCCTGTGAAGGACTCAGCACATAGCTGTATGTTACAAGTTCAGCTGTCATTAGAATTAGGGTGCTTTCTTCAGTATCACCATTCTTCAGAAACACTTCACAAATCCTACTAGTTCACATTTAGACAAGCTGTGTTTTATGGGGGAAGTCAGCTGGGGCTCTTGAACTCAAAGCTTGGGGGCCCTGTCCCTGAGCTCTTTGGTTCAATGCTAGAGCTCTACCACTTGGAGGCACAGCTCCAATTTTGTTTTTTTGGGTTGTTCTTTGCCAGGTCTTATGGTGATAAGTAAGGCAAGTTGGGGTATCTGTGGGCAAAGGCTCTTAGCTCAGCCTGGAGCTGACCTCTCCCTTCCCTGTGTCCCTGGAAAGCTGGGCCTCCTGGAGCTCTCTTGGCCTAGGGTGGAACAGACTTGCTCTGGCATCAGCAATGAGGGTGAGCAAAAGTCAGCTTGGCCCTAGTAACTTGCCCAAATTGAACTCCAGAGGATAATGGCATGGGACCGCATGTTCCGCGTGTGGCCACGAGGGGGCAGGAGTGGCCCACCATAGGGATTGTACTTGAGAGTTGTGTTTACTCTTGCTTCCCTGGGGCCCCATTCATGATTCAAAGCCACTCTGGACAGGAAAGTCCTTGAGACTCTTCTTACCTACAATTAACCATCAAAAAGCAAGTGGGGCTGTGACTCAAGTGGCACAGCACTAGTTTTGAGCTAGAAAACTCAGGGATAGAGCCTAGGCCCTGAGTTCACACACACACACACACACACACACACACACACACACACACACACACACACCACATGCATGCAAAATCAGAGATTTCTACACTGCAGTCTTTGGGTATTCTCTACTTTTTCCCCCACTAAGCCTGGTGGCTGCTGGCCCAGGTGTTTGGTGCATACAACATCAGTTGGCATCTTCAATTTTGGGGGAACAGAATGGCTAGAAGGTCAACCTTCCCCCATCCCAGCTCCTTGATTGGGTTATGGTCTATCCAGGCCCTTAGGAGCTTCTTTACAGACTTGCCAAGATGCCTTCAAAAGGTGGCTCATGCCTGTCTTCCTAGCTACTCAGGAAGCTGCGATCTGGAGAATCACGGTGGCAAGCGAGTCTGGGCAGGACAGTGTATGAGACTCTTATCGATGAACCATCAGAAAACAAAAGTGGCATTGTGGCTCAAGTGGTAGAGTGCCAGCCTTGAGAAAAAGAGCTCAGGGACAGTGCTTACGGCCAAAAACAACACAGAGAGGCATTGCATGCTGTCTTTGAGATTTGCATGGGCCAAATATAATTGGAATTAATTATAATTGGAATTAATCAAGTCCTCCAAGACAAAGCAGTACCTCCTTTAGTCTTGTGCTTCTCCATCTCGTCTCACCAGCTGGCCTTGTCCGTGCTTTGGGTCAGCATGGGTCTGGCTTGATGGGAGGGCTCCAAGAAAGATCCCAGAGCAATCACCCCACATCCTTCTGCCCTGCTCACCATGCTGCTTCTGCTCTTTGCCATAGATCTTCTTCCTGGAATGCATCCATGAGGTCATCACCACCAACATAGTGGTGAATGCTGGGTCTGGCCTAACTAGGGGCAGTCAGAGGTGGAAGTAGGTCTGGGACTAGGAGCTTCCACTTTGGGTGTGGGCTGAGGCCTGGGCTGACTTTTATTTCATCCTGAGCCTTGCAGTAGTGGGGAGACAGTGTAGCCTTCACATTGAGTCAGGTAAGATCAGAATCTGGAGGACCACTTGTGTGGGGTAGGATGTGGGACTCAAGGGGCCACGGTTGTTGGTACTCTCTTGGGACTCCCCTCTCCTTCTCTCATCCCTATATGATAGAAGAGAAACTTCAACTCAGGATGTGGGAAGAGGGGGCGGGGTGAACCAGACTTGTGCTTCATATTCATCCTAGCCCCTACTTCCTATTTATCTGAGGAATGGCCATATGGGTTTGGGAGGGGGAAAAATCATCCTAGCTGAGAATGTGGCTCAGTGGTAGAGTGTTCGCCTAGCATGCCTGAAGTCCTTGGTTCTATTCCACACAGAAAAAGCTGGAAGGGGTTGAGGGGATAGCCTTGATCAAAAAGAGCTAAGGGACAGTGGCCAGGCCCTGAGTCCAAGCCCCAGGGCTGGAAGAACAAATCTTTGTTTTTAGGCTTTTTGTTGTTGTTGTTGTTGTTTGCTTTGAAAACAATTTATTCTTTGTGATAAGCAAAACATAGACCTCTTTCCTGGCCACCAATGGGCCATTAGATGCCCCTTGAGTTTGGGCCAACTCCCTTCAGCCTCTGCCCTACCCTACCCCCAGTTTAACCTTCCCGTTGCCCGGCAGATGGAGGCCTGAGAGAAAGCCACTTGGTCACCTACTTCTGGTGGCTGCCAAGGCTTTTGAGAGTCAGTATGTCACATAGAGAGTCATCATCCGCATCAATCTACAGGAGAAAGTGAGGGAGCACTCCTACCCTGAGCCTGGGAGTTGTGGGCGGATCTGGATGTGGGGCATCTAGGGCAGGACATACTAATTGAGAGAGTCCCCTATGGGGTCGGGAACCCTGACCTCTCCTCTGGCAGTCTCCATGCTGTCTTCAAGTTGCTTCTGAAGCAGTGTTGGGGAGGAGGGTGGGAGGCTCAGCCTGTGCTGGCATCTGGAGACTGTTGTCTGTGCCTTCCCTGGTGAGGAGTGACAGCAGCTCCGCAAAACTCTCCTCTTCTCGATCTTCTCCTGGGACAGCCAGTGCATGCACTGGGCTTTCTCCCAACACAGCTCATTCAGGACCAACATCTGCTCTTTACACACCATGAGGGACTCCTTGATAGTTTGGATGTGTGCTGACAGCTGGCTGCATCAATGGTGGAGCTCAACTGCTGGACTCTTGAAGTCCACCTCATCAGGCAGGTCATGGACGAAGCAGATTTTCTTCTCAGATGCTCGTGACTCACTTCCCAATCCCACGCATGCTGTGTTGGCAGCTCATGGGGTTGAGGGCCTGTGGCTCCAGCTCAGTCTGGCACTGAGCTGCTGGGTTGGTCAGGGGGTACCTGCAGCTGGCCCGCCATTCTTGTGTCAGGAGTTTCCCCCTGTGGATCTCATCCTCCAAGAACACTCTCAGAGCCATGTCACTCTTGGTCTGGGGAACATCTCCATCCTCTCTGGTGGTCACATGGGGGGGGGGGAATTCACCTCCTTACCTTTTGCTTATCCAGGGCTCATGCCTTCCCCTTCCCAGGGTAAGCCAGGAAGCTTAGCTGGACCTGCAGGCACTCCTCCTGTGATCTGGTGGCTTCCAGGCACTTGAGAGTGTCCTGCCACTTCGGGGACATCACCTGGTCCCTCCAGTTTGTTGAGCCCTGCACTTGCTTCAGCTCCTCCAGCAGCTGGGTCTGCCTCTCTAAGTGCTGCTGCAGGACCTCCTTCTCAGACCACAGTCGCTCATTGGAGACAATGTGCCATTCACAGGAGGCTCCGAACTCCTGCACTGGCCCAGGGACTGCTCCTGCTGCTCCAGAGCTGCTTGGCTCTCTCAGCCACCACTATCCATTTCTCTATCTTCTTTTCTGAGCAATTCCACTGTTCCCACAGATGTTTCTTCATCTGCAGCTCTGAGTCCAGGATGCTGTTGAGCTCCTCCTTCTCACTGCTCACCCTGTGGAGAGCGTCCCACAGCAGGGCCAGCTTTTCCTCTGGTTGTCCATCCCACACACATGCACATCGTGGGGTCTCAGGGATCTCCTGCTGATCCTAGGCTTTCTCCTCCAAACTCTGCCTTTGTTCCTGCTGCTCCATGTTCTGAAGACGGAGACTGGTTTTCCTGGACCTGGATGTGAAGTTGTTCCTGAAGGTTTTTCTATTTTTTTTTCTTTTTTTTTTTTAAATTTTATTTTATTTGTGAACAGACTGTACAGAGGGGTTACAATTACATGGGTAAGTTAATGCATACATTTCTTATCAAGCATTGCAGCCTCCTCCTTTGTTTACCCTTCACCTCCCTTCCCAGCCTCCCCCCTCCCTCCCCACCCAATCCTTCCCCAGCTTCCCCCCCACCGACATTGTAAAGCTCATTTTTGACATGACAGTTTGTACTTCTCATTGTTGCAACAGGTCCACGTGAATCCTTAAACGACTTGTTTTTCCCCATCTCCTCCACAAGTTATACTGACATCAAATATATTGAAAGCGGGGGTTATACTGTGGGGGAGGGACATACAAAGCAACAAAGAAATAATCTTATAAATGCGTTAGAAACACATGCATGAAAGAAAAAAAACATTAAAATACCTATCTAAGGATTGATTTTCCTAAAATCACATTATCTGACTTTTTCCACTTGACACATACATATACTAGATATTGCAAATAAGGGAAACCATGGGACCTGTGTTTCTTTGTGCCTGGCTTACTTTGCTTAATATAATTTTTTCCAAGTCTTTCCATTTCCTAACAAATGGGACAATGTCTGATGGAGGCATAGAATTTCATTGTGTATATATACCACATTTTCTTGATCCATTCATCTACTGAAGGGCATCTGGGTTGGTTCCATATCTTAGCTATGGTAAATAATGCAGCAATAAACATGGTTGTGATGGTAGCTTTAGGGTGGTCTTGTTTGTAAACATTTGGGTAAATGCCCAAAAGTGGCATTGCTGGGTCATAGGGTAGTTCTCCAGGTTTTTCAACTCCATCTTCAGTACCTCACACCCTCCAGTGCTTGTTGGAACTTGCATATTCTCTTCTTCATGTTGCTCCCCTGTATCTACAGCACTTCCACCCTCTCCTGCAACTCTGTATTCACTTGCTCCAGGTCAACAAAGTTTCTGGTCTTTTCCTTGATCTGAAGGGTCACATCATTCAGCTGTTTGAAGAACATTTTGGTCTCCTCCTTTGCAGCAGTGACCGCAGAAGCCGCTATCTCCAGCCCGGCCACACGCCACTCTGTAGCTTGCAGGCAGCTGGTGAGAGCTTCCTGCTCCCTTTCTCTGTCATCAGTGGCCTGCTGCACTTGGGCCAGTGCACATTATAAATCACTTTCTGCTGAAACCAACCACTGTATGGGTGCCTTGTGGATCACTACCTCCATTTTTGGTGCTGCATGTATCTGGTCTATCTTCTCCCTCTCATACTCCCATTGACCCTGCAGGTCTGGCTTTCCCTGCTTCAGTAGTTGGATCTTGGCAAAGAGTGCCTGGTTTCTTCTTTTCTGTGGTCCAGGGTGGGCACCACATGCAGGTAGAACCTCTGTGGATCCTTGGTGGTATTGGGACCCTTGACACTCTGGACCCTGCTGGCTGTGACTGTGTCCAAAGGCAGGGGAGGCCCAAGGTAGGCATCACCTTTGGCCGGACTCTCCATTCAATCCGCCTCCCCAGTGGTGTTTGTCTTGGGGATCCCTCCCTTTTTCGTGTTCTTTGTTTTCTTGAATGTTTCAGGTCTGTCGGGAGGATACTGCTGGTGTTCTTGTGGCAGTTTCTTGCCCACAGTTCTCTCATTGATTCTTATTGTTTCAGACATCTGAGCAATGGGATGGGAAAGTTGGGCTGGCCACATTCCCAGGCTCTAGGAAATCCTCTATTCTCCCACTCACCGACTAGGACATCATTTCCTACTCTACCTCAAAGTCACCTGGAGTCTCTTGTTCACCACTCAGCCACCTCTACCTTGCTCAACTGCTAGTAGTGGTGTCAACCAACAGAGGGAATCCAGGTGTAACTGGGAAGCCTGGAATATGGGCGTGGCCACTATTCTTGTATACCATTGGTCAAAAAGAATCATGAAAGAATGGGGGTGTGCCTGGAATCCTGGGATGCAGACAGAATGGACAGTCAAGAAGACAGCAGCTCCTTTACCTGGAAACTCTGTCCAATCCAGTTGGGGACAAGAGGGAGACCTGCGTTAGCCAGATGGCTGCACAGATTGTTGTGTATGTCTGTTTGTTGCCAGTCCTGGACCTTGAACTCAGAATCTGGGCCCAGTCCAAGAGCTGTTCTTGCTCAAGATTAGCCCTCTACCACTGGAGCCACACAGCTCTACTTTTGCTTTGTTAGCATTGAGGTTGGACAGGGGTTCTCAAGGACTTTCCTGCCTAGGGTGACGTTGACCATGATCCTCCTATCACAGCCTTGTAAATATCAGGGAGGACTCGTGAGAGCCACTGGTGCCTGGCTAATCATTGTTCGGGATTATGGCTTCCCCATAGCCTGCAAGCCTTCAGCAATGCAAGGTGAAGTATCCTTTGGAGCCGGATCACTCAGACAAAGATGGCCATAGGGCAAAGGAAGAAAATGTAAAAACGCCATCCCGCCACTTTTTTTCTGTGCATTCCCCCGTCCCCTTGCACAAGGCCTGAAGTTCTAGGATCCCATGATAGGCTGTGTTGTCAGCGGCTGCACCCAAGCCTATGGTGATGAAAGCTGAGGCACGGTTGCCATGACCTGAGTTTGAGACTGTGCTTGGCAAAAAAAGCAAAAAAAAAAAAAAAATAGCTCCCAAACTTGCAATTAATGCAGTTTTTCCTACCTTTGAATTTGAACTTAAGACCTGGGTAACTCTGAAGCACTGTGGATGAAGGGGAAGCTCAACATGCTTGAAGCCAAGAAAGTAAGGCCTGGTCCCTAGGCCTGAGTTCAAGTCCCAGCCCTGGAAACATTCTATTTATATACATTGTAAAGGTATGATTTGTACTTATGTATAAATGTTCAGTCCATGTCCTGTTTGTTGTGTTTATTTATTGTATTTTTGTTTTCTTCATTTATTTTCCATTTTAGTATTATGAAAATATTGTACAGAGGGGTTACAATTACATGGGCAAGATAATGAGTACATGTCTTATCAAGCATTGTAGCCTCCTCCTTTGTTTCCTCTTCCCATCCCTTCCCATCCTTCCCTCCGCCCCCACCCAATCCTCCCCACCTCCCCCTGCCATCCCACACCAAAGTTGTAAAGTTCATTTTCGACTTAACGACTTTTACATCTCATTGTTGCAATGAGTCCACCTGTATCCCTATTAAAATGAATTGTTTTTCCCCTTACCCTCCACAAATTATATCGACATCAAATACAGTGAAAGCAGGGCTTATACTGTGGGGGAGGGTCATTCAAAGCAACAAAGAAATAATCTTATAAATGTGTCAGAAACAATCACATGAAAGAAAAAAAAAACATTTGAGCACATATCTTAGGGTTCATTTCCCTAACATCACCTTATCTGACCTTTTCTGCTTGACTCAGACATATACTAGATATTGCAAATAAGGGAAACCATGAGACCTATGTTTCTTTGGGCCTGGCTTACTTCACTTAATATAATTTTTTCTAAGTCTTTCCATTTGCTAATAAAGGAGCAATGTCATTCTTTCTAATGCAGGCATAGAATTCCATTGTGTATATATACCACATTTTCTTGATCCATTCATCTACTGAGGGGCATCTGGGTTGGTTCCATATCTTAGCTATAGTAAATAGTGCTGCAATAAACATAGTCGTGCTGGTAGCTTTAGTGTGGTCTTGTTTGTAAACATTTGGGTAAATGCCCAAAAATGGGATTGCTGGGTCATAGGACGGCTCTATGTGGCGTCTTTTGAGGAACCTCCATACTACTTTCCAAAGTGGTTGAACAAGTTTACACTCCCACCAACAATGCAGTAAGGTTCCCTTCTGTCCACATCCCCTCCAGCATCTGTTGTTATTAGAGTTCTTGATTATAGCCATTCTAACTGGGTGAGGTGGTATCTCAATGTTATTTTGATTTGCATTTCTTCTATGGCTAGGGAGGTTGAGCATTTCTTCATGTGTCTATTGGCCATCCTTCTTTCCTCTTCAGAGAAGTTTCTCTTTAGGTCTTTTGCCCACTTATTTATTGGGCAATTGTTTTTTTGAGGATTTGTTGTTGGGGGATTTAATTTTTTGAGTTCCAAGTATATTTTAGATATGAGATTTTTTATTGACTGCGATGACACACATTTCATTTATGATATTAATGACAACCCATCACATAGTATCTAGATATGAAAATGTGTTTTCCATTATGTGTGACACCCAGGACTCTCAGAGAAAAGGGAAACAGGTATCACACTCAGCTTCTTACTCCATGATCCAATTGTTGGCAGTGCTGGGATCTGAACTCAGTGCCTGGCAGACCCAATTCAGACCATGAATGGGTGTGTCAACATGGCAACCTCTAGCCAATGATGCTGCCAGGGCATTTCCAGACCCTGAGATTAAGCCGCAAGAGTGGACAAAATAGCCATGCATGGATAGACGGGTGGTAGAACAACAATAAATATATATTTGTACAGAGTGCCAGAGACATCTACCTAGGATTCAATGACATCAACTACGGTCCTACTAACTCATAGGTATTTATTATGCCACCATTGAAGGAATAGTATTCTTTTCATACTTAATAAACCATTCATTAAGATGAATCATTGTCCTCAGATCATTGCATCTAATTTTGGACTAGACCAAAACACGCAGAAACTTCTAATTCAATCATGAGTTTGCTAATATTTCATTGTTATTCCCATGCATAGGAACAAGTATCTTGGGATCCCCCCCACTGGTAGGTGTCAAGGCCAGGATTCAAGCTCAAGGCCTACGTTGCTGCATGGGCCTATGGCTTCCCTGATAGCCTGTTAGTCTTCATCAATGCAAGGTGAAATATCCTTTGCAGCTGTGTAATTCAGACCCAGGGTGGTCACTGTGCAAAAGAAAATATAAAAAATCCATCCTGCGACATTTTTCTGCCATTTTTCTGCCATTTATTCCTGCAAAGTTTCAGAGCCTAGGATCCCAGGATCGGCTACGGGCCCATGGGAACTCGCCAGTCTCAGGTGATCGAAGCTGAGGCAAAGCTGACATGAACTGAGTTCAAATCCCTTGCTTGGCAATAATAATAATAATAATAATAATAATAATAACACACCCTGGCTTAGAATTCTCGCCATTTTTCTGCCACCTCTGAGATTCCAACTCAGGTCTGGGTAACTTTGTTGCACTCTGGGGGAAGGTGAAGCTCACCATCCTTGAAACTACAAGGTCAGGCCTAGTCCCAGGGCCTGAACTGAAGCCCTAGCACTGGCAAAAATCATATGCTCACCTATTTTACACATAGGATCTCTCTTTACATAGAGATGTGGAATGCATCATGCATTCAATGTAGTTATTCTTTTTATTGTGTGTCTTAGTCATGGATGTATTTTGTATTTTATTACATATGATGAAAGCTATAACTGTGCTGACATGGATGGCAACTGATTCCCATGAATATAGAGTTGCCTATATAGCATACTGCATCCTAGCTGAGACCCAGGACTTTCACAGAACAGAGAAACAGTTGCAAGGATTGGCTTCTCACATCAGAATTCATCTTTTGGCAGTGCTGGGATCTGACAGGGGGACTGGCAGGCCCAATAGGCGAATATGGGTCCAGGTAAGCACACCAGCATGTGAGCCACTAAGGAGCTAGGTCGTTCCCTGGACCTGAGATTGAGCCCCTCAGTGGGGGGGATAGAGGGGAGCACAATAGTCATCCATTCAAAATCTGAAGGTAGTATGTAAATAAGTACATATTTGTATAGAGTAGGAGAGATGGCGACCAGTGATGGAATCCAATCTACCTTGTGACTAACGATTCTTGGATCTTCCCCAATGCCTCCATTTCATGACTGTGATGATTATGACCATGTTTCAACAACTCTTCATTAAAAAATAATCGATACACCATGAGTCTTGCCTATCATTTCCTACTCGCATCAAGCAGGAACTACTCATTCAAAGATGAGATCCATCGAGTTCCATGACTCTTCCTAGGTCTGGAAATGAGTATCTCAGGATCTCCTGCCATTCCCTCAATGTATGGGGGCTGACCGGGAATCTAACTCGGGGCCTACGTTGCTGGGTCAGCCTCTGATTCTTCTGATACAGGCAATCAGCCACACCAGGTCACCTTCACTCTGAAGGCCACCGTGTTTGAACCCAGCATGGTCAACATGCAAAGGAAAATAAATGTAAAAGTGCCAGGTGGAACTTCCCATTGCTTTTATTCCCCCTCGAAGCTTTTTTTTTCCAGCAAACCCGGGATCCTACGGTCCGAGGTCTGTGGTTCCAGAGGCTGCAGCCTAGGATGATGGGAGCTGAGGCAGAGTTGCCATGACTTGAGTTCCAGTCCCGGGTCTGGCAAAAAAAAATTTAAAAAATTATGAATGAAGCACTCTAGCTAAGAACTCACACTGTTATACTGCTAGAGCTGGGATTTGAACTCAGGTCTAGGGAACCCCATTGCACTGTGGGAGAAGGGGAAGCTGGATCTCTATTTACATACAGGTGTGGTATGCATCTTGCATTCAATGTAGTTATCTTTTTTTTTTATTTTGAGTGTTATTCATGGATGTATTGTGTATTTTATTGAGTATGGTAACAGGTATATCTGTGCTGACATGGATGACAATTATTCCCATGGCTATAGAGTTGCCATCCTCACTGAGGCTCAGGACTTTCACAGGACAGGAAAACAGGGGGATTGATGGGCTTCTCACATCAGGGTGAAGCTTTTGGCAGTGCTGGGATTTGAACTCAGGGCCTAGCAGGCCCAATTGGTGAATGGGTCAATTTGAGCACACCAGCCTGTGAGCCACTACAGAGCTAGGATGTACCCAGGTCCTGAGACTGAGCACTGGAAGTGGGGATCAATATAGTCATGAATTCATAATTTAAATACAGGATCTATATTATCATACATGGATGGGTGACATTATTTTGTGTCTTATTCATGGATGCAATGTGTATTTTATTGATTATGCTGACAGGTATAACTGTGCTGACATGGATGGCAACCCATTCCTTTGGGAATAGGGTTGCCTATGTAGTAATCTCCATCCTCCCTGACACCCAGGTCTTTCTCAGGACAGGAAAACAGATGGATCGATGGGCTTCTCACATCAGGATAATCTTTTGACAGTGCTGGGATTCAAACTCAGGGCCTAGCAGGCCCAATTGGTGAACGGGTAAAAGTGAACACAGCAGCATGTGAGCCACTAAGGAGGTAGGCCAGTCCCAGGACCTGAGATACAACCCTAGGAGGAGGGGATTGGGGGCGGGGGGGGGGGGGAAATAGTCATGCATTTATAAGTGCAAGTTAGAATGCAAATAAGTACATATTTTTATAGTGTAGGAGAGATGGCGACCTGTGATGGAATCTACCTTGTGACTACCAATTCTTGGATATTCCCCGATGCCTCCATTTCATGACTGTGATGATTATGGTCATACTTCATCAATTCTTCATTAAAAATAATCGATACCCCATGAATCTGGCCTATCTTTTCCTACTCACATCAAGCAGGAACTACTCATTCAAGGATGAGATTGATTGCATTCCACCATTCTTCCTAGGTCCGGAAACGAATGTCCCCGGATTTCCGGCCATTCCCTCATCGTAACAGGGCTGACTGGGATTCGTCCTCGGGGCCTCCATTGTCTGGTTAGCCTGTGGCTCCCCCGAAAACCAGCAGGCCTTCAGCCATGCCAGGTCATCTTCAATCTGCAGGCAGGCATGTTCTGACCCAGAATGGTCACCATGCAAAGGAAAATAAACATAAAAGCACCAGGTGGAACTTCCCACAGCTTTATTTACCCTCACGGCTTCTTTTTTTTTCCACCAAGCCCCAGGGTCCTAGGGTCCGAGGACGGGCTGTGGGTCCAGAGGCTGCAGCCTAGGATGATCAGAGCTGAGGCAGAGTTGACACTACTTGAGTTCAAGCCCTGGGTCTAGTAAAAAAAAAAAATTAAAAAACTATGAACGAAGAACCCAAGCTCAGAATTTGTGCCATTTTACTGGGAGAGCTTGGATTTGAACTCAGGTTTGGGTGACTCTGTTGCATTGTGGGGGAAGGTTAAGCTCACCGTCTTTGAAGACTAAAAGGTCAGGCCTGGTACTGGACCTGATTTGAAGCCCCAGCACTAGGCAAACCCAGCTCTTTTAACATAGGATCTCTATTTACATACAGGTGTGGTATGCACCTAGTTTTCAGTGTAGTTAATCTTTTTATTTTGTGTCTTATTCATCTATGTATTGTGTATTTTATTGAGTATAGGATGACATATATAACTGAGCTCACATGGATGACAACCTACTCCCATGGGTATAGAGTTGCCTATGCTTTCTAGATCCTATCTGTGACCCAGGACTTGCATAGGATAGGAAAACATCTGCAAGGTTTGGCATCTCACATCAAGATGAACCTTTTGGCAGTGCTTGAAGTTGAACTCAGGGCCTAGCAGAACCAACTGCCAAATGGGTCCACATGAGCACACAAGCCGGTGAGCCACTAAGGAGCTAGAGCATACCCAGGACCTGAGATGTAGCCCCGGGGTGGAGCACCATATTCATTCCATTCATAAGCTGAAATTAGTATTCTAATAAAGGCCTGTTTGTATAGCATAGAAGATGTGGCGAGCTGTGTTGGAATCCTATCTTCCATGTGACTACCGATTCTTGGATTTTTCCCAATGCTTCGATTTCCTGAATGTAATTATTGTCACACTTCATGCAGTCTTAATTAAGATCTTGCCTATCATTTCCTATGCGAATCATGCATGAACTTCTCAACTCTTCCTTAGACCTGAAATCAAGCACCAGTACTGAAAAATATAACATTTATAGACATTTTAAATATTTGAGTTATATCTCTATATTCTTTTTAAATCGTGTTTGTTGGAGTGATTCATTATATTTTATTATTGATTGATTGATTGATTTAGCATTTATATTATGGACTGTGAGTACACCTATAACATTTATTACATTTGTCCCAATCTATTCCATAGCATATAGCTTTGCATACATAATATGTACATCACACCTGACACCCAGCACTTGCACAGAAAAGGAAAACAGGTGTTACACATGGAATCTTACACCAGGAAGAAACTTTTGGCAATGATGGGACCTTGACTGAGGGACTAGGAGGCCCAATTCATGAAGGGGTGAGTGTCAGCACGGCAGCATCTAGCCCATGCAGGTGCCAAGTGGATCTCAAGACCTGGGATCGAGTTCCAGGTTTGGCCAAAATAGCAAAAATGTTCTATGCAGATAATGGTATACAAATAAATACAAATTTAGATATTTACATATGGCCAGAAATGTCTATTTAGTGTTCAATGATGCATACTACGCTCCTACGGATTTTCAGGTCTTTAGTGAGGACTTCATTTAATCAATAGTATTCTTTTAGTGCATAATAAACTATGAATTAAAATCAGCCCATGTCCTGTTATTATTGGGTCTAATATTCTGCTAGACTGATTGATGAACTACTCATCCAACCATGACATTGTTCACATTCCTCTGGTGCTCCTATGGATAGGCAATAGTTTCTCAGGCTCCCCAGCCCTTTGTAAGTGGCGTGACCTGGAACTAACTCACGACCTAGGTGTCCAGGTTGGCCTATGGCTTTGCTGCCAGCCTGCCAGCCTTCAGCAGTGCCAGGTAACCTACAGGTTGCAGCCGTGTCATTTGGAACCTGGATGGTCACCATGCAAGGAAGGAAAACCAAGGAACCGCCAACCATCCACAGATCACCGTTTTTTTCGGTGCTATTTTCATTTTGTTTTCCTGTCAGCCCCCGAGTTGTACCATCCCGTGATCCGCTGTGGGTCCAGAAGCTGCACAATCCCAGCCTAGGGTCATGGAATCTCAGGCAGTGTTGCCACAACCTCAGTTCAAGCCCCGTGATTGGCAATCAATCAATCAACAAAATTTTAAAATATTAAAAATAGCCGGGGGCCAGTGTCTCACACCTGTAATTCTAGCTACTCATGAGGCTGAGGATTGTGGTTCAAATCCAACCCAGGCTGTAAAACCCATGAGATTCTTATCTCCAATAAAGCACTAGAAAACCAGAAGTGGTGCTGTGGCTCAAGCGGTAGTGCACTCGCTTTGAGCTGAAGTGCCCTGGGTCAGCGCCCAAGTCCAGAGCTCAAGCCCCACGAAAAAAAAGTTGTAAAAATACTAATGAAGCTCACCAGCTTGGCATTCATACCTTTTATTTTTCCTGTAATTCCTGGGATTTGAACTCAGAGTCTGGGTAAATCTTATGCACTGTGGGGGATGGGGAAACACCATCTTTGAAGACAAGCAATTCAGGACTCTTACCTAGGCCTGAATTCAATCCCCAGCCCTGTTAAAGTAATATTCATCCACATTTGAAATAATGATTAGTATCTACATACTTATGTTTACCACATATTATTTTACTATGTATTTATTTTATTTTTTGCACTATTCATTCATTCATTATTTATATTGACTATTATTACACTTATAACATGTATTAAATTGATTACATCTTATGAGAACTATACAGATTAGCATATGTATTATATATCTTACTTCAGACCCAGGACATTCACAGAAATTCTATAGTAGATGATCCCATGCTTAGAAAAACAGAAAGAATCCATCAACCAAAGTCAAATTCATCCCTAGACACCCCAGTGGCTCACATCTTTAATCCCAGCTACTCGAGAGGTGAGAACTGGAAGATGAAGTTTCAAAGCCAAGTCAGGCAGAAAAGCCTGAGAGATGACATCTCCAATTAACTGGCAAAAGGCCAGGCTACAGGTATGGCTGAATTGGTAGAAAATCAGCTATGAACAATCAAGCCAAGAAAGAGCAAGCTCAATTCAAGTGCAGAGAGAGGGAGTAGGGGAAGAAAGCAGAGAGAAATCCTCCAAAAACAGAGAACAAAACAACAGTACACACATCCCACCTAATTTATGGTACCAACAAACTGAAAATAAAAAATCAAGCTTGTGCAGTTATATAACTTTACATGAGCACATATGCTTTTAGGTACACTTCAAAGCTATGTTTTAATAATATATATGTAGATATATTAAAATGTATGTATATATATATATATATATATATCTTTAAATAAACTAAGAAAGCAGCCAATGAATAAATACTTCTGAATTAGTGCCTTACCCATGCCATTATAAATTATTTCTATTAAAAGTGTATTCCAAGTTTCTTTCCTCAGAATCAATCTTTAAGAAGTTTGTTCATGCACCAGGCAACAGTGGCTCATGGCTATAATCCTAGCTACTTAGGAGGCTGAGATATGAGGATGGTGGTTCAAAGCCAGCCTGGGCAGGAAAGTCCGTGAGACCCTTATCTCCAATAAACCAAAAACGGCACGGTGGCTCAAGCGGTAGAGCACTTGCCATGAGTTGAAGAGCTGAAGGTGGGCAGCCAAGCTCAGAGTACATGCCCCACCACTGACAAAAAAAAAAAAGAAGAAAGAAGTTTGTTCATACAGATCATAAAATTCTAACCTTCTGAGCTTGAGGAAACTTGCCTTCCTTTTCTTCCAGGGTCTTATGCTCTTTAGGCAAGTACTCCACTACTGAGCTACATCCCAGTCCCAATGTTTTTGTTTTTCATTTTACAATTCACTTTATTCCCAAAATGCTTACAAGTACCTACTGTCCTCACAGAAGTGAGTTTTTATTCAGAAACCCAACCTTTTGTGGTATGAGAACTCAACTAGTGTATTTTGTGGTAGGCACTGAGGAAAACTCACACGATGCAATTGCAGAGAGTTTATAGTTATAGAAATAACTCTAAATAGAAATAACATCAACTGTCCCTCTAGGGAGGAATGATGTACTCATTTTCATTCTCACTCTTCATGGCAAATGGTCAAAAGGGAAACATCAATGTGCTATGCTGAAATATAAGTGTTTAAACCCCTTTTTGAAAAACTCTCATGTTATAAAATCAAAATGTATGAAATAAAGGTGAACTTTAAAGTGAACTTTAAAAAATATGAAAAAAGCTAATGAAGCTCAATGGCTTGGAATGTGTGCTATTTTTCATCTGCAAGGCCTGGGATTTTTACTCCGGGTCTAGGTAACTCTGTTGCACTCTGGGGGAAGGGGAAGCTCTCTATGCTTGAAGATCAGAAAGTCAGGCCTCTTCCCCAGGCCTGAATTCAGGCCCCAACCCTGGAAAACATAGTCCTTAAATGTATTTTAAAAATAGGATTGAACTTCCAGACAGGTGCTCAGTCCATATCACGTTTGGTGTGGTTATTCATTGTACTTTTTGTTTCATTCATTTAATTACAGTTTATTTTATTGACTGTGATGACACCTAACCATGTATTACTTTATTTACACCCTATCACATAGCATTTAGATTTGTAGACTTGTTCTCCATCATGCCTGACACCCACACTCTCACAGAAAAGGAAAACAGGTGTCACACTTGGCTTCTTACTCCAGGAGGAAATTTTTGGCAGGCTTTGAGATCAAGCCCCAGGCGTGGCCAAAATAGCCCGAGATGGATAGGCAGGTGGTAGTACACCAATAAATACATATTAGTACAGAGTGCCAGAGCCGTGTATCTAGTATTCAATGACATCTGCTTCGTTCCTACCAAGTCTTAGGTAGTTATTATGCCTCCATTGAAGGAATATTATTCTTTTCATGCCTAATTAACCATTCATTAAGTTCAATCAGCTTCCTAGGATTATTGCGTCTAATTTGAGTCTAGACCGCTGCACGAACTATTCAATCATGAGTTGGATACCATTCCATCAGAATTTCTATGCACAAGCAGGAGTCTCTTGGGATCTCCTGCCAATGGTAGGTGTCAGGACCAGGATTTGAACTCAGGGACTGTGTTGCGGGGTTGGTCTATGGCTTTCCTGACAGTCTGCCAGTCTTCAGCAATGACAGGTCACCTATGCGTGGCATCCATGTCATTCAGACCTAGGATGTTCACCATGCAAGGAATCAAAGCCAATAAACTGCCTACCATGTGTGGCTTGCTGCTTGTTTTAGTGTCATTTTCATTTTGTTTTCCTGTCAGACATCGGGTCTTAAGATTCCAGGATCAGCTTTGGTTCTGGAGGCTGCAACCCAGGCTAGTGTGATGGAAGCTGAGACAGAGCTGTCACAATCTGAGTTCAAGCCATGTGCATTGCCAAAAACAAACAAAAAAATTAAATTAAAAAATTACAACAATTAAAAAATTAAAACAATTTAGAAATTAAAAAAACAATTATTTATCTCCCTGTTTTGCAATTCGTGCCATTTTTTCTGCCAGGCCTGGGATTTGAACTCAAGATCTGGGTAAATAGTAGCACTGTCAGGCTAGAGGAAAGCACATCATATTTGAAGCCAAAGAAGTCAGTCCTGTTCCCTAGGCCTGAATTCAAGCCTCAGTCCTGCAAAACATACTCCTTGTATACATTTTATTTACATCTTAAAGACAGGATTTATACTTCCATATAGTCAGACAATATCATGTTTGGTATGGTTATTCATTTCATTTCTTGTTTTATTCATTTATTTACCATTTATTTTATTGACTCTTTTGACCCCTATCCCGTTTATTACATTGTTTACTTCCTATCACATAGCATCTAGATTTGTAGATGCGTTCGCTATCATGCCTAAAACCCAGGACTCTCTCAGAAAAGGAAAACATGTGTCACACTCAGCTTCTTACTCCAAGATTAAATTTTTGGCATTGCTGGGATCCGAACTTGGGGCCTAGCAGGCCCAATTCATGAATGGGTAAGGGTGAGCACGGCAGCCTCTAGCCAATGAAGCTGTGAGGTGGTTCCCAGGCACTGAGATGGAGCCCCAGGTTTGGCCAAAACAGTGATACATAGATTGGCAGATGGTGTTAAACAATTAATACATATTCGTAAAGAAAGCCAGAGCCATCTATCTGACTGAATGACGCCTACTACATTCCTACCAACTCTTAGGTATTTATTATATTGTCTTTGAAGTAATATTATTCTTTCCATCCTTAATAAACTATCAATTAAAATCAATCAGCATCCTAGGATTATTACATCCACTTTTAGACTCGACTGATGCACAAACTACTCTTTCAATCAGTATTCCTATGCATAGGAACGAGTCTCTTGTGATGTCCTGCCATTGGTAGGTGTCAGGACTTAGATTTTTAATCCAGGGCCTACGTTGACAGGTTGGCCTATGGCTTCCCTGGTAGCCCACCAGCCTTCAGGAATAGCAGTATAGCAGTTCAGCTCCACTTTGCAGCCATGTCATTCAGAATCAGGATGGTCACCCTGCAAAGAAAAAAAAAACGTAAAACCCCCAGTCCCCTGCAGCTCGCCACTTTTTTTTTTTTTAATTTAATTTAATTTTATTTGTGAACATACTGTACAGAGGAGTTACAGTTACATGGGCAGGATAATGCGTACATTTCTTACCAAGCATTGCAGCCTCCTCCTTTGTCTATCCTTCACATCCCTTCCCAGCCTCCCCCCTCACCCCCTAATCCCAATCCTTCTCCTCCCCCCCCCCCCCCCCGCACCAACTTTGTAAAGCTCGTTTTGGACATGACAACTTGTACTTCTCATTGTTGCAACAGGTCCTCCTGTATCCTTAAACAACTGGTTTTTCCAAATCTCCTCCACAAGTTATACTGACATCAAATATAGTGAAAGCAGGGGTTATACTGTGGAGGAGGGACATACAAAGCAACAAAGGGATAATCTTATAAATGTGTTAGAAACACATGCATGAAAGAAAAAAAACATTAAAATACACATCTAAGGGTTCATTTTCCTGACATCACATTATCTGACCTTTTCCGCTTGACTCATACATATACTAGATATTACAAATAAGGGAAACCATGGGACCTACATTTCTTTGGGCCTGGCTTACTTCACTTAATATAATTTTTTCCAAGTTTTTCCATTTCCTAACAAATGGGGCAATGTCATTCTTTCTGATGGAGGCATAGAATTCCATTGTGTATATATACCACATTTTCTTGATCCATTCATCTACTGAGGGGCATCTGGGTTGGTTCCATATCTTAGCTATGGTAAATAATGCTGCAATAAACATAGTTGTGCTGGTAGCTTTAGTGTGGTCTTGTTTGTAAACATTAGGGTAAATGCCCAAAAGTGGGATTGCTGGCTCATAGGGGAGCTCTATGTGAAGTCTTCTGAGGAACCTCCATACTGCTTTCCAAAGTGGTTGAACAAGTTTACATTCCCACCAACAATGAAGTAAGGTTCCTTTCTGTCCACATCCCCTCCAGCATCTGTTGTTGTTAGAGTTCTTGATTTTTGCCGTTCTACCTGGAGTGAGGTGATATCTCAATGTTGTTTTGATTTGCATTTCTTTTATGGCTAGGGATGTTGAACATTTCTTCATGTGTCTATTGGCCATCCTTCTTTCTTCTTCAGAGAAGTTTCTCTTTAAGTCTTTCGCCCACTTACTTATTGTGCAGTTGTTTCTTTGAGGATTTGTTGTTGGGTGGTTTAATTTTTTGAGTTCCAAGTATATTTTAGATATGAGACCCTGGTCCGTTGTATGGCTAGTAAAGATCTTCTCCCAATCCGTGGGCTTTCTATTGATCTTGCTAGCTATGTCATTTGCCCTGCAGAAGCTCTGCAACCTTATACAATCCCATTTGTCCAACCTTTCTTTGATTTGTTGTGTTTCCGGGTCTCTATTCAGAAAATTTTGGCCTGAGCCAAGGAGACCCAGGGTTTCTCCTATTCCATCCTGTAATGTTTTCAGAGTGTCTGCTTTGAGTTCAAGGTCTTTGATCCATTTGGAGTTGATTCTGGTGCAGGGTGATATATAAGGTTCTAGCTTTAGTTTTCTACATGTAGTTAACCAGTTTTGCCAGCACCATTTACTGAAGAGGCTGTCTGTCTTCCATTCTATTGTTTTAGCTCCCTTATCGAAGATTAGATGGCTATAGGTCTGTAGGTTCATTTCTGGGTTTTCAATTCTATTCCATTGGTCCTGAGGTCTGTTCTTATGCCAATACCAAGCTGTTTTGATTACTATGGCTTTATAGTAGAGTTTGAAATTTGGTATTGATATTCCTCCAGCCGTGTTCTTTCCGTTGAGGAGCGTTTTTGCTATTCGGGGTCTTTTATTGTTCCATATGAATTTTTGGATTGCCTCTTCTATTTCCTTGAAGAATGAGGGTGGAATTTTGATAGGTATTGCGTTGAATTTGTAGATAGCCTTGGGAAGTATTGCCATTTTCACGATGTTAATCTTTCCAATCCAGGCAGCTCGCCACTTTTTGTGCTGTCCTACTTTTTTCTTCCTGCAAGCTCTGGGCCTAGGATCCCAGGATCGACTATGGGTGAGAGGCTGCAGCCCAGTCTAAGGCAATTGAAGCTGAGGTAGAGTTGCCACGACCTGAGTTCAATCTCCATAGTTGGCAAAAAAAAAAAAAGAATAAATAAATAAATAATTTATTTAACTAAATTGAAAAAAATCCCCCTGGTTTGGAATTTCTGCCAATTTTCTTTCCTAACCTGGGATTTGAACTCAGGATCTTGGTAAATCTGTAGCAATGTGAGGGAAGGTGCAGAGTTTCTACTACTTGAGTTCAAATCCTATGCCAAGCCAAAAATAAAAAACAAAAATTAAGTCACTGACCTCAGCTTGGGGTGGGGGCATAGCTGTGGAGGTGGGAGGGAAGGGATGGCAAGGGGAAAACAAAGGAGGAGGCAGCAATGCTCAATAGTAAATGTACTCATTACTTTGCTCATGTAACTGTAACCCCTCTATACCACATTTTTACAACAAAAAAAATGCACAAAAAAGGAAACAATTTAGAGCTCGAAGAAGCACTTTGCAGGGAAGGGAAGGATGTCTGAATAGATATACAAAATTATACACTGCTGTTTTTAAAATGTTCAGTATGGAACTGAATAAACATAACTGCTTCCATTAAAAATAATTAAGTCACTGTCTTGGAACTGGGGCTAGTATTTCTGCCACTGCTGGGATTAGATCTCACCATCCAGGTAACTCTTTTGCATCATAGGTGAAGGGGAAGCTCACTGTCCTTGAGGAAAAGAAATTCAAGTTAGAGTTCCCAGTGGCTGAATTAAGTCCATATAATGGAAAATAATATTTATGTACATGTGTAATATATGTTACGTATTATATGTGTATGTTTAATACAAGCTATGTTTTTTTATTATTGATTTTGTATTTCTATATTTTATTCATTTACTTATTTTTATTGTATTAGTATTATTATACACATAATATTTATTACATTTTGCACATCTATTATAGAATTATACACAATAATTTAGGACATTGACTCACTTTTCATTAATACTTTATTAACTGTTGAAACATGATACATAATTAAATGGAGGCATTTGTCTCAGTCTTCACATGTTTAGAGTCTCTCCCAAATATGAGCTTTGTCTTGTTTATCTTTAACACCTTCCTATAGGGATTTCTTTAGATGATTTATACTCAGAAGCCTTTCCTTGAGGATAGGCAAGTTGAGGGATAATATTGTAAGGGTGGGACTAGGAATGTGGCTTAGTGGTACACAGCTCGCTCAGCATGCATGAATGCCAGGGTTTGAATCCTCAGTGCCACATACTCAGAAAAAGCCAGAAGCTGTGGTGTGCTCAAGTGGTAGAACACTAGCCTTCAGAAAAAGAAGCATGGAGACAGTACCCAGGCCCTAAGTTCAAGCCCCAGCACTGGCAAAAACAATAGGCCAGATGCCAGTGGCTCACACCTGGAACCCTATCTTCTCAGGAGGCTGAGATCTGAAGACCACAGTTCAAAGACAGCCTAGACAAGGAAAGCTTGGTACACTCTTATCACCAATGAACCAGCAAAAGACTCCATGTGGTGCTGTGGCTCAAGTGGTAGAGTGTTCGCCTTGAGATGAAGGGCGTAGGAACAGTGCCCAGGCTTGAGTTGGAGACACAAAATGGGAAAAACGTGAGGGTTAATCAAAGTACTTTTCCTATTTGCTAATTAGGAGAACATTCTCTAGAAAATGATCGCTGACGCTGATGTACACCAGAATTGGAGTCAGAGCTCAAGGTTCAAGTTTAGCAGATCCATATGCCCAGCCTCTCAGACTCTAGTATTATAACCTTGTGTCCTACAGGGTTCTGAAAGGTCCATTGTTGAAAGGCTTAATATGCTCCCCAAGCCCTTTGTGATAAGCAGTTGACTTGTATTGTCAATGTCATTACAGTTCTGACCTAGCAGAGCACCAGTAGCTAAGGCCTATCACCCTTGCTCAGGGGGCTGAGGTCTGAGGTTCACAGGGTGATGCCAGCCAGGGCAGGAAAGTCTATGACGCTCTGACGTCCACTTCTGAAAGGGCAGCTGTTCAAAAACTTCCTGGGTTTCCCTTGGTGATGAGAAGTTACTTGTATTTGAGTTGAACTCAAGGCTTGGGCACTGTCTCTAGCACTCTACTGCTTGAGCCACAGCACCAATTCTAGCTTTTTCTGTGCATGTGCTACAGAGGAGGGATCAAATCCTCTGTAGGGCTTCTTGCATGGCAGGAAAAAGCACTGTCTCACTAATCCACATTCCCAGCCCTCTCATCTTTTTCTTAATGGTAGTTTCTACATAAGTATGCTACCATTTTACATCCCCCAAGTTTAATTTTCTGAATACCCGTTATTTCAAAAACCCTGATCTTCTCTTCCTCTGCCTGATTTGTGACTGTTCTTGCATTGGCCTCATAATAATATGCAAATAAAGGCAGCTGAGATCTTAAGTTTGCATCATATAAGGACACAGGCCTGGAACTCTGGTAGAGAAAAGCCATGGGTCTGAAAACAAGAGAATGATGCAGTATGTGCAGCAAGCCTATCTGAAAAATAAATGTGTACATAAAAGGAGAAGCATTACATACAATCTGTTTGCACTCAGGGAGGTAATATACACACATAAGTAAGTAGGACACTGCTACATAAACTTGGCCTTCTCTTTTTGAATTTCTTTGGTGGCCATATCAGGGCTTAAACTCAGGGCCCTATGCGTTCCTCAGCTGTTTTGCTCAAGGCTGAGACTCTACCACTGCCACAGCTCAACTTCCGGACATCTGGTCCTTAATTGGACATAAGCACCTGCCAGGTTTTTCCTGCCTGGTCAGGCTTGTATCTCCTGCTCGGCTTTCTTTCTCAAAGCTAGAGCTCTACCCTCTGGGCCACTGATTCACTTCTGGTTTTCTGGTGGTTTATTGGAAATAAGAGTCTCGCAGACTTTCCTGCTCGGGCTGTCTTTGAACAGAGATCTCCTGAGGAGACTTCAAGTGGCTTTCCTCAGGGATTCGCTGAGGACCTGCTCCACACAAACCCTTAGTCTAAATCTCGAGAGGTACTAGAGAAAAAAGGAAACATGAAGATGCTTCTAGTATGTTCTAGATACTTCAGGTTGGAGACACAAAACACTCAAAATTATTAGATTATTTTATTGGCAGACAGCATGAGGATCGCTCCAGCTTTTGGTCCTCTCGTGCTGAGACAGTAAATTCACTGCAGCTCAATGCTAAGTGACTGAACTGGCATGTCCTGTGGACATTTGCTGCCAAAATCATTTGACACTCATTTCTCACTTTTGGCTTCAAACCTGTGACCAGAGGAGAAGAGGAGGAGAGAAAATCCTTCTCAGAGAAAGCACCTATAAAGAACATTGAGTAGTTTACTTATAAATTCAAGGCATTGGAATGATGCTGTTAAGTAGTCAGATTGTCCAGATTAAAAAATGAAGAAGAAAAGAAAGGCAGGTACCAGTGGCTGCTGACTGTAATCCCTGCTCCTCAGGAGGCTGAGATGTAGAGAATCTGAGTTTGAATCCAGCGAGCATAGGAAAGTCCATGACACAGTTATTTGTAAGAGATCACAGAAAACCCAGAAGTGGGGCTGTGGCTCAAGGTTAATGCACTACTCTTGAGCAAATGTAACTCAGGGACAAGGCCTATGCTCATAGTTCAACCCCAGGACCCGCTTCCATGTATTTGTGTATGTGTGGATGTATTCCTATAGGTGAAACTCTACAGTACCTATGATGAAAGGCACCAAGCTAGAAAATTTGTTTTCAATACAATGATTTCATAACACAGAGACTGCTTTCATGACAGTGCATTTCCCTAGGCTCTCCTCACAGTTCCCAATGCAGCCTGAGGGTTTCTCTGCCTCCCAGGCCTGCTGGAAGAAGTCTCTCTCACTGTCTGTACAGGCAGACAAAAGGCCTCAGTCCTGTACAGCTGTGTAACAAACAATTCCATATGGGTCAATTAGTGAGGATGAGTGTGGATGGGCTCTGAAGGTCAGGACAAAAAATCCTCTTTGTACCCCAAGCTATCTCTCTGCCCAGTGCTCCGTTTTAACAGGAAGCCTTCATTTGTGCCACCTCCTGTGGCAGGCCAAGTTCTCAGCACTATTCCTGCCTTTGTAAGACTATATTCTGGTGCTTAGATACAGTGCTCAATATAATTCAGGAGTCCTTCTGGCAGACAACTAGGGCACTTAACCTCAAGAAAAGTTTCATTGAGGGTGATGAAGGGCTTATGATGCCTCTGCTAGGTTTCCGGAAGCTTTGGAAATCCAAGCACATGTCTGATCTCACCATGCTTCCTGTCATCTAGGACTGCTGAAGCACATTAGGTTTTGAAACCTTTGACCTCTCCTAGTTGAGCCCTGGATGGCAAAGTTTTGGGGTTGAACACAGGACCTGGGTGCTGACCATGAGCTCAATGCAGGAGCCCAGTGCTTTACCATTTCGTGTCACAGCTTTTACTTCTGGTCTGTGTGTGGGTGTGGGTGTTCGAGCGTGCACACATACAGCAGTCCTGGAGCTTGAACTCAGGACCTGAGCACTGTACCTAATTTCTCTTACACAAGAATAGCCCTCTCCCACTTGAGCCACAGAGACACTTCATGCTTTTTTCTAGTGATGTGTACCTGAGAAATCAAATCCAGAGTATCATAGATGCAAAGCACTCTACCCCTAAGCACATTCCCAGCCCTCTTCTTCAGGTTTGTTATTTTCTTTCTTTTTTGTTGTTGTTGGTTGGAGCAGTTGAAGTCTGGGCCTGGGTGCTGTGCCTCAAGTCTTGTGCTCTACCACTTGACCCAAAGCACCATTTCAGACTTTCTCATGGTTCATTGGAGTTAAATGTCTCAAGGACTTTCCTTCCCAGGCTAGCTTTGAACCATGATCCTCAGATCTCATCCTCCTGAGGAGCTAGGATGACAAGCATGAGTGACAAGCATCCAGCTTCCACTTCAGGTTTCTTAGTGGTGAATTGGAGATAATAGTCTCATGGGACCTTTTGTGTCTGGCATAGTTTGGAAGCCAGATCCTCAGATCTCAGGTTCCTGAGAAGGCAGGCTGACAGACCTCAGCTATAGACCCCTAGGCTGTGGCACTCTACTGCAAGGGGGTCCTTGGCACCACGTAGTTTAGTGCTAGCCATGTGCCCAAGAGGTAAGGGTCAGTACCTATGCCACAAGTTCAAGGTTCATGACTGAGAAAAACAAAACAAAACAATTGTCTGCAGTAGACAACTCACCCACTCTTTAGTAATACATAATTTTGTCTCTGCCATGGGGACATATCTGCATCTCAATATTCTTGTCTGCATAATCATCTCAGTTGTGTAGCTCTTACAAGGACCATATGAAAGAGTGCATTCTGTGAAGGACACAGCAGATGGCACTCTTTGAAGGACTCAGTACACAACATCCTGTGAAGACTTACCACCCAGCACCCAATGCAGGACTCAGCACACTGCACCCTGTGAAGAACTCAGGACACAGCACCCTGTGCCAGACTCAGCACAGAGCACCCTATGAAGGACTCAACACATAGCTCTATTCCACAAGCTGTCATTAGAATTAGGTTGTTTTCATCGGTATCATCATTCTTTGAGGAACGTTTCATGAATCACACAAGTTCACATCTAATGGTTTAGTGGGGTGTTTTTTTTTGAGGGGGCAGGCTACCCATAGAGCTTGAACTCAATGCATGGGAATACTGTTCTAATAACATTTGCTCAAGGCTAAGGCTCTACTACTTAGAGCCACATCTCCAAGAGTCTCACATACTTCCTACCAGGGCTTGGTTTTAAAGCTTCCAAGCAGCCAGTAGGATGGGGGCAAGCCAGCAGCATCTGGTTCTGTGGAGCTGGGTTGCAGCTGTTTACATCTGCCTAAGTCAGGTTAGGTGGCAACTGTCAGTGCCAGACTCCTAGCTTGTTCTGTGATGTGGTATTTGAAGTCCTGTCCTTCTATAATTGTAGTTAGAACATTCTACCATTTTTTGGTGGCAGTGGTGGGGCTTGAGTAAGGGCTTAGACACTGTCCCTAAGTATTTGTGCTCAAGGCTAGCACTCAATTGATTGAAAGACAGCAGAAATTCCAGGTTTCCTGCTTATGTGGCACTGAGAAATCGAACCCAGGGGTTTGTGCTTACTAGGGGAGCACTCAATCACTGAGCTCCAGGAGTAAAGGAGGTATAAATAGATAGATTGTTGTATATAAATATTATATACACAAAAGAGAGATGTCGATATTATTACATTATAGATAATATTACAACCAATTATTAGGTATTAAATTATATCTCTATTTAATGATGTGTCCCAGCTAACAATTAATAAAGCATTAATTAATACTCAATATCCTATTGTTTATCACATATGTGCATACATCCATACATATAATTAAATATTTTATAGAATGAGGTAGGTGTCTATATATTATTAAATTATGCATCATGTGCTACTACCAATTATTAGGTATTTATGTCTCCATGCAATTTTTATTCTGTTAATACTTAATAAAACGTTAATTAAACTTAATCCACATCCTATAATTACCGCATCTAATTTTATCCTACAATGATTCATTACTAATTCAATCTGTTTATCATTTATTGTAGTGACAATTCTCTACCTATGACTTTTGTTACCTTTGTGACATTCTACTTACATAGCATATTGATTTGTATCCAAATTATACATCCTACCTGACACTGAACACTTTCAAAGAAAAGAAAATTATGTGTCACGCTTGGCTTCCCACTCATTTTTGGCAGTGTTGCATCTAAATTCAGGGCCTAGAAGACTCAATTCATTTATGTGTGGCTGCCAGCACAGCAGCCTCTAGCCAATTCAGCTGCCAGGTTGTTCCCAGGCCCTGAGATCGAGCCACATATATTGACTCCATATTGTGCTTAGTATAGCAATTCATTTTTTTGTTTTATTCATTTATTTACCATTTATTTTATTGACTGTTCTTACACATGGACTATTTATTACATAGGATGGATTTGCCGATGTATGAACTTCACACCTGACATCCAGGACTTTCACAGCAAAGGAAAACCTGTGTAACCAAGGGTTTCTTACTCTATGAATCAATTTTTGTGAGTGCTGGCATCTGAACTCACAACCTACAAGGCCCAATTCATGAATGGGTGAGTGTCAGTACGCCAGCCTGGGGCATATTGAGCTGACAAGCAGTTTCCAGCACCTGAGATCGAGCCCCAGAGGTTGACAAAATAAGAACAGATTGACATGCAGATGGTAGTACACAAATAAATATAGATCTTTATAGAGTGCCAGAGATGTCTATACATTATTCAGTTGAATAGGCTACATTCCTACCAATATTTGGGTATTTTTAATGCCTCCATGTAATTTATATTATTGTTTTCATCCTTAATGAATTGTTAATTAAATCAACCACTGTCCCGAAACTATTGTGTACATGTAATTAATAGTATTCTTTTAATGTATCAAAAACATTCATGAAAATCCATCGGCCTCCTAAAATCTCTCTAATTTTATAGTAGCATCATTCAGGAGCAACTAATTAAACCTTGACATTCATAACCTTCCATCGGTATTCCTATGAATAGGAATGAGACTATTAGGATCTCCGGCCATTTGTAGGGGTCAGGACCAAGCTTTGAACCCAGGGCCTATGTTGCCTAGTTGGCCTATGGCTTCCCTGGTAGCCCTCCAGCCTTCAGCAATGCCAGGTTTCTAACACTTTTCAGCCATGTCATTCAGACACAGGAAGATCACCTTGCAAGGAAAACAAATGTAAAACCGGCAGCCATCTGCAAGTTGCAGGTTTTTCTTCTTTGTTTCTGTGTTGTTTTATGTATTTATTATTCCTGTCAGCATTTGTGCCCCGGGAACTCAGTTTTGGCTGTGCGTCTGTAGTAGGAAGACCCCTACTCAGGCAGGCAAGCCCACCTAGTCGTCCGGAGTGACAGAGCCCACCGCAACAAAGTTGATATTAAAGAAGCAACTTTATTGAGAAGGTTCCTGCATTGACTGGCCAGGGCCACAGCACAGGCTCGGGAGCTGATACTGCGACCCCTAGCGGCCCACGTGCTTAGGTTTTTAAAGGCAAATATCACAAGGTGAAGCCTGGTCACATAGGCAACCAAAGAGATTTTTCACACACCCAAAAGATTGCAAAGTCATACCAGACCACACGCAGGTGGCCAGTGAGGTTACACTTTGTCACATAATGGCTGTTTAAACCAGCCTATCACTTTTGGTTTAAATGACTCTCGAATTCAATGGTAAAGCTTAAGGTAAACATACTCAAAGGAGTTTAGTGGAGTTTAACATAAGCATGTGTAAAAGGTAGAGTTTATAGTAAACTCGGGATGTCTCCAGCATGCCAGCCAGCATGCGGGCATGAGCCAGATTACTGGCTACCTGTTTAATCGGTCAGTCTTTAACAGAACAATGAAGGTGGGTTGAGTTGTTAAGGGGAGGGGGACCTAGAGGCATTCTTTTCATTCCAAGAACTGAGCTGGTTGGAGCCAAGGTTTTTGTTCTTTTCTATAATCCCTAAAACAAAAACAAAACCTATAAAGAAGCTGTCCCAGCTCAAGTCTCCTCTCAGGGCCTAGTTCAGATCCAGTGGCTGCACCCCAGCCTGGAGTGATTCAAGCTGAGGCAGAGTTGCCATGCCCTGAGTTCAAGCTCTGTGCTTGACAAATTAAACACATTAAAATATTTTAAAAATTATGAGGCTGCTTGGCTAGCAATTCATGCCATTTTATCTGCCAGTCCTGGGATTTGAACTCAGGGCCTAGGTACATCTACAGCACTGTGGGAGAAGGGGAAGCTCACCATGCTGGTAGACAAGCAAGTCAGGCCTGTTCCCTTGGCCTGAATTCAAGTCCTAGCTCTTGCAAAAATAATATTTGTATGCATTTTAAATACAGGATTCATATTTACATACACATGTTTACTGCATATTGCAGTTAGTGTGGTTATTCATTTTATTTTGTGTTTTATTTATTTCTTATGTATTTTAGTGAATATGATTACACACATAACCTTTTTTACATCTTATTACATAGGACATAGATTTGTCAATGTATTATACCTCATTCCTGAGACCCAGGACTTTCACGGATAAGGAAGACAAATGGGACATTTGGCTTCTTCAACCAGGATTACTTAAGTTTTTGGCAGTTCTGTGATTTGAACTCAGGGCCTAGAAAGCCCACTTCATGAATGGGGAGTGGGTCAATGTTAGCACACCAATCTGATGCAAATGGAGTTTGTGGTCAAATTTGGCCCTAGGAGTGGCCAAGATATAAACACATAGATGTGTAAAATGCAGTGTGTGTTTAACTACATATGTATATGCATCTATAAACATATACAGAGAGAGACAGATAGACATTTATGTAGATTCTAGTGTATAACTCTATATAAAGAGTGATGTCTATATCTTACTTTTATATATTCTATTGCTACTAATTATTTGGTCTAAAATTATTCCTCCATTAATTAATCACAGTAGAAGACTTAACAAAATATTAATTAAATTAACCAATGACCTATATTTAATGCATACAATCTTATATTAGAAAGACTAGTTAACTAGTAATTCAATTAGCACATTTCAAACATTCTATTAGTGTTCCTAGCGATAGGAACCAGTTTCCTAGGATCTTCAGCCACGTGTATGTGGGAGTCCCAGGATCGAACTCAGGGCGCAGGTGTCAGGGTTAACCTCAGGCTTCACTGACAGCCCACCAGCCTCAGCCATGCAAAGACATGTACAATTTTCAAGCCAAGTCAGTGAGACCCAGGATGGTGACTGTGCAAAAGAAACAAAGGTAAAACTGTTGTGTAAAACTTTCTGGTTTTTCCTCTTCCATTTTGATTTGTTTGTTTGTTTGTTTGTTGGTAAGTGCTGGGAGTTGAAATTGGGTCCTAGGATCCTTGGATCATCTGACGGTGTAAAAGCTGCACCACAGCCTAGGGTAATCTAGGCTGAGGCAGAGTTGTGAAGACATGAGTTCAAGCCCCGTGCCTGCCCCCCCCACCAAAAGTTTAGGTCCTGGCTTGGAATTTGGGATATTTTATCTGCCATATCTGGGATTTGAAATCAGGGCCTGGGTAACTATATTTTGCTGTGGGTGAAGTGGAAGCTCACCCTCCTTGAATAAAAGAAAGTCAAGAGCATTTCCCAGGGCATGAATTCTAGCCCCAGGACTGGCAAAATAATATTTATATACATTTATAATATACATCATATATATGTATTTGCATAGGTATTACATATTGTACCTAGGAAACAATATTTTCACAGACAGCAGAACTGGTCAACATTGGCTTCTTACTCCACCTATTGTCTTTGACACTGCTGGGATTTGAACTCAGGGCCTTGAATGCCCAGTTCATCAAGGGATCAATGTAAGCACAGCAGCCTCAAACAAATTCACTGCCAGGGAGTTCCCAGGACCTAAATTTAACCTCCAGGAGTGGCCAATATATAAATAGATAGGTGCATAAATTGCTGCAAATACATATATATGCATAGAGAGTGAGAGAGAGAGATGTATATGTATATTCCAGTGTATATTTCAATATATGAATATATTTATAGAATGTGAGATGTTTATATATAATTAAAGTACATGTAATATATTACTAATAATTATTAAGTATTAAATTATGCCTTCATTTAATGATGTATCATGGTTTAAGGCACAATAAAGTGCTTCCTTGTGCAAAAGGAGCTCAGGGAAAATGCCTAAGCTCACAGTTCAAGCCTCAGGACCTGCACCAAAAAAAATAAATAGAGCCAGTAACTCCATGTGACTGTGTATGTGTGAATGTATTTCTATTGGTGAACATCAAGAGTCACTATGAAGAAAGGCACCCAGCTAGGAAATTTGCTTTGAATAGCATGATTTCATAGCCCAGAGGGTGCTTTCAAGACAGTGCATGTTCCAGGGCTCCCCTCCCTGTTCCTAGTGTAGCCTGAGGGGTTCTCCACACCCCAGGCTGCTGGAGGAAGTCTGCCTCATTGTTGGAACAGGCAGACAAAAGGTCTCACTCCTGTACAGTTCTGTAACAAAAGACTCTATCTGGGCCAACTAGTGATGATGAGTGTGGGCAGGAGAAAAAGGCCTCTTTTCACCCCAAGATATATGTCTCCCCAGTGCTCTGTTTTGACAGGAAGCCTTCATTTGTGCCACCTCCCGGGGCAGGCCAAGTTCCCTGCACTTATTCTGTCTTTGTTAGCCTATGTTCCAGTGTTGAAACAAACTGCTACAATTAATTCAAGATTCCTTCTGGCAGACAACAACTAGGGAGCTGAATCTAATGCAATGATTCATTATTGGCAACAGTGCCTCCCCAGGATTACGGAAGTTTGCTACATCTAAACACATTTGCAAAATCACAATGTTCCCTGTTATGTAGGGCTGGTGGAGCTCATCAGGTTTTGAAACCTTTGACCTCTCCTAGTTGGGCCTTGGGTGGCTAGGTTTCCAGATTGAACACAGGGCCTGAGTACTGACCATGAGCTCAGAACAGAAGCTCAATGTATAATAGGAAGACCCCTACTCAGGCAGGCAAACCCACCTAGTTTTCTGGAGTGACAGAGCCCACTGCAGCAAAGTTGGTAACAAAGAAGCAACTTTATTGAGAAGGTTCCTACACTGACCGGCCAGGGCCACATCACAGGCTAAGGAGCTGATACTGCCACCCTGAGCAGCCCCCACTCTTTGGCTTTTAAAGGCAAAATCCATGAGGTCGAGCCTGGTCATACACAGTGACCAATGAAATCATACCATACAAAAGGATTGCATGGTCATACCAGACCACACACAGGTGGCCAATAGGCAGAGCTTACTGTAAGCATGTGTGAAAGGCAGGGTTTACCTCCATAAGCAGGTGGTGTCGGGTAGTTGCAGCCAGATTACAATCTATCTGTTTTAGGGGTCAGTCTTGGGGAGGGGGACCTAGAGGCATTCTTTCCATTCTAGAGGCATTCTTTCCATTCCAGGAGCAGGGCTTCTTGGAGCCAAGGTCTAGTTAACCTTGTTTAAAGTTTTTTTTGTTGTTGTTGTTTGTTTTTTCTAAACTCCCTAAAACAAAGGCAAAGCCTGGAAAGAAGCTGTACCAGTTCAAGTCTCCTCTCAGGGCCTACTTCCCAGTGCTTTACCCTTTGATGTCATGGTTTCACTTCTGGTATCTGTGTGTGGGTGGGGGAGGGTATTTTGTGTGCATATACTAGTCCTGGAGCTTGAACCCTGGGCCTAGGTTGCTGGTTTTGGCTATGGCTTGCCTGATAGCCCACCAAACTTCAGCAGTATAAGGTCACATACTCTTTCTGGGCCCTTTCATTTAGACCCAGGATGGTCACAATGCAAAAGAAAAAAAAAAAGTAAAACCTCTTTTTGGACCTTCCCAGTTTTATCTTGATTCTTTCCCCCCCTTTCTCTTTTTTTCCTTTTTGTTGGTTGTGGGCCAGAAATCTGGGTCTGGACACTGTTCCTCAACTATTCAGCTCAAGACTAGTGTTCTACCACTTGAGCCATAGCACCACTTCCAGCTTTTTTCTCTTTATGTGGTGCTGAGGAATCGAGCCCAGGGTCTTACGCATGCAAAGCAAGCACTCTACTACTGAGCCACCTTCCCTGCCATTCTCCTTTTTTTTAAATCAGTCCCAAGATTTGAACTTGGGTCCTAGGATCTCAGAATGGGCTGTGGGTCCATTGGCTGCACCCCAGCCTAGGGTGATCGAAGTTGAGACAGAATTGCCACAAACTGAGTTCAAGCCTCAGGTCTGGACAAAATAAATTAAGGCCGTGACTTGCTCCATTTTTCTGGCAGGCCTGGGATTTGAACTCAGGGTCTGGGTAACTCTGTGACACTGTGGGGGAAAGGAAGCTCACTGTTGTTGAAGACAAGAATTTCAGACCATTTTCCAGGCCTGAATTTAAGCACCAGCACTGGAAAAATTAATATTCATATATGTGATCTTTTTACATACATAGGCTTGCTTACTCCATATGAGATTTATTACCCTTATTTATTCATTATTTATTTTATTTAGTATTACATATATAACATTTATTTCATTTATTACATCTTATCACATGCATATATTTGCATATAGATTGTACTTCATACTGAGACCCAGGATTTTTACAGAGAAGGAAAAAAAATGTGTCAAAGTAGGCAGGAAGACAGATATCAGCCACAGATGCCTAGACTGTAACACTTTTGTAAGGGTAACCTTGGGTCCCCTTGGTAGGGTGCTAGCCATGAGCCCAACAGGGAAGGGTCAGTGGGTAGGCCCTGAGTTCAAGGTTCATGACCAAGAAAAATAAACCAAAACAATTGTCTGCAGGAGACAACTCACTAGAGTTCAGTACATACATCATTTTAGCCCTGACATGGGGACATATCTGAGCCTCAAGGATCTCATCTGCACAATAATCTGGAGCTCTTACAAGCACCAAGTGCAAGAATGCAGTCAGTACACCATTCCTCATATAAGACTCATGACATAGCTGTATCCCACATGCTGTCATTAGAATTAGGGTGCTTTCATCAGTGTCACCAAACTACACAAAGTTCACATCTAATGATTTAGAGGGGTGGGTTATTTGTAGGGAGGGGGCGGTGAGTCAGCCACGGGGATTCCACTGAAAGTTTGGGGGTACTGTCCTAAGATCTTTTGCTTAAGGCTAGAGCTCTACCACTTTGAGCCACAGCTCAGAGTTTTGCAGACTTCTTGTCAGGGCTGGATTTTAAAACCACCAGTGTCTGATCTCAGCCCCCCAGTATCTTGAATGTCAGGGCTGAGCGAGCCAGAAGCATCTGGTTCTGTGTAGCTTGGTTGCAGCTGTTTACCTCTGGCTAAGTCAGGTTAGATGGCAGCTCACAGCACCAGACTCCTAGCTTGCTCTACAATGATGTATTTGCAGTCCTATTCTTATATCTTTGCAGTCAGAACATTCTATTGTTTTGTTTTGGTGCCAGTCCTGCATCTTAAGTAAGTGTCTAGACACAGTCCCTAATCTTTTAAGCTCAAAGCTAGTACTTGACTGCTTGAGCAACACCATGACTTCTGGATTTTTCTGTGCAAGTGGTAGTGAGGAATGGAACCTAGGACTTTGTACATACCCAGTGAGCACTTTAACACTGAACCCCAGGAGTGACAAGTGTATAAACTGATAAATTTGTAGGTTGGTAGATAGAGATAGATGGCTCAGTGGTAGAGTGCTTGCCTTGCAGGCCTGAGGTCCTGGGTTCAATTCCTCTGCACCACATAAGTAAAAAGAAAAAAGCCGGAAGTCGTGTTGTGGCTCAAGTGGTAGAGTGCTAGCCTTGAGCTGAAGAGCTGAGGGACAGTGCCCAGGCCCAGAGTTCAGGCCTTATGACTGGACCCCCCCCCAAAAAAAAGAAAATTAGTCAATGTAGAGTAATTGTTGTGTATAATTTTAGAATATAATCATATACTAACTACTAATTTAAATGTTACTTTTATAACATTCTATTTGTACGGATGTATATCAGGATGAATTTCTTAGAACCTCCCACCATTCATTAGTGGCAGTTCCAAGATTGGACCTCCAGGTCTAAGTTGCTTGTTTCAGATATGGCTTCCCTAATAGCCCACCAAACATTAGCAATGCAATGTCATGTACACATTCTGGGGCTTGTCATTTAGACCCAGGATGGTCACAATACAAAGGGAAAAAAAAAAAGTTAAACCACCTTCTTGAACTTCTCAGTTTTATCCTTCTCCTTTTTATTGTTATTTTTTTTCCAGCTCCAAAATTTCAAGTAGGGTCGTAGGATCCGGTGATCAGCTGTTGCAGAGATGAAAAGACCTGAGTTCAAGCCCTGTGCTAGGCCATAAAAAAAGTAATAATAACAATAAGACCCTGGCTAGGAAATTGCATCATTTTTCTAGCAGGCCTGGGATTTGAAGTCAGGATCTGGGTAACACTATGACACTATGTGTGAAGAGGAAAGCTCACCGTCTTTAAAGACAAGAAATTCATGGGGCTGGGAAGGTGGCTCAGTGGTAGAGTGCTTGCCTTGCATGCATGAGGCCCCTGGTTCAATAACTCAGCACCACATAAGCAGAAAAAGCTGGAAGTGGCACTGTAGCTCAAGTGGTAGAGCGCTCGCTCACCTTGAACTGAAGAGCTGAGGGACAGTGCCCACGCCCAGCTTTCAGGCACCATGACTGGCAAAAAAAAAAGAAAAGAAAAAAAGAAAAAAGAAATTCAGACCAGTTCCCAGGACCTGAATTGAAGCCCCAGCACGGGAAAAAATAATATTCATATATATGAGATCTATTTACATACATAGGTTCTACTGCATATGACATTTATTACCCTTATTTATTTGGTATTGTTACACATATAACATTTCCTTTATTATATCATATCTCATAGGATACATTTGCATATGGATTATACATCCTATTGAGACCCAGGACTTTCACAGAGAAGGAAAAAAATGTGTCAAATTCCCTTCTTACTCCACAAATAAATTTTTGGCCATGCTGGAATTTCAACTCAGCCTACATTGCCCAATCCATAAATGGAGTACAGTCTTAGCACACCAGCCTACAGCAAACTGAGCATCCAGGAAATTCTGAGGAACTGTGATCAAGCGACAGTAGTGCTCAATAGATGTGTAGATTGATATTATATATATATATATATATATATACACACATATATATATATATACCTGCACCTATATGTATATATATATTTACACACACTTACAAAGAGGGAATGTGAAGATGTTATTAAATTATATATATGTTATAACCAATTATTAGTTACTAAATTATGACTCCATTTAATGAGGTATCATGGTTGAGTACTTACAAAAGAATTAATTAAAAATTAGTCAATATCCTTAATCATACCTTGGTGCTAGAATGAAGATTTAAGTCCAATAATTTTTGTGTGGCATTCTAAAATAGAATCATGAATTAACTGCAAATTTAATTATTACTTTTATAACATTCCATTAGCATTCACATGAACAGGAATGAGTTCATCAGGATCTCCCTCCATTTGTGGGTGACAGTCATAGCATTCGAATTCCAGGCCTGGGTAGGTTACTTTGAATGCAAAACATTGGAATGACACCTTGAAGATTTCAGATTGTCATGATTAAAAAAGAGAACAACAAGAAGAAAAGAAAGCCAGGTGTCAGTGGCTCCTGCCTATAACCCTAACTCCTCCTGAGGCTGAGATGTAGAGAATGCCAATTTGAATTTATCCGGGGCAGGAAAGTCCACAACACTCTTCTTTTTCTAACAGATCACAGGGGAAAAAAAAATATGAGTGGGGCTGTGGCTCAAGGGCAGAGTGCTATCCTTGAGCAAAAGGAGTTCAGAGACAGGGCCTAGGCTCATAGTACAACCCTGGACCTGCCTAACCCCCCACCCCCCCCCCCAAAAAAGGATAACTCCATGTCTCTGTGTAAGGATGGATGATGTATGGATGATGGGCATTCAGCAGGTTGCCCATGTCCATCCCCCCAACATGGGCAAGTCCTTAGAGAGTCCTAAGTCTGAGCCAGCAGCTTGAACAAAGCATCCTTCTCTGCCATTTAATAACTGAAGCCCCGCCAGCTTTGCCTGGGCTATTCAACAAGTGCCTTATGTTCTGGCTGAGATGTCCCATCGGGACACCTAGCAGCCAGCCACTGCCTCCAGGGAGACCACAGGTCCTAGGCTGTAGGAGTTGTCAAAGGTTCTTGCTCCATATTCTCTATCCCTCTGTCAAATATGTGAGCCTACTCCTCTGAGGCCTGGTGTCTGTTACTCATTCACCATTCCTCATTGTCGAGTCACAGGTTGGTCCCAAATCTTAGCAAATATATGAAATATCCAGCAATTTCTGCACCAAAAGGGGTAAGCCAATAAATCCCACCCTCATAGTTCCTGTCAGAAGTGAGCCTTGGGCTGCAAATGTGGCTTATTGGTAGAGTACTTACCTAGCACACACAAAGGTCTGGGTTTGATTCCTCAGGATCACAGAAACAGAAAAAGCCAAAAGTGGCACTGTGGCTTAAGTGATAAGAGTGTTAGCCTTGACCAAAAGAAACTCAGGAACATACCCAGACTCTGAGTTCAAGCTCCAAGACTGGCAAAAAAGTGGGCCTGTTGAGACATATTCTTCTGGTACTCATAGGAAGGCCAAGGTTAGAGGTAAGAGATAGGGTAGAAGACAGTTGCTGGTGTCTCACACCTGTAATCTTAGCTACTCAGGAGACTGAGATCTGAGGATCAAAATTGCAAGCAGGAAAGTCTATTGAGACACTTTTCTTCAATTAAACACCCCAAAGGTCAGAAGTAGAGCTGTGGTTCAAGTAATAGAGTGCTAGCCTTGAGCACAAAACCTCAGGGATAGCATCCAGGCCATGAATTCAAACCCCAATCTGGCAACACACACACACACACACACACACACACACACACACACACACACACACACACACACACACACACACACACACACACACCCCAAGCTAGAGCATTTGCCAGTCAGCCTGCCGAAGTTCTATCTCTAACCCTAAGACTGGCTCACACACACACACACACACACACACACACACACACACACACACACACACACACACACACACACACTAACATCCTTAGCAGGTGCCAGTGACTCATACCAGCAATCCTAGCTACTCAAGAGGCTGAGCTTTTAAGATGGCAACTTGAAGCCAGCCCAGGCAGAAAAGTTCGTGAGACTCTTATCTCCACTAAACTACTAAAAAAGATGAAATGTGAGCTGTGGTTCAAGTGGTAGAGTGTTAGATTTGAGCAAAGGAAGCTCAGTGCCTAGGCACCTTCCCCTCCACCCCCCACCCCTGCACCCCGCCCTCAGGCCATAAATCCAGATTTTGGTCATCCTAGATCTCACTTCCACTCCTGCCACTTCTACAGCATCCACAGAAGTGGCCTGTTTCTGGCCAGCTCTGGGTTAAGAAGTGAACATATACAAGGGGGGCATACCCAGGTCAAGGCTAATGCCCCAGAACATTCAGGTATTGGCCATACCAGTCTCTCCTCCCCCAATTCCCTGGCCCTGGAATCTAAAGTCTGTGCCTCTGTATTATGGGCATCCAGCATTCTCTAGAAGGATTGGAGAGGCCCAGCTGGGGCTGGAAGATAGACTTGCCTGTGATAAAGTACGTTGACATTTCCTAGACACCACCAGACACTTCCAAGCCACCTTGGGGTCACCTCCAATGTAGCCCAGAATCCTCCTTGCTTGGGCAGCCTTCAGTCCGCTATCAAGCTGGAGTTGGCCAGAGCCATCGGCAACCCCCTCCCCCCACTCACTGCCAGCCTGCTGAGAGGGACATGCAGCCAGAGGTCTAGCTGAGGAAAAGGGCAGGACATCCCATGTCTGAGTTCCCTACCCAGAGACAGGCAAGACTTTATTGCAGCTGGCCCGGCTGACCCAGAATCCCCTGCAGGCAGCAAAAGATTTGGACAGCTGGACTTGGGCCCCAAAGAAAAGCTTGAACTCAGGTCTCTGGCAATTTAGCACTCATTGTAGACCCTGATAGGAGGCTAAAGGCAAGGTCGGTGTGGAGGAGGGGCACCATCTGAGGTCAGAAAGAGGCAGACAGGCACCCAGGAAGGGGACAGAGAAAGATGAGCGACACACACACACACACACACACACACAAATATGGCACTGGTGTCTCACACCTGTCATCCTAGCTACTCAGGAGGCTGAGGTCAAAGCCAGCCAGCACAGAAATGTCTGTGAGGCTCTTATCTCCAATGAACCACCAAATAGCTCAAGTGTTAGAGCTCTAGCTTTGAGCACAGAAGCATAGGAACTTCACGTAGACCCTGAGTTCAAGGCCCAGGTCTTCTACATCCAAACACACAGACACAGACACACACAGACAAAAGACACACAAACACACAGACACACACAGTGGTAGCCCAAACCCTCAGCAGTCCCTGAGCACCCTGAATATTCCACCCCAGAGATGATGGCACTACCATCTTCTGACCAACTGTAGACAAACCTCAGAGACTCTCACATGTCTGAAATGGTTCACAACACATCATGGCATTTCTACTGTACACACTGTTATGCAGAAAATTCAGCTACCTTTTGTTTGGTTGTAGGTTATGGGATTTGAACTTTGGGCTTGCCAGCAGGCCCTTAGCTCTTCAGATGAAGTTGTGTGCTCTACCACTGGAGCCACAGCACCACATCTAATTTTCTGGTGGTTCATTGGAGATAAAGTCTCACAGACTTTCCTGCCCACGCTGGCTTTGAACCATGATCCTTAGATATCAGCCTCCCGAATAGCTTGGATGACAGTTGTGAGCCACTGGCAGCGCCCGGCTACACCCAACTTCTTTTTTTTTCTTCAGCTCTTTTCTTTCTTTTTTTATTGTGAAAATACTGTACAGAGGGGTTACAATTACATGGACAAGATAAGGAGTATATTTTTTACCAAGCATTGTAGCCTCCTCCTTTGTTTCCCCTTCCCATCCTTTCCCAGCTTCCCTCCACCCCCCAACCAAACCTCCCCTCCCCCACAAAGTTGTAAAGTTCGTTTTTGATATGACAACTTGTACTTCTTATTGATGCAAGGGTCAGCCTGTATCCTTATTTAAACGACTTGTTTTTCCCCTTCCCCTCCACAAATTATACCATAATTAAATACAGTGAAAGCAGGGGTTGTACTGTGGGGGAGGGACATACAAAGCAACAAAGCAATAATCTTATAAATGCATTGGAAACAAATGCATGAAAGAATAAAACATTTAAATATATACCTTAGGGTTCATTTTCCTAACATTACCTTATCTAACCTTTTCTGCTTGACTCATATATATACTAAATATTGCAAATAAAGGAAACCATGGTACCTAAGTATCTTTGGGCTTGGCTTACTTCACTTAATATAATTTTTTGCAAGTCTTTCCATTTCCTAACAAATGGGTCAATGTCATTCTTTCTGATGGAGGCATAGAATTCCATTGTATATATATACCACATTTTCTTGATCAACTCAGCTACTGAGGGGCATCTGGGTTGGTTCCATATCTTAGCTATAGTAAATAGTGCTGCAATAAACATAGTTGTGCTGGTAGCTTTAGTGTGGTCTTGTTTGTAAACATTTGGGTAAATGCCCAAAAGTGGGATTGCTGGGTTATAAGGGCGCTCTATGTGGTGTCTTTTGAAGAGCCTCCATACTACTTTCCAAAGTGGTTGAACAAGTTTACACTCCCACCAACAATGCAGTAAGTTTCCCTTCTGTCCACATCCCCTCCAGCATCTGTTGTTATTAGAGTTCTTGATTTTTGCCATTCTAACTGGGGTGAGGTAGTATCTTAATGTTCTTTTTATTTGCAACCCTACTACTTCACCATCTCTTGCAAGCAAGGAAGGGGTATGTTTCTTTCTCGTTTGGTTTTTTGTTTTTCGTTTTGGTTGAGGCGCTTGAACTCAAGGCTTGGATACTGTCCCTGATGTCTAATTTTCCTCAAGGCCAGTGCTCTACCATTTGAGCCACAGTGCCACTTCCAGTTAGAGATTGGAGATGAGGCTCTGGAGGTAGTTTCCTGTTTGGATGGAAAATGAGATCCTCTGGATCTCAGCCTCCCAAGTGGCCAGGATGACAGGTGTGGGATGACAGATGTGAGCCACCGGCTCATGGCTTAAGGTGTCTAGTCCTTCAGAATTTCCACCTAGTCCTTCTCTAGACACTACCACCTAGACACCCCTCTACCTCCTTCAGGGAAAGCAAAGGGAGGCTAGAATCTGGGTGGGACCATGGGGATTAAAGGGCCCGCTCCCCATCACTAACCCCCTCTAAGCTCCCATCTGCCTCCTCCAGATTGCCTGGTCTTCCAGGGTGGATCAGACCCACTAGGAGTTCTGGGGCTTGCCCTATGTCCCCATGCCCCACCCAACTGATACCTGAGCACTTCTGGGGCCAGCTGCTCCATGTTCCGGTGGAAGACATTGGGAGGGTTGCTGATAACTGGGCCTAGGAGTGCCCAGGGCAGAAGGAGTGTCCAGCTCCCCTCTGTCAAAGGAGACACAAAGCACGGATGGATCTACTAAGAGCTTCAGGGCATAGCCATCCACCTGTCACAAAGGTCCCTGGGAAAACTGTTTTATGGTGACAGCCCTGGGGCCTGAACTCATGGCCCGGCACTGTCCCTGACTTTCTGTGTCTGCAGGGGAGTGCTCTTTCACCTGAGCCACGGTGCCACTTCCAGCTTTTTCTGTGTATGCAGGACCGAGGAATCGAACCCATGCTTTCCTGTGTGCTAGGCGAGCCCTCTACCTCTAGGACACAATCCCAGCCCTAGATAGCTGATCTTCTGTGACCTCTCAGGCCTGTCTTGGGACAGTCTCGCACATCTATACCAAGTCTCTCACCAGCAGCCCTGGCTGGAAATGAACACGCTCTGCTATGTTGTCCATCATCTGTAGCACCTTTGTTCTCTGTGCTTCCTTCAGATTCTCCTTGTTAAGCAAGACCCCCTTTTCAAGTGCTGTCTCCAAGAAGCCCTTTCCAATCACCTTGGAAAAGCTGGAGCCTCTCCGCTGTGCAAGCTGCCAGTCTTGTCAGGCTCTGCCCTCCAGCCAGTGTGGGTTGAGAATGCACGAAGGGGAAGGCCTGGATTCCACCACCAGATTTCTCAAGGCCCTGATACACCACCCAGGGGCAGCTGTTGTATCACACTCCGTGAGAGGGGCCTGGAGCAATCTGTGGGCAACATGACAGGGCCATTTCTTTTTGTGGGCTTGAACTGAGGATCTGGGAGCTGTCTCTCTGAGTTTTATTGCTCAAGGCTGGTGCACTACCACTTGAGCCACAGCTCCACTTCTGGCTTTTTGGTGGTTCCATGGAGAGAAGAGTCTCTCTGGCTTTCCAGCTTATGTCTGGCTTTGATCTTTGATCCTCAGATCTTTGCCTCCCAAGTCACCAGTATGTCAGGCTTGACCCTGAGCCAGAGGTGATGGGCACCAAAGGCTTTTTGGTTTTTGTTTGCTTCCGTTTATCTCCTGTGAACTAGCAAGCCCAAGTTAAAATAATCAGTTACAGGGGATCAAATTCTTCTCCTAGGTCAGTTAATCCAAGGAGATAAAGTGTCTTTGGAAAAGGCTAGTCTGAGTTGGCTTAGGGGTGTTTGTGTGTATGGATGTGTGTGAGTGTTGGTGATACCTACCCTCTTCTGTGATGCCTCATCCTCCCAGCAGGGAGTGCATCCAGAATCCTGACCCCAAGGGAGGTGGATGAGGGAGAGTACCTAAGGTTACATCCAGGGGGATGATCCCAATTCTGTCCTGCAACAGATAAAGCCTGGACAGATAAAGGAGAGAAGGAGAGAGTTAGGGGAACATGAAAGGGAGCCCCTTATCTTTGGCTACATGTACCAGTGAGAAAACTCAATGCATCTTTCTTGGTAGTCAGATAGAAAGATGTACACTATTCATTTATTTTATGATTGTGTTAGTCCTAGGACTTGGATTCAGGGTCTGGGTGTTATCCCTGAGCTTCTTTTGTTCAAGGCTGAGGCTCTACCACTTGAGCCACAGCACCACATCTGGGTATTTTGTGTGTGGGTTTGGGGAGGAAGGTGGTTTATGGGAGATAAGAATCTCCTGGACTTTCCTTCCCGGGCTGCTCTGAGTCACAACCATCAGACCTCAGCCTTCCAAAGAGCCAGGATGATGGATGAGAGCCATGAGCTCCTGACCGCCACCATCCATTTATAATCCCTTAGGCTTAGGGCCAGGCCACCCACACTAGACCTCCTTGTTGGGAGTAGGAAGCAGACATGACTGGGTTTGATACTTCAACAGCCTACCTATCTTTGAGCATTGTTCTGGGTCAGTCCGATGGAGGCTTCTTCCTTATCCACAGCAATGACTTGGCTCTGTCACAAGAACAAATGTCCCCCCAGGAGGTGTCAGGTCTGGGGTCTTTCCTCTGAACCCCGACCCCTTAAACAAAATGACACTCCCCAGCAAAGGGTAGTACACACAGAGTGTATTTATTGTCTTATAGCCAGGGTCTTGTCAGATAGGTGGGGGTATAGGTCAGAGGCCCGGATTGTGCTGGGCAGGGGGACAAGGTGACACCTTCTCATCCACTTTCCTTCAACGGTGTAGCAGAGGGGTGTGGGGAAGGACTCATGGGATGGACAATGAATAACCGTCACGGTCTATCCAGGGAACAGAGGGGCTTACCTCATGAAGCTGCTTCAACAGGTTGAGCAAAACAGCTCCTGACCCACAGCCCACCTCCAGAATGAGAGGGCCACCTTGGGTTCCAGCCACATGGGAATGCTGGGCCACCTCCTCCAGCACTCATTCAACCAATTCCTGAGAGAGAGGGAGAGAGAGAGACAGAGACAGAGACAGAGAGAGAGAGCGACAGAGGTTCAGAATTACACTTAAGCCAGGTGCCAGTGGCTCAAACCTATAATCCTACCTACACAGGAGACTGAGATGTGAAGATCTTGGTTCATAGCTGGCTCGGGAGGAATGTCTGTGAGACTCTTATCCTCGAAGAAGCAACAGAAAACCGGAAGTGATACTGTGGATCAGGGGGTAGAGTATTAGCCTTGTTCTGAGGAGCTCAGGGATAGCAGCCAGGCCCAGAATTCAATCCCCACAAATGAGAAGAAGTGGACTTCCCACCACAAGAAGTGGACTGAATAACACCCACTGTCCTAGGAAGCATGGCAGAGATATCAGGCCAAGATTCCTGTCAGCTGGAGATCATGAGCAGGTCACCTGGCTTCTCTATGACTCATTTTCCCCAGCTGGAAAAATGAATAGAATGAAGGATCCCTTCCTCATGGGGACAGGGTAATGATGAAAGACAGCCATGTTTTGTTTCATAATTCCACCTGTTGCATGATTAATAACAGACCCCATCTGAGCCCTTTCCTAGCATCTTCCTGTCATATGCTCACAGAATTATTGAGAACTGTATCTGACACCTGCTCCCTCTGTGCCTGGCCCTGCTCCAGAGATCCCTCTGTATTAGTCTCTTATTTACTCACAACTGTCCCATGAGGAGACTGCGGTCCGAAGGTTGACATCCAACCCAGAACTTCACCTGTGGTCAAGAATTGGCTGCCGTGAACTAAGAGTTAGGGTCTATCCATCTAAAATCATGACTGAGCAGGGCGCTAAATGTCTACCACCCCCCCCCACACACACACACACATACACAAACACACCTCCACCATCCTTTGCAGGCAAAGATGTTTTACTTTCTTTCTTTTTGTTGGTTGTGGGGCTTGAACTCTGGGCCTGTGTGCTTGAGCTCTTCAGCTCAAGTTCAGCACTGTACTACTTGAGCCACAGCACCACTTCCGGTTTTCTCGTGCTGTATTGGAGAAAAGAGTCTGAGGGTCTTTCCTCCCCAAGCTGGCTTTTACCCTGATCCTAAGATTCAGCTCCTGAGTACTTAGAATGATAGCCATGAGCAACTGGCACCCAGCCAAAGATGCTTTTCTATGCCTGTCATCCTATCCCCTCAGGAGACTGAGATCTGAGGACTGCAGTTGGATGCAACCCTTGGCAGCATAGTCATTCAGAACTCTTTTTTTTTTTTTTTTGTCGGTCGTAGGCTTGAACTCTGGGCCTGGACACTGTCCCTCAGCTCTTCGGCTCAAGGCAAGCGCTCTACCACTTGAGCTACAGCGCCACTTCCGGTTTTCTGGTGGTTTATTGGAGATAGGAGTCTCACGGTCTCTCCTGCCTGGGCTGGCTTTGAACCGCGATCCTCAGATCTCAGCCTCCTGAGTAGCTAGGATTACAGGCGTGAGCCACCAGCGCCTGGCTTTCATTCAGAACTCTTATCTTCAATTAAACACCCAAAAACCTTGCAAGTGGAGCTGTGGCTCAAATGGTAGAGTGCTAGCTTTGAGCATGAAACAAGGGATGGGACCCAGCCCCAGTTTTAAGCTTTTTCTAGCATAGACCCACTCAAAAAAGGGAAGCAGGTGAGCACACGGGAGCTCAAAGCTCACACATAATACTCAAGACTCACAGAATAGACCTCATCATGATCGGATTCTCTAGATTCTATGTCCTAGGTCATGGCAGTCTTAGATGGGACTGACCATGCACCAAGTCAGGACATTCAAGCACAATCTCATACTGAGGATCCCGTGACCTAATCAAGGACTCAAGATCTATCACTGTCCTGCCTTGACAGTGGGCAGTCAGGTGAGATCTAGTTATCCAAACAAAGGATATGGGAATGAATGAATTTCTCAGCCAAGGGATGCAGACTGAAGGGCTCTAGGTCCCTCTCTCTCAGGGAGGAGAAAAGGGCTGATCCATCTCAGGAATGTTCCTGGGTTTGAGTATCCTCAAAGAAACAACCCTGCTCAGAGCCCAGTGCCTCTGGTTTTCTCACCAGCCTCGACCTTCAGTCCGCCCTGTTTAAATCCCACATCTGCCCTCTAGACTAAAGGCTGAGCCAGCAAGGAGACCTACCTCTACCTCTCAGAAAGGCAGTCACAGGGCCCCAAGTCCCCTAGAGGAAGTCTCAGAGCAACATGGGTCTGACTCTTGCCCTCATTCCCTGGGTGTCCTGTTCCAGTGGCACACTTACCTCTGTCTCTGGTTGAGGAATGAACACTGGGGGTGTCATCTTCAGATTGAGCCAGCAAAATTCCCAGTCCCCAAGGATGTACTGCACAGGCATCCTGCAGTGGATGACAGACAGTTTGTCAACGGTGAACCCAGAGTGCCAGGACTTTTAATAGCCATGTGGCTGGGTTGAAGATTCTATCACTGATGGTCTATGTTGTCAGTTGAAGTCATGGGTCCAATGACCTGACACACTGGATCTGGGATTGTCCTCCCTCTTCATCTTCCTGCTTATCCCTTGCCACCCCGGTCTTGCCACTCCCTCACCCTATACCTCCCTAGCCCTTGGACAGTTTCTTCTTATCTGACCAGAAAATAAACTCCGTGAGCCAGGGGAGATTGAAACTCTGTGACCCACCCTGAGCCCTAGGCTCTACCGGAGGCTGTTTCCCTCTGCAGTCAGCGACCACTCAGATTTGGATGTCATGAAGTTGCTGATGTCATGAATGGGTCAGTGGCTTGGTCCTATACACTAGCTTTAGGCTCTGAAACTGTCCCCACAGAGATTGTGAATGGTTGGCTCCCTTGATCCAAGGACTCCAAACCAAGGCTTGCATGCTCCCTTCTTCCTTCCTTTCCTCCTTTTCTCTCTCTCCATCTTTCCCACCTCTCTTTCTCTTTCCTTTCTTTGTGTCACTCCTGGGCATGAATTCAGAGCCTACGTGCTGTCCCTGAGCCTTTTTACTCAAGGCCAACAGTCTACAGCTTGAGCTACTCATCCACTTCTGGCATTTTCTTTTTGGTAGTCAGTTGGAGATAAGAGTCTTACAGGCTTTTCTGCCTGGGCCTTAAGCCTCAATCCTCCTATCTCAGCCTCCTAAGTAGTTAGGATGACAGTTGTGAGGCACCAGCATCCAGCTCAAACCAAGATTTCTTCATGTGCTGTGGAACCAGCACTGGAACTTTTCATCGTGTATGACCCCCACTCTCTCCCCCCCAGGAACTGGCAGACACTGTAACATTTTGTTAGATAAATAGATGAGCATCTGTCTATGACAATACTACAGAAAAGTCCCATCCAACTCAGGTAAGCATCCTGGGTGGGGGTAAAGCCTGATGCAGCTCTCCCACAGTTCTCCCTCCTTTGTCTTCCCACCCTCCTGGTGCTACCGCACTTAACTCTTTTGGTTCCAAGGATGTGAGCCATGATGTACTCACTGTATTCTGGGGCCTCTGGGATGCCTATCTTCTCAAAGATCTCTGTCCAGCCACTGACCAGCTGTATGGCACTCAATTCCCCACTCAGCTGTGAACAAGGTTGTCGTGAGGCAAAAGCCTGGCTCAAGGGGCCTCCTGTGCACTCCCTAGGGCCAGACAGGATGGTCCGCCATATCCGGCCCCCAATTTTCATGTTGCAGAAAAGGATCCCTGAGGCATCCTGGGTCTCTGAATCTCCCAGAGTCCAGTACAGGTCCTGGGAATTGTCTCTGCTCACAGCGATCAGGCTACAGATGGCAAGGTCACAATCTCTGCTCCCCACAACATCCTCGACTGTAGTGCTCACCCTAGAGAGAGCCAGAGGAGAATCGGCAGCTGCTGCAGAAAGGCAGTCAAGGCACGTCGTTCATAGCAGGAGACCCTTTGGCTCAGGAACTCTGCTTGTGCTGCTTGAATGTCATTGTTTGGTGGCTGAAATGGTCCATCTCATTTGACCCAGTATCCCAAGCATTAGTGGAAATTGCCAGATTCAAGAAAAAACCCTGGAAGGGGCTGGGAAGGTGGCTGAGTGGTAGAGTGCTTGCCTTGCATGCCTGAGGCCCTGGGTTCGATTCCTCAGCACCACATAAAAAAACAAAAAAAAAAAAAAGAAAAAACCCTGGAAAAGCTGGCATTTCAACTTGTCCCAATCAAACTTAAAGGGTTCCAAAGTCAGTGGTCCCCTTTTCCTTCCAGACAGCCTACAGCAGGTTACAGAAAATGGCATTCAGAGAGCCCTAGCTAACTGCCATGCCCTGATCCCAAGTAGGCTCCAGCAGGGGGAACAACACACTTGCCTACCATTGCCCAGCTAGAAACAGCCCAGGAGGGACACAGATTGGAGTCTGCAGGACTCCAAGGAGGAGGACTACCCACCAGTTCACTGCCCCTAGAGGGAATCCATGTCACCATTGAGAGCCCGGAGCCCCCTGCCCAGATGCCCGCGTACACCATCAATACCCTGGGTAAGATTCCCCTCTCATCCTCAGTTGTGGTGAACCATCTGCTATGTCACACCGTTCGTCACTTCCCAGACCCTCCTAGATTCACAGCCTCTGCCCTACTACCTCCCATCTCGTTCTCTATTTACATTTGGCAGATTCATTCCCAACCTTGAATTAGCTCCAACTATACACACCAGACCAGACTGTCTGGCTGGGAGAGTGCACCTGTGATCACAGTAGCCTCATGAGCCTTCTGGCTGAAGACAGAAGAGCAGGTGTCCACTCTGGTCTGTGGTTCACACAGGCCTCCTAGGGGAGACCCACGCAGGTCCAGCAGCTACTGTGGGCTGCAGGAAAGGGGAAGAAAGAGGTGGAAAGGAACATCTACTGAAACCTTCTCTAAAGGAGCCATGAAACGGCGAAAGAGAAAACAAAAATTATGGCTGGGCTCATACTGGGCATTAATTGGAAAAGAATAACAAATACACACATACACACAAATAAAATGCTTTTGCTCTTTTTAGACATGGTGACCGTACAATGAGAAAGATAATCTCTCTTTCTCTCTCTTTCTCTCTTGCACACACACTCACACACACACACAGATTCAGAGCAGTGTCTCTCCTGAGTTTGTTGGTTTCTCATCTGGGCAATGTACTAAGTGGAGCACAGGGGTTCCCTTGTCAGAATCAGGGGATCTCACCCAAGGGGAACAATGCTCTAATAATACAGAACCACCCTGATTCTCCCTTTCTCCAGGGTCAGACCCTTCCCATTGGGAACAACCAGACTTGACTCCCCATTCACCAAAACCCGAGGCCAGGGCGCTGGGTGAAGGAGTCCCGAGACACGTGGCTTCTCAGAGCCTGGACAGAAAACAAAGCAGGTGCCTCCAGAAAGGTGTCTGACCTGGGGTGGGGTTGTTTTTATGGACTTTGATTGGGTCCTAAAGGCCGTATACATAGTTGGACTCCCTACTTCCCTCCTACATACTTCTGGGCAACTTGGCAAATTCTTGGGGAGGACTAGGAGACCAGATGGACTGGGAGCACTAGCAGAAGCTGGCAGAACTGGGAAATGTGATCACCCAGTCAGAACTGTTGAATGCTGGGGTTGGGGGAACAGGCCGGTTGTATGTGTGTCAGAGGGGGTGTGTTTTTCTCCCAAATACCCACCTTCTATCTGACCCCAGTGCCCTCACCTCTCTAGTGGGCTCTTCTGGGAATGTCCTCAGGTGAAAGGGTGACTGAGCACAGAAGACAAGGCCTCACACAACAACGGGGTCTATCTTCTGCATCCAAAACCCCCCTGCCCAGCAAAAGGGAAAAGAACCGAGAAGGCAGGTGTGGAGGTGCAGCTCCCCACCTCTGATTAAAGCCACCAGGTTCCCACCAGAGAGAGGAACGGTGCAGATGCACAGCTGTGTGGCTCCCACTGCTCCAGGCCAGGGGCTCTGTGGTGCCCCCACCTCCCCATCCCTGCAGCTCCCCTTTTCCTGGAATACTGGCCACTAGGGATGAGGGTGGGATCCCCAGTGGACACCCACCTCCACCCCCCACCCCTGGGGTGCATTTGAGGCAGAGCCAGGACACACTGTGGGGCACGGGGGAGGCGCAGGCAGGAAGGAAGGGGGAGGCAAGAGGCAAGGGTCTGGGTCTGCGAGGGTTGGGAAGAAGGGTAGAGTGGGGGACGAGGTTTACAGGGGGGGTTGTGGGGTGCGGGAGTGCAGGTCGCCACTCACGTGTGCTGCTGGGAATAGCTGTAGGCTGTGACTCCGGGTGGCGCCGGGAGTCTGAGGACCGATGGCCAGAACCAAGTCAGGGTCACAAGCAGGCCAGGGCACAACAGCTCCGCCAGGTGACTGCTAGAGGCTCCGCGGGTCCGAGCCAGCAGCGCCATATTTGAAACGCAGCGCGGGCGCATGGTGGAGCTGCTCACAGCCTCTGCTCCTCCTCAGCCACCACCGCAGCCTCAGCGGCCTCCTAACCTGTGGCCCTCGCTGCCTCAGCAGCCACTGCCTCTGCCGTGCTCCCCGCACCGGGACCTCAGACTCAGGGCCACCATGGCTGGGCGCATCCGAGGGGCTGCGTGTGGCGATGTGCCTGCCGTGCAGGCTCCACATGCTCTGCGTTCCTGCCGTGCAGGCTCCACATGCTCTGCGTTCCCGGCCAGGACCCACACTATGATGCCAGCAGCAGCCAGCCACTGAAGCTGTTTCCACGGGTGCTAGTGCTCGTGCTAGTGCTCGAGCTCGCTCTTCTCCCAGCTCTCTCTCGGCCCCACACTCCTCTCCTGGGCCACCCTGCCCCGGCTGCACACACACCTCTGCCCCCTTGGGTTCTGGCGATTGCTGCCACCAAAGTGCGCTCCTGGGCCCCGCCCCCTCCTCCACTGGGCCCCGCCCCCCAGCCCTGGCCACAATTGCAGCCCTGACTGGGCCCTGAGGCTTCTAGACCATGGCAATTGCAGAATCGAATCTCACCTCAGCCCCACCAGTGGAGGAGACTCTCCTCCATCCTTCTCCACTCCACACACCAAGCAGGTGCATGGTGACACTCGTGTGTGTATGTGTGTTTGTGTTTGTGTGTGTGTAAGATTGTTGTGGATAATCACCTCTCAAGGACTCAGAACATAGCACCCTTTGGGATGACTCAGCACACAGCACACTTCCAAAATCAGCACAAAGCACCCTGTGTAAATGACTCAGCACACAGCTCCCTTTGAAGGACTCAGCATGTAGTATGCTCAGTAGAGTACTCAGCACACAGCACCCTTTGAAGGAGGGAGTCTATAGCCTACAGTGTAAAAAACTCAGTGCATGGCCGCTTTGAAACACTCAGCACATAGCACTCTTTCCCAGGTACTCATCACAGCCTGTGTTGAAGCACGCCGTGTAAAACACCCAGTGTACAGCTTCCTTGGATAAACTCAGCACACAGAACAATTTTGAAGGACTCAGCATATACCACACTGTGGGAGCTCTCAGCACATAGCACCATTTGAAGGACAGTACAGAGCACCCTGTGTAAAGGACTTGGCACACAGCACTCAAAATACACCTCATCCCTCTCTTCTCAAGGGCTCACACATAGCAGGACCCTTTAGGATGCATTAGCACATCACACCTTTTTTTTTTTTTTTTTTTTAATTTAATTTTATTTTATTTGAGAACATACTGTACAGAGGGGTTACAATTACATGGGCAGGATAATGCATACATTTCTTACCAAGCATTGCAGCCTCCTCCTTTGTTTACCCTTCACCTCCCTTCCCAGCCTCCCCCCTCCCTCCCACCCAATCATACCCCCCCACACCCCCCCCACCGACATTGTAAAGCTGGTTTTGACATGACATTTTGTACTTCTCATTGTTGCAACAGGTCCACCTGAATCCTTAAACGACTTGTTTGTCCCCATCTCCTCCACATGTTATACTGACATCAAATATAGTGAAAGCGGGGGTTACACTGTGGGGGAGGGACATACAAAGCAACAAAGAAATAATCTTATAAATGTGTTAGAAACACATGCATGAAAGAAACAAAAACATTAAAATACATATTTGAGGTATCGTTTTCCTAACATCACATTCTCTGACTTTTTCCGCTTGACTCATACCTATACTAGATATTGCAAATAAGGGAAACCATGGGACCTATGTTTCTTTGGGCCTGGCTTACTTCATTTAATATAATTTTTTCCAAGCCTTTCCATTTCCTAACAAATGGGGAAATGTCATTCTTTCTGATGGAGGCATAGAATTCCATTGTGTATATATACCACATCAAACAAGGCCACACTAAAGCTACCAGCACAACTATGTTTATTGCAGCATTATTTACCATAGCTAAGACATGGAACCAACCCAGATGCCCCTCAGTAGATGAATGGATCAAGAAGATGTGGTATATACACACCACACCTTTTGAAGGACTCAGCATACAATACGTTGTGTAAAGGACTCAGCACAAAGCCCCCTTTATAAAACCCAGGATAGATTGGGCTGGGAAGGTGGCTCAGTGGTAGAGAACTTGCCTTGCATGCCTGAGGCCCTGGGTTCGATTCCTCAGCACCACATAACCAAAAACACAGCTGGAAGTGGCGCTGTGGCTCTAGTGGTAGAGTGTTAGCCTTGAGCTGAAGAGCTGACGGACAGCAACCAGGCCCAGAGTTCAGGCCCCATGACAGGACCCCCAAAAAATGCAAAAAAACCCCAAAAAAACAGAATGGCCCACACTTCTCAGGGACTCAGCACATAGCACCCTTTGGGATGACTCAGCAAATAGCACCTTTTTGAGGACTCAGCACATAACTCCCATGAGGGAAGGACCCAGTAAATAGCGCCTGGTGAAGGACTCAGCACATAGCTGTAAGTCACAAGTTCAGCTGTCATTAGAATTAGGGTGCTTTCTTCAGTATCACCATTCTTCAGAAACACTTCACAAATCCTACTAGTTCACATTTAGACAAGCTGTGTTTTATGGGGGAAGTCAGCTGGGGGTCTTGAACTCAAAGCTTGGGGGCCCTGTCCCTGAGCTCTTTGGTTCAATGCTAGAGCTCTACCACTTGGAGGCACAGTTCCAATTTTGTTTTTGGGGGTTGTTCTTTGCCAGGTCTTATGATGATAAGTAAGGCCAAGTTGGGGTATCTGTGGGCAAAGGCTCTTAGCTTAGCCAGGAGCTGACCTCTTCCTTCCATGTTCCGCTGTGGCCACCAGGGGGCAGGAGTGGCCCACCATAGGGAATGTATCTGCGAGTTGTGTTTACTCTTGCTTATGGAGGGCCCCCATCATGCTTCAAAGCCACCCTGGACAGGAAAGTTCTTGAGATGCGTCTTAGCTACAATTAACCATCGAAAAGCAAGTGGGGCTGTGACTCAAGTGGCACAGCACTAGTTTTGAGCAAGAAAACTCAGGGATAGAGCCTAGGCCCTGAGTTCACACACACACACACTACATGCATGCAAAATCAGAGATTTCTACACTGCAGTTTTTGGGTATTCTCTACTTTTTCCCCCACTAAGCCTGGTGGCTGCTGACCCAGGTGTTTGGTGCATACAAAATCACCTGGCATCTTCAATTTTGGAGGAACAGAATGGCTAGAAGGTCAGCCTTCCCCCATACCAGCTCCTTGATTGGGTCATGGTCTATCCAGGCCCTTTGGAGCTCCTTTACAGACTCACCAAGATGCCTTCAAAAGGCATCACATACTGGGCACTGGTGGCTCATGCCTGTCATCCTACCTACTCAGGAAGCTGAGATCTGGAGGATCATGGTGCCAAGCCAGTCTGGGCAGGACAGTGTATGAGACTCTTATCGATGAACCATCAGGAAACAAAAGTAGCATTGTGGCTCAAGTGGTAGAGTGTCAGCCTTGAGAAAAAGAGCTCAGGGACAGTGCTCACGGCCAAAAACAACACAGAGAAGCATTGCATGCTGTCTTTGGGATTGGCATGGGCCAAATATAATTGGAATTAATCAAGTCCTCCAAGACAAAGCAGTACCTCCTTTAGTCCTGTGCTCCTCCATCTCTTCTCTTCCCCTGGCCTTGTCCGTGCTTTGGGTCAGCATGGGTCTGGCTGGACGGGAGGGCTCCAAGGAAGATCCCAGAGCAATCACCCCACTTCCTTCTGCCCTGCTCACCATGCTGCTTCTGCTCTTTGCCATAGACCTTCTTCCTGGTATTCATCCATGAGGTCATCACCACCATCATAGTGGTGAGTGGTGGGTCTGGCCTAACTAGGGGCAGTCAGAGGTGGAAGTAGGTCTGGGACTAGGAGCTTCCCCTTTGGGTGTGGGCTGAGGCCTGGGCTGACTTTTATTTCATCCTGGGCCTTGCAGTGCTAGGGAGACAGTGTAGACTTTACATTGAGTCAGGTAAGATCACAATCTGGAGGACCATTTGTGTGGGGAAGGATGTGAGACTCAGTGGGCCACGGTTGTTGGTACTCTCTTGGGACTCCCCTCTCCCTCTCTCATCCCTCAATGGTAGAAGAGAAACTTCAACTCAGCCTGTGGGAGGAGGGGGCGGGGATATATTTTGGAATGAACCAGACTTGGGCTTCATATTCATCCTAGCCCCTACTTCCTATTTATCTGAGGAATGGCCATATGGGTTTGGGAGAGGGTAAAATCATCCTAGCTGAGAATGTGGCTCAGTGGTAGAGTGTTCGCCTAGCATGCCTGAAGTCTTTGGTTCTATTCCACACAGAAAAAAGCTGGAAGGGGAGGTGGGGCTAGCCTTGATCAAAAACAGGTAAGAGACAGTGGCCAGGCCTTGAGTTCAAGCCCCAGGGGTGCAAGAACAAATCTTTCTTTCTAGGCTTTTTTTTTTTTTTTGCTTTGAAAACAATTTATTCTTTGTGATAAGCAAAACATAGGCCTCTTTCCTGGCCACCAATGGGCCATTATAGGTCCCTTGAGTTTGGGCCAACTCCCTTCAGCCTCTGCCCTACCCTACTCTCAGTTTAACCTTCCTGTTACCCGGTAGATGGAGGCCTGAGAGAAAGCCACTTGGTCACCTACTTCTGGTGGCTGCCAAGGCTTTTGAGAGTCAGTATGTCACATAGAGAGTCATCCGCATCAGTCTACAGGAGAAAGTGAGGGAGCACTCCTCCCCTGAGCCTGGGAGCAGTGGGCGGATCTGGATGTGGGGCATCTGGGGCAGGACTTACTCCTTGAGGGAGTCCACTATGGGGTCGGGAACCCTGACCTCTCCTCTGGCAGTCTCCATGCTGTCTTCAAGTTGCTTCTGAAGCAGTGTTGGGGAGGAGGGTGGGAGGCTCAGCCTGTGCTGGCACCTGGAGACTGCTGTCTGTGCCTTCCCTGGCGAGGAGTGACAGCAGCTCCGCAAAACTCTCCTCTTCTTGATCTTCTCCTGGGACAGCCAGTGCATGCACTAGGCTTTGTCCCAACACAGCTCATTCAGGACCAACATCTGCTCTTTACACACCATGAGGTACTCCTTGATAGTTTGGATGTGTGCCGACAGCTGGCTGCATCAATGGGGAAGCTCACCTGCTGGAATCTGGAAGTCCACCTCATCAGGCAGGTCATGGATGAAGCAGATTTTCTTCTCAGATGCCCGTGTCCCGCTTCCCATTCCCACTCATGCTGTGGTGGCAGCTCATGGGGTTGAGGGCCTGTGGCTCCAACTCAGTCTGGCACTGAGCTGCTGGGTTGGCTAGGGGGTGCCTGAAGCTGGCCCACCATTCTTGTGTCAGGAGTTTCCCCCTGTGGATCTCATCCTCCAACAGCACTCTCAGAGCCATGTCACTCTTGGTCTGGGGGACATCTCCATCCTGTGTGATGGTCACATTGGGGGGGGGGGATTCGCCTCTTTACCTTTTGCTTCTCCAGGGCTCATGCCTTCCTCTTCCCCAGGGAAAGCCAGCAAGCTCAGCTGGGCCTGCAGGCACTCCTCCTGTGATCTGGTGGCTTCCAGGCACTTGAGAGTGTCCTGCCACTTCAAGGACATCACCTGGTCCCTCCAGTTTGTTGAGCCCTGCACTTGCTTCAGCTGCTCCAGAAGCTGGGTCTGCCTCTCTAAGTGCTGCTACAGGACCTCCTTCTCAGAGCACAGCCGCTCATTGGAGACAATGTGCCATTCACAGGAGGCTCCGAACTCCTGCACTGGCCCAGGGACTGCTCCTGCTGCTCCTGAGCTGCTTGTCTCTCTCTCTCTCTCTCTCAGCCACCACTTTTCATTTCTCTATCTTTGCCTCTGAGCAGTCCTACTGTTCCCACAGATGTTTCTTCATCTGCTGCTCTGAGTCCAGGATGCTGGCAAGCTCCTCCTTCTCACTGCTCACCCTGTGGAGAGCGTCCCACAACAGGGCCAGCTTTTCCTCTGGTTGTCCATCCCACACACATGCACATCGTGGGGTCTCAGGGATCCCCTGCCCATCCTAGACTTTGTCCTCCAGTCTCTGCAGTTGCTCTTGCTGCTACACATTCTGAAGACGGAGACTGGTTTTCCTGGACCTGGATGTGAAGTTGTTCCTCCAGGTTTTTCAACTCCATTTTCAGTACCTAATGCGCTCCAGCACTTGTTGGAACTTGCATGTTCTCTTCTTGTTGTTGCTCCTCTGTATCTACAGCAATTCCAGCTTCTCCTGCAACTCTGTGTTCAATTGCTCCAGGTCATCAAAGTTTCTGGTATTTTCCTCGAGCTGAAGGGTCACATCATTCAGCTGTTTGAAGAACATTTTGGTCTCCTCCTTTGCAGCAGTGACCGCAGAAACCGCTATCTCCAGCTCTGCCACATGCCACTCTGTAGCTGACAGGCAGCTGGTGAGAGCTTCCTGCTCCCTTTCTCTGTCATCAGTGGCCTGCTGCACTTGGGCCAATGCACATTGTTAATCGCTTTCTGCTGAAACCAACGGCTGTATGGGTGCCTTGTGGATCTCTACCTCCATTTTTGGTGCTGCATGTATCTGGTCTATCTTCTCCCTCTCTTATTCTCATTGACCTTGTGGATCTGTCTTTCCCTGCTTCAGTGGTTGGATCTTGGCAAAGAGTGCCTGTTTTCTTCTTTTCTGTGGTCCAGGGTGGGCACACATGCGGGTAGCACCTCTGTGGATCCTTGGTGGTATTGGGACCCTTGAAACTCTGGACCCTGGTGGCTGTGACTGTGTCCAAAGGCAGGGGAGGCCCATGGTCGGCATCACCTTTGGCCGGACTCTCCATTCAATCCGGCTCCCCAGTGGTGTTTGTCTTGGGGATCCCTCGCTTTTTCCTGTTCTTTGTTTTCTTGAATGTTTCATGTCTGTCCAGAGGATACTGCTGGTGTTCTTGTGGCAGTTTCTTGCCCACAGTTCTCTCATTGATTCTTATTGTTTCAGACATCTGAGCAATGGGATGGGAAAGTTGGGCTGGCCACGTTGCCAGGCTGTAGGAAATCCTCTATTCTCTCACTCACCGACTAGGACATCATTTCCTACTCTACCTCAAAGTCACCTGGAGTCTCTTGCTTACCACTCAGCCACCTCTACCTTCCTCAACTGCTGGTAGTGGTGTCAACCAACAGAGGGAATCCAGGTGTAACTGGGAAGCATGGAATGTGGGCGTGGCCACTATTCTTGTATCCTATTGGTCAAAAAGAACCATGAAAGAATGGGGGTGTGCCTGGAATCCTGGGATGCAGACAGAATGGACAGAGTCAAGATGACAGCAGCCCATTTACCAGGAAAGTCTGTCCAATCCAGTTGGGGACAAGAGGGAGACCTGCTTTAGCCAGATGCCTGCACAGATTGTTGTGTATGTCTGTTTGTTGCCAATCCTGGACCTTGAACTCAGGATCTGGGCCCAGTCCATGAGCTATTCTTGCTCAAGATTAGCCCTCCAAGCCACACAGCTCTACTTTTGCTTTGTTGGCATTGAGGTTGCACAGGGGTCTCAAGGACTTCCCTTCTTAGGGTGACTTTGACCATGATCCTCCTATCACAGCCTTGTAAGTATCAAGGAGGACTGGTGAGAGCCACTGGTGCCTGGCTAATCATTGATCAGGATTATGGCTTCCTCAGTAGCCTGCAAGCCTTCAGCAATGCAAGGTGAAGTATCCTTTGGAACCGGATCTCTCAGACCCAGATGGCCATAGTGCAAAGGAAGAAACTGTAAAAATGCCATCCCGCCACTTTTTTTCTGTGCATTTCCCCCCTTGCACAAGGCCTGAAGTTCTAGGATCCCAGGATAGGCTGTATTTCCAGTGGCTGCACCCCAGCCTATGGTGATGGAAGCTGAGGCACAGTTGCCATGACCTGTTCAAGACCCTGTTTGGCAAAAAAAGCAAGAAAAATAAAATAAAATAGCTCCCTGGATTGCAATTCACGCCATTTCTCCTACCTTTGAATTTGAACTTAAGGCCTGGGTAACTCTGAAGCACTGTGGATGAAGGGGAAGCTCACCATGCTTGAAGCCAAGAAAGTAAGGCCTGGTCCCTAGGACTGAATTCAAGTCCCAGCCCTGGAAACATTCTGTTTATATACATTGTAAAGGTATGATTTGTACTTATGTATAAATGTTCAGTCCATGTCCTGTTTGTTGTGGTTGTTTATTGTATTTTTGTTTTATTCATTTATTTTCCATTTTTTCATTGTGAAAATATTGTACAGAGGGGTTACATGGGCAAGATACTGAGTACATTTCTTATGAAGCATTGTAGCCTCCTCCTTTGTTTCCCCTTCCCATCCCTTCCCATCCTCCCCTCCGCCCCCACCCAATCCTCCCCACTCCCCCCTGAAGCCCCACACCAAAGTTGTAAAGTTCATTTTTGACATAAAGACTTGTACATCTCATTGTTGCAATGGGTCCACCTGTATCCCTATTTAAATGAATTGTTTTTCCCCTTCCCCTCCACAAATTATACCGACATCAAATACAGTGAAAGCAGGGGTTATACTGTGGGAGAGGGTCATTCAAAGCAACAAAGAAATAATCTCATAAATGTGTTAGAAACAATCACAAGAAAGAAAAAATCATTTGAGCACATATCTTAGGGTTCATTTCCCTAACATCACCTTATCTGACCTTTTCTGCTTGACTCAGATAGATACTAGATATTGCAAATAAGAGAAACCATGGGACCTATGTTTCTTTGGGCCTGGCTTACTTCACTTAATATAATTTTTTCCAAGTCTTTCCATTTGCTAATAAATGGGGCATTGTCATTCTTTCTGATGGAGGCATAGAATTTCATTGTGTATATATACCACATTTTCTTGATCCATTCATCTACTGAGGGGCATCTGGGCGGTTGCATATCTTAGTTATAGTAAATAATGCTGAAATAAACATAGTTGTGCTGGTAGCTTTAATGTGGTCTTGTTTGTAAACATTTGGGTAAATGCCCAAAAATGAGATTGATGGGTCATAGGAGCGCTCTATGTGGAGTCTTTTCAGGAACCTCCATACTACTTTCCAAAGTAGTTGAACAAGTTTACATTCCCACCAACAATGCAGTAAGGTTCCCTTCTGTCCACATCCCTTCCAGCATCTGTTGTTATTAGAGTTCTTGATTATAGCCATTCTAACTGGGTGAGGTGGTATCTCAATGTTGTTTTGATTTGCATTTCTTCTATGGCTAGGGAGGTTGAGCATTTCTTCATGTGTCTATTGGCCATCCTTCTTTCTTCTTCAGAGAAATTTCTCTTTAAGTCTTTTGCTCACTTATTTATTGGGCAATTGTTTCTTTGAGGATTTGTTGTTGGGGGATTTAATTTTTTGAGTTCCAAGTGTATTTTAGATATGAGATTTTTTTATTAACTGTGATGACACACATTCCATTTATGATATTGATGACAACCCACCACATAGTATCTAGATTTGCAGATGTGTTCTCCATCATGTGTGACACCCAAGACTCTCAGAGAAAAGGGAAACAGGTATCACACTCAGCTTCTTACTCCATGATCCAATTGTTGGCAGTGCTGGGATCTGATCTCAGGCCCTGGCAGACCCAATTCAGACCATGAATGGGTGTGTCAACACGGCAACCTCTAGCCAATGAAGCTGCCAAGGCATTTCCAGACCCTGAGATTAAGCCACAGGAGTGGACAAAATAGCCATACATGGATAGACAGGTGGTTGAACACCAATAAATATATATTTGTACAGAGTGCCAGAGACATCTACTTAGGATTCAATGACATCAACTAAGTTCCTACTAACTCTTAGGTCTTTATTATGCCACCATTGACGGAATAGTATTCTTTTCATGCTTAATAAACCATTCATTAAGAAGAATCATTGTCCTCAGATCATTGCATCTAATTTTGGACTAGACCAAAACACGCAGAAACTTCTCATTCAATCATGAGTTTCTTAATATTTCATTGTTATTCCCATGCATAGGAACAAGTATCTTGGGATCTCCCACCATTGGTAGGTGTCAAGGCCAGGATTCAAGCTCAGGGCCTATGTTGCTGCATGGGCCTATGGCTTCCCTGATAACCCATTAGCCTTCATCAATGGAAGGTGAAATACCCTTTGCAGCTGTGTAATTCAGTCCCAGGGTGGTCACTGTGCAAAAGAAAATATAAAAAATACATCCTGCGACATTTTTTCTGTCATTTTTCTGTCATTTTTTCCTGTCATTTTTCTGACATTTTTTCCTGCAAAGTTTCAGAGCCTAGGATCCCAGGATCGGCTACAGGCCCATGGGAGCTGACAATTCTGAGGTGATCGAAGCTGAGGCAGAGTTGTCATGAATTGAGTCAATTCCCATGCTTGGCAATATTAATAATAATAAAAAATAATAACAACACACCCTGGCTCAGAATTCTGACCATTTTTCTGCCATCTCTGAGATTCCAACTCAGGTCAGGGTAACTTTGTTGCACTCTGGGGGAAGGTGAAGCTCACCATCCTTGAAACTACAAGGTCAGGCCTAGTCCCAGGGCCTGAACTGAAGCCCCAGCACTGGCAAAAATCATATGCTCACCTATTTTACACATAGGATCTCTCTTTACATAGAGATGTGGAATGCATCATGCATTCAGTGTAGTTATTCTTTTTATTGTGTGTCTTAGTCATGGATGTATTTTGTATTTTATTACATATGATGAAAGCTATAACTGTGCTGACATGGATGGCAACTGATTCCCATGAATATAGAGTTGCCTATATAGCATTCTGCATCCTAGCTGAGACCCAGGACTTTCACAGAACAGAGAAACAGTTGCAAGGATTGGCTTCTCACATCAGAATTCATCTTTTGGCAGTGCTGGGATCTGACATGGAGACTGGCAGGCCCAATAGGCGAATGGGTCCAGGTAAGCACACCAGCATGTGAGCCACTAAGGAGCTAGGTCGTTCCCAGGACCTGAGATTGAGCCCCGCAGTGGGGGGGATAGTAGGGAGCACAATAGTCATCCATGCAAAATCTGAAGGTAGTATGTAAATAAGTACATATTTGTATAGAGTAGGAGAGATGGCGACCAGTGATGGAATCCAATCTACCTTGTGACTAACGATTCTTGGATCTTCCCCAATGCCTCCATTTCATGACTGTGATGATTATGACCATGTTTCATCAACTCTTCATTAAAAAATAATCGATACCCCATGAGTCTTGCCTATCATTTCCTACTCGCATCAAGCAGGAACTACTCATTCATAGATGAGACCCATCGAATTCCATGACTCTTCCTAGGTTTGGAAATGAGTATCTCAGGATCTCATTCCATTCCCTCAATGTATGGGTGCTGACCGGGAATCGAACTTGGGGCCTACGTTGCTGGGTTGGCCTCTGGCTCTTCTGATAGCCAACAGGCCATCAGCCACACCAGGACACCTTCACTCTGCAGGCCACCTTGTTTGGACCCAGCATGGTCAGCATGCAAAGGAAAATAAATGTAAAAGTGCCAGGTGGAACTTCCCACTGTTTTTACTCCCTCTACAGGCTCTTTTTTTCCCATCCAGCCCGGGATCCTAGGGTCCGATGTCTGTGGGTCCAGAGGCTGCAGCCTAGGATGATCGGAGCTGAGACAGAGTTGCCATGACTTGAGTTCAAGTCCCGGGTCTGGCAAAAAAAAAAATTAAAAAGTTATGAATGAAGCACTCTAGCTAAGAACTCACAGTGTTATACTGCTAGAGCTGGTATTTGAACTCAGGTCTGGGGAACCCCATTGCACTGTGGGAGATGGGGAAGCTCACCATCCTTGAAGACTAGAATGTCAGGCCTGGTCCAGGGCTTGATTTGAAGCCCAAGCACTGGACAAAATAACAAGCCCACCTCATTAACACATAGGATCTCTATTTACATACAGGTGTGGTATGCATCTTGCATTCAATGTAGTTATCTTTTTTTATTTTGAGTGTTATTCATGGATGTATTGTGTATTTTATTGAGTATGGTGACAGGTATATCTGTGCTGACATGGATGACAATTATTCCCATGGCTATAGAGTTGCCTATATAGCATTCTCCATCCTCGCTGAGGCCCAGGACTTTCACAGGACAGGAAAACAGGTGGATCGATGTGCTTCTCACATCAGGGTGAAGCTTTTGGCAGTGCTGGGATTTGACCTCAGGGTCTAGCAGGCCCAATTGGTGAATGGGTCAATTGGAGCACACCAGCCTGTGAGCCACTATGGAGCTAGGATGTACCCAGGTCCTGAGACTGAGCACTGGAAGAGGGGATCAATATAGTCATGAATTCATAATTTAAATAAGGATCTATATTATCATACATGGATGGGTGACATCTTGCATTCAGTGTACTCGTTCTCTTTATTTTGTGTCTTATTCATGGATGCAATGTGTATTTTATTGATTATGATGACAGATATAACTGTGCTGACATGGATGGCAACCCATTCCTTTGGGTATAGGGTTGCCTATGTAGTAATCTCCATCCTCCCTGAGACCCAAGTCTTTCTCAGGACAGGAAAACAGATGGATCGATGGGCTTCTCACATCAGGTTAATCTTTTGGCAGTGCTGGGATTCAAACCCAGGGCCTAGCAGGCCCAATTGTTGAATGGGTAAAAGTGAGCACACTAGCCTGTGAGCCACTAAGGAGGTAGGCCAGTCCCAGGACCTGAGATACAACCCTAGGAGGAGGGGATTGGGAGGGGTGGGAAATAGTCATGCATTTATAAGTGCAAGTTAGTATGCAAATAAGTACATATTTTTATAGTGTAGGAGAGATGGCGACCTATGATGAAATCTACCTTGTGACTACCAATTCTTGGATCTTCCCTGATACCTCCATTTCATGACTGTGATGATTATGGTCACGCTTCATCAATTTTTCATTAAAAATAATCGATACCCCATGAGTCTTGCCTATCATTTCCTACTCACATCAAGCAGGAACTACTCATTCAAGGATGAGATTGATTGCATTCCACAACTCTTCCTAGGTCCGGAAACGAATGTCTCAGGATTTCCGGCCATTCTCTCATAGTAACAGGGCTGACTGGGATTCGTCCTCGGGGCCTCCATTGTCTGGTTAGCCTGTGGCTCCCCTGAAAACCAGCAGGCCTTCAGCCATGCCAGGTCAACTTCACTCTGCAGGCAGCCATGTTCTGACCCAGAATGGTCACCATGCAAAGGAAAATAAACATAAGAGCACCAGGTGGAACTTCCCACTGCTTTATTTCCCCTCCCGGCTTCTTTTTTTCCCCAGAAAGCCCCAGGGTCCTAGGGTCCGAGGACGGGCTGTGGATCCAGAGGCTGCACCCTAGGATGATCAGAGCTGAGGCAGAGTTGCCAAGACTTGAGTTCAAGCCCCGGGTCTAGTAAAAAAAAAAAATTAAAAAACTATGAACGAAGAACCCTAGCTCAGAATTTGTTCCATTTTACTGTGAGAGCTGGGATTTGAACTCAGGTTTGGGTAACTCTGTTGCATTGTGGGGGAAGGTTAAGCTCACCGTCTTTGAAGAATAAAAGGTCAGGCCTGGTCCTGGACCTGATTTGAAGCCCCAGCACTAGACAAACCCACCTCATTTAAACATAGGATCTCTATTTACGTACAGGTGTGGTATGCACCTTGTTTTCAGTGTAGTTAATCTTTTTATTTTGTGTTTTATTCATCTATGTATTGTGTATTTTATTGAGTATAGGATGACATATATAACTGTGCTCACATGGATGACAACCTATTCCCCTGGGTATAGAGTTGCCTATGCTTTCTAGATCCTAGCTGTGACCCAGGACTTGCATAGGATAGGAAAACATCTGCAAGGTTTGGCATCTCACATCAGGATGAACCTTTTGGCAATGCTGGAAGTTGAACTCAGGGCCTAGCAGAACCAACTGCCAAATGGGTCCACAAGAGCACACCAGCCTGTGAGCCACTAAGGAGCTAGAGCATATCCAGGACCTGAGATGTAGCCCCGGGGTGGGGGTGGAGCACCATATTCATTCCATTCATAAGCTGAAATTAGTATTCTAATAAAGGCCTGTTTGTATAGCGTAGGAGATGTGGCGAGCTGTGTTGGAATCCTATCTTCCATGTGACTACCGATTCTTGGATTTTTCCCAATGCTTCGATTTCCTGAATGTAATTATTGTCACACTTCATGCAGTCTTTTTTTTTGGGGGGGGGGTTCGGTAGTGGGGCTTGAACTCTGGGCCTGGGCGCTGTCCCTCAGCTCTTCAGCTCAAGGCTAGCACTCTACCACTTGAGCCACAGCGCCACTTCCGGCTTTTTTTTTCTTTTTTTTTGCTTATGTGGTGCTGAGGAATCAAACCCAGGGCCTCGAGCATGCAAGGCAAGCGCTCTACCACTGAGCCACCTTCCCAGCCCCACTTCATGCAGTCTTAATTAAGATCTTGCCTATCATTTCCTATGAGAATCATGCATGAACTTCTCAACTCTTCCCTAGACCTGAAATCAAGCACCAGTACTGAAAAATATAACATTTATAGACATTTTAAATATTTGAGTTATATCTCTATATTCTTTTTAAATCGTGTTTTTTGGAGTGATTCATTATATTTTATTATTGATTGATTGATTGATTTAGCATTTATATTATGGACTGTGAGTACACCTATAATATTTATTACATTTGTCCCAATCTATTCCATAGCATATAGCTTTGCAGACATAATATGTACATCATACCTGACACCCAGCACTTGCACAAAAAAGGAAAACAGGTGTCACACATGGAATCTTACACCAGGAAGAAACTTTTGGCAATAATGGGACCTTGACTGAGGGACTAGGAGGCCCAATTCATGAAGGGGTGAGTGTCAGCACAGCAGCATCTAGCCCATGCAGGTGCCAAGTGGATCTCAAGACCTGGGATCAAGTTCCAGGTTTGGCCAAAATAGCAAAAATATTCTATGCAGATAATGGTATACAAATAAATACAAATTTAGATATTTACATATGGCCAGAAATGTCTATTTTGTGTTCAATGACACATACTACGCTCCTACGGATTCTCAGGTCTTTAGTGAGGACTCCATTTAATCAATAGTATTCTTTTAGTGCATAATAAACTATGAATTAAAATCAGTCCATGTCCTGTTATTATTGGGTCTAATATTCTGCTAGACTGATTGATGAACTACTCATTCAACCATGACATTGTTCACATTCCTCTGGTGCTCCTATGGATAGGCAATAGTTTCTTAGGCTCCCCAGCCCTTTGTAAGTGGCGTGACCTGGAACAAACTCACGACCTAGGTGTCCAGGTTGGCCTATGGCTTCGCTGCCAGCCTGTCAGCCTTCAGCAGTGCCAGGTAACCTACAGGTTGCAGCCGTGTCATTTGGAACCGGGATGGTCACCATGCAAGGAAGGAAAACCAAGAAACCGCCAACCATCCACAGATTGCCGTTTTTTTCGGTGCTATTTTCATTTTGTTTTCCTGTCAGCCCCCGAGGCGTACCATTCCATGATCCGCTGTGGGTCCAGAAGCTGCACCTTCCCAGCCTAGGGTGATGGAATCTCAGGCAGTGTTGCCACAACCTCAGTTCAAGCCCCGTGATTGGCAATCAATCAATCAATAAAATTTTAAAATATTAAAAATAGCTGGGGGCCAGTGTCTCACACCTGTAATTCTAGCTACTCGTGAGGCTGAGGATTGTGGTTCAAATCCAACCCAGGCTGTAAAACCCATGAGATTCTTATCTCCAATAAAGCACTAGAAAACCAGAAGTGGTGCTGTGGCTCAAGCGGTAGTGCACTCGCTTTGAGCTGAAGAGCCCTGGGTCAGCGCCCAAGGCCAGAGCTCAAGCCCCACGAAAAAAAAATTGTAAAAATACTAATGAAGCTCACCAGCTTGGCATTCATACCTTTTATTTTTCCTGTAAGGCCTGGGATTTGAACTCAGAGTCTGGGTAAATCTATTGCCCCGTGGGGGATGGGGAAACTCACCATCTTTGAAGACAAGCAATTCAGGACTCTTACCTAGGCCTGAATTCAATCCCCAGTCCTGTTAAAGTAATGATTAGTATCTACATACTTATGTTTACCGCATATTATTTTACTATGTATTTATTTTATTTTTTGCACTATTCATTCATTCATTATTTATGTTGACTATTATTACATTTATAACATGTATTAAATTGATTACATCTTATGGGAACTATACAGATTAGCATATGTATTATATATCTTACTTCAGACCCAGGACATTCACAGAAATTCTATAGTAGATGATCCCATGCTTAGAAAAACAGAAAGAATCCATCAACCAAAGTCAAATTCATCCCTAGACACCCCAATGGCTCACATCTATAATCCCAGCTACTCAAGAGGTGAGAACTGGAAGATGAAGTTTCAAAGCCAAGTCAGGCAGAAAAGCCTGAGAGATGACATCTCCAATTAACTGGCAAAAAGCCAGGATACAGGTATGGCTGAATTGGTAGAAAATCAGCTATGAACAATCAAGCCAAGAAAGAGCAAGCTCAATTCAAGTGCAGAGGGAGGGGAGTAGGGGAAGAAAGCAGAGAGAAATCCTCCAAAAACAGAGAACAAAACAACAGTACACACATCCCACCTAATTTATGGTACCAACAAACTGAAAATAAAAAATCAAGCTTGTGCAGTTATATAACTTTACATGAGCACATATGCTTTTAGGTACACTTCAAAGCTATGTTTTAATAATATATATGTAGATATATTAAAATGTATGTATATATATATATATATATCTTTAAATAAACTAAGAAAGCAGCCAATGAATAAATACTTCTGAATTAGTGCCTTACCCATGCCATTATAAATTATTTCTATTAAAAGTGTATTCCAAGTTTCTTTCCTCAGAATCAATCTTTAAGAAGTTTGTTCATGCACCAGGCAACAGTGGCTCATGGCTATAATCCTAGCTACTTAGGAGGCTGAGATATGAGGATGGTGGTTCAAAGCCAGCCTGGGCAGGAAAGTCCGTGAGACCCTTATCTCCAATAAACCGAAAACGGCACTGTGGCTCAAGCGGTAGAGCACTTGCCATGAGTTGAAGAGCTGAAGGTGGGCAGCCAAGCTCAGAGTTCATGCCCCACCACTGACAAAGAAAAAAAGAAGAAAGAAGTTTGTTCATACAGATCATAAAATTCTAACCTTCTGAGCTTGAGGAAACTTGCCTTCCTTTTCTTCCAGGGTCTTATGCTCTTTAGGCAAGTACTCCACTACTGAGCTACATCCCAGTCCCAATGTTTTTGTTTTTCATTTTACAATTCACTTTATTCCCAAAATGCTTACAAGTACCTACTGTCCTCACAGAAGTGAGTTTTTATTCAGAAACCCAACCTTTTGTGGTATGAGAACTCAACTAGTGTATTTTGTGGTAGGCATGGAGGAAAACTCACACGATGCAATTGCAGAGAGTTTATAGTTATAGAAATAACTCTAAATAGAAATAACATCAACTGTCCCTCTAGGGAGGAATGATGTACTCATTTTCATTCTCACTCTTCATGGCAAATGGAAACATCAATGTGCTATGCTGAAATATAAGTGTTTAAACCCCTTTTTGAAAAACTCTCATGTTATAAAATCAAAATGTATGAAACAAAGGTGAACTTTAAAGTGAACTTTAAAAAATATGAAAAAAGCTAATAAAGCTCAATGGCTTGGAATGTGTGCTATTTTTCGTATGCAAGGCCTGGGATTTGAACTCGGGGTCTGGGTAACTCTGTTGCACTCTGGGGGAAGGGGAAGCTCTCTATGCTTGAAGATCAGAAAGTCAGGCCTCTTCCCCAGGCCTGAATTCAGGCCCCAACCCTGGAAAACATAGTCCTTAAATGTATTTTAAAGATAGGATTGAACTTCCAGACAGGTGCTCAGTTTATATCACGTTTGGTGTGGTTATTCATTGTACTTTTTGTTTCATTCATTTATTTACAGTTTATTTTATTGATTGTGATGACACCTAACCATGTATTACATTATTTACACCCTATCACATAGCATTTAGATTTGTAGACTTGTTCTCCATCATGCCTGACACCCACACTCTCACAGAAAAGGAAAACAGGTGTCATACTTGGCTTCTTACTCCAGGAGGAAATTTTTGGCAGGCTTTGAGATCAAGGCCCAGGCGTGGCCAAAATAGCCCTACATGGATAGGCAGGTGGTAGTACACCAATAAATACATATTAGTACAGAGTGCCAGAGCCGTGTATCTAGTATTCAATGACATCTGCTACGTTACTACCAAGTCTTAGGTAGTTATTATGCCTCCATTGAAGGAATATTATTCTTTTCATGCCTAATTAACCATTCATTAAGTTCAATCAGCTTCCTAGGATTATTGCGTCTAATTTGAGTCTAGACCGCTGCACGAACTATTCAATCATGAGTTGGATACCATTCCATCGGAATTTCTATGCACAAGCAGGAGTCTCTTGGGATCTCCTGCCAATGGTAGGTGTCAGGACCAGGATTTGAACTCAGGGACTGTGTTGCGGGGTTGGTCTATGGCTTTCCTGACAGTCTGCCAGTCTTCAGCAATGACAGGTCACCTGTGCATGGCATCCATGTCATTCAGACCTAGGATGGTCACCATGCAAGGAATCAAAGCCTAGAAACTGCCTACCATGTGTGGCTTGCTGCTTGTTTTAGTGTCATTTTCATTTTGTTTTCCTGTCAGACATTGGGTCTTAAGATTCCAAGTTCAGCTTTGGTTCTGGAGGCTGCAACCCAGGCTAGTGTGATGGAAGCTGAGACAGAGCTGTCACGATCTGAGTTCAAGCCATGTGCATTGCCAAAAACAAACAAAAAAATTAAATTTAAAAATTACAACAATTAAAAAATTAAAACAATTTAGAAATTAAAAAAAAACAATTATTTATCTCCCTGTTTTGCAATTCATGCCATTTTTTCTGCCAGGCCTGGGATTTGAACTCAAGATCTGGGTAAATAGTAGCACTGTCATGCTAGAGGAAAGCACATCATATTTGAAGCCAAAAAAGTCAGTCCTGTTCCCTAGGCCTGAATTCAACCCTCAGTCCTGCAAAACATACTTCTTGTATACATTTTATTTACATTTTAAAGACAGGATTTATACTTCCATATAGTCAGACAATATCATGTTTGGTATGGTTATTCATTTCATTTCTTGTTTTATTCATTTATTTACCATTTATTTTATTGACTCTTTTGACCCCTATCCCGTTTATTACATTATTTACTCCCTATCACATAGCATCTAGATTTTAGATGTGTTCACTATCGTGCCTAAAACCCAGGACTCTCTCAGAAAAGGAAAACATGTGTCACACTCGGCTTCTTACTCCAAGATTAAATTTTTGGCAGTGCTGGGATCCGAACTTGGGGCCTAGCAGGCCCAATTCATGAATGGGTAAGGGTGAGCACGGCAGCCTCTAGCCAATGAAGCTGTGAGGTGGTTCCCAGGCACTGAGATGGAGCCCCAGGTTTGGCCAAAACAGTGATACATGGATTGGCAGATGGTGTTAAACAATTAACACATATTGGTAAAGAGTGCCAGAGCCATCTATCTGACTGAATGACGCCTACTACATTCCTACCAACTCTTAGGTATTTATTATATTGTCTTTGAAGTAATATTATTCTTTCCATCCTTAATAAACTATCAATTAAAATCAGTCAGCATCCTAGGGTTATTACATCCACTTTTAGACTCGACTGATGCATGAAGGACTCTTTCAATCAGTATTCCTATGCATAGGAACAAGTCTCTTGTGATGTCCTGCCATTGGTAGGTGTCAGGACTTAGATTTTTAATCCAGGGCCTATGTTGACAGGTTGGCTTATGGCTTCCCTGGTGGCCCACCAGCCTTCAGGAATAGCAGTATAGCAGTTCAGCTCCACTTTGCAGCCATGTCATTCAGACTCAGGATGGTCACCCTGCAAAGAAAAAAATAACGTAAAACCCCCAGTCCCCTGCAGCTCGCCACTTTTTGTGGTGTCCCACTTTTTTCTTCCTGCAAGCTCTGGGCCTAGGATCCCAGGATCGACTATGGGTGAGAGGCTGCAGCCCAGTCTAAGGCAATTGAAGCTGAGGTAGAGTTGCCACGACCTGAGTTCAATCTCCATGGTTGGCAAAAAAAAAAAAAAAAAAGAATAAATAAATAAATAATTTATTTAACTAAATTGAAAAAAATCCCCCTGGTTTGGAATTTCTGCCAGTTTTCTTTCCTAACCTGGGATTTGAACTCAGGATCTTGGTAAATCTGTAGCAATGTGAGGGAAGGTGCAGAGTTTCTACTACTTGAGTTCAAATCCTGTGCCAAGCCAAAACTAAAAAACAAAAATTAAGTCACTGACCTCAGCTTGGGGTGGGGGCATAGCTGTGGAGGTGGGAGGGAAGGGATGGCAAGGGGAAAACAAAGGAGGAGGCAGCAATGCTCAATAGTAAATGTACTCATTACTTTGCTCATGTAACTGTAACCCCTCTATACCACATTTTTACAACAAAAAATGTACAAAAAAGGAAAGAATTTAGAGCTCAGAGAAGCACTTTGCAGGTAAGGGAAGGATGTCTGAATAGATATACAAAATTATACACTGCTGATTTTAAAATGTTCAGTATGGAACTGAATAAACATAACTGCTTCCATTAAAAATAATTAAGTCACTGTCTTGGAACTGGGGCTAGTATTTCTGCCACTGCTGGGATTAGATCTCACCATCCAGCTAACTCTTGTGCATCGTAGGTGAAGGGGAAGCTCACTGTCCTTGAGGAAAAGAAATTCAGGTTAGAGTTCCCAGTGGCTGAATTAAGTCCATATAATGGAAAATAATATTTATGTACATGTGTAATATATGTTACGTATTATATGTGTATGTTTAATACAAGCTATGTTTTTTTATTATTGATTTTGTATTTCTGTATTTCTATATTTTATTCATTTACTTATTTTTATTGATTTGTATTATTATACACATAATATTTATTACATTTTGCATATCTATTATAGAATTATACACAATAATTTAGGACATTGACTCATTTTTCTTTTCTTTTTTTTTTTTAAATTTTATTTTATTTTATTTGAGAACATACTGTACAGAGGGGTTACAATTACATGGGCAGGATAATGCATACATTTCTTACCAAGCATTGCAGCCTCCTCCTTTGTTTACCCTTCACCTCCCTTCCCAGCCTCCCCCCTCCCCCCCACCCAATCATACCCCCCCTCCCCCCCCTCCGACATTGTAAAGCTGGTTTTGACATGACATTTTGTACTTCTCATTGTTGCAACAGGTCCACCTGAATCCTTAAACGACTTGTTTGTCCCCATCTCCTCCACATGTTATACTGACATCAAATATAGTGAAAGCAGGGGTTACACTGTGGGGGAGGGACATACAAAGCAACCAAGAAATAATCTTATAAATGCGTTAGAAACACATGCATGAAAGAAACAAAAACATTAAAATACATATTTGAGGGTTCGTTTTCCTAACATCACATTCTCTGAATTTTTCCGCTTGACTCATACCTATACTAGATATTGCAAATAAGGGAAACCATGGGACCTATGTTTCTTTGGGTTTGGCTTACTTCACTTAATATAATTTTTTCCAAGCCTTTCCATTTCCTAACAAATGGGACAATGTCATTCTTTCTGATGGAGGCATAGAATTCCATTGTGTATATATACCACATTTTCTTGATCCATTCATCTACTGAGGGGCATCTGGGTTGGTTCCATATCTTAGCTATGGTAAATAATGCTGCAATAAACATAGTTGTGCTGGTAGCTTTAGTGTGGTCTTTTTTGTAAACATAAGGGTAAATGCCCAAAAGTGGGATTGCTGGGTCATAGGGGAGTTCTATGTGAAGGCTTTTGAGGAACCTCCATACTGCTTTCCAAAGTGGTTGAACAAGTTTACATTCCCACCAACAATGAAGTAAGGTTCCTTTCTGTCCACATCCCCTCCAACATCTGTTATTGTTAGAGTTCTTGATTTTTGCTGTTCTAACTGGAGTGAGGTGATATCTCAATGTTGTTTTGATTTGCATTGCTTTTATGGCTAGGGATGTTGAACATTTCTTCATGTGTCTATTGACCATCCTTCTTTCTTCTTCAGAGAAGCTTCTCTTTAAGTCTTTCGCCCACTTACTTATTGGGCAGTTGCTTCTTTGAGGATTTGTTGTTGGGTGGTTTAATTTTTTGAGTTCCAAGTATATTTTAGATATGAGACCCTTGTCCGTTGTATGGCTAGTAAAGATCTTCTCCCAGTCCGTGGGCTTTCTATTGATCTTGCTAGCTATGTCATTTGCCCTGCAGAAGCTCTGCAACCTTATACAATCCCATTTGTCCAACCTTTCTTTGATTTGTTGTGTTTCCGGGTCTCTATTCAGAAAATTTCGGCCTGAGCCAAGGAGACCCAGGGTTTCTCCTATTCCATCCTGTAATGTTTTCAGAGTGAATTGACTCATTTTTCATTAATACTTTATTAACTGTTGAAACATGATACATAATTAAATGGAGGCATTTGTCACAGTCTTTACATGTTTAGAGTCTCTCCCAAATATGAGCTTTGTCTTGTTTATCTTTAACACCTTCCTATAGGGATTTCTTTAGATGATTTATACTCAGAAGCCTTTCCTTGAGGATAGGCAAGTTGAGGGATAATATTGTAAGGGTGAGACTGGGAATGTGGCTTAGTGGTACAGAGCTCGCTCAGCATGCATGAATGCCAGGGTTTGAATCCTCAGTGCCACATACTCAGAAAAAGCCAGAAGCTGTGGTGTGCTCAAGTGGTAGAACACTAGCCTTCAGAAAAAGAAGCATGGAGACAGTACCCAGGCCCTAAGTTCAAGCCCCAGCACTGGCAAAAACAATAGGCCAGATGCCAGTGGCTCACACCTGGAACCCTATCTTCTCAGGAGGCTGAGATCTGAAGACCACAGTTCAAAGACAGCCTAGACAAGGAAAGCTTGGTACACTCTTATCACCAATGAACCAGCAAAAGACTCCATGTGGTGCTGTGGCTCAAGTGGTAGAGTGTTCGCCTTGAGATGAAGGGCGTAGGAACAGTGCCCAGGCTTGAGTTGGAGACACAAAATGGGAAAAACGTGAGGGTTAATCAAAGTACTTTTCCTATTTGCTAATTAGGAGAACATTCTCTAGAAAATGATCGCTGACGCTGATGTACACCAGAATTGGAGTCAGAGCTCAAGGTTCAAGTTTAGCAGATCCATATGCCCAGCCTCTCAGACTCTAGTATTATAACCTTGTGTCCTACAGGGTTCTGAAAGGTCCATTGTTGAAAGGCTTAATATGCTCCCCAAGCCCTTTGTGATAAGCAGTTGACTTGTATTGTCAATGTCATTACACTTGTGACCTAGCAGAGCACCAGTAGCTAAGGCCTATCACCCTTGCTCAGGGGGCTGAGGTCTGAGGTTCACAGGGTGATGCCAGCCAGGGCAGGAAAGTCTATGACACTCTGACGTCCACTTCTGAAAGGGCAGCTGTTCAAAAACTTCCTGGGTTTCCCTTGGTGATGAGAAGTTACTTGTATTTGAATTGAACTCAAGGCTTGGACACGGTCTCTAGCACTCTACTACTTGAGCCACAGCACCAATTCTGGGTTTTTCTGTGCATGTGCTACAGAGGAGGGAGCAAACCCTCTGTAGGGCTTCTTGCATGGCAGGGAAAAGCACTGTCTCACTAATCCACATTCCCAGCCCTCTCATCTTTTTCATAATGGTAGTTTCTACATAAGTATGCTACCATTTTACATCCCCCAAGTTTAATTTTCTGAATACCCGTTATTTCAAAAACCCTGATCTTCTCTTCCTCTGCCTGATTTGTGACTGTTCCTGCGTTGGCCTCATAATAATATGTAAATAAAGGCAGCTGAGATATTAAGTTTGCATCATATAAGGACACAGGCCTGGAACTCTGGTAGAGAAAAACCATGGGTCTGAAAAGAAGAGAACGATGCAGTATGTGCAGCAAGCCTATCTGAAAAATAAATCTGTACATAAAAGGAGAAGCATTACATACAATCTGTTTGCACTCAGGGAGGTAATATACACACATAAGTAAGTAGGACACTGATACATAAACTTGGCCTTCTCTTTTTGAATTTTTTTGGTGGCCATATCAGGACTTAAACTCAGGGCCCTATGTGTTCCTCAGCTGTTTTGCTCAAGGCTGAGACTCTACCACTGCCACAGCTCAACTTCCAGACATCTGGTCCTTAATTGGACATAAGCACCTGCCAGGTTTTCCTGCCTGGTCTGGCTTGTATCTCCTGCTCAGGTTTCTTTCTCAAAGCTGGAGCTCTATCCTCTGGGCCACTGATTCACTTCTGGTTTTCTGGTGGTTTATTGGAAATAAGAGTCTTGCAGACTTTCCTGCTCGGGCTGTGTTTGAGCAGAGATCTCCTGAGGAGACTTCAAGTGGCTTTCCTCAGGGATTCGCAGAGGATCTGCTCCACACAAACCCTGAGTCTAAATCTCGAGAGGTACTAGAGAAAAAAGGAAACATGAAGATGCTTCTAGTATGTTCTAGATACTTCAGGTTGGAGACACAAAACACTCAAAATTATTAGATTATTTTATAGGCAGACAGCATGAGGATCGCTCCAGCTTTTGGTCCTCTCGTGCTGAGACAGTAAATTCACTGCAGCTCAATGCTAAGTGACTGAACTGGCATGCCCTGTGGACATTTGCTGCCAAAATCATTTGACACTCATTTCTCACTTTTGGCTTCAAACCTGTGACCAGAGGAGAAGAGGAGGAGAGAAAATCCTTCTCAGAGAAAGCACCTATAAAGAACATTGAGTAGTTTACTTATAAATTCAAGGCATTGGAATGATGCTGTTAAGTAGTCAGATTGTCTAGATTAAATAATGAAGAAGAAAAGAAAGGCAGGTAGCAGTGGCTGCTGACTGTAATCCCAGCTCCTCAAGAGGCTGAGATGTAGAGAATCTGAGTTTGATTCCAGCCAGCATAGGAAAGTCCATGACTCTGTTATTTGTAAGAGATCACAGAAAACCCAGAAGTGGGGCTGTGGCTCAAGGTTAATGCACTACTCTTGAGCAAATGTAACTCAGGGACAAGGCCTATGCTCATAGTTCAACCCCAGGACCTGCTTCCATGTCTTTGTGTATGTGTGGATGTATTCCTATAGGTGAAACTCTAGAGTAGCTATGATGAAAGGCACCAAGCTAGAAAATTTGTTTTCAATACAATGATTTCATAACACAGAGACTGCTTTCATGACAGTGCATTTCCCTGGGCTCTCCTCACAGTTCCCAGTGCAGCCTGAGGGTTTCTCTGCCTCTCAGGCCTGCTGGAAGAAGGCTCTCTCATTGTCTGGACAGGCAGACAATAGGCCTCAGTCCTGTACAGCTGTGTAACAAACAATTCCATATGGGTCAATTAGTAAGGATGAGTGTGGATGGGTTCTGAAGGTCAGGCCAAAAAGTCCTCTTTGTACCCCAAGCAATCTCTCTGCCCAGTGCTCCATTTTAACAGGAAGCCTTCATTTGTGCCACCTCCTGTGGCAGGCCAAGTTCTCAGCATTAATCCTGCCTTTGTAAGACTATATTCTGGTGCTTAGATACAGTGCTCAATATAATTCAGGAGTCCTTCTGGCAGACAACTAGGGCACTTAACCTCAAGAAATGTTTCATTGAGGGTGATGATGGGCCTATGATGCCTCTGCTAGGTTTCTGGAAGCTTTGGAAATCCAAGCACATGTCTTATCTCACCATGCTTCCTGTCATCTAGGACTGCTGAAGCACATTAGGTTTTGAAACCTTTGACCTCTCCTAGTTGAGCCCTGGATGGCAAAGTTTTGGGGTTGAGCACAGGACCTGGGTGCTGACCATGAGCTCAGTGCAGGAGCCCAGTGCTTTATCATTTTGTGTCACAGCTTTTACTTCTGGTCTGTGTGTGGGTGTGTGTGTTCGAGTGTGCACACATACACCAGTCCTGGAGCTTGAACTCAGGACCTGAGCACTGTACCTAATTTCTCTTGAACAAGAATAGCCCTCTCCCACTTGAGCCACAGAGACACTTCATGCTTTTTTCTAGTGATGTGTACCTGAGAAATCAAATCCAGAGTATCATAGATGCAAAGCACTCTACCCCTAGGCACATTCCCAGCCCTCTTCTTCAGGTTTGTTATTTTCTTTCTTTTTTGTTGTTGTTGGTTGGAGCAGTTGAAGTCTGGGCCTGGGTGCTGTGCCTCAAGTCTTGTGCTCTACCACTTGACCCAAAGCACCATTTCAGGCTTTCTCATGGTTCATTGGAGTTAAATGTCTCGAGGACTTTTCTGCCTAGGTTAGCTTTGAACCATGATCCTCAGATCTCATCCTCCTGAGGAGCTAGGATGACAAGCATGAGTGACAAGCATCCAGCTTCCACTTCAGGTTTCTTAGTGGTGAATTGGAGATAATAGTCTCATGGGACCTTTTGTGTCTGGCATAGTTTGGAAGCCAGATCCTCAGATCTCAGGTTCCTGAGAAGGCAGGCTGACAGACCTCAGCTATAGACCCCTAGGCTGTGGCACTCTACTGCAAGGGGGTCCTTGGCACCACGTAGTTTAGTGCTAGCCATGTGCCCAAGAGGTAAGGGTCAGTACCTATGCCACAAGTTCAAGGTTCATGACTGAGAAAAACAAAACAAAACAATTGTCTGCAGTAGACAACTCACCCACTCTTTAGTAATACATAATTTTGTCTCTGCCATGGGGACATATCTGCATCTCAATATTCTTGTCTGCATAATCATCTCAGTTGTGTAGCTCTTACAAGGACCATATGAAAGAGTGCATTCTGTGAAGGACACAGCAGATGGCACTCTTTGAAGGACTCAGTACACAACATCCTGTGAAGACTTACCACCCAGCACCCAATGCAGGACTCAGCACACTGCACCCTGTGAAGAACTCAGGACACAGCACCCTGTGCCAGACTCAGCACAGAGCACCCTATGAAGGACTCAACACATAGCTCTATTCCACAAGCTGTCATTAGAATTAGGTTGTTTTCATCGGTATCATCATTCTTTGAGGAACGTTTCATGAATCACACAAGTTCACATCTAATGGTTTAGTGGGGTGTTTTTTTTTGAGGGGGCAGGCTACCCATAGAGCTTGAACTCAATGCATGGGAATACTGTTCTAATAACATTTGCTCAAGGCTAAGGCTCTACTACTTAGAGCCACATCTCCAAGAGTCTCATATACTTCCTACCAGGGCTTGGTTTTAAAGCTCCCAAACAGCCAGGAGGATGGGGGCAAGCCAGCAGCATCTGGTTCTGTGGAGCTGGGTTGCAGCTGTTTACATCTGCCTAAGTCAGGTTAGGTGGCAACTGTCAGTGCCAGACTCCTAGCTTGTTCTGTGATGTGGTATTTGAAGTCCTGTCCTTCTATAATTGCAGTTAGAACATTCTACCATTTTTTGGTGGCAGTGGTGGGGCTTGAGTAAGGGCTTAGACACTGTCCCTAAGCATTTGTGCTCAAGGCTAGCACTCAATTGATTGAAAGACAGCAGAACTTCCAGGTTTTCTGCTTATGTGGCACTGAGAAATCGAACCCAGGGGTTTGTGCTTACTAGGGGAGCACTCAATCACTGAGCTCCAGGAGTAAAGGAGGTATAAATAGATAGATTGTTGTATATAAATATTATATACACAAAAGAGAGATGTCGATATTATTACATTATAGATAATATTACAACCAATTATTAGGTATTAAATTATATCTCTATTTAATGATGTGTCCCAGCTAACAATTAATAAAGCATTAATTAATACTCAATATAATATTGTTTATCATATATGTGCATACATCCATACATATTATTAAATATTTTATAGAATGAGGTAGGTGTCTATATATTATTAAATTATGCATCATGTGCTACTACCAATTATTAGGTACTTATGTCTCCATGCAATTTTTATTCTGTTAATACTTAATAAAACGTTAATTAAACTTAATCCACATCCTATAATTACCGCATCTAATTTTATCCTACAATGATTCATTACTAATTCAATCTGTTTATCATTTATTGTAGTGACAATTCTCTACCTATGACTTTTTTTACCTTTGTGACATTCTACTTACATAGCATATTGATTTGTATCCAAATTATACATCCTACCTGACACTGAACACTTTCAAAGAAAAGAAAATTATGTGTCACGCTTGGCTTCCCACTCCATGATTACATTTTTGGCAGTGTTGGGATCTAAATTCAGGGCCTAGAAGACTCAATTCATTTATGTGTGGCTGCCAGCACAGCAGCCTCTAGCCAATTCAGCTGCCAGGTTGTTCCCAGGCCCTGAGATCGAGCCACATATATTGACTCCATATTGTGCTTAGTATAGCTATTCATTTTTTTGTTTTATTCATTTATTTACCATTTATTTTATTGACTGTTCTTACACATGGACTATTTATTACATTTATTATATAGGATAGATTTGCCTATGTATGAACTTCACACCTGACATCCAGGACTTTCACAGCAAAGGAAAACCTGTGTAACCAAGGGTTTCTTACTCTATGAATCAATTTTTGTGAGTGCTGGCATCTGAACTCACAACCTACAAGGCCCAATTCATGAATGGGTGAGTGTCAGTATGCCAGCCTGGGGCATATGGAGCTGACAAGCAGTTTCCAGCACCTGAGATCGAGCCCCAGAGGTTGACAAAATAAGAACAGATTGACATGCAGATGGTAGTACACAAATAAATATAGATCTTTATAGAGTGCCAGAGATGTCTATACATTATTCAGTTAAATAGGCTACATTCCTACCAGTATTTGGGTATTTTTAATGCCTCCATGTAATTTATATTATTGTTTTCATCCTTAATGAATTGTTAATTAAATCAACCACTGTCCCGAAACTATTGTGTACATGTAATTAATAGTATTCTTTTAATGTATCAAAAACATTCATGAAAATCCATCGGCCTCCTAAAATCACTCTAATTTTATAGTAGCATCATTCAGGAACAACTAATTAAACCTTGACATTCATAACCTTCCATCGGTATTCCTATGAATAGGAATGAGACTATTAGGATCTCCGGCCATTTGTAGGGGTCAGGACCAAGCTTTGAACCCAGGGCCTATGTTGCCTAGTTGGCCTATGGCTTCCCTGGTAGCCCTCCAGCCTTCAGCAATGCCAGGTTTCTAACACTTTTCAGCCATGTCATTCAGACACAGGAAGATCACCTTGCAAAGAAAACAAATGTAAAACCAGCAGCCATCTGCAAGTTGCAGGTTTTTCTTCTTTGTTTCTGTGTTGTTTTATGTATTTATTATTCCTGTCAGCATTTGTGCCCCGGGAACTCAGTTTTGGCTGTGGGTCTGTAGTAGGAAGACCCCTACTCAGGCAGGCAAGCCCACCTAGTCGTCCGGAGTGACAGAGCCCACCGCAACAAAGTTGATATTAAAGAAGCAACTTTATTGAGAAGGTTCCTGCATTGACTGGCCAGGGCCACAGCACAGGCTCGGGAGCTGATACTGCGACCCCTAGCGGCCCATGTGCTTAGGTTTTTAAAGGCAAATATCACAAGGTGAAGCCTGGTCACATAGGCAACCAATGAGATTTTTCACACACCCAAAAGATTGCAAAGTCATACCAGACCACACGCAGGTGGCCAGTGAGGTTACACTTTGTCACATAATGGCTGTTTAAACCAGCCTATCACTTTTGGTTTAAATGACTCTCGAATTCAATGGTAAAGGGGAGCTTAAGGTAAACATACACAAAGGAGTTTAGTGGATTTTAACATAAGCATGTGAAAAAGGTAGAGTTTATAGTAAACTCGGGATGTCTCCAGCATGCCAGCCAGCATGCCAGCATGAGCCAGATTACTGGCTACCTGTTTAATTGGTCAGTCTTTAACAGAACAATGAAGGAGGGTTGAGTTGTTAAGGGGGGAGGGGGGGACCTAGAGGCATTCTTTTCATTCCAAGAACTGGGCTGGTTGGAGCCAAGTTTTTTGTTTTTTTCTATAATCCCTAAAACAAAAACAAAACCTGTAAAGAAGCTGTCCCAGCTCGAGTCTCCTCTCAAGGCCTAGTTCAGGTCCAGTGGCTGCACCCCAGCCTGGAGTGATCAAAGCTGAGGCAGAGTTGCCATGCCCTGAGTTCAAGCTCTGTGCTTGAGAAATTAAAAATAAATAAATAAATAAACACATTAAAATATTTTAAAAATTATGAGGCTGCTTGGCTTGCAATTCATGCCATTTTTTCTGCCAGTCCTGGGATTTGAACTCAGGGCCCAGGTACATCTACAGCACTGTGGGAGAAGGGGAAGCTCACCTTGCTGATAGACAAGCAAGTCAGGCCTGTTCCCTTGGCCTGAATTCAAGTACTAGCTCTTGCAAAAATAATATTTGTATGCATTTTAAATACAGGATTCATATTTACATACACATGTTTACTGCATGTTGCAGTTAGTGTGGTTATTCATTTTATTTTGTGTTTTATTTATTTCTTATGTATTTTAGTGAATATGATTACACACATAACCTTTTTTACATCTTATTACATAGTACATAGATTTGCCAATGTACTATACCTCATTCCTGAGACCCAGGACTTTCACGGATAAGGAAGACAAATGGGACATTTGGCTTCTTCCACCAGGATTACTTAAGTTTTTGGCAGTTCTGTGATTTGAACTCAGAGACTAGAAAGCCCACTTCATGAATGGGGAGTGGGTCAATGTTAGCACACCAGTCTGATGCAAATGGAGTTTGTGGTCAAATTTGGCCCTAGGAGTGGCCAAGATATAAACACATAGATGTGTAAAATGCAGTGTGTGTTTAATTACATATGTGTATGCATCTATAAACATATACAGAGAGAGACAGATAGACATTTATGGAGATTCTAGTGTATAATTCTATATAAAGAGTGATGTCTATATCTTACTTTTATATTTTCTATTGCTACTAATTATTTTTTCTAAAATTATTCCTCCATTAATTAATCACGGTAGAAAACTTAACAAAATATTAATTAAATTAATCAATGACCTATATACAATGCATACAATCTTATATCAGAAAGACTAGTTAACTAGTAATTCAATTAGCACATTTCAAACATTCTATTAGTGTTCCTAGAGATAGGAACCAGTTTCCTAGGATCTTCAGCTTTGTGTATGTGGGAGTTCCAGGATTGAACTCAGGGCGCAGGTGTCTGGGTTAACCTCAGGCTTCACTGACAGCCCACCAGCCTCAGCCATGCAAAGTCATGTACAATTTTTAAGCCAAGTCAGTGAGGCCCAGGATGGTCACTGTGCAAAAGAAACAAAGGTAAACCTGTTGTGTAAAACTTTCTGGTTTTTCCTCTTCCATTTTGATTTGTTTGTTTGTTTGTTGGCCAGTGCTGGGAGTTGAAATTGGGTCCTAGGATACTTGGAGCATCTGTGGGTTTAAAAGCTGCACCCCAGCCTAGGGTAATCTAGGCTGAGGCAGAGTTGTGAAGACCTGAGTTCAAGCCCCGTGCCTGCCCCCCACCAAAAGTTAAGGTCCTGGCTTGGAATTTGAGACATTTTATCTGCCATACCTGGGATTTGAAATCAGGGCCTGAGTAAGTCTATTTTGCTGTGGATGAAGTGGAAGCTCACCCTCCATGAATAAAAGAAAGTCAAGAGTATTTCCTTGGGCGTAAATTCTAGCCCAAGGACTGGCAAAATAATATTTATATACATTTATAATGTACATCATATATATGTATTTGCATAGGTATTACATATTGTACCTAGAAAACAATATTTTCACAGACAGCAGAACAGGTCAACATGGGCTTCTTACTCCACCTATTGTCTTTGGCACTGCTAGGACTTGAACTCAGGGCCTTGAATGCCCAACTCATCAAGGGATCAATGTAAGCACAGCAGCCTCAAATTCACTGCCAGGGAGTTCCCAGGACCTAAGTTTAACCTCCAGGAGTGGCCAATATATAAATAGATAGATGCATAAATTGCTGCAAATACATATATATGCATAGAGAGTGAGTGAGAGATGTATATGTATATTCCAGTGTATATTTCAATATATGAATATATTTATAGAATGTGAGATGTCTATATATAATTAAAGTACATGTAATATACTACTAATAATTATTAAGTATTAAATTATGCCTTCATTTAATGATGTATCATGGTTTAAGGCACAATAAAGTGCTTCCTTGTGCAAAAGGAGCTCAGGGAAAATGTCTAAGCTCACAGTTCAAGCCTCAGGACCTGTACCAAAAAAAATAAATAGAGCCAGTAACTCCATGTGTCTGTGTATGTGTGAATGTGTTTCTATTGGTGAACATCCAGAGTCACTATGAAGAAAGGCACCTAGTAGGAAATTTGCTTTGAATAGAATGATTTCATAGCCCAGAGGGTGCTTTCAAGACAGTGCATGTTCCAGGGCTCCCCTCCCTGTTCCTAGTGTAGCCTGAGGGGTTCTCCACACCCAAGGCTGCTGGAGGAATTCTGCCTCATTGTTGGAACAGGCAGACAAAAGGTCTCACTCCTGTACAGTTCTGTAACAAAAGACTCTATCTGGGCCAACTAGTGATGATGAGTGTGGGCAGGCCCTGAAGACCAGGAGAAAAAGGCCTCTTTTTACCCCAAGATATATGTCTCCCCAGTGCTCTGTTTTGACAGGAAGCCTTCATTTGTGCCACCTCCCGGGGCAGGCCAAGTTCCCTGCACTTATTCTGTCTTTGTTATCCTATGTTCCAGTGTTGAAACAAACTGCTACAATTAATTCAAGATTCCTTCTGGCAGACAACAACTAGGGAGCTGAACCTAATGCAATGATTCATTATTGGCAACAGTGCCTCCCCAGGTTTACGGAAGTTTGCTACATCTAAACACATTTGCAAAATCACAATGTTCCCTGTTATGTAAGGCTGGTGGAGCTCATCAGGTTTTGAAACCTTTGACCTCTCCTAGTTGGGCCTTGGGTGGCTAGGTTTCCAGATTGAACACAGGGCCTGAGTACTGACCATGAGCTCAGAACAGAAGCTCAATGTGTAATAGGAAGACCCCTACTCAGGCAGGCAACCCCACCTAGTTGTCTGGAGTGACAGAGCCCACCGCAGCAAAGTTGGTAACAAAGAAGCAACTTTATTGAGAAGGTTCCTACACTGACCGGCCAGGGCCACAGCACAGGCTAAGGAGCTGATACTGCCACCCTGAGCAGCCCCCACTCTTTGGCTTTTAAAGGCAAAATCCATGAGGTCGAGCCTGGTCATGCACAGGTGACCAATGAAATCATACCATACAAAAGGATTGCATGGTCATACCAGACCACACACAGGTGGCCAATAGGCAGAGCTTACTGTAAGCATGTGTGAAAGGCAGGGTTTACCACCATAAGCAGGTGGTGTCGGGTAGTTACAGCCAGATTACAATCTATCTGTTTTATGGGTCAGTCTTGGGGAGGGGGACCTAGAGGCATTCTTTCCATTCTAGAGGCCTTCTTTCCATTCCAGGAGCAGGGCTGCTTGGAGTCAAGGTCTAGTTAACCTTGTTTAAAGTTTTTTTTTTTTTGTTTGTTTGTTTTTTCTAAACTCCCTAAAACAAAGGCAAAGCCTGGAAAGAAGCTGTACCAGTTCAAGTCTCCTCTCAGGGCCTACTTCCCAGTGCTTTAACCTTTGATGTCATGGTTTCACTTCTGGTATCTGTGTGTGGGTGGGAGGGGGTATTTTGTGTGCATATACTAGTCCTGGAGCTTGAACTCAGGACCTCAGCACTGTACCTGAGTTTCTCCTGTACAAGGATAGCACTCTACCACTTGAGCCACAGAGCCACTACAGGCTTTTTTCTAGTAATGTGCCACTGAGGATTCAAAGCCAGGGTTTCAAACATGCAAAACACTCTACCCCTAGGACCCATTCCCAGCACTGCACTTCAGGTTTCTTTCTTTTCTTGTAAGTGGGAGGAGTTGAAGTCTGGGCTGGGTGCTGTCACTCAGCTCTTCAGCTTAAGTGGAGAGGTCTACCATTTGAGCTACAGAGCCCATTCAGGTCTTCTGGTGGTTCATTGCAGATAACCATCTCAAGCAATCTCCTGCTCAGGCTGGCTTTGGACCTTGATCCTGAGCTCTCAGCCTGCTGAGTAAGTAGCTAGGATGACAGGCATGAGTCACTGGCACCCAGCTTCCACTTCAAGTTTCTAAGTGGTGAATAGGAGATGATAATGTTATGGGACCTTTTGTGTGTGGGATAGTTTTGAACCCAGATCCTCAGCTTCCTGAGCAGGCAGGATAATAGACCTCTGCTAAAGACACCTAACCCGTGACACTTTGCTGCAAGGGAGTCCTTGGCTTGGCACAGTAGAGTGTTAGCCATGAGCATAAGAGGAAAATCAGTGTCCAGGCTCTGAGTTCAAGGTTCATGATGGAGAAAACTAAACGCAGACAATTGTCTGCAGGAGACAACTCAATAGAGTTCAGTATATACATAAACTTGGCTCTGACTTGGGAAATATCTGTGCCTCAAGTTTCTCACCTGCACATTCATCTTACTTGTGGAGCTCTAACAAGGATCAGATGAAAGAATAAACCCCCTGAAGGACTCAGCACCCAGCACCCCAGAAAGGACTCTTCATATAGCTGTATCCCACAAACTGTCATTAGAATTAGGATGTTTTCATCAGTATCACCATTCCTTCAGAAACGTCACGAACCAAACAAGTTCACATCTAATGGTTTAGAGGAGTGGTTAGTTGGGGGGTGGGGGAGGAGGGTCATCAGTCTCAGGGGTTGCACTCATAGGGTTGTGGGTACTCTCCTAAGATCTTTTCCTCAAGGCTAGAGCTCTACCACTTTGTGCCAGAGCTCAGAGTCTCACAGACTTCTTGCCAGGGCTGAGTTTTCAACCCACCAGTGTCAGATCTCATCCCCTGAGCAGCTAGGGTGAGCCAGCAGCAATTGGTTCGATGGAGTTGGTTTGCAGCTGTTAACCTCTGGCTGTCAGGATAGATGGCAGCCGTCATCTTCAGATTCCCGGCTTTCTCTGTCATGAAGTATTTAAAGTCCTGGCCTCGTATAGTTGCAGTTAGAACATTCTAACTTTTCTTTGGTGCTTGAGTGACAGCACCACTTCCGGCTTTTTCTGTGCATGTGATAGTGTGAAAACGAACCAAGGGTTTTATACATACTAGGCAAGCACTCTACCACTGAGCCCCAGGAGTGACAAGTGTAGAAATAGATTTATAGATAGCTTATATATATATATATATATATATATATATATACACACACAGATATGTATGTATGTAAAAAATAAGAAAGATATCTGTATATTATTAAATTACATATCCTATATTACTATCAATTATCCATAATTAAATTATTCCTTCATTTCTCATTGTTGAAAATATAATAAAATATTTATTGAAAATTAGTCAATGTACTATGATTATTGTTTTTAATTTTTAAATATAATCATATACTAACTACTAATGTAATTGTTACTTTTACAACATTCCATTCATATAGATGTATGTCAGAATGCGTTTCTTAGGATCTCCCGCCATTCGTAGGTGGAGGTCCCGGATTTTGAACCCTGGGCCTAGGTTGCTGGTTTTGGCTATGGCTTGCCTGATAGCCCACCAAACTTCAGCCGTGTAAGGTCACATACTCTTTCTGGGCCCTTTCGTTTAGACCCAGGATGGTCACAATGCAAAGGAAAAAAAAAAGTAAAACCGCTTTCTGGACCTTCCCAGTTTTATCTTTATCCTTTTCCCATCTTTCTCTTTTTTCTTTTTTGTTGGTTGTGGGCCAGAAATCTGGGTCTGGACACTGTTCCTCAACTATTCAGCTCAAGACTAGTGTTCTACCACTTGAGTCATAGCACCACTTTCAGCTTTTTTCTCTTTATGTGGTGCTGAGGAATCGAGCCCAGGGCTTTATGCATGCAAGGCAAGCACTCTACTACTGAGCCACCTTCCCTGCCCTTCTCCTTTTTTTTAAATCAGTCCCGAGATTTGAACTTGGGTCGTAGGATCTCAGAATGGGCTGTGGGTCCATTGGCTGCACCCCAGCCTAGGGTGATCGAATTTGAGACAGAATTGCCACAAGCTGAGTTCAAGCCCCAGGTCTGGACAAAATAAATTAAGGCCGTGACTTGCTCAATTTTTGCTCCATTTGCTCCATTTTTCTGGCAGGCCTGGGATTTGAACTCAGGGTCTGGGTAACTCTGTGACACTGTGGGGGAAAGGAAGCTCACTGTTGTTGAAGACAAGAATTTCAGACCATTTTCCAGGCCTGAATTTAAGCACCAGCACTGGAAAAATTAATATTCATATATGTGATCTTTTTACTACATAGGCTTGCTTACTCCATATGACATTTATTACCCTTATTTATTCATTATTTATTTTATTTAGTATTATTACATATATAACATTTATTTCATTTATTACATCTTATCACATGCATATATTTGCATATAGATTATACTTCATACTGAAACCCAGGATTTTTACAGAGAAGGAAAAAAAATGTGTCAAAGTAGGCAGGATGACAGATATCAGCCACAGATGCCTAGACTGTAACACTTTTGTAAGGGTGACCTTGGGTCCCCTTGGTAGAGTGCTAGCCATGAGCCCAACAGGGAAGGGTCAGTGGCTAGGCCCTGAGTTCAAGGTTCATGACCGAGAAAAATAAACCAAAACAAGTGTCTGCAGGAGACAACTCACTAGAGTTCAGTACATACATCATTTTGGCCCTGACATAGGGACATATCTGAGCCTCAAGGATCTCATCTGCACAATAATCTGTGGAGCTCTTACAAGCACCAGGTGCAAGAATGCAGGCAGTACACCATTCCTCATATAAGACTCATGACATAGCTGTATCCCACATGCTGTCATTAGAATTAGGGTGCTTTCATCAGTGTCACCAAATTACACAAAGTTCACATCAAATGATTTTTAGGGGTGGGTTGTGTGTCGGGGGGGGTCTGTGAGTCAGCCACGGGGATTCCACTGAAAGTTTGGGGGTACTGTCCTAAGATCTTTTGCTCAAGGCTAGAGCTCTACCACATTGAGCCACAGCTCAGAGTTTTGCAGACCTCCTGTCAGGGCTGGATTTTAAAACCACCAGTGTCTGATCTCAGCCCCCCAGTATCTTGAATGTCAGGGCTGAGCGAGCCAGAAGCATCTGGTTCTGTGTAGCTTGGTTGCAGCTGTTTACCTCTGGCTAAGTCAGGTTAGATGGCAGCTCACAGCACCAGACTCCTAGCTTGCTCTACAATGATGTATTTGCAGTCCTATTCTTATATCTTTGCAGTCAGAACATTCTATTGTTTTGTTTTGGTGCCAGTCCTGCATCTTAAGTAAGTGTCTAGACACAGTCCCTAATCTTTTAAGCTCAAAGCTAGTACTTGACTGCTTGAGCAACACCATGACTTCTGGATTTTTCTGTGCAAGTGGTAGTGAGGAATGGAACCTAGGACTTTGTACATACCCAGTGAGCACTCTAACACTGAACCCCAGGAGTGACAAGTGTATAAACTGATAAATTTGTAGGTTGGTAGATAGAGATAGATGGCTCAGTGGTAGAGTGCTTGCCTTGCAGGCCTGAGGTCCTGGGTTCGATTCCTCAGCACCACATAAGTAAAAAGAAAAAAGCCGGAAGTCGTGTTGTGGCTCAAGTGGTAGAGTGCTAGCCTTGAGCTGAAGAGCTGAGGGACAGTGCCCAGGCCCAGAGTTCAGGCCTTATGACTGGACCCAAAAAAAAAAGAGAAAATTAATCAATGTAGAGTAATTGTTGTGTATAATTTTAGAATATAATCATATACTAACTACTAATTTAAATGTTACTTTTATAACATTCTATTTGTACGGATGTATATCAGGATGAATTTCTTAGAACCTCCCACCATTCATTAGTGGCAGTTCCAAGATTGGACCTCCAGGTCTAAGTTGCTTGTTTCAGCTATGGCTTCCCTAATAGCCCACCAAACATTAACAATGCAATGTCATGTACACATTCTGGGGCTTGTCATTTAGACCCAGGATGGTCAAAATACAAAGGGAAAAAAAAAAGTAAAACCACCTTCTTGAACTTCTCAGTTTTATCCTTCTCCTTTTTATTGTTATTTTTTTTCCAGCTCCGAAATTTCAAGTAGGGTCGTAGGATCCAGTGATCAGCTGTTGCAGAGATGCAAAGACCTGAGTTCAAGCCCTGTGCTAGGCCATAAAAAAAGTAATAATAACAATAAGACCCTGGCTAGGAAATTGCATCATTTTTCTAGCAGGCCTGGGATTTGAAGTCAGGGTCTGGGTAACACTGTGACACTATGTGTGAAGAGGAAAGCTCACCGTCTTTAAAGACAAGAAATTCATGGGGCTGGGAAGGTGGCTCAGTGGTAGAGTGCTTGCCTTGCATGCATGAGGCCCCTGGTTCAATAACTCAGCACCACATAAGCAGAAAAAGCTGGAAGTGGCACTGTAGCTCAAGTGGTAGAGCGCTCGCTCACCTTGAACTGAAGAGCTGAGGGACAGTGCCCACGCCCAGCTTTCAGGCACCATGACTGGCAAAAAAAAAAGAAAAAAGAAATTCAGACCAGTTCCCAGGGCCTGAATTGAAGCCCCAGCACGGGAAAAAAATAATATTCATATATATGAGATCTATTTACATACATAGGTTCTACTGCATATGACATTTATTACCCTTATTTATTTAGTATTGTTACACATATAACATTTCCTTTATTATATCATATCTCATAGGATACATTTGCATATGGATTATACATGGTATTTAGACCCAGGACTTTCACAGAGAAGGAAAAAAATGTGTCAAATTCACTTCTTACTCCACAAATAAATTTTTGGCCATGCTGGAATTTCAACTCAGCCTACATTGCCCAATCCATAAATGGGGTACAGTCTTAGCACACCAGCCTACAGCAAACTGAGCATCCAGGAAATTCTGAGGAACTGTGATCAAGCGACAGTAGTGCTCAATAGATGTGTAGATTGATATTATATATATATATATATATACCTGCACCTATATGTATATATATATTTACACACACTTACAAAGAGGGAATGTGAAGATGTTATTAAATTATATATATGTTATAACCAATTATTAGTTACTAAATTATGACTCCATTTAATGAGGTATCATGGTTGAATACTTACTAAAGAATTAATTAAATATTAATCAATATCCTTAATCATACCTTGGTGCTAGAATGAAGATTTAAGTCCAATAATTTTTGTGTGGCATTCTAAAATAGAATCATGAATTAACTGCAAATTTAATTATTACTTTTATAACATTCAATTAGCATTCACATGAACAGGAATGAGTTCATCAGGATCTCCCTCCATTTGTGGGTGATAGTCATAGCATTCGAATTCCAGGCCTGGGTAGGTTACTTTGAATGAAAAACATTGGAATGACACCTTGAAGATTTCAGATTGTCATGATTAAAAAAGAGAACAAGAAGAAGAAAAGAAAGCCAGGTGTCAGTGGCTCCTGCCTATAACCCTAACTCCTCCTGAGGCTGAGATGTAGAGAATGCCAATTTGAATTTATCCGGGGCAGGAAAGTCTACAACACTCTTCTTTTTCTAACAGATCACAGGGGAAAAAAAATATGAGTGGGGCTGTGGCTCAAGGGCAGAGTGCTATCCTTGAGCAAAAGGAGCTCAGGGGGGAAGGGGGACCAACATGGCGACGGGGCAGTAGGGAAACGCCACAGCTCTCTCCAACCAAAAAGAGAGTTCGAGTTCCAACCTTTAATCTCCCCAAGAGACCGACAACAACAAAAAGACGAACACTCAGAGAAAAACCAGAGGTGGAAAATAACAAAAAAAAAAGAAAGAGAGGAAAAGAAGAATTTCAGAACAGAGAAGAGCGAAGACCCCTCCCCCAACCTTTACTGGCCGCGCGGCAGTGCGCCAAGCCGCCGGCCAGCCGGCCTGGCGGGGGCTGCCGGAGCCACAGAGACACAGGGGGCTGCTTGCAGATCACCAGGTACCGGATTGCAGAACAGCGGATCGCCAGGAACAGAGAAACCTACCAGCCGGGAGTCTCCAGGAGGATCCCACCCCACCCCTCACTCTCCACCGGAGCGGAGAGGCTCCATCCCGCCAAAGCCGCCCGGCACCAGCAGCGCCACAAAGGGACCTGTCCCCAGACCACCCGCCCAATCGCCATCGCAACGACCCGGCGGGGGGCCGCCCAACCCAGCCAGCAACCACCCCAACTGAACTCGGACTGCAACAACAACTGACGGACTGCAACAACAACTGACGACCTACAGGGTGAGTACCCATCAGGGGACAGGGAATCCATCAAGGGAGACCAGAGCTGGAGGGAATCCCCAGACCCTGACCTAGACTCCCTACCCCAACACCCGGACCACAGGACCCACTAAAACTGGGAACTGTTCGAGAGCTCCACCAGCCGGTGGAGCACACTCTGCTGGCCAGGCCAGAGCAAGAGCGCCCCTGGAAGGGAGCTTAAATGCTCAAGCCAGGAACAGTGCCCCTGGGTCAAGACTACCAACAGTAGAAGAAATTTGAACTGTGTCCTCCAGGCTGCATAACCAAGGTGGTATACACATTAGCACAGGCCTAACGAGCGCGTTCCAGGCTGGGGCCGGAACCAGGCCAGGGGACCGGCGCCTGAACAAAGCAAAAAGGGTCAGAAGTGGGGCTGTGGCTCAAACGGTAGGGTGCCAGCCCTGAGCTGAAGAGCTGAGGGACAGCACCCAAACCTAGAGTTCAAGCCCACAACCAGCCCAAAACAAACAAACAAAAACACATCAGGAGCCCATAACAGACTCCAGTATTTGGGAGAGTGCATCCAGAGCATCTGATCTTCCCAAGAGCACCCGCAGGAGCAAACACAAGCAGTCTAGGCTGCTCAACCCTTCCAAAGGCGGGAATTGCTACAGCAGAGAGCTGAGAATCCTAAGTGAATAGCAGCTGGAAATAGGCTCCCAACAGAATCCAGATCAGGCACAGACTCTCTCTACCAATACAGAATCAGCAACCAAGCAAAGACAGACACACCAAAACAAGATTGAAGAGCAGTCTCCTGAACCCCCATGCGAAAATCACAGAGAAAAATCACAAGGTTTACCACTACCCAGGACAGCAAGCTCACCTCAAAAGCCAGCAGCCACGCAGGGGAGAGCCCCAGTGGGAGCAAAGCAGGAATGGAAGACAAAAACTACATCCAAGGGTTGCTGGAGGCAATGACTCAAGAAATAAAGCGAGAAATGGATCAGAAATTGAAAGAGCACAAGGATGAACTATCAAAAGATATACAGGATATCAAACAAAAATTGGATGCAAAAATAGAAGCTGCACAAACCTCAGTAAGAAGTGAGATAAACGCCAAATTAGAGGTAATGCATACTGATCTCACCTCATTGAGAGGTGAGATCAGTACTCTGAGAACCAACATTGAATCCATAAAGGGATCCATTTCCACCATGCAAACCACAATAGAAGCCACGGTCAACAGAGTGAATGAAATGGAAGGTAGAGTGTCAGATACAGAAGACAGAATACACCAACTGGACCAAAAAGTGACAGATATGGAAAAATCACTCAAATTAAACCAAAGGGAAATTCAAGAGCAAGCAGATAATGCTAAAAAATTTAACCTTCGCATAATCGGAGTGGACGAAGGTGAGGAATTCCAGAGCAAGGGAATGCAACACCTATTTAACAAGATAGTCAATGAAAATTTTCCCCACCTCAAAAACGACCATCTTAACTACATCACAAAAGCTTATCGAACACCCAACAAGCAAGATCCCAGGAGAAACACTTCTAGGCACATAATAGTAACAATGATGGATCTGAATAATAAGGAAACAATCCTGCATGCAGCAAAAATGAAGAAGGAGCTATACTACAACGGGAAAAAAATTAGAATCACTGCAGATCTCTCCACACAAACAATGAATGCAAGAAAAGCCTGGGAAAGCACCATACGAGCCCTGAGAGCCAATAACTGCCAACCCAGACTAATATACCCGGCAAAGCTAGCATTCACATTCGATGGAGAACTGAAAACTTTTAATAGCAAAGAAAAACTAAATGAATACATAAACATTAAGCCAGCATTACAAAGAATTCTAAGAGGGGGGACACAACCTGAAGAAAGCAACCAGGAACTGGGACCTGCCCCAAACAGGCATTACTCAAAGTCTAACTGAGCAAGCACAGGAGGAAAGGAAAGAAGAAAAACTTAGGTAAACGGAATGGCAGGGACAACAATGCATCTCTCTATACTTTCTCTTAATATAAATGGGCTGAATTCGCCAATTAAAAGAAAACGAACTGAGGACTGGATCAGAAAACAAGACCCATCCATCTGTTGCCTTCAGGAGACCCACCTCTCAGCCAAACATACAAACAAACTCAGAGTGAAGGGGTGGAAAAGGATCTACCAATCAAATTCCCCCAATAAGAAAGCAGGTGTAGCTATCCTGATATCTGACAAAATAAACTTTTCATTAAAATCAGTACAGAAAGACAAGGACGGACACTACATATTAATAAAGGGAACAATCCAAGAGGAGGATATAACCATCATCAACTTATACGCCCCAAATATTGGTGCACCCAGATATGTTAAACAAATGCTCTCAAACTTACAGAATAAAATAGATCCCAATACGATAATACTAGGAGACTTTAACACGCCACTCTCACCAAAGGACAGGTCTACCAACCAGAGGATTGGCAAAGAAGCTACCGAATTAAGTGAGGCCATACTTCAAGCGGAATTAACTGACATCTACCGAGTATTTCACCCTAAAACAACACAGTACACATTCTTCTCAGCAGCTCATGGAACTTTCTCCAAAATAGACCATATCATAGTTCATTCAAGGAACTTAAGCAAATACAAAGGGATCGACATAATCCCCTGTATCCTATCTGACCACAGTGGAATCAAGCTAGCTCTCAATAACAAAGCATACCGCAGAAATTTCTCTAATACATGGAAATTGAACAGCACACTCCTTAACAAGGCCTGGGTAACAGAAGAGATCAGAGAAGAAATAAAGCATTTCCTAGAACTCAATGAAAATGAAAACACCTCACAAAGAAACTTGTGGGACACAGCAAAAGCAGTCCTGAGGGGCAAATTTATTGCCCTCAGTGCCCACATCAAGAGAATGGAGACAGACCAAGTAAATAATCTCATGTTGCAACTAAAACAGCTAGAAAAACAAGAAAAAATGGGACCTAAAGCTACTAGACGAAGCCAGATAACCAAATTGAGAGCAGAGATTAACCAATTAGAAAATCAGAAAACCATAACCAAAATAAACCAAACAAAAAGCTGGTTCTTTGAAAAAATAAACAAAATTGATGGCCCATTGGCAAGATTAATTAAAAAAAGAAGAGAGGAAACCCATATTAATAGGATTAGGGATGCCACGGGAAACATCACAACACGTACCCAAGATATCCAAACAATTCTAACAGACTACTTTCAAAAGCTATACTCTCTAAAGGAAGAAAATCTGGCGGAAATGGATGCATTTTTAGAGAAATACAAGTTACCCAAACTGAGCAAAGAAGAAGTTAACCAATTAAATAAGCCAATATCCTATAATGAGATACAGGAAGCTACCAAAAGTCTTCCAACAAAAAAAAGCCCAGGACCAGATGGATTCACAGCAGAATTCTATAAGACCTTTAAAGAAGAACTAATACCCATACTCCTCAAGCTCTTCAGAGAAACAGAGAAGGAGGGAGCTATCCCAAACTCATTCTACGAAGCCAATATCACACTCATCCCCAAACCAGGCAAAGACCCAACCAAAAAGGAGAATTACAGGCCAATCTCCTTGATGAACACAGATGCAAAGATCCTTAATAAGATTCTAGCTAACAGAATCCAGAAACACATAAAAAAAATAATACACTATGATCAGGTAGGCTTCATCCCAGAGACACAGGGATGGTTTAACATACGTAAGTCAATAAATGTAATCCAGCATATCAACAGAGCCAAGGTCAAGAATCACATGATTATCGCCACAGATGCAGAAAAGGCCTTTGATAAAATTCAACATTCATTCATGCTAAAAGCTCTGGAGAAAATAGGAATAGAAGGAACATTTCTAAAAACAATAAAAGCCATTTATGACAGACCAATAGCCAATATTATACTTAATGGGGAAAAGCTACAACCAATCCTCCTAAAAACAGGAACAAGGCAAGGATGTCCACTGTCTCCACTCCTCTTCAACATAGTCCTAGAACCCTTAGCCAGGGCAATAAGGCAAGAAAAAGACATTAAAGGGATCCGCATAGGGAAAGAAGAAGTGAAACTATCCCTTTTTGCAGACGACATGATACTATACCTCCACGATCCCAAAAACTCCATCCCCAAACTTTTAGAAATCATAAGTCACTTCGGCAAAATAGCAGGATACAAAATAAACCCACAAAAATCAGTTGCCTTCCTATACACTGATAACGCACAGGAAGAGAGGGAAATAAAGGGAGCAACCCCATTCACAATAACCTCCCAAAAAATAAAATATTTAGGAATTAACCTAACCAAAGATGTAAAAGAACTATTTAATGAGAACTATAAAAAGTTAAAGAAAGAAATTGCAGAAGACACTAGGAAATGGAAAGACCTCCCATGCTCCTGGATAGGCCGACTTAATATAGTAAAGATGGTGATACTTCCAAAACTAATATACAAATTCAATACAATTCCTATTAAAATCCCAATGACGTACATCACTGAAATACAGAAAACAGTCCAAAAATTTATATGCAACAACAAAAGACCTAGAATAGCCAAAACAATTCTAGGGGATAAAGACAATATGGGAGGGCTATCCATGCCGAACTTCAAACTCTACTACAGAGCTATAATCACAAAGACAGCATGGTACTGGCACAAAAACAGACCCGAAGACCAATGGAACAGAATAGAAGATCCAGATATAAATCCACAGGCCTACAGCCAGCTGATATTCGACAAAGGAGCCAAAGACATACAATGGAAGAAACACAGCCTCTTCAATCGCTGGTGCTGGGAAAACTGGGCAGACACATGCAGAAAACTAAAAGTGGACCCCAGCCTATCACCATGCACCAACATCAACTCAAAATGGATTAAAGACCTTAACATTAAACCTGAATCTCTGAAACTACTGCAGGACAGAGTAGGAGAGACACTTGAACTAATAGGCACAGGAAGGAACTTCCTGAACAGAGTCCCAGGGTCACAACAAGTTGGAGAGAGACTCGACAAATGGGACTACCTTAAAATAAAAAGCTTCTGCACAGCTAAATCTATCGCAACTAAGCTAGAAAGACAACCAACTAATTGGGAAAAAATATTTACCAGCAATATATCAGACAAGGGGCTAACATCCTGTATATACAGGGAACTCAAGAAACTAATCCCTCCCAAACCTAACAAACCAATTACTAAATGGGCAAGGGAACTAAAGAGGGACTTCTCAAATGAAGAAATAAAAATGGCAAAGAAACACATGAGGAAATGTTCATCATCCCTGGTGGTGAAGGAAATGCAAATAAAGACAACGCTGAGATACCACCTTACCCCAGTCAGAATGTCCCACATCCACAAATCAGCCAACGACAAATGCTGGAGGGGATGTGGAGAAAGAGGAACCCTATTACACTGCTGGTGGGAATGTACACTTATACAACCACTTTGGAAAGCAGTCTGGAGGGTCCTTAGAAAGCTAAAGATTGACCTCCCTTACGACCCAGTCATACCACTTCTAGGCATCTACCCTGAACAACAGGAACCAATATACAAGGACACGTGCACCTCCATGTTTATTGCAGCACTGTTCGCAATAGCTAGGATATGGAAACAACCTAGGTGCCCCACCACAGATGAATGGATCCAAAAATTGTGGTATCTATACACAATGGAATATTATGCAGCCATTAGAAATGACAAAATAATGGCATTTGCAGGGAAATGGATGGAGCTAGAAGGAATCATGTTGAGCGAGGTAAGCCAAGAACGAAGAGACAAACGGTGCATGGTCTCCCTCATAAGTGGATGCTAAATCCAAAAGGTTAGTGATACGACAAAACTAACAGGACTTAAGAAACAAAGAACTCCTGCTCATCTGGTTGAACCACTACTAAATATCCTCATGCTGCTGATCACAAATATGGTATATAACATGTGAACACTGTTATATATTACAGACTGTGGTAGACAATTTGCTCCAGGGAAGTTAGAATGAACTTGTGACTTTGAAATTATGTAATCATTTAATCACAATAAAAAAAAAAAAAAAAAAAAGAACCTCGGGGAAGGGAGGGAGGGAGGGGATGGTAGGGGGAAAACAATGGAGGGGGTAACAATGTTCAAGAGGAAGTGTACTCATAACCTCACTCATGTAACTGTAACCCTCTGTATAGTAGCTTTACAATAAAAAAAAAAAAAAAAAAAAAGGAGCTCAGGGACAGGGCTTAGGCTCATAGTACAACCCTGGACCTGCCTAACCAACCCCCCCCCCCAAAAAAGGAGGCAATAACTCCATGTCTCTGTGTATGGATGGATGATGTATGGATGATGGGCATTCAGCAGGTTGCCCATGTCCATCCCCCCAACCTGGGCAAGTCCTCAGAGAGTCCTAAGTCTGAGCCAGCAGCTTGAACAAAGCATCCTTCTCTGCCATTTAATAACTGAAGCCCCGCCAGCTTTGCCTGGGCTATGCAACAAGTGCCTTATGTTCTGGCTGAGATGTCCCATCGGGACACCTAGCAGCCAGCCACTACCTCCAGGGAGACCACAGTTCCTAGGCTGTAGGAGTTGTCAAAGGTTCTTGCTCCATATTCTCTATCCCTCTGTCGAATATGTGAGCCTACTCCTCTGGGGCCTGGTGTCTATTACTCATTCACCATTCCTCATTGTCGAGTCACAGGTTGGTCCCAAATCTTAGCAAATATATGAAATATCCAGCAATTTCTGCACCAAAAGGGGTAAGCCAATAAATCCCACCCTCATAGTTCCTGTCAGAAGTGAGCCTTGGGCTGCAAATGTGGCTTAGTGGTAGAGTGCTTACCTAGCACACACAAAGGTCTGGGTTTGATTCCTCAGGATCACAGAAACAGAAAAAGCCAAAAGTGGCACTGTGGCTTAAGTGATAAGAGTGCTAGCCTTGACCAAAAGAAACTCAGGAACATGCCCAGACTCTGAGTTCAAGCTCCAAGACTGGCAAAAAAGTGAGCCTGGTGAGACATATTCTTCTGGTACTCATAGGAGGGCCAAGGTTAGAGGTAAGAGATAGGGTAGAAGACAGTTGCTGGTGTCTCACACCTGTAATCTTAGCTACTCAGGAGACTGAGATCTGAGGATCAAAATTGCAAGCAGGAAAGCCTATTGAGACACTTTTCTTCAATTGAACACCCCAAAAGTCAGAAGTAGAGCTGTGGTTCAAGTAATAGAGTGCTAGCCTTGAGCACAAAACCTCAGGGATAGCATCCAGGTCATGAATTCAAACCCCAATCTGGCAAACACACACACACACACACACACACACACACACACACACACACACACACACACACACACAAGCTAGAGCATTTGCCAGTCAGCCTGCCGAAGTTCTATCTCTAACCCTAAGACTGGCTCACACACACACACACACACACACACACACACACACACACACACACACACACACACACACACACACTAACATCCTTAGCAGGTGCCAGTGACTCATACCAGCAATCCTAGCTACTCAAGAGGCTGAGCTTTTAAGATGGCAGCTTGAAGCCAGCCCAGGCAGAAAAGTTCGTGAGACTCTTATCTCCACTAAACTACTAAAAAAGATGAAATGTGAGCTGTGGTTCAAGTGGTAGAGTGTTAGATTTGAGCAAAGGAAGCTCAGTGCCTAGGCACCTTCCCCTCCACCCCCCACCCCTGCACCCCGGCCTCAGGCCATAAATCCAGATTTTGGTCATCCTAGATCTCACTTCCACTCCTGCCACTTCTACAGCATCCACAGAAGTGGCCTGTTTCTGGCCAGCTCTGGGTTAAGAAGTGAACATATACAAGGGGGGCATACCCAGGTCAAGGCTAATGCCCCAGAACATTCAGGTATTGGCCATACCAGTCTCTCCTCCCCCAATTCCCTGCCCCTGGAATCTAAAGTCTGTGCCTCTGTATTCTGGGCATCCAAAATTCTCTAGAAGGATTGGAGAGGCCCAGCTGGGGCTGGAAGATAGACATGCCTGTGATAAAGTACATTGACATTTCCTAGACACCACCAGACACTTCCAAGCCACCTTGGGGTCACCTCCAATGTAGCCCAGAATCCTCCTTGCTTGGGCAGCCTTTAGTCCGCTATCAAGCTGGAGTTGGCCAGAGCCACCGGCAACCCCCTCCCCCACTCACTGCCAGCCTGCTGAGAGGGACATGCAGCCAGAGGTCTAGCTGAGGAAAAGGGCAGGACATCCCATGTCTGAGTTCCCTACCCAGAGACAGGCAAGACTTTATTGCAGCTGGCCCGGCTGACCCAGAATCCCGTGCAGGCAGCAAAAGATTTGGACAGCTGGACTTGGGCCCCAAAGAAAAGCTTGAACTCAGGTCTCTGGCAATTTAGGACTCATTGTAGACCCTGATAGGAGGCTAAAGGCAAGGTCGGTGTGGAGGAGGGGCACCATCTGAGGTCAGAAAGAGGCAGACAGGCACCCAGGAAGGGGACAGAGAAAGATGAGTGACACACACACACACACACACACAACAAATATGGCACTGGTGTCTCACACCTGTCATCCTAGCTACTCAGGAGGCTGAGGTCAAAGCCAGCCAGCACAGAAATGTCTGTGAGGCTCTTATCTCCAATGAACCACCAAATAGCTCAAGTGTTAGAGCTCTAGCTTTGAGCACAGAAGCATAGGAACTTCACGTAGACCCTGAGTTCAAGGCCCAGGTCTTCTACATCCAAACACACAGACACAGACACACACAGACAAAAGACACACAAACACACAGACACACACAGTGGTAGCCCAAACCCTCAGCAGTCCCTGAGCACCCTGAATATTCCACCCCAGAGATGATGGCACTACCATCTTCTGACCAACTGTAGACAAACCTCAGAGCCTCTCACATGTCTGAAATGGTTCACAACACATCATGGCATTTCTACTGTACACACTGTTATGCAGAAAATTCAGCTACCTTTTGTTTGGTTGTAGGTTATGGGGTTTGAACTTTGGGCTTGCCAGCAGGCCCTTAGCTCTTCAGATGAAGTTGTGTGCTCTACCACTGGAGCCACAGCACCACATCCAATTTTCTGGTGGTTCATTGGAGATAAAGTCTCACAGACTTTCCTGCCCACGCTGGCTTTGAACCATGATCCTTAGATATCAGCCTCCTGAATAGCTTGGATGACAGCTGTGAGCCACTGGCAGCGCCCGGCTACACCCAACTTCTTTTTTTTTTCTTCAGCTCTTTTCTTTCTTTTTTTATTGTGAAAATACTGTACAGAGGGGTTACAATTACATGGACAAGATAAGGAGTACATTTTTTACCAAGCATTGTAGCCTCCTCCTTTGTTTCCCCTTCCCATCCTTTCCCAGCTTCCCTCCACCCCACAACCAAACCTCCCCCCCCCACAAAGTTGTAAAGTTCGTTTTTGATATGACAACTTGTACTTCTTATTGATGCAAGGGTCAGCCTGTATCCTTATTTAAACGACTTGTTTTTCCCCTTCCCCTCCACAAATTATACCATAATTAAATACAGTGAAAGCAGGGGTTGTACTGTGGGGGAGGGACATACAAAGCAACAAAGCAATAATCTTATAAATGCATTGGAAACAAATGCATGAAAGAATAAAACATTTAAATATATACCTTAGGGTTCATTTTCCTAACATTACCTTATCTAACCTTTTCTGCTTGACTCATATATGTACTAAATATTGCAAATAAGGAAACCATGGGACCTAAGTATCTTTGGGCTTGGCTTACTTCACTTAATATAATTTTTTGCAACTCTTTCCATTTCCTAACAAATGGGGCAATGTCATACTTTCTGATGGAGGCATAGAATTCCATTGTTTATATATACCACATTTTCTTGATCTACTCATCTACTGAGGGGCATCTGGGTTGGTTCCATATCTTAGCTATAGTAAATAGTGCTGCAATAAACATAGTTGTGCTGGTAGCTTTAGTGTGGTCTTGTTTGTAAACATTTGGGTAAATGCCCAAAAGTGGGATTGCTGGGTTATAAGGGCGCTTTATGTGGAGTCTTTTGAAGAGCCTCCATACTACTTTCCAAAGTGGTTGAACAAGTTTACACTCCCACCAACAATGCAGTAAGTTTCCCTTCTGTCCACATCCCCTCCAGCATCTGTTGTTATTAGAGTTCTTGATTTTTGCCATTCTAACTGGGGTGAGGTAGTATCTTAATGTTGTTTTGATTTGCAACCCTACTACTTCACCATCTCTTGCAAGTAAGGAAGGGGTATGTTTCTTTCTCGTTTGGTTTTTTGTTTTTTGTTTTGGTTGAGGCGCTTGAACTCAAGGCTTGGATACTGTCCCTGATGTCTAATTTTCCTCAAGGCCAGTGCTCTACCATTTGAGCCACAGTGCCACTTCCAGTTAGAGATTGGAGATGAGGCTCTGGAGGTAGTTTCCTGTGTGGATGGAAAATGAGATCCTCTGGATCTCAGCCTCCCAAGTGGCCAGGATGACAGGTGTGAGATGACAGGTGTGAGCCACCGGCTCATGGCTTAAGGTGTCTGAAGGACTAGACACCTTAAGCCAAAAATGGCAAAAAGTCCCATTGTCTTGGATTGGAAAGATTAACATTGTGAAAATGGCAATACTTCCCTAGGCTATCTACAAATTCAGTGTGATACCTATCAAAATTCCAACCTCATTCTTCTAGGAAATAGAAGAGGCAATCCAAAAATTCATATGGAACAATAAAAGAAACCGAATAGCAAAAACGATGCTCAATGGAAAGAACGCTGCTGGAGGAATATCAATACCAAATTTCAAACTCTACTATAAAGCCATAGTAATCAAAACAGCTTATTACTGGCACAAGAACAAACCTCAGGACCAATGGAATAGAATTGAAAACCCAGAAATGAACCTAAAGACCTATGGCCATCTAATCTTTCATAAGGGAGCTAAAAAAATAGAATGGAAGAAAGACAGCATCTTCAGTAAATGATGCTGGCAAAATTGGTTAACTACTTGTAGAAAACTAAAGCTAGATCCTTATATATCACCCTGCACCAGAATCAACGCCAAATGGATCAAAGACCTCATAGTCAAAGAAGACACTCTGAAAACATTACAGGATGGAATAGGAGAAACCCTAGGTCTCCTTGGCGCATGCCAAAATGTTCTTAATAGAGACCCAGAAACACAACAAATCAAAGAAAGGTTGGAGAAATGGGATTGCATGAAGTTGCAGACCTTCTGCATGGCAAAGGACGTAGCTAGCAAGATCAATAGAAAGCCTACGAATTGGGAGAAGATCTTCACTAGTCATAAAATGGACAAAGGTCTCATGTCTAAAATATACTTGGAACTCAAAAAAATTAGATCCCCCAACAACAAATCCTCAAAGAAACAACTGCCCAATAAATAAGTGGGCTAAAGACTTAAAGAGAAACTTATCTGAAGAAGAAAGAAGGATGGCCAATAGACACATGAAGAAATGCTTAACCTCCCTAGACATAAAAGGAGTACATTTCTTATCAAGCATTGTAGCCTCCTCTGCAGCCACCTTCTTATACCAAGGGAAAACCCAACTCCTCAAGCCACAAACTAAATGTAACCCTACACTTCAGGCTTTGTCACCAGCATCCAAAACCATTCTTCCATGGATGGAGAGCATATAATTGACACTACCATTCCACCCCAGCTCCCATTCACCCACTCCCTGCCTGCCACAGCGATAACCTCTGGAGTTCTTAGTAAGGCACCACCCACCCTGCTTTGGCTTCACACTGGGGTAAACACTTATTAGAAATGTCTGTACTGTGAGGTCAGCATCTGGTCTCACAACCACAGAAACCCAACTACTTCACCATCTCTTGCAAGCAAGGAAGGGGTGGCTTTCTTTCTTGTTTGGTTTTTGGGTTTTTTTTTTTGTTTGTTTGAGGGCTTTGAACTCAGGGCTTGGGTACTGTTCCTGATGTCTAATTTTCCTCAAGACCAGTGCTGTGAGCCACAGTGCCACTTCCGGTTGGAGATTGGAGATGAGGCTCTGGAGGGACTTTCCTGCCTGGCTGGGAAATGAGATCTTCTAGATCTCAGCCTCCCAAGTGGCCAGGATGACAGGTGTGGGATGACAGATGTGAGCCACAGGCTCATGGCTTAAGGTGTCTAGTCCTTCAGAATTTCTACCTAGTCCTTCCCTAGACACTACCACCTAGACACCTCTCTACCTCCTTCAGGGAAAGCAAAGGGAGGCTAGAATCTGGGTGTGGCCATGGGGATTAAAGGGCCCGCTCCCCATCACTAACCCCCTCTAAGCTCCCATCTGCCTCTTCCAGATTGCCTGGTCTTCCAGGGTGGACCAGACCCACTAGGAGTTCTGGGGCTTGCCCTATGTCCCCATGCCCCACCCAACTGATACCTGAGCACTTCTGGGGCCAGCTGCTCCATGTCCCGGTGGAAGACATTGGGAGGGTTGCTGATAACTGGGCCTAGGAGTGCCCAGGGCAGAAGGAGTGTCCAGCTCCCCTCTGTCAAAGGAGACACAAAGCACGGATGGATCTACTAAGAGCTTCAGGGCATAGCCATCCACCTGTCACAAAGGTCCCTGGGAAAACTGTTTTATGGTGACAGCCCTGGGGCCTGAACTCATGGCCCGGCACTGTCCCTGACTTTCTGTGTCTGCAGGGGAGTGCTCTTTCACCTGAGCCACGGTGCCACTTCCAGCTTTTTCTGTGTATGCAGGACCGAGGAATCAAACCCATGCTTTCCTGTGTGCTAGGCGAGCCCTCCACCTCTAAGACAAAATCCCAGCCCTAGATAGCTGTTCTTCTGTGACCCCTCAGGCCTGTCTTGGGACAGTCTCGCACATCTATACCAAGTCTCTCACCAGCAGCCCTGGTTGGAAATGAACACGCTCTGCTATGTTGTCCATCATCTGTAGCACCTTTGTTCTCTGTGCTTCCTTCAGATTCTCCTTGTTAAGCAAGACCCCCTTTTCAAGTGCTGTCTCCAAGAAGCCCTTTCCAATCACCTTGGAAAAGCAGGAGCCTCTCCGCTTTGCAGGCTGCCAGTCTTGTGAGGCTCTGCCCTCCAGCCAGTGTGGGTTGAGAATGCACGAAGGGGAAGGCCTGGATTCCACCACCGGATTTCTCAAGGCCCTGATACACCACCCAGGGGCAGGTGTTGTATAACACTCTGTGAGAGGGGCCTGGAGGCCTGGGCAATCTGTGGGCAACATGACGGGGCCATTTCTTTTTGTGGGCTTGAACTGAGGATCTGGGAGCTGTCTCTCTGAGTTTTATTGCTCAAAGCTGGTGCTCTACCACTTGAGCCACAGCTCCACTTCTGGCTTTTTGGTGGTTCCATGGAGAGAAGAGTCTCTCTGGCTTTCCAGCTTATGGCTGGCTTTGATCTTTGATCCTCAGATCTCTGCCTCCCAAGTCACCAGTATGTCAGGCTTGACCCTGAGCCAGAGGTGATGGGCACCAAAGGCTTTTTGGTTTTTGTTTGCTTCCTGTGAACTAGCAAGCCCAAGTTAAAATAATCAGTTACAGGGGATCAAATTCTTCTCCTAGGTCAGTTAATCCAAGGAGATAAAGTGTCTTTGAAAAAGGCCATGTCTGAGTTGGCTTAGGGTTATTTGTGTGTATGTATGTGTGTGAGTGTTGGTGATACCTACCCTCTTCTGTGATGCCTCATCCTCCCAGCAGGGAGTGCATCCAGAATCCTGACCCCAAGGGAGGTGGATGAGGGAGAGTACCTAAGGTTACATCCAGGGGGATGATCCCAATTCTGTCCTGCAACAGATAAAGCCTGGACAGATAAAGGAGAGAAGGAGAGAGTTAGGGGAACATGAAAGGGAGCCCCTTATCTTTGGCTACATGTACCAGTGAGAAAACTGAATACATCTTTCTTGGTAGTTAGATAAAAAGATGTACACTATTCATTTATTTTATGATTGTGTTAGTCCTAGGGCTTGGATTCAGGGTCTGGGTGTTATCCCTGAGCTTCTTTTGTTCAAGGCTGAGGCTCTACCACTTGAGCCATAGCACCACATCTGGGTATTTTGTGTGTGGGTTTGGGGAGGGAGTTGGTTTATGGGAGATAAGAATCTGCTGGACTTTCCTTCCCGGGCTGCTCTGAGTCACAACCATCAGACCTCAGCCTCCCAAAGAGCCAGGATGATGGATGAGAGCCATGAGCTCCTGTCCGCCACCATCCATTTATAATCCCTTAGTCCTAGGGCCAGGCCACCCACACTAGACCTCCTTGTTGGGAGTAGGAAGCAGACATGACTGGGTTTGATACTTCAACAGCCTACCTATCTTTGAGCATTGTTCTGGGTCAGTCCGATGGAGGCTTCTTCCTTATCCACAGCAATGACTTGGCTCTGTCACAAGAACAAATGTCCCCCCAGGAGGTGTCAGGTCTGGGGTCTTTCCTCTGAACCTCGTCCCCTTAACTGAAACGACACTCCCCAGCAAAGGGTAGTACACACAGAGTGTATTTATTGTCTTGTATCCAGGGTCTTGTCAGATAGGTGGGGGTATAGTTCAGAGGTCCGGGATTGTGCTGGGCAGGGGGATAAGGTGACACCTTCTCATCCACTTTCCTTCAACGGTGTAGCAGAGGGATGTGGGGAAGGACTCATGGGATGGACAATGAATAACCGTCATGGTCTATCCAGGGCACAGAGGGGCTTACCTCATGAAGCTGCTTCAACAGGTTGAGCAAAACAGCTCCTGACCCAGAGCCCACATCCAGAATGAGAGGGCCACCTTGGGTTCCAGCCACATGGGAATGCTGGGCCACCTCCTCCAGCACTCATTCAACCAATTCCTGAGAGAGAGAAAGAGAGAGGGAGAGAGAGAGAGAGAGACAGAGACAGAGAGAGAGAGCGACAGAGGTTCAGAATTACACTTAAGCCAGGTTCCAGTGGCTCAAACCTATAATCCTACCTACACAGGAGACTGAGATGTGAAGATCTTGGTTCATAGCTGGCTCAGGAGGAATGTCTGTGAGACTCTTATCCTCGAAGAAGCAACAGAAAACCGGAAGTGATACTGTGGCTCAGGGGAGAGTACTAGCCTTGTTCTGAGGAGCTCAGGGATAGCAGCCAGGCCCAGAATTCAAGCCCCACAAATGACAAGAAGTGGACTTCCCACCACAAGAAGTGGACTGAATAACACCCACTGTCCTAGGAAGCATGGCAGAGATATCAGGCCAAGATTCCTGTCAGCTGGAGGTCATGAGCAGGTCACCTGGCTTCTCCATGACTCATTTTCCCCAGCTGGAAAAATGAATAGAATGAAGGATCCCTTCCTCATGGGGACAGGGTAATGATGAAAGACAGCCATGTTTTGTTTCATAATCCCACATCTGTTGCATGATTAATAACAGACCCCATCTGAGCCCTTTCCTGGCATCTTCCTGTCATATGCTCACAGAATTGTTGAGACCTGTATCTGACACCTGCTCCCTCTGTGCCTGGCCCTGCTCCAGAGATCCCTCTGTATTAGTCCCTTATTTACTCACAACTGTCCCATGAGGAGACTGCGGTCCGATGGTTGACATCCAACCCAGAGCTTCACCTGTGGTCAAGAATCGGCTGCCGTGAACTAAGAGTTAGGGTCTATCCATCTAAAATGATGACTGAGCAGGGCGCTAAATGTCTACCACCAGCCCCCCCCCCCACACACACATACACACAAACACACCTCCACCATCCTTTGCAGGCAAAGATGTTTTACTTTCTTTCTTTTTGTTGGTTGTGGGGCTTGAACTCTGGGCCTGGGTGCTTGAGCTCTTCAGCTCAAGTTCAGCACTGTACTACTTGAGCCACAGCACCACTTCCGGTTTTCTGTTGCTTTATTGGAGAAAAGAGTCTGAGGGTCTTTCCTCCCCAAGCTGGCTTTTACCCTGATCCTAAGATTCAGCTCCTGAGTACTTAGAATGATAGCCATGAGCAACTGGCACCCAGCCAAAGATGCTTTTCTATGCCTGTCATCCTATCCCCTCAGGAGACTGAGATCTGAGGACTGCAGTTGGATGCAACCCTTGGCAGCATAGTCATTCAGAACTCTTTTTTTTTTTTTTGGTCGGTCTTAGGGCTTGAACTCTGGGCCTGGGTGCTGTCCCTCAGCTCTTCGGCTCAAGGCAAGTGCTCTACCACTTGAGCTACAGCGCCACTTCCGGTTTTCTGGTGGTTTATTGGAGATAGGAGTCTCACGGTCTCTCCTGCATGGGCTGGCTTTGAACCGTGATCCTCAGATCTCAGCCTCCTGAGTAGCTAGGATTACAGGCGTGAGACAACAGCGCCCGGCTTTCATTCAGAACTCTTATCTCCAATTAAACACCCAAAAACCTTGCAAGTGGAGCTGTGGCTCAAATGGTAGAGTGCTAGCTTTGAGCATGAAACAAGGGATGGGACCCAGCCCATTTTAAGCTTTTTCTAGCATAGACCCACTCAAAAAAGGGAAGCAGATGAGCACACAGGAGCTCAAAGCTCACACATAATAGTCAAGACTCACAGAATAGACCTCATCATGATCGGATTCTCTAGATTCTATGTCCTAGGTCATGGCAGTCTTAGATGGGACTGATCATGCACCAAGTCAGGACATTCAAGTACAATCTCATACTGAGGATCCCATGACCTCATCAAGGACTCAAGGTCTATCACTGTCCTGCCTTGACAGTGGGCAGTCAGGTGAGATCTAGTTATCCAAACAAAGGATATGGGAATGAATGAATTTCTCAGCCAAGGGATGCAGACTGGAGGTCTCTAGGTCCCTCTCTCTCAGGGAGGAGAAAAGGGCTGATCCATCTCAGTAATATTCCTGGGTTTGAGTATCCTCAAATAAACAACCCTGCTCAGAGCCCAGTGCCTCTGGTTTTCTCACCAGCCTCGACCTTCAGTCCGCCCTCTTTAAATCCCACATCTGCCCTCTAGACTAAAGGCTGAGCCAGCAAGGAGACCTACCTCTACCTCTCAGAAAGGCAGTCACAGGGCCCCAAGTCCCCTAGAGGAAGTCTCAGAGCAACACGGGTCTGACTCTCGCCCTCATTCCCTGGGTGTCCTGTTCCAGTGGCACGCTTACCTCTGTCTCTGGTTGAGGAATGAACACTGGGGGTGTCATCTTCAGATTGAGCCAGCAAAAGGAAAGTCCCAGTCCCCAAGGATGTACTGCACAGGCATCCTGCAGTGGATGACAGACAGGTTGTCAACGGTGAACCCAGAATGCCAGGACTTTTAATAGCCATGTGGCTGGGTTGAAGATTCTATCACTGATGGTCTATGTTGTCAGTTGAAGTCATGGGTCCAATGACCTGACACACTGGATCTGGGATTGTCCTCCCTCTACATCTTCCTGCTTATCCCTTGCCACCCCGGTCTTGCCACTCCCTCACCCTATACCTCCCTAGCCCTTGGACAGTTTCTTCTTATCTGACCAGAAAATAAACTCCGTGAGCCAGGGGAGATTGAAACTCTGTGACCCACCCTGAGCCCTAGGGTCTACCTGAGGCTGTTTCCCTCTGCAGTCAGCGACCACTCAGATTTGGATGTCATGAAGTTGCTGATGTCATGAATGGGTCAGTGGCTTGGTCCTACACAATAGCTTTAGGCTCTGAAACTGTCTCCACTGAGATTATGAATGGTTGGCTCCCTTGATCCAAGGACTCCAAACCAAGGCTTGCATGCTCCCTTCTTCCTTCCTTTCCTCCTTTTCTCTCTCTCCATCCTTCCCACCTCTCTTTCTCTTTCCTTTCTTTGTGTCACTCTTGGGCATGAATTCAGAGCCTAGGTGCTGTCCCTGAGCCTTTTTACTCAAGGCCAACAGTCTACAGCTTGAGCTACTCATCCGCTTCTGGCATTTTCTTTTTGGTAGTCAGTTGGAGATAAGAGTCTTACAGGCTTTTCTGCCTGGGTCTTAAGCCTCAATCCTCCTATCTCAGCCTCCTAAGTAGTTAGGATGACAGTTGTGAGGCACCAGCATCCAGCTCAAACCAAGATTTCTTCATGTGCTGTGGAACCAGCACTGGAACTTTTCATCGTCTATTACCCCCACTCTCTCCCCCCAGGAACTGGCACACACTGTAACATTTTGTTAGATAAATAGATGAGCATCTGTCTATGACAATACTACAGAAAAGTCCCATCCAACTCAGGTAAGCATCCAGGGTGGGGGTAAAGCCTGATGTAGCTCTCCCACAGTTCTCCCTCCTTCGTCTTCCCACCCTCCTGGTGCCACCGCACTTAACTCTTTTGGTTCCAAGGATGTGAGCCATGATGTACTCACTGTATTCTAGGGCCTCTGGGATGCCTATCTTTTCAAAGATCTCTGTCCAGCCACTGACCAGCTGTTTGGCACTCAATTCCCCACTCAGCTGTGAACAAGGTTGTCGTCAGGCAAAAGCCTGGCTCAAGGGGCCTCCTGTGCACTCCCTAGGGCCAGACAGGATGGTCCACCGTACCCGGCCCCCAATTTTCATGTTGCAGAAAAGGATCCCTGAGGCATCCTGGGTCTCTGAATCTCCCAGAGTCCAGTACAGGTCCTGGGAATTGTCTCTGCTCACAGCGATCAGGCTGCAGATGGCCAGGTCACAATCTCTGCTCCCCACAACATCCTCGACTGTAGTGATCACCCTAGAGAGAGCCAGAGGAGAATCGGCAGCTGGAGAAAGGCAGTCAAGGCACGTCGTTCATAGCAGGAGACCCTTTGGCTCAGGAACTCTGCTTGTGCTGCTTGAATGTCATTGTTTGGTGGCTGAAATGGTCCATCTCATTTGACCCAGTATCCCAAGCATTAGTGGAAATTGCCGGCTTCAAGGAAAAAACCCTGGAAAAGCTGGCATTTCAACTTGTCCCAATCAAACTTAAAGGGTTCCAAAGTCAGTGGCCCCTTTTCCTTCCAGACAGCCTACAGCAGGTTACAGAAAATGGCATTCAGAGAGCCCTAGCTAACTGCCATGCCCTGATCCCAAGTAGGCTCCAGCAGGGGGAACACACTTGCTTACCATTGCCCAGCTAGAAACAGCCCAGGAGGGACACAGATTGGAGTCTGCAGGACTCCAGGGAGGACTACCCACCAGTTCACTGCCCCTAGAGGGAATCCATGTCACCATTGGGAGCCCGGAGCCCCCTGCCCAGATGCCCGCGTACACCATCAATACCCTGGGTAAGATTCCCCTCTCATCCTCAGTTGTGGTGAACCATCTGCTATGTCACACCGTTTGTCACTTCCCAGGCCCTCCTAGATTCACAGCCTCTGCCCTACTACCTCCCATCTCGTTCTCTATTTACATTTGGCAGATTCATTCCCAACCTTGAATTAGCTCCAACTATATACACCAGACCAGACTGTCTGGCTGGAAGAGTGCACCTGTGATCACAGTAGCCTCATGAGCCTTCTGGCTGAAGACAGAAGAGCAGGTGTCCACTCTGGTCTGTGGTTCACACAGGCCTCCTAGGGGAGACCCACGCAGGTCCAGCAGCTACTGTGGGCTGCAGGAAAGGGGAAGAAAGAGGTGGAAAGGAACATCTACTGAAACCTTCTCTAAAGGAGCCATGAAACGGCGAAAGAGAAAACAAAAATGATGGCTGGGCTCATACTGGGCATTAATTGAAAAAGAATAACAAATACACACATACACACAAATAAAATGCTTTTGCTCTTTTTAGACATGGTGACTGTACAATGAGAAAGATAATCTCTCTTTCTCTCTCTCTCTCTTTCTCTCTCGCACATACACACACACACACACACACACACACAGATTCAGAGCAGTGTCTCTCCTGAGTTTGTTGGTTTCTCATCTGGGCAATGTACTAAGTGGAGCACAGGGGTTCCCTTGTCAGAATCAGGGGATCTCACCCAAGGGGAACAATGCTCTAATAATACAGAACCACCCTGATTCTCCCTTTCTCCAGGGTCAGACCCTTCCCATTGGGAACAACCAGCCTTGACTCCCCATTCACCAAAACCCTAGGCCAGGGCGCTGGGTGAAGGAGTCCCGAGACAAGTGGCTTCTGAGCCTGGACAGAAAACAAAGCAAGTGCCTCCAGAAAGGTGTCTGACCTGGGGTGGGGTTGTTTTTATGGACTTTGACTGGGTCCTAAAGGCTGTATACATGGTTGGACTCCCTACTTCCCTCCTACATACTTCTGGGCAACTTGGCAAATTCTTGGGGAGGACTAGGAGACCAGATGGACTGGGAGCACTAGCAGAAGCTGGCAGAACTGGGAAATGTGATCACCCAGTCAGAACTGTTGAATGCTGGGGTTGGGGGTACAGGCCGGTTGTATGTGTGTCAGAGGGGGTGTGTTTTTCTCCCAAATACCCACCTTCTATCTGACCCCAGTGCCCTCACCTCTCTAGTGGGCTCTTCTGGGAATGTCCTCAGGTGAAAGGGTGACTGAGCACAGAAGACAAGGGCTCACACAGCAAGGGGGTCTATCTTCTGCATCCAACACCCCCTGCCCAGCAAAAGGGAAAAGAACCGAGAAGGCAGGTGTGGAGGTGCAGCTCCCCACCTCTGAGTAAAGCCACCAGGTTCCCACCAGGGAGAGGAATGGGCAGATGCACAGCTGTGTGGCTCCCACTGCTCCAGGCCAGGGGCTCTGTGGTGCCCCCACCTCCCCATCCCTGCAGCTCCCCTTTTCCTGGAATACTGGCCACTAGGGATGAGGGTGGGATCCCCGGTGGACACCCACCTCCTCCCCCCACCCCTGGGGTGCATTTGAGGCAGAGCCAGGACAGACTGTGGGGCACGGGGGAGGCGCAGGCAGGAAGGAAGGGGGAGGCAAGAGGCAAGGGTCTGGGTCTGCGAGGGTTGGGAAGAAGGGTAGAATGGGGGACGAGGTTTACAGGGGGGGTTGTGGGGTGCGGGAGTGCAGGTCGCCACTCACGTGTGCTGCTGGGAATAGCTGTAGGCTGTGACTCCGGGTGGCGCCGGGAGTCTGAGGACCGACGGCCAGAACCAAGTCAGGGCCACAAGCAGGCCAGGGGTGCACCAGCTCTGCCAGGTGACTGCTAGAGGCTCCGCGGGTCCCACCCAGCAGGGCCATATTTGAAATGCAGCGCGGGCGCATGGTGGAGCTGCACACAGTCTCTGCTCCTCCTCAGCCACCACCGCAGCCTCAGCAGCCTCCTAACCTGTGGCCGCCGCTGCCTCAGCAGCCACTGCCTCTGCCGTGCTCCCCGCACCGGGACCTCAGACTCAGGGCCACCATGGCTGGGCGCATCCGAGGGGCTGCGTGTGGCGATGTGCCTGCCATGCAGGCTCTGCATGCTCTGCCCTCCCGGCCAGGACCCACACTATGATCCCAGTAGCAGCCAGCCACTGAAGCTGTTTCCATGGGTGCTAGTGCTCGTGCTAGTGCTCGAGCTCGCTCTTCTCCCAGCTCTCTCTCGGCCCCACACTCCTCTCCTGGGCCACCCTGCCCCGGCTGCACACACACCTCTGCCCCCTTGGGTTCTGGCGATTGCTGCCACCAAAGTGCGCTCCTGGGCCCCGCCCCCTCCTCCACTGGGCCCCGCCCCCCAGCCCTGGCCACAATTGCAGCCCTGACTGGGCCCTGAGGCTTCTAGACCATGGCAATTGCAGAATCGAATCTCACCTCAGCCCCACCAGTGGAGGAGACTCTCCTCCATCCTCCTCCACTCCACACACCAAGCAGGTGCATGGTGACACTCGTGTGTGTATGTGTGTTTGTGTTTGTGTGTGTGTATGATTGTTGTGGATAATCACCTCTCAAGGACTCAGAACATAGCACCCTTTGGGATGACTCAGCACACAGCACACTTCCAAAATCAGCACAAAGCACCCTGTGTAAATGACTCAGCACACAGCTCCCTTTGAAGGACTCAGCATGTAGTATGCTAGGTAGAGTACTCAGCACACAGCACCCTTTGAAGGAGGGAGTCTATAGCCTACAGTGTAAAAGACTCAATGCATGGCCGCTTTGAAACACTCAGCACATAGCACTCTTTCCCAGGTACTCATCACAGCCTGTGTTGAAGCACACTGTGTAAAACACCCAGTGCACAGCTTCCTTGGATAAACTCAGCACACAGAACAATTTTGAAGGACTCAGCATATACCACACTGTGGGAGCTCTCAGCACACAGCACCATTTGAAGGACAGTACAGAGCACCCTGTGTAAAGGACTTGGCACACAGCACTCAAAATACACCTCATCCCTCTCTTCTCAAGGGCTCACACATAGCAGGACCCTTTAGGATGCATTAGCACACCACACCTTTTGAAGGACTCAGCATACAATACGTTGTGTAATGGACTCAGCACAAAGCCCCCTTTATAAAACCCAGGATAGATTGGGCTGGGAAGGTGGCTCAGTGGTAGAGCACTTGCCTTGCATGCCTGAGGCCCTGGGTTCGATTCCTCAGCACCACATAACCAAAAAAAACAGCTGGAAGTGGCACTGTGGCTCTAGTGGTAGAGTGTTAGCCTTGAGCTGAAGAGCTGACGGACAGCAACCAGGCCCAGAGTTCAGGCCCCATGACAGGACCCCCAAAAAATGCAAAAAAACCCCCAAAAAACAGAATGGCCCACACTTCTCAGGGACTCAGCACATAGCACCCTTTGGGATGACTCAGCAAATAGCACCTTTTTGAGAACTCAGCACATAACTCCCATGAGGGAAGGACCCAGTAAATAGCGCCTGGTGAAGGACTCAGCACATAGCTGTAAGTCACAAGTTCAGCTGTCATTAGAATTAGGGTGCTTTCTTCAGTATCACCATTCTTCAGAAACACTTCACAAATCCTACTAGTTCACATTTAGACAAGCTGTGTTTTATGGGGGAAGTCAGCTGGGGGTCTTGAACTCAAAGCTTGGGGGCCCTGTCCCTGAGCTCTTTGGTTCAATGCTAGAGCTCTACCACTTGGAGGCACAGTTCCAATTTTGTTTTTGGGGGTTGTTCTTTGCCAGGTCTTATGATGATAAGTAAGGCCAAGTTGGGGTATCTGTGGGCAAAGGCTCTTAGCTTAGCCAGGAGCTGACCTCTTCCTTCCATGTTCCGCTGTGGCCACCAGGGGGCAGGAGTGGCCCACCATAGGGAATATATCTGCGAGTTGTGTTCACTCTTGCTTATGGAGGGCCCCCATCATGCTTCAAAGCCACCCTGGACAGGAAAGTTCTTGAGATGCGTCTTAGCTACAATTAACCATCGAAAAGCAAGTGGGGCTGTGACTCAAGTGGCACAGCACTAGTTTTGAGCAAGAAAACTCAGGGATAGAGCCTAGGCCCTGAGTTCACACACACACACACTACATGCATGCAAAATCAGAGATTTCTACACTGCAGTTTTTGGGTATTCTCTACTTTTTCCCCCACTAAGCCTGGTGGCTGCTGGCCCAGGTGTTTGGTGCATACAAAATCACCTGGCATCTTCAATTTTGGAGGAACAGAATGGCTAGAAGGTCAGCCTTCCCCCATCCCAGCTCCTTGATTGGGTCATGGTCTATCCAGGCCCTTTGGAGCTCCTTTACAGACTCGCCAAGATGCCTTCAAAAGGCATCACATACTGGGCACTGGTGGCTCATGCCTGTCATCCTACCTACTCAGGAAGCTGAGATCTGGAGGATCATGGTGCCAAGCCAGTCTGGGCAGGACAGTGTATGAGACTCTTATCGATGAACCATCAGGAAACAAAAGTAGCATTGTGGCTCAAGTGGTAGAGTGCCAGCCTTGAGAAAAAGAGCTCAGGGACAGTGCTCACGGCCAAAAACAACACAGAGAGGCATTGCATGCTGTCTTTGGGATTGGCATGGTCCAAATATAATTGGAATTAATTATAATTGGAATTAATCAAGTCCTCCAAGACAAAGCAGTACCTCCTTTAGTCCTGTGCTCCTCCATCTCTTCTCATCCCCTGGCCTTGTCCGTGCTTTGGGTCAGCATGGGTCTGGCTGGACGGGAGGGCTCCAAGGAAGATCCCAGAGCAATCACCCCACTTCCTTCTGCCCTGCTCACCATGCTGCTTCTGCTCTTTGCCATAGACCTTCTTCCTGGTATTCATCCATGAGGTCATCACCACCATCATAGTGGTGAGTGGTGGGTCTGGCCTAACTAGGGGCAGTCAGAGGTGGAAGTAGGTCTGGGACTAGGAGCTTCCCCTTTGGGTGTGGGCTGAGGCCTGGGCTGACATTTATTTCATCCTGGGCCTTGCAGTGGTAGGGAGACAGTGTAGACTTTGCATTGAGTCAGGTAAGATCACAATCTGGAGGACCATTTGTGTGGGGAAGGATGTGGGACTCAGTGGGCCACGGTTGTTGGTACTCTCTTGGGACTCCCCTCTCCCTCTCTCATCCCTCAATGGTAGAAGAGAAACTTCAACTCAGCGTGTGGGAGGAGGGGGCGGGGGTATATTTTGGAATGAACCAGACTTGGGCTTCATATTCATCCTAGCCCCTACTTCCTATTTATCTGAGGAATGGCCATATGGTTTTGGGAGAGGGTAAAATCATCCTAGCTGAGAATGTGGCTCAGTGGTAGAGTGTTCGCCTAGCATGCCTGAAGTCTTTGGTTCTATTCCACACAGAAAAAAGCTGGAAGGGGAGGTGGGGCTAGCCTTGATCAAAAACAGGTAAGAGACAGTGGCCAGGCCTTGAGTTCAAGCCCCAGGGGTGCAAGAACAAATCTTTCTTTCTAGGCTTTTTTTTTTTTTTTTGCTTTGAAAACAATTTATTCTTTGTGATAAGCAAAACATAGGCTTCTTTCCTGGCCACCAATGGGCCATTATAGGTCCCTTGAGTTTGGGCCAACTCCCTTCAGCCTCTGCCCTACCCTACCCTCAGTTTAACCTTCCTGTTACCCGGCAGATGGAGGCCTGAGAGAAAGCCACTTGGTCACCTACTTCTGGTGGCTGCCAAGGCTTTTGAGAGTCAGTATGTCACATAGAGAGTCATCATCTGCATCAGTCTACAGGAGAAAGTGAGGGAGCACTCCTCCCCTGAGCCTGGGAGCAGTTGGCGGATCTGGATGTGGGGCATCTGGGGCAGGACATACTCCTTGAGGGAGTCCACTATGGGGTCGGGAACCCTGACCTCTCCTCTGGCAGTCTCCATGCTGTCTTCAAGTTGCTTCTGAAGCAGTGTTGGAGAGGAGGGTGGGAGGCTCAGCCTGTGCTGGCACCTGGAGACTGCTGTCTGTGCCTTCCCTGGCGAGGAGTGACAGCAGCTCCACAAAACTCTCCTCTTCTTGATCTTGTCCTGGGACAGCCAGTGCATGCACTAGGCTTTGTCCCAACACAGCTCATTCAGGACCAGCATCTGCTCTTTACACACCATGAGGTACTCCTTGATAGTTTGGATGTGTGCCAACAGCTGGCTGCATCAATGGGGAAGCTCACCTGCTGGACTCTGGAAGTCCACCTCATCAGGCAGGTCACGGACGAAGCAGATTTTCTTCTCAGATGCCCGTGTCCCGCTTCCCATCCCCATGCATGCTGTGGTGGCAGCTCATGGGGCTGAGGGCCTCTGGCTCCAGCTCAGTCTGGCACTGAGCTGCTGGGGCAGCCAGGGGGCGTCTGAAGCTGGCCCGCCATTCTTGTGTCAGGAGTTTCCCCCTGTGGATCTCATCCTCCAAGAGCACTCTCAGAGCCATGTCACTCTTGGTCTGGGGGACATCTCCATCCTGTGTGATGGTCACATGGGGGGGGGGGATTCACCTCCTTACCTTTTGCTTCTCCAAGGCTCATGCCTTCCTCTTCCCCAGGGAAAACCAGCAAGCTCAGCTGGGCCTGCAGGCACTCCTCCTGTGATCTGGTGGCTTCCAGGCACTTGAGAGTGTCCTGCCACTTCAAGGACATCACCTGGTCCCTCCAGTTTGTTGAGCCCTGCACTTGCTTCAGCTGCTCCAGAAGCTGGGTCTGCCTCTCTAAGTGCTGCTGCAGGACCTCCTTCTCAGAGCACCATCCCTCATTGGAGACAATGTGCCATTCACAGGAGGCTCTGAACTCCTGCACTGGCCCAGGGACTGCTCCTGCTGCTCCTGAGCTGCTTGGCTCTCTCTCTCTCTCTCTCTCAGCCACCACTTTTCATTTCTCTATCTTTTCCTCTGAGCAGTCCTACTGTTCCCGCAGATGTTTCTTCATCTGCTGTTCTGAGTCCAGGATGCTGGCAAGCTCCTCCTTCTCACTGCTCACCCTGTGGAGAGCGTCCCACAACAGGGCCAGCTTTTCCTCTGGTTGTCCATCCCACACACATGCACATCGTGGGGTCTCAGGGATCCCCTGCCCATCCTAGACTTTGTCCTCCAGTCTCTGCAGTTGCTCTTGCTGCTGCACATTCTGAAGACGGAGACTGGTTTTCCTGGACCTGGATGTGAAGTTGTTCCTCCAGGTTTTTCAACTCCATCTTCAGTACCTAACGCCCTCCAGCACTTGTTGGAACTTGCATGTTCTCTTCTTGTTGTTGCTCCTCTGTATCTACAGCAATTCCAGCTTCTCCTGCAACTCTGTGTTCAATTGCTCCAGGTCATCAAAGTTTCTGGTATTTTCCTCGAGCTGAAGGGTCACATCATTCAGCTGTTTGAAGAACATTTTGGTCTCCTCCTTTGCAGCAGTGACAGCAGAAACCGCTATCTCCAGCTCTGCCACATGCCACTCTGTAGCTGACAGGCAGCTGGTGAGAGCTTCCTGCTCCCTTTCTCTGTCATCAGTGGCCTGCTGCACTTGGGCCAATGCACATTGTTAATCGCTTTCTGCTGAAACCAACGGCTGTATGGGTGCCTTGTGGATCTCTACCTCCATTTTTGGTGCTGCATGTATCTGGTCTATCTTCTCCCTCTCTTATTCTCATTGACCTTGTGGATCTGTCTTTCCCTGCTTCAGTGGTTGGATCTTGGCAAAGAGTGCCTGTTTTCTTCTTTTCTGTGGTCCAGGGTGGGCACACATGCGGGTAGCACCTCTGTGGATCTTTGGTGGTATTGGGACCCTTGAAACTCTGGACCCTGGTGGCTGTGACTGTGTCCAAAGGGGAGGCCCATGGTCGGCATCACCTTTGGCCGGACTCTCCATTCAATCCGGCTCCCCAGTGGTGTTTGTCTTGGGGATCCCTCGCTTTTTCCTGTTCTTTGTTTTCTTGAATGTTTCATGTCTGTCCAGAGGATACTGCTGGTGTTCTTGTGGCAGTTTCTTGCCCACAGTTCTCTCATTGATTCTTATTGTTTCAGACATCTGAGCAATGGGATGGGAAAGTTGGGCTGGCCACGTTGCCAGGCTGTAGGAAATCTTCTATTCTCTCACTCACCGACTAGGACATCATTTCCTACTCTACCTCAAAGTCACCTGGAGTCTCTTGCTTACCACTCAGTCACCTCTACCTTCCTCAACTGCTGGTAGTGGTGTCAACCAACAGAGGGAATCCAGGTGTAACTGGGAAGCATGGAATGTGGGCGTGGCCACTATTCTTGTATCCTATTGGTCAAAAAGAACCATGAAAGAATGGGGGTGTGCCTGGAATCCTGGGATGCAGACAGAATGGACAGAGTCAAGATGACAGCAGCCCATTTACCAGGAAAGTCTGTCCAATCCAGTTGGGGACAAGAGGGAGACCTGCTTTAGCCAGATGCCTGCACAGATTGTTGTGTATGTCTTTTTGTTGCCAATCCTGGACCTTGAACTCAGGATCTGGGCCCAGTCCATGAGCTATTCTTGCTCAAGATTAGTCCTCTACCACTGGAGCCACACAGCTCTACTTTTGCTTTGTTGGCATTGAGGTTGCACAGGGGTCTCAAGGACTTCCCTTCTTAGGGTGACTTTGACCATGATCCTCCTATCACAGCCTTGTAAGTATCAAGGAGGACTGGTGAGAGCCACTGGTGCCTGGCTAATCATTGATCAGGATTATGGCTTCCTCAGTAGCCTGCAAGCCTTCAGCAATGCAAGGTGAAGTATTCTTTGGAACCGGATCTCTCAGACCCAGATGGCCATAGTGCAAAGGAAGAAACTGTAAAAATGCCATCCCGCCACTTTTTTTCTGTGCATTTCCCCCCCGCACAAGGCCTGAAGTTCTAGGATCCCAGGATAGGCTGTATTTCCAGTGGCTGCACCCCAGCCTATGGTGATGGAAGCTGAGGCACAGTTGCCATGACCTGAGTTCAAGACCCTGTTTGGCAAAAAAAGCAAGAAAAATAAAATAAAATAGCTCCCTGGCTTGCAATTCACGCCGTTTCTCCTACCTTTGAATTTGAACTTAAGGCCTGGGTAACTCTGAAGCACTGTGGATGAAGGGGAAGCTCACCATGCTTGAAGCCAAGAAAGTAAGGCCTGGTCCCTAGGCCTGAATTCAAGTCCCAGCCCTGGAAACATTCTGTTTATATACATTGTAAAGGTATGATTTGTACTTATGTATAAATGTTCAGTCCATGTCCTGTTTGTTGTGGTCGTTTATTGTATTTTTGTTTTATTCATTTATTTTCCATTTTTTCATTGTGAAAATATTGTACAGAGGGGTTACATGGGCAAGATAATGAGTACATTTCTTATGAAGCATTGTAGCCTCCTCCTTTGTTTCCCCTTCCCATCCCTTCCCATCCTCCCCTCTGACCCCACCCAATCCTCCCCACTCCCCCCTGAAGTCCCACACCAAAGTTGTAAAGTTCATTTTCGACATAAAGACTTGTACATCTCATTGTTGCAATGGGTCCACCTGTATCCCTATTTAAATGAATTGTTTTTCCCCTTCCCCTCCACAAATTATACCGACATCAAATACAGTGAAAGCAGGGGTTATACTGTGGGAGAGGGTCATTCAAAGCAACAAAGAAATAATCTCATAAATGTGTTAGAAACAATCACAAGAAAGAAAAAATCATTTGAGCACATATCTTAGGGTTCATTTCCCTAACATCACCTTATCTGACCTTTTCTGCTTGACTCAGATATATACTAGATATTGCAAATAAGGGAAACCATGGGACTTATGTTTCTTTGGGCCTGGCTTACTTCACTTAATATAATTTTTTCCAAGTCTTTCCATTTGCTAATAAATAGGGCATTGTCATTCTTTCTGATGGAGGCATAGAATTTCATTGTGTATATAAACCACATTTTCTTGATCCATTCATCTACTGAGGGGCATCTGGGCGGTTGCATATCTTAGTTATAGTAAATAATGCTGAAATAAACATAGTTGTGCTGGTAGCTTTAATGTGGTCTTGTTTGTAAACATTTGGGTAAATGCCCAAAAATGGGATTGCTGAGTCATATGGGAGCTCTATGTGGAGTCTTTTGAGGAACCTCCATACTACTTTCCAAAGTGGTTGAACAAGTTTACACTCCCACCAACAATGCAGTAAGGTTCCCTTCTGTCCACATCCCTTCCAGCATCTGTTTTTATTAGCGTTCTTGATTATAGCCATTCTAACTGGGTGAGGTGGTATCTCAATGTTGTTTTGATTTGCATTTCTTCTATGGCTAGGGAGGTTGAGCATTTCTTCATGTGTCTATTGGCCATCCTTCTTTCTTCTTCAGAGAAATTTCTCTTTAAGTCTTTTGCTCACTTATTTATTGGGCAATTGTTTCTTTGAGGATTTGTTGTTGGGGGATTTAATTTTTTGAGTTCCAAGTGTATTATAGATATGAGATTTTTTTATTAACTGTGATGACACACATTCCATTTATGATATTGATGACAACCCACCACATAGTATCTAGATTTGCAGATGTGTTCTCCATCATGTGTGACACCCAAGACTCTCAGAGAAAAGGGAAACAGGTATCACACTCAGCTTCTTACTCCATGATCCAATTGTTGGCAGTGCTGGGATCTGATCTCAGGGCCTGGCAGACCCAATTCAGACCATGAATGGGTGTGTCAACACGGCAACCTCTAGCCAATGAAGCTGCCAAGGCATTTCCAGACCCTGAGATTAAGCCACAGGAGTGGACAAAATAGCCATACATGGATAGACAGGTGGTTGAACACCAATAAATATATATTTGTACAGAGTGCCAGAGACATCTACCTAGGATTCAATGATATCAACTAAGTTCCTACTAACTCTTAGGTCTTTATTATGCCACCATTGACGGAATAGTATTCTTTTCATGCTTAATAAACCATTCATTAAGAAGAATCATTGTCCTCAGATCATTGCATCTAATTTTGGACTAGACCAATACACGCAGAAACTTCTCATTCAATCATGAGTTTCCTAATATTTCATTGTTATTCCCATGCATAGGAACAAGTATCTTGGGATCTCCCACCATTTGGAGGTGTCAAGGCCAGGATTCAAGCTCAGGGCCTATGTTGCTGCATGGGCCTATGGCTTCCCTGATAACCCATTAGCCTTCATCAATGCAAGGTGAAATACCCTTTGCAGCTGTGTAATTCAGACCCAGGGTGGTCACTGTGCAAAAGAAAATATAAAAAATACATCCTGCAACATTTTTTCTGTCATTTTTCTGTCATTTTTTCCTGTCATTTTTCTGACATTTTTTCCTGCAAAGTTTCAGAGCCTAGGATCCCAGGATCAGCTACAGGCCCATGGGAGCTGACAATTCTGAGGTGATCGAAGCTGAGGCAGAGTTGTCATGAATTGAGTCAATTCCCATGCTTGGCAATATTAATAATAATAAAAAATAATAACAACACACCCTGGCTCAGAATTCTGACCATTTTTCTGCCATCTCTGAGATTCCAACTCAGGTCAGGGTAACTTTGTTGCACTCTGGGGGAAGGTGAAGCTCACCATCCTTGAAACTACAAGGTCAGGCCTAGTCCCAGGGCCTGAACTGAAGCCCCAGCACTGGCAAAAATCATATGCTCACCTATTTTACACATAGGATCTCTCTTTACATAGAGATGTGGAATGCATCATGCATTCAGTGTAGTTATTCTTTTTATTGTGTGTCTTAGTCATGGATGTATTTTGTATTTTATTACATATGATGAAAGCTATAACTGTGCTGACATGGATGGCAACTGATTCCCATGAATATAGAGTTGCCTATATAGCATACTGCATCCTAGCTGAGACCCAGGACTTTCACAGAACAGAGAAACAGTTGCAATGATTGGCTTCTCACATCAGAATTCATCTTTTGGCAGTGCTGGGATCTGACATGGAGACTGGCAGGCCCAATAGGCGAATGGGTCCAGGTAAACACACCATCATGTGAGCCACTAAGGAGCTAGGTCGTTCCCAGGACCTGAGATTGAGCCCCGCAGTGCGGGGGATAGTAGGGAACACAATAGTCATCCATGCAAAATCTGAAGGTAGTATGTAAATAAGTACATATTTGTATAGAGTAGGAGAGATGGTGACCAGTGATGGAATCCAATCTACCTTGTGACTAACGATTCTTGGATCTTCCCCAATGCCTCCATTTCATGACTGTGATGATTATGACCATGTTTCATCAACTCTTCATTAAAAAATAATCGATACCCCATGAGTTTTGTCTATCATTTCCTACTCGAATCAAGCAGGAACTACTCATTCATAGATGAGACCCATCGAATTCCATGACTCTTCCTAGGTTTGGAAATGAGTATCTCAGGATCTCATTCCATTCCCTCAATGTATGGGTGCTGACCGGGAATCGAACTTGGGGCCTACGTTGCTGGGTTGGCCTCTGGCTCTTCTGATAACCAACAGGCCATCAGCCACACCAGGACACCTTTTCTCTGCAGGCCACCTTATTTGGACCCAGCATGGTCAGCATGCAAAGGAAAATAAATGTAAAAGTGCCAGGTGGAACTTCCCACTGTTTTTATTCCCCCTCGAGGCTTTTTTTTCCCCAGCAAGCCCGGGATCATAGGGTCCGATGTCTGTGGGTCCAGAGGCTGCAGCCTAGGATGATCGGAGCTGAGACAGAGTTGCCATGACTTGAGTTCAAGTCCCGGGTCTGGCAAAAAAAAAAATTAAGAAGTTATGAATGAAGCACTCTAGCTAAGAACTCACAGTGTTATACTGCTAGAACTGGTATTTGAACTCAGGTCTGGGGAACCCCATTGCACTGTGGGAAAAGGGGAAGCTCACCATCCTTGAAGACTAGAATGTCAGGCCTGGTCCAGGGCTTGATTTGAAGCCCAAGCACTGGACAAAATAACAAGCCCACCTCATTAACACATAGGATCTCTATTTACATACAGGTGTGGTATGCATCTTGCATTCAATGTAGTTATCTTTTTTTATTTTGAGTGTTATTCATGGATGTATTGTGTATTTTATTGAGTATGGTGACAGGTATATCTGTGCTGACATGGATGACAATTATTCCCATGGCTATAGAGTTGCCTATATAGCATTCTCCATCCTCGCTGAGGCCCAGGACTTTCACAGGACAGGAAAACAGGTGGATCGATGTGCTTCTCACATCAGGGTGAAGCTTTTGGCAGTGCTGGGATTTGACCTCAGGGTCTAGCAGGCCCAATTGGTGAATGGGTCAATTTGAGCACACCAGCCTGTGAGCCACTATGGAGTTAGGATGTACCCAGGTCCTGAGACTGAGCACTGGAAGAGGGGATCAATATAGTCATGAATTCATAATTTAAATAAGGATCTATATTATCATACATGGATGGGTGACATCTTGCATTCAGTGTACTCGTTCTCTTTATTTTGTGTCTTATTCATGGATGCAATGTGTATTTTATTGATTATGATGACAGATATAACTGTGCTGACATGGATGGCAACCCATTCCTTTGGGTATAGGGTTGCCTATGTAGTAATCTCCATCCTCCCTGAGACCCAAGTCTTTCTCAGGACAGGAAAACAGATGGATCGATGGGCTTCTCACATCAGGTTAATCTTTTGGCAGTGCTGGGATTCAAACCCAGGGCCTAGCAGGCCCAATTGTTGAATGGGTAAAAGTGAGCACACTAGCCTGTGAGCCACTAAGGAGGTAGGCCAGTCCCAGGACCTGAGATACAACTCTAGGAGGAGGGGATTGGGAGGGGTGGGAAATAGTCATGCATTTATAAGTGCAAGTTAGTATGCAAATAAGTACATATTTTTATAGTGTAGGAGAGATGGCGACCTATGATGAAATCTACCTTGTGACTACTAATTCTTGGATCTTCCCTGATACCTCCATTTCATGACTGTGATGATTATAGTCACGCTTCATCAATTTTTCATTAAAAATAATCGATACCCCATGAGTCTTACCTATCATTTCCTACTCACATCAAGCAGGAACTACTCATTCAAGGATGAGATTGATTGCATTCCAGGACTCTTCCTAGGTCCGTAAACGAATGTCCCAGGATTTCTGGCCATTCCCTCATCGTAACAGGGCTGACTGGGATTCATCCTCGGGGCCTCCATTGTCTGGTTAGCCTGTGGTTCCCCTGAAAACCAGCAGGCCTTCAGCCATGCCAGGTCAACTTCACTCTGCAGGCAGCCATGTTCTGACCCAGAATGGTCACCATGCAAAGGAAAATAAACATAAAAGCCCCAGGTGGAACTTCCCGCAGCTTTATTTCTCCTCATGGCTTCTTTTTTTTTTCCCAGCAAGACCCATGGTCTTAGGGTCCGAGGACGGGCTGTGGGTCCAGAGGCTGCAGCCTAGGATGATCAGAGCTGAGGCAGAGTTGCCATGACTTGAGTTCAAGCCCCGGGTCTAGTTAAAAAAAAAAATTAAAAAACTATGAACGAAGAATCCTAGCCCAGAATTTGTTCCATTTTACTGGGAGAGCTGGGATATGAACTAAGGTTTGGGTAACTCTGTTGCACTGTGGGGGAAGGTTAAGCTCACCGTCTTTGAAGACTAAAAGGTCAGGCCTGGTACTGGACCTGATTTGAAGCCCCAGCATTAGACAAGCTCACCTCTTTTAAACATAGGATCTCTATTTACATACAGGTGTGGTATGCACCTAGTTTTCAGTGTAGTTAATCTTTTTATTTTGTGTCTTATTCATTTATGTATTGTGTATTTTATTGAGTATAGGATGACATATATAACTGTGCTCACATGGATGACAACCTATTCCCCTGGGTATAGAGTTGCCTATGCTTTCTAGATCCTAGCTGTGACCCAGGACTTGCATAGGATAGGAAAACATCTGCAAGGTTTGGCATCTCACCTCAGGATGAACCTCTTGGCAGTGCTTGAAGTTGATCTCAAGGCCTAGCAGAACCAACTGCCAAATGGGTCCACATGAGTACACCAGCCTGTGAGCCACTAAGGAGTTAGGCTATACCCAGGACCTGAGATGTAGCCCCGCGGTGGGGGTGGAGCACCATATTCATTCATTCATAAGCTGAAATTAGTATGCTAATAAAGGCCTGTTTGTATAGGGTAGGAGATGTGGCGAGCTGTGTTGGAATCCTATCTTCCATGTGACTACTGATTCTTGGATTTTTCCCAATGCTTCGATTTCCTGAATGTAATTATTGTCATACTTCATGCAGTCTTAATTAAGATCTTGCCTATCATTTCCTATGAGAATCATGCATGAACTTCTCAACTCTTCCCTAGACCTGAAATCAAACACCAGTACTGAAAAATATAACATTTATAGACATTTTAAATATTTGAGTTATATCTCTATATTCTTTTTAAATCGTGTTTGTTGGAGTGATTCATTATATTTTATTATTGATTGATTGATTGATTTAGCATTTATATTATGGACTGTGAGTACACCTATAATATTTATTACATTTGTCCCAATCTATTCCATAGCATATGGCTTTGCAGACATAATATATACATCACACCTGACACCCTGCACTTGCACAGAAAAGGAAAACAGGTGTCACACATGGAATCTTACACCAGGAAGAAACTTTTGGCAATGATGGGACCTTGACTGTGGCACTAGCAGGCCCAATTCATGAAGGGGTAAGTGTCAGCACGGCAGCATCTAGCCCATGCAGGTGCCAAGTGGATCTCAAGACCTGGGATTGAGTTCCAGGTTTGGCCAAAATATCAAAAATGTTCTATGCAGATGATGGTATACAAATAAGTATAAATTTAGATATTTACGTACAGCCAGAAATGTCTATTTAGTGTTTAATGACACATGCTACGCTCCTACGGATTCTCAGGTCTTTAGTGAGGACTCCATTTAATCAATAGTATTCTTTTAGTGCATAACAAACTATGAATTAAAATCAGTCTGTGTCCTGTGATTATTGTGTCTAATTTTCTGCTAGATTGATTGATGAACTACTCATCGAACCATGACATTGTTCACATTACTCTGGTGCTCCTATGGATAGGCGATAGTTTCTTAGGCTCCCCAGCCCTTTGTAAGTGGCGTGACTGGGATTCAAACTCAGGACCTAGGTGTCCAGCTTGGCCTATGGCTTCGCTGCCAGCCCTCCAGCCTTCAGCAGTGCCAGGTAACCTACAGGTTGCAGCCGTGTCATTTGGAACCAGGATGGTCACCATGCAAGGAAGGAAAACCAAGAAACCGCCAACCATGCACAGATCGCAGTTTTTTTAGGTGCTGTTTTCATTTTGTTTTCCTGTCAGCCCCCGAGGTGTACCATCCCATGATCTGCTGTGGGTCCAGAAGCTGCACCTTCCCAGCCTAGGGTGATGGAATCTCAGGCAGTGTTGCCACAACCTCAGTTCAAGCCCCGTGATTGGCAATCAATCAATCAAGAAAATTTTAAAATATTAGAAATAGCCGGGCGCCGGTGTCTCACACCTGTAATTCTAGCTACTCGTGAGGCTGAGGATTGTGGTTCAGATCCAACCAAGGCTGTAAAGCCCATGAGATTCTTATCTCCAATAAAGCACTAGTAAACCAGAAGTGGTGCTGTGGCTCAAGCGGTAGTGCACTCGCTTTGAGCTGAAGAGCGCGGGGCCAGAGCCCAAGGCCAGAGCTCAAGCCCCACGAAAAAAATTTGTAAAAATACTAATGAAGCTCCCCAGCTTGGCATTCATACCTTTTATTTTTCCTGTAAGGCTTGTCATTTGAACTCAGAGTCTGGGTAAATCTAATGCACTGTGGAGGATGGGGAAACTCACCATCTTTGAAGACAAGCAATTCAGGACTGTTCCCTAGGCCTGAATTCAATCCCCAGCCCTGTTAAAGTAATATTCATCCACATTTGAAATAATGAATAATATCTAGATACTTATGTTTATCACATATTATTTGCCTGTGTATTTATTTTATTTTTTGCACTATTCATTCATTCATTATTTATATTGACTATTATTACACTTATAACGTATTAAATTGATTACATCTTATGAGAACTATACAGATTAGCATATGTATTATATATCTTACTTCAGACCCAGGACATTCACAGAAATTTTATAGTAGATGATCCCATGCTTAGAAAAAGAGAAAGAATACACCAACCAAAGTCGAATTCATCCCTAGGCACCCCAGTGGCTCACATCTGTAATCCCAGCTACTCCAGAGGTGAGAACTGGAAGATGAAATTTCAAAGCCAATAAAGGCAGAAAAGCCTGAGAGACGACATCTCCAATTAACTGGCAAAAAGCCAGGCTACAGGTATGGCTAAAGTGGTAGAAAATCAGCTATGAACAATCAAGCCAAGAAAGAGTAAGCTGAATTCAAGTGCAGAGAGAGGGGGGTAGGGGAAGAAAGCAGAGAGAAATCCTCCAAAAACAGAGAACAAAACAACAATACACACACCCCACCTAATTTATGGTACCAATAAACTGAAAATAAAAAATCAAGTTTGTGCAGTTGTAGAACTTTACATGAGCACATATGCTTTTAGGTACACTTCAGAGCTATGTTTTAATAATATATATGTAGATATATTAAAATGTATATATATATATATATATATATATATATATATATATATATATATATATATATATATATCTTTAAATAAACTAAGAAAGCAGCCAATGAATAAATACTTCTGAATTAGTGCCTTGACCAGGGAATTATAAATTATTTCTATTAAAATATATTCCAAGTTTCTTTCCTCAGAATCAATCTTTAAGAAGTTTGTTCATGCACCAGGCAACAGTGGCTCACGCCTATAATCCTAGCTACTTAGGAGGCTGAGATCTGAGGATGGCAGTTCAAACCCAGCCTGGGCAGGAAAGTCTGTGAGACCCTTATCTCCAATAAACCGAAAACGGCACTGTGGCTCAAGCGGAAGAGCACTTGTCATGAGTTGAAAGGTGAAGGCAGGCAGCCAAGCACAGAGTTCATGCCCCACCACCAACAAAAAAAAAGAAAGAAAGAAGTTTGTTCATACAGATCATAAAATTCTAACCTTCTGAGCTTGAGGAAACTTGCCTTCCTTTTCTTCCAGGGTCTTATGCTCTTTAGGCAAGTACTCCACCACTGAGCTACATCTCAGTCCCAATGTTTTTGTTTTCCATTTTACAATTCACGTTATTCCCAAAATGTTTACAAGTATCTACTGTCCTCACAGAAGTGAGTTTTTATTCAGAAACCCAACCTTTTGTGATATGAGAACTCTCCTACTGTATTTTGTGGTAGGCACTGAGGAAAACTCACACGATGCAATTGCAGAGAGTTTATAGTTATAGAAATAACTCTAAATAGAAATAACATCAACTGTCCCTCTAGGGAGGAATGATGTACTCATTTTCATTCTCACTCTTCATGGCAGATGGTCAAAATGGAAACACCAATGTGCTATGCTGAAATGTAAACGTTTAAACCCTTTTTTGAAAAACTCTCATGTTATAAATCAAAATGTATCAAATAAAGGCCAAGTGAACTTTAAAAAATATGAAAAATGCTAATGAAGCTCCCTGGCTTGGAATGTGTACTATTTTTTGTCTGCAAGGCCTGGGATTTGAACTCAGGGTCTGGGTAACTCTTGCACTCTGGGGGAAGGGGAAGGTCTCTATGTTTGAAGATCAGAAAGTCAGGCCTCTTCCCTAGGCCTGAATTCAGGCCCCAACCCGGGAAATCGTAATCCTTACATGTATTTTAAAGATAGGATTGAACTTCCAGACAGGTGTTCAGTCTATATCATGTTTGGTGTGGTTATTCATTGTACTTTTTGTCTTATTCATTTATTTACCGTTTATTTTATTGACTGTGATGACACCTAACCATGTATTACATTGTTTACACCCTATCACATAGCATTTAGATTTATAGACTTGTTCTCCATCATGCCTGACACCCCGCACTCTCACAGAAAAGGAAAACAGGTGTCACACTTGGCTTCTTACTCCAGGATGACATTTTTGGCTTGTTCTGGGATCAAGCCCTAGGGGTTGCCAAAATAGCCATACATGGATAGGCAGGTGGTAGTACACCAATAAATACATATTAGTACAGAGTGCCAGAGCCATGTATCTAGTATTCAATGACATCTGCTTCATTCCTACCAAGTCTTAGGTAGTTATTATGCCTCCATTGAAGGAATATTATTCTTTTCATGCCTAATTAACCATTAATTAAGTTCAACCAGCATCCTAGGATTATTGCGTCTAATTTGAGTCCAGACCGCTGCACGAACTATTCAATCATGAGTTGGATACCATTCCATCGGAATTTCTATGCACAGGCAGGAGTCTCTTGGGATCTCCTGCCATTGGTAGGTGTCAGGACCAGGATATGAACTCAGGGACTTTGTTGCGGGGTTGGCCTATGGCTTTCCTGACAGTCCGCCAGCCTTGAGCAATGGCAGGTCACCTGTGCGTGGCATCCATGTCATTCAGACCTAGAATGGTAAGCGTGCAAGGAACCAAAGCCAAGGAAGCACCTACCATGTGCGGCTCGTGGCTTGTTTTAGTGTCATTTTCATTTTGTTTTCCTGTCAGACCTCGGGTCTTAGGATTCCAGGATCAGCTTTGGTTCTGGAGGCTGCACCCCAGGCTAGTGTGATGGAAGCTGAGACAGAGCTGTCACAATCTGAGTTCAAGCCACGTGCATGGCCAAAAACAAAAAAATTAATTTGAAAATTTAAAAAATTTAAAAAAAATTAAAAAAATTTAAAAAACCATTATTTATCTCCCTGTTTTGCAATTCGTGCCATTTTTTTCTGCTAGACCTGGGATTTGAACTCAAGGTCTGGGTAAATAGTAGCACTGTCAGGCTAGGGGAAAGCACATCATATTTGAAGCCAAAAAAGTCAGTCCTGTTCCCTAGGCCTGAATTCAAGCCTCAGTCCTGCAAAACATACTCCTTGTATACATTTTATTTACATTTTAAAGACAGGATTTATACTTCCATATAGTCAGACAATATCATGTTTGGTATGGTTATTCATTTCATTTCTTGTTTTATTCATTTATTTACCATTTATTTTATTGACTCTTTTGACCCCATCCCGTTTATTACATTGTTTACTTCCTATCACATCTAGATTTGTAGATGTGTTCGCTATCAAGTCTAAAACCCAGGACTCTCTCAGAAAAGGAAAACATGTGTCACACTCGGCTTCTTACTCCAAGATTAAATTTTTGGCAGTGCTGGGATCCGAACTTGGGGCCTAGCAGGCCCAATTCATGAATGGGTGAGGGTGAGCACGGCAGCCTCTAGCCAATGAAGCTGTGAGGTGGTTCCCAGGCACTGAGATGGAGCCCCAGGTTTGGCCAAAACAGTGATACATAGATTGGCAGATGGTGTTAAACAATTAATACATATTGGTAAAGAGTGCCAGAGCTATCTATCTGACTGAATGACGCCTACTACATTCCTACCAACTCTTAGGTATTTATTATACTGCCTTTGAAGTAATATTATTCTTTTCATGTTTAATAAACTATCAATTAAAATCAATCAGCATCCTAGGATTATTACATCCACTTTTAGACTCGACTGATGCACGAACTACTCTTTCAATCAGTATTCCTATGCATAGGAACGAGTCTCTTGTGATGCCTGCCATTGGTAGGTGTCAGGACTTAGATTTTTAATCCATGGCCTATGGCTTCCCTGATGGCCCACCAGCCTTCAGGAATAGCAGTTCAGCTCCACTTTCCATCCGTGTCATTCAGACTCAGGATGGTCACCCTGCAAAGAAAAAAATAACGTAAAACCCCCAGTCCTCTGCAGCTAACCACTTTTTGTGCTGTCTCACTTTTTTTTTTCTTCCTGCAAGCCCTCTGGGCCTAGGATCCCAAGATTGACTATGGGTGAGAGGCTGCAGCCCAGTCTAAGGCAATCGAAGCTGAGGTAGAGTTGCACAGCCTGAGTTCAAGCTCCATGGTTGGCAAAAAAAAAAAAAAGAATAAATAAAAAAAATTAATTAATTATTTAACTAAATTGAAAAAAATCCCCCTGGTTTGGAAAATCTGCCAGTTTTCTTTACTAGCCTGGGATTTGAACTCAGGATCTTGGTAAATCTGTAGCAATGTGAGGGAAGGTGCTTGAGTTCAAATCATATGCCTAGCCAAAAACAAAAAATTAAGTCACTAACCTCAGCTGGGGGGTGGAGGGTAGCTGTGGAGGTGGGAGGGAAGGGATGGCAAGGGGAAAACAAAGGAGGAGTCAGCAATGCTCAATAGTAAATGTACTCATTACTTTGCTCATGTAACTGTAATCCCTCTATACAATATTTTTACAACAAAAAATGTACAAAAAAGGAAACAATTTAGAGCTCAGATAAGCACTTTGCAGGTAAGGGAAGGATGTGTGAATAGCTATACAAAATTGTACACTGCTGCTTTTAAAATATTCAGTTTGGAATTGAATAAACATAATTGCATGTATTAAAAGTAATTGTCACTGTCTTGGAACTGGGGTTAGTATTTCTGCCACTGCTGGGATTTGATCTCACCATCCAGGTAACTCTTTTGCATCGTAGGTGAAGGGGAAGCTCACTGTCCTTGAGGAAAAGAAATTCAGGGTAGAGTTCCCAGGTTCTGAATTAAGTCCCTATAATGGAAAATAATATTTATGTACATGTGTAATATATGTTATGTATTACATGTGTATGTTTATTACAAATTGTGATTTTTATTATTGATTTTGTATTTCTGTATTTCCAATTTTTTCATTTACTTATTGTTTATTGTATTAGTATTATTATACACATAATATTTATTACATTTTGCACATCTATTATAAAATTATACACAATAATTTAGGACATTGACTCATTTTTCATTAATACTTTATTAAGTGTTGAAACATGATACAAAATTAAATGGAGGCATTTGTCACAGCCTTCACATGTTTAGAGTCTCTCCAAAATATGAGCTGTGTCTTGTTTATCTTTAACACCTTCCTATAGGGATTTCTTTAGATGATTTATACTCAGAAGCCTTTCCTTGAGGATAGGCAAGTTGAGGGATAAAATTGTAAGGGTGGGATTGGGAATGTGGCTTAGTGGTAGAGAGCTTGCTCAGCATGCATGAATGCCAGGGTTTGAATCCTCATTGCCACATACTCAGAAAAAGCCAGAAGCTGTGGAGTGCTCAAGTGGTAGGGCACTAGCCTTGAGAAAAAGAAGAACGGAGACAGTACACAGGCCCTAAGTTCAAGCCCCAGGACTAGCAAAAACAATAGGCCAGATGCCAGTGGCTCACACCTGGAGCCCTATCTTCTCAGGATGCTAAGATCTGAAGACCACAGTTCAAAGACAGCCTAGACAAGGAAAGCCTGTTAGACTCTTATCACCAATGACCCACCAAAAGACCCCATGTGGCGCTGTGGCTCAAGTGGTAGAGTGTTCGCCTTGAGATAAAGGGCTCCGGGACAGTGCCCAAGCTTGAGTTTGAGACACACAATGGGAATAAGTGAGGGTTAATCAAAGTACTTTTCCTATTTGCTAATTAGGAGAACATTCTCTGGAAAATGAACGCTGACGCTGATGTACACCAGAATTGGAGTCAGAGCTCAAGGTTCAAGTTTAGCAGATCCATATGCCCAGCCTCTCAGACTCTAGCATTATAAACTTGTGTCCTGCACGGTTCTGAAAGGTCCATTGTTGAAAGGCTTAATATGCTCCCCAAGCCCTTTGTGATAAGCAGTTGACTTGTATTGTCAATGTCATTACACTTGTGACCTAGCAGAGCACCAGTAGCTAAGGCCCATCCCCCAGCTCAGGAGGCTGAGGTCTGAGGATCACAGGGTGAAGCCAGCCAGGGCAGGAATGTCTGTGACACTGACTTCCACTTCTGAAAGGGCAGATGTTCAAGAGCTTCCTGGGTTTCCCTTGGTGATGAGAAGTTACTTGTACTTGAGTTGAACTCAAGGCCTGGGCACTGTTTCTAGCACTCTACTACTTGAGCCACAGCACCAATTCTGGCTTTTTCTGTGCATGTGCTACAGAGGGATCAAACTCAGGGCTTCTTGCATGCTAGGCAAGCACTGTCTCACTAATCCACATTCCCAGCCCTCTCATCTTTTTCTTAATGGTAGTTTCTACCTAAGTATGCTACCATTTTACATCCCCCAAGTTTAATTTTCTGAATACCGGTTATTTCAAAAACCCTGATCTTCTCTTCCCCTGCCTGATTTGTGATTGTTCCTGCCTTGGTCTCATAATAAAATGTAAATAAAGGCTGCTGAGATCTTAAGTGTGCATCATGTAAGGACACAGTCCTGGAACTCTGGAAGAGAAAAGCCACGGGCCTGAAAAGAAGAGAACGATGCAGTATGTGCAACAAGCCTATCTGAAAAATAAATCTGTACATAACAGGAGAAGCATTGCATACAATCTGTTTGCACTCAGGGAGGTAATATACACCCATAAGTAGGTAGGACACTCATACATAAACTTGGCCTTCTCTTTTTGAATTTTTTTGGTGGCCATCCCAGGGCTTAAACTCAGGGCCCTATGTGTTCCTCAGCTGTTTTGTTGAGACTCTGCCACTGCCACAGCTCCACTTCCAGCCATCTGGTCGTTAACTGGACATAAGCGTCTGCCAGGCTTTCTTGCCTGGTCTGGCTTGTGTCTCCTGCTCGCCTTTCTTTCTCAAAGCTGGAGCTCTACCCTCTGGGCCACTGAAACACTTCGTGTTTTCTGGTGGTTTATTGGAAATAAGAGTCTCACAGACTTTCCTGCTCGGGCGGGCTTTGAACTGAGATCTCCTTAGGAGACTTCAAGTGGTTTTCCTCAGGATTTGCCAAGGATCTTCACCACACAAACCCTTAGTCAAAATCTCGAGGGGTACTACAGAAAAACGGAAACATGATGATGCTTCTAGTGTGTTCTAGATACTTAAGGTTGGAGACACAAAACACTCACAATTATTAGATAATTTCATAATCATAGGGAGCAATGCAGAAAGCATGAGGTTCGCTCCAGCTTTTGTTCCTCTCGTCCTGAGACAGTAAATCCACTGCAGCTCAATGCTAACTGATTGAACTGCCTTGTCCTGTGGACATTTGCTGCCAAAATCATGTGACACTCATTTCTCACTTTTGGCTTCAAACCTGTGACCAGAGGAGGAGGAGAGAAAATCCTTCTCAGAGAAAGCACCTATAAAGAACACTGGGTAGTTTACGTATAAATTCAAAGCATTGGAATGATGCTGTTAAGTAGTCAGATTGTCCAAATTAAAAAAATGAAGAAGAAAAGAAAGGCAGGTGCCAGTGGCTGCTGACTGTAATCCCAGCTCCTCAGGAGGCTGAGATGTAGAGAATCTGAGTTTGAATCCAGCCAGCATAGGAAAGTCCATGACACTGTTATTTCTAAGAGATCACAGAAAACCCAGAAGTGGGGCTGTGGCTCCAGGTTAATGCACTACACTTGAGCAAAAGTAACTCAGGGACAATGCTTATGCTCATAGCACAACCGCAGGACCTGCTTCCATGTCTTTGTGTATCTGTGGATGTATTCCCATAGGTGAAGCTTCAGAGTAGCTATGATGAAAGGCACCAAGCTAGAAAATTTGTTTTCAATATAATGATTTCATAACACAGAGACTGCTTTCATAACAGTGCATGTTTCTGGGCTCCCCTCACAGTTCCCAGTGCAGCCTGAGGGTTTCTCTGCCTCCCAGGCCTGCTGGAAGAAGTCTCTCTCATTGTCTGGACAGGCAGACAAAAGGCCTCAGTCCTGTACAGCTGTGTAACAAACAACTACATCTGGGCCAATTAGTGAGGATGAGTGTGGACAGGCTCTGAAGGTCAGGACAAAAAGGCCTCTTTGTACCCCAAGCTATCTCTCTCCCCAGTGCTCTGTTTTAACAGGAAGCCTTCATTTGTGCCACCTCCTTTGGCAGGCCAAGTTCTCAGCACTAATCCTGCCTTTGTGAGACTATATTCTGGTGTTCAGATACAGTGCTCAATATAATTCAGGAGTCCTTCTGGTAGACAACTAGGGCACTTAACCTCAAGAAATGTTTCATTGAGGGCGATGATGGGTCTATGATGCCTCTGCTAGCTTTCCAGAAGCTTTGGAAATCCAAGCACATGTCTGATGTTACCATGCTTCCTGTCATCTAGGACTGCTGAAGCACATTAGATTTTGAAACCTTTGACTTCTCCTAGTTGACCCTTGGGTGGCAACGTTTTGGGGTTGAACACAGGGCCTGGGTGCTGACCATGAGCTCAGTGCAGGAGCCCAGTCCTTTATCATTTTGTGTCACAGCTTTTACTTCTGGTCTGTGTGTGTGTGTGTGTGTGTGTGTGTGTGTGTGTGTGTGTGTGTGTGTGCGAGTATGCACACATATACCAGTCCTGGAGTTTGAACTCAGGACCTGAGCACTGTACCTAATTTCTCTTGCACAAGAATAGCCCTCTCCCACTTGAGCCACAGAGACACTTCATGCTTTTTTTAGTGATGTGTACCTGAGAAATCAAGTCCAGTGTATCATAGATGCAAAGCACTCTACCCCTAGGCACATTGCCATCCCTCTTCTTCAGGTTTGTTATTTTCTTACTTTTTTGTTGTTGTTGGTTGTAGCAGTTGAAGTCTGGGCCTGGGTGCTGTGCCTCAAGTCTTGTGCTCTACCACTTGACCCAAAGCACCATTTCACGTTTTCTCATGGTTCATTGGAGCTAAATGTCTCGAGGACTTTCCTTCCCAGGCTAGCTTTGAACCATGATCCTCAGATCTCATCCTCCTGAGGAGCTAGGATGACAAGCATGAGTGACAAGCATCCAGCTTCCACTTCAGGTTTCTTAGTGGTGAATTGGAGATAATATTCTCATGGGACCTTTTGTGTCTGGCATAGTTTGGAAGCCAGATCCTCAGATTTCAGGTTCCTGAGAAGGCAGCCTGACAGACCTCAGCTATAGACCTCTAAGCTGTGGCACTCTACTGCAAGGGGGTCCTTGGCACCACGTAGTTCAGTGCTAGCCATGTGCCCAAGAGGTAAGGGTCAGTACCTATGCCACGAGTTCAAGGTTCATGACTGAAAAAAAAAACAAAACAAAACAATTGTCTGCAGTAGACAACTCACCCACTCTTCAGTAATACATAATTTTGTCTGTGCCGTGGGGACAAACCTGCATCTCAATATTCTTGTCTGCATAATCATCTCAGTTGTGTAGCTCTTACAAGGACCATATGAAAGAATGCCCTCTGTGAAGGACACAGCAGATTGTACTCTTTGAAAGACTCAGCACACAACATCCTGTGAAGACTTAGCACCCAGCACCCAATGCAGGACTCAGCACACTGCACCCTGTGAAGAACTCAGCACACAGCACCCTGTGCCAGACTCAGCACAGAGCACCCTATGAAGGATTCAGCACATAGCTCTATTCCACAAGCTGTCATTAGAATTAGGTTGCTTTCATCAGTATCACCATTCTGTGAGGAACATTTCACAAATCACACAAGTTCACATCTAATGGTTTAGTGGGGTAGTTTTTTTTTGGGGGGGGGGTCAGGCTACCCATAGGGCTTGAACTCAACGCATGGGGATACTGTTCTAATAACATTTGCTCAAGGCTAAGACTCTACTACTTAGAGCCACATCTCCAAGAGTCTCACATACTTCCTACCAGAGCTTGGTAAAGCTCCCAAGCAGCCAGTATGATGGGGGTAAGCCAGCAGTATCTGGTTCTGTGGAGCTGGGTTGCAGGTGTTTACATCTGCCTAAGTCAGGTTAGGTGGCAACTGTCAGTGCCAGACTCCTGGCTTGTTCCGTGGTGTGGTATTTGAAGTCCTGTCCTTCTATAATTGCAGTTAGAACATTCTACCATTTTTTGGTGGCAGTGGTGGGGCTTGAGTAAGGGCTTAGACACTGTCCCTAAGCATTTGTGCTCAAGGCTAGCACTCAATTGATTGAAAGACAGCAGAACTTCCAGATTTTCTGCCTATGTGACACTGAGGAATCGAACCCAGGGCTTCGTGTTTACTAGGGGAGCACTCAATCACTGAGCCCCAGGAGTAAAGGAGGTATAAATAGATAGATTGTTGTATATAAATATTATATAGCTAAAAGAGAGATGTCGATATTATTACATTATAGATAATATTGTTATCAATTATTAGGTATTAAATTATATCTCCATTTATTGATGTGTCCCAGCTAACAATTAATAAAGCATTAATTAATACTCAATATCCTGTTATTGTTTATCATATATGTACATACATCCATACATATAATTAAATATTTTATAGAATGAGACAGATGTCCATATGTTATTAAATTATGCATCACGTACTACTACCAATTATTAGGTATTTATGTCTCCATGCAATTTTTATTTTGTTAATACTTAATAAAATATTAATTAAACTTAATCCACATCCTATAATTACCGCATCTAATTTTATCCTAGAATGATTCATTACTAATTCAATCTGTTTATCATTTATTGTAGTGACAATTCTTCTACCTATGACTTTTTTTACCTTTGTGACATTCTACTTACATAGCTTATTAATTTGCATCCAAATTATACATCCTACCTGACACTGAGCACTTTCAAAAAAAGAAAATCATGTATTATGCTCGGCTTCCCACTCTATGATTACATTATTGTCAGTGCTGGGATTTAAACTCAGGGCCTAGAAGGCTCAATTCATTTATGTGTGGCTGCCAGCACAGCAGCCTCTAGCCAATTCAGCTGCCAGGTTGTTCCCAGGCCCTGAGATCGAGCCTCATATATTGACTCCATATTGTGCTTAGTGTATCTATTCATTTTTTTTATTCATTTATTTACCATTTATTTTATTGACTGTTCTTACACATGGACTATTTATTACATTTATTACATAGGATAGATTTGCCTATGTATGAAACTTCACACCTGACATCCAGGACTTTCACAGCAAAGGAAAACCTGTGTCACCATGGGCTTCTTCCTCCATGAATCAATTTTTGTGAGTGCTGGCATCTGAATTCACAATCTACTAGGCCCAATTCATGAATGGGTGAGTGTCAGTATGCCAGCCTGGGGCATATGGAGCTGACAAGCAGTTTCCAACACCTGAGATCGAGCCCCAGGGGTTGACAAAATAAGAACAGATTGACATGCAGATGGTAGTACACAAATAAATATAGATCTTTATAGGGTGCCAGATATGTCTATACATTATTCAGCTAACTAGGCTACATTCCTACCAATATTTGGGTATTTTTAATGCCTCCATGTAATTTATAGTATTGTTTTCATCCTTAATGAATTATTAATTAAATCAACCACTGTCCCGAAACTATTGAGTACATGTAATTAATAGTATTCTTTTAATGTGTCAAAAATATTCATGAAAATCCATCATTCTCCTAAAATCACTCTAATTTTATGGTAGCATCATTCAGGAACAACTAATTCAACCTTGACATTCATAACCTTCCATCGGTATTCCTATGAATAGGAATGAGACTATTAGGATCTCGCGTCATTTGTAGAGTTCAGGACCAAGCTTTGAACCCAGGGCCTATGTTGCCATGTTGGCCTATGGCTTCCCTGGTAGCCCTCCAGCCTTCAGCAATGCCAGGTTTCCAACACTTTTCATCCATGTCATTCAAACCCAGGAAGGTAACCTTGCAAAGAAAACAAATGAAAAACCGGCAGCCATCTGCAAGTTGCAGGTTTTTCTTCTTTGTTTCTGTGTCGTTTTATGTATTTATTATTCCTGTCAGCATTTGTGCCCCGGGAACTCAGGTTTGCTGTGGATCCAGTTGCTGCACCCCAGCCTGGAGTGATCAAAGCTGAGGCAGAGTTGCCATGCCCTGAGTTCAAGCTTTGTGCTTGAGAAAATAAAATAAATAAATAAACATATTAAAATATTTTAAAAATTATGAGGCTGCTTGACTTGGAATTCATGCCATTTTTTCTGCCAGTCCTGGGATTTGAACTCAGGGTGGTCTATGTACATATACAGCACTGTGGGAGAAGGGGAAGCTCACTATGCTGGTAAACAAGCAAGTCAGGCCTTTTCGCAGGGCCTGAACTCAAGTACTAGCTCTTGCAAAAATAATATTCATATTTTAAATACAGGATTCATATTTACATACACATATTTACTGTATATTGCAGTTAGTGTGGTTATTCATTTTATTTTGTGTTTTATCTATTTCTTATGTATTTTAGTGAATATGATTACACACATAACCTTTTTTACATCTTATTACATAGAACATAGATTTGCCAATGTACTATACCTCATTCCTGAGACCCAGGACTTTCACGGATAAGGAAGACAAATGGGACATTTGGCTTCTTCCACCAGGATTACTTAAGTTTTTGGCAGTTCTGTGATTTGAACTCAGGGCCTAGAAAGCCCATTTCATGAATGGGGCGTGGGTTAATGTTAGCACACCAGACGGATGCAAATGGAGTTTGTGGTCAAATTTGGCCCTAGGAGTGGCCAATATATAAACACATAGATGTGTAAAATGCAGTGTGTGTGTATTTACCTATGTATATGCATCTATAAACGTATACAGAGAGAGACAGATAGACATTTATGTAGATTCTAGTGTATAACTCTATATAAAGAGTGATGTCTATATCTTACTTTTATATATTCTATTGCTACTAATTATTTGGTCTAAAATTATTCCTCCATTAATTAATCACGGTAGAAGACTTAATAAAGTATTAATTAAATTAATCAATGACCTATATTTAATGTATACAATCTTATATTAGAAAGACTAGTTAAATAGTAATTCAATTAGCACATTTCAAACATTCTATTAGTGTTCCTAGAGATAGGAACCAGTTTCCTAAGATCTTCAACCATGTGTATGTGGGAGTCCCAGGCTCGAACTCAGGGCGCAGGTGTCTGGGTTAACCTCCAGCTTCACTGACAGCCCACCAGCCTCAGCCATGCAAAGTCATGTACAATTTTCAAGCCAAGTCAGTGAGACCCAGGATGGTCACTGTGCAAAAGAAACAAAGGTAAACCTGTTGTGTAAAACTTTCTGGTTTTTCCTCTTCCATTTTGATTTGTTTGTTTGTTTGTTGACCAGTGCTGGGAGTTGAAATTGGGTCCTAGGATCCCTGAATCATCTGTGGGTGTAAAAGCTGCACCACACCCTAAGGTAATCTAGGCTGAGGCAGAGATGTGAAGACCTGAGTTCAAGCCTCGTGCCTGCCCCCCCCAAAGTTAAGATCCTGGCTTGGAATTTGGGACATTTTATCTGCCATACCTGGGATTTGAAATCAAGGTCTGGGTAACTCTATTTTGCTGTGGGTGAAGTGGAAGCTCACCCTCCTTGAATAAAAGAAAGTCAAGAGCATTTCCCAGGGCATGAATTCTAGCCCCAGAACTGGCAAAATAATATTTATATACACTTTTAATGTACATCATATATATATATATATTTGCATAGGTATTACATATTGTACCTAGAAAGCAATATTCTCACAGACAGCAGAACAGGTCAACATTGGTTTATTACTCCATCTGTTGTCTTTGGCACTGCTAGGATTTGAACTCAGGGCCTCGAATGCCAATTCATCAAGGGATCAATGTAAGCACAGCAGCCTCAAACAAATTCACTGCCAGGGAGTTCCCAGGACCTAAGTTTAACCTCCAGGAGTGGCCAATATATAAATAGATAGATGCATAAATTGCTGCAAATATATATATATGCATAGAGAGTGAGAGAGAGGTATATGTATATTCCAGTGTATATTTAAATATATAAATATATTTATAAAATGTGAGATGTCTATATATCATTAAATTACATGTAATATATTACTAATAATTATTAAGTATTAAATTATGCCTTCATTTAATGATGTATCATGGTTTAAGGCACAATAAAGTGCTTCTTTGTGCAAAAGGAGCTCAGGGACAATGCCTAAGCTCACAGTTCAAGCCTCAGGACCTGTACCAAAAAAAAAAAAATAGAGCCAGTAATTCCATATGTCTGTGTATGTGTGAATGTATTTCTATTGGTGAACATCCAGAGTCACTATGAAGAAAGGCACCCAGATAGGAAATTTGCTTTGAATAGAATGATTTCATAGCACAGAGGGTGCTTTCAAGACAGTGCATGTTCCAGGGCTCCCCTCCAGGTTCCCAGTGTAACCCTCAGGTTTCTCCACACCCCAGGCTGCTGAAGGAAGTCTATCTCTTTGTTGGAACAGGCAGACAAAAGGCCTCACTCCTGTACAGCTCTGTAACAAACAACTCTATCTGGGCCAATTAGTGATGATGAGTGTGGGCAGGCTCTGAAGACCAGGAGAAAAAGGCCTCTTTGTACCCCAAGATATCTCTCTCCCCAGTGCTCTGTTTTGACAGGAAGTCTTCATTTGTGCCACCTCCCGGGGCAGGCCAAGTTCCCTGCACTTATCCTGTCTTTGTTAGACTATGTTCCAGTGTTGAAACAAACTGCTACAATTAATTCAAGATTCCTTCTGGCAGACAACAACTAGGGAGCTGAACCTAATGCAATGATTCATTATTGGCAACAGTGCCTCCCTAGGTTTTCGGAAGCTTGTTACATCTAAGCACATTTGCAAAATCACAATGTTCCCTGTTATGTAGGGCTGGTGGAGCTCATTAGGTTTTGAAACCTTTGACCTCTTCTAGTGAAAGATTAAAAATTAGAATTACATTTTACAATTGCTAACTGCTGATTTTGCTTTTATAAACTTGCTCGCCCTAGCACTAACCCCCTTCCCTTCTGCACGGGAAATAAGGAATTGAGTAAAAAGTCTCGGAGCCCAGATGCTGGCCCCTGGGACAAGGTTTGTGGTCATAAAGAACAAACAGGTATGTTTTCCTGGTTCCTGTTTAAAAATTCCCTAAGTGGCCAAATGGGACCCAAGATAGGGACCCAGGATAGGTACCCAAGATAGGGACCCAAGATAAGGACCACCTGACAAGTCCAGCAAACTAGGCCAAATGTTAATCAATCACAAGCCTGTAATTCTGTAAACTCCCTGACCCTTATCTCCCAGAGTGACTATCTCCTTTGAGCATCCGCACCAATTGTTTTATTGCAAAGAGTGTTATAAACTTCCCCATGTAGTAAAAAATGATTGCTAGAGTGTATAGTGACGTATAATTACCAGATGCCTTGTGTTATGTGTAAATCTTGGGGTTTCTGCCTTTAAAAATGCCTATAACCGCTGCTCGGGGCTCCCTGTCTGCTCGGGACAGAGAGTCCATTTGCGCAAACGTCAAATAAACTCCTCTTGCTTGTTGCATCTACTGGTTTGGAGTCTTGGTCTCTGGGGCACCCTCCCGTAGACGAAAGTGTCCCAGGAGTCTGGGGTCTTTCACTAGTTGGGCCTTGGGTGGCTAGATTTGAACACAGGGCCTGAGTACTGACCATGAGCTCAGAACAGAAGCTCAATGTGTAGTAGGAAGACCCCTACTCAGGCAGGCAAACCCACCTAGTCATCTGGAGTGACAGAGCCCACCACAGCAAAGTTGGTAACAAAGAAGCAACTTTATTGAGAAGGTTTCTACACTGACCGGCCAGGGCCACAGCACAGGCTAAGGAGCTGATACTGCCACCCTGAGCAGCCCCCATTCTTTGGTTTTTAAAGGCAAAATCCATGAGATCGAGCCTGGTCATGCACAGGTGACCAATGAAATCATATCATACAAAAGGATTGCATGGTCATACCAGACCACACACAGGTGGCTAATAGGCAGAGTTTACTGTAAGCATGTGTGAAAGGCAGGGTTTACCACCATAAGCAGATGGTGTCTGATAGTTGGAGCCAGATTACAGTCTGTTTTATGGGTCAGTCTTTAACTCAACAATCAAGGTAAGTTAGGTTGTTAATTGGAGGGGAACCTAGAGGCATTCTTTCCATTCTAGAGGCATTCTTTCCATTCCAGGAGCAGGGCTGCTTGGAGCCAAGGTCTAGTTAACCTTGTTTAAAGTTTTTTTTTTTTTTCTAAAATCCCTAAAACAAAGGCAAATCCTGGAAAGAAGCCGTACCAGTTTCACTTCTGGTATCTGTGTGTGTGTGGGGGGGGGGGGGGGGGGGGTAATTTGTGTGCATATACCAGTCCTGGAGCTTGAACTCAGGAACTGCGCACGGTACCTGAGTTTCTCCTGTACAAGGAAAGCACTCTACCACTTGAGCCACAGAGCCACTACAGGCTTTTTTCTAGTAATGTGCCACTGAGGATTCAAAGCCAGGGTTTCAAACATGCAAAGCACTCTACCCCTAAGACCCATTCCCAACACTGCACTTCAGGTTTCTTTCTTTCTTTTCTTGTAAGTTGGAGGAGTTGAAGTCTGGGCCTGGGTGCTGTCACTCAGCTCTTCAGCTTAAGTGGAGAGCTCTACCAGAACCCATTCAGGTTTTCTGGTGGTTCACTGGAGATAACCATCTCAAGGAATCTCCTGCTCAGGCTGGCTTTGGACCATGATCCTGAGCTCTCAGCCTGCTGAGTAAGTAGCTATAGTGACAGGCATGAGTCACTGGCACCCAGCTTCTACTTCAAGGTTCTAAGTGGTGAATAGGAGATGATAATGTCATGGGACCTTTTGTGTGTGGGATAGTATTGAACCCAGATCGTCAGCTTCCTGAGCAGGCAGGATGATAGACCTCTGCTAAAGACACCTAAGCTGTGACACTTTGCTGCAAGGGGGTCCTTGGCTCGGCCCGGTACAGTGTTAGCCATGAGCATTAGAGGAAAATCAGTGTCTAGGCTCTGAGTTCAAGGTTCATGATGGAGAAAACTAAACCAAAACAATTGTCTGCAGAGACAACTCAATAGAGTTCAGTACATACATAAATTTGGCCCTGCCTTGGGAAATATCTGTGCCTCAAGTTTCTCACCTGCACAATCATCTTACTTGTGGAGCTCTAACAAGGATCAAATGAAAGAATAAATCCCGTGAATCACTCAACACCCAGCAATCCAGGAAGGACTCTTCATATAGCTGTATCCCACAAGCTGTCATTAGAATTAGGATGTTTTCATCAGTTTTACCATTCCTTCAGAAACATGTCACGAACCACACAAGTTCACATCCAACGGTTTAGACAGGTGGTTAGTCGGGGGGGGGGGGGGAGGGAAGGGTCATCAGACTCAGGGGTTGCACTCATAGGGTTGTGAGTACTGTCCTAAGATCTTTTCCTCAAGGGTAGAGCTCTACCACTTTGTGCCAGAGCTCAGAGTCTCACAGACTTCTTGCCAGGGCTGAGTTTTCAACCCACCAATGTCAGAACTCATTTCCTGAGCAGCTAGGGTGAGCCAGCAGCATCTGGTTCGATGGAATTGGTTTGCAGCTGTTAACCTCTGGCTGTCAGGATAGATGGCAGCCGTCATCTTCAGATTCCCGGCTTGCTCTGTCATGAAGTATTTAACACCCTTGCCTTGTATAGTTGCAGTTAGAACCTTCTAACTTTTCTTTGGTGCTTGAGTGACAGCACCAATTCCGGCTTTTCTGTGCATGTGATAGTGTGGAAAACCCAGGGCTTCATACATACTAGGCAAGCACTCTACTACTTAGAACCAGGAATGACAAGTGTAGAAATATATATATATATATATATATATATATATATATATATATATATATATATATATATATATATATATGTACAGATATATATGTATGTATAAAATAAGAAAAATATCTGTATATTATTAAATTACATATCCTATATTACTATCAATTATACATAATTAAATTATTCCTTCATTTCTCATTGTTGAAAATATAATAAAATATTAATTGAAAATTAGTCAATGTACTATGATTATTGTTTTTAATTTTAAAATATAATCATATACTAACTACTAATGTAATTGTTACTTTTACAACATTCCATTCATATGGATGTATGTCAGAATGCGTTTCTTAGGATCTCTCGCCATTCGTAGGTGGAGGTCCCGGATTTTGAACACTGGGCCTAGGTTGCTGGTTTTGGCTATGGCTTGCCTGATAGCCCACCAAACTTCAGCAGTGTAAGGTCACATACTCTTTCTGGGCCCTTTCGTTTAGACCCAGGATGGTCACAATGCAAAGGAAAAAAACAAAGTAAAACCACCTTCTGGAACTTCCCAGTTTTAGGCTTATTCTTCCCCGCCCCCCCTTTCTCTTTTTTTGTTGTTTGTGGGGCAAGAAATCTGGGTCTGGACACTGTTCCTCAACTATTCAGCTCAAGACTAGTGTTCTACCACTTGAGCCATAGCACCACTTCCAGCATTTTTCTGCATATGTGGTGCTGAGGAATCAAGCCCCAGGCCTTATGCATGCAAAGCAAGGACTCTACTACTAAGCCACCTTCCTTGCCCTTCTTTTATTTTTTATCAGTCCCGAGATTTGAACTTGGGTCCTAGGATCACAGAATGGGCTGTGGGTCCATTGGCTGCACCCCTGGCTAGGGTGATCGAACCTGAGGCAGAATTGCCACAAGATGAGTTCAAGCCCTGGGCCTGAACAAAATAAATTAAGGCCATGACTTAGAATTTGCTCCATTTTTCTGGCAGGCCTGGGATTTGAACTCAGGGTCTGGGTAACTCTGTGACACTGTGGGGTAGGGGAAGCTCACTGTTGTTGAAGACAAGAATTTCAGGCAAGTTTCCAGGCCTGAATTTAAGCACCAACACTGGAAAAATTAATATTCATATATGTGATCTTTTTACATACATGGGCTTACTCCATATGACATTTATTACCCTTATTTATTCATTGTTTATTTTATTTAGTATTATTACATATATAACATTTGTTTCATTCATTACATCTTATCACATGCATATATTTGCATATGGATTATACTTCATACTGAGACCCAGGATTTTTACAGAGAAGGAAAAAAAATGTGTCAAAGTAGGCAGGATGACAGATATCAGCCACAGATGCCTAGACTGTAACACTTTTGTACGGGTGTCCTTGGGTCCCCTTGGTAGGGTGCTAGCCATGAGCCTAACAGTGAAGGGTCAGTAGCTAGGCCCTGAGTTTAAGGTTCATGACTGAGAAAAATAAACCAAAGCAACTGTCTGCAGGAGAAAACTCCCTAGAGTTCAGTACATACATCATTTTAGCCCTGACATGGGGACATATCTGAGCCTCAAGGTTCTCATCTGCACAATAATCTGTGGAGCTCTTACAAGGACCAGATGCAAGAATGCAGTCAGTACACCATTCCTCATATAAGACTCATGACATAGCTGTATCCCACACGCTGTCATTAGAATTAGGGTGCTTTCATCAGTGTCACCAAACTACACAAAGTTCACATCAAATGATTTAGAGGGGTGGGTTTTTTGTAGGGGGGGTGGTGAGTCAGCCATGGGGATTCCACTGAAAGTTTGGGGGTACTGTCCTAAGATCATTTGCTCAAGGCTAGAGCTCTACCACTTTGAGCCACAGCTCAGTTTTGCAGACTTCCTGTCAGGGCTGGATTTTAAAACCACCAGTGTCTGATCTCAGCCCCCCAGTATCTTGGATGACAGGGCTGAGCGAGCCAGAAGCATCTGGTTCCGTGTAGCTGGGTTGCAGCAGTTTACTTCTGGCTACATCAGGTTAGATGGCAGCTTTCAGCACCATACTCTTAGCTTGCTCTAAGATGATGTATTTACAGTCCTATTCTTATATCTTTGCAGTCAGAATATTCTATCGTTTTGTTTTGGTGCCAGTTCTGCATCTTGAGTAAGTGTCTAGACACAGTCCCTAAACTTTTATGCTCAAAGCTAGTACTCGACTGCGTGAGCAACAGCATGACTTCTGGATTTTTCTGTGCAAGTGGTAGTGAGGAATGGAACCCAGGACTTTGTACATACTCAGTGAGCACTCTAACACTGAGCCCCAGGAGTTACAAGTGTATAAACAGATAAATGTGTAGATTGGTAGATAGAGATAGATAGACAGATGGATAGATAGATAGATAGATAGATGTATATGTATAAAACAAAAGAGATATCTGTATATTATGAAACTGCACATATGATATTAATACCAATTATTGGCAATTAAATTATTCCTTCCTATTTAAGTATCATGATTGAATACATAATAAAGTATTAATTAAAAATTAGTCAATGTAGAATAATTTCCTTGTGTATAATTTTAGAATATAATCATATACTAACTACTAATTTAAATGTTACTTTTATAACATTCCACTTGTATGGATGTATATCAGAATGAATTTCTTAGAACCACCCACCATTCATTAGTGGCAGTTCCAAGATTGGACCTCCAGGTCTAAGTTGCTTGTTTCAGCTATGGCTTCCCTAATAGCCCACCAAACATTAGCAATGCAATGTCATGTACACATTCTGGGGCTTGTCATTTAGACCCAGGATGGTCACAATACAAAGGAAAAAAAAAGTAAAACCACCTTCTTGAACTTCTCAGTTTTATCCTTCTCCTTTTTATTTTTTACTTTTTGCCAGCTACGAAATTTGAAGTAGGGTTGTAGTATCCAATGATCAGCTGTGGTAGAGATGGGAAGACCTGAGTTCAAGCCCTCTGTTAGGCCAAAGGTAAAGTTATATTAACAATAAGACCCTGGCTAGGAAATTGCACCATTTTTCTAGCAGGCCTGGGATTTGAACTCAGGATCTGGGTAACTCTGTGACACTGTGTGTGAAGAGGAAAGCTCACCGTCCTTTTAGACAAGAAATTCATGGGGCTGGGAAGGTGGCTCGGTGGTAGAGTGCTTGCGTTGCATGCATGAGGCCCTTGGTTCAATAACTCAGCACCACATAAGCAGAAAAAGCTGGAAGTGGCGCTGTAGCTCAAGTGGTAGAGCGCTCACCTTGAACTGAAGAGCTGAGTGCCCATGCCCAGATTTCAGGTACCATGACTGGGAAAAAGAAAAAGAAAAAGAAAAAAGAAATTCAGAGCAGTTCCCAGGGCCTGAATTGAAGCCCTAGCACTGGAAAAAATAATATTCATATATATGAGATCTATTTACATATATGGGTTCTACTGCATATGACATCTATTACCATTATTCATTTAGTATTATTACACATATAACATTTCCTTTATTATATCATATCTCATAGGATATATTTGCATATGGATTATACATGGTATTGAGACCCAGGACTTTCACAGAGAAGGAAAAAAATGTGTCAAATTGGCTTCTTACTCCACAAATAAATTTTTGGCCATGCTGGAATTTAACTCTGCCTACATTGCCTACATTAGTACATCAGGATCTCCCTCATTTTTGTGGGTGGTAGTCATAGCATTCGAATTCCAGGCCTGGGTAGATTACTTTGAATGCAAACCATTGGAATGACACCGTGAAGATTTCAGAATGTCACGATTAAAGAAAAGAACAACAAGAAGAAAAGAAAGCCAGGTGTCAGTGGCTCCTGCCTATAACCCTAGCTCCTCCTGTGGCTGAGATGTAGAGAATGCCAATTTGAATGCATCCGGGGCAGGAAAGTCCACAACACTCTTCTTCTAAGAGATCACAGGGGGAAAAAAAACCATGAGTAGGGCTGTGGCTGAAGGGCAGAGTGCTATCCTTGAGCAAAAGGAGCTCAGGGACAGAGCCTGGGCTCATAGTACAACCCTGGACCTGCCTAACCACCCCCCCCCAAAAAAGGAGGCAATAACTCCATGTCTCTGTGTATGGATGGATGATGTATGGATGATGGGCATTCAGCAGGTTGCCCATGTCCATCCCCCCAACCTGGGCAAGTCCTCAGAGAGTCTTAAGTCTGAGCCAGCAGCTTGAACAAAGCATCCTTCTCTGCCATTTAATAACTGAAGCCCCGCTGGCTTTGCCTGGACTGTGCAACAGGTGCCTTATATTCTGGCTGAGATGTCCCATCGGGACACCTAGCAGCCAGCCAGTGCCTCCAGGGAGACCACAGTTCCTAGGCTGTAGGAGTTGTCAAAGGTTCTGGCTCCATATTCTCTGTCCCTCTGTAGGATATGTGAGCCTACTCCTCTGGAGCCTGATGGCTATCCCTCATTCACCATTCCTCATTGCTGAGTCACAGACTGGTCCCAAATCTTGGCGAAGATATGAAATAGCCAGCGATTTCTGCACCAAAAGGGGTAAGCCAATAAATCCCACCCTCGTAGTTCCTGTCAGAAGTGAGCCTTGGGCTGAGAATGTGGCTTAGTGGTAGAGTGCTTACCTAGCATGCATGAAGCCTTAGGTTCGATTCCTCAGTATCACAGAAACAGAAAAAGCCACTGTGGCTTAAGTGATGAGTGCTAGCCTTGACCAAAAGAAACTCAGGAACATGCACAGACGCTGAGTTTAAGCTTCAAGACTGGCAAAAAAGTGAGCCTGGTGAGACATATTCTTCTGGTACTCATAGGAGGGCCAAGGTTAGAGGTAAGAGGTAGGGTAGAGGACAGTTGCTGGTGGCTCACACCACTCAGGAGGCTGAGATCTGAAGATCACAATTGCAAGCAGGAAAGTCTACATGAGACACTTTTCTCTAATTAAACACCCCAAAAGTCAGAAGTAGAGCAGTGGTTCAAGTAAAAGAGTTCTAGCCTTGAGCACAAAACCTCAGGGATAGCATCCAGGCCATGAATTCAAACCCCGGGACTGGCACAAACACACACACACACACACATACCAAGCTAGAGCATTTGCCAGTCATCCTGCACAAGTTCCATCTCTAACAACTCAATATTAAAAAAAAAAAAGAGGGAGAAGGGAAGGAAAAACTTCCTCCTGGAGGTGATATAACCAGTGCCAAAATTCCACAGGAGTTCTAAGATTTGGAACAAGATAGAGAGCCTCAGGCAGAAGGTACAACATGCGCACAGTTTCCTGAGGTGTGGTGTAGAATAGGTGGTGTGGGTGGAATGAAGGTTCTGTGGCTTCACACAAGTCCGGCAGGACATTCAAGGCTGGGTCAAGGTTTGTACTTGTGTCACAGGGAGGGCAGAGGGTGGAGGTCCCAGAATGGGGCCCAGGGGGAAGATTAGCTTGGCTTTTCACCATGGACGGCAGCCATTTCCTGTGGCTGGAAGCTTATTTTTCACAGCACCTGACCCTCAGGCCTCCTTTACATGGAGGAGTCAGGGCAAATGCAGGGAAGAACACTTGCTTAAGAAAAGCTTCTAGCCCAATGCCACTGGTGGCTCAACCCCTGTAAACCCTAGCTGCTGAAAAGACTGAGATCAGAAGTCGTGGGTCAAAACCAGCTCAGGTCAGGAAAGTTAGTGAGACTCTTCTTGCCGATGAACTACCAGAAACCAGAAATGGAGCTGTGGCTCAAGTGGTAGAGTGCCATCCTTGAGGCAAAACTTAAAAGCCCAGAGCCCAGACCCTAAGTTCAAGCCCCAGTACTGGCACATAAAAAATAAAGAAAAGCTTTCAGGAGTTCCTAGTCAATTGTGGTGAAAGTCCAAATCAGTTGGGTGCTGGTGGCTCATGCCTATCCTCCTAGCTCCTCAGGAGGCTGAGATCTGAGGATCATGGTTGAAAGCCAGCCCGGGCAGGAAAGTCCAAGAGACTCTGATCTCCAATGAACCACAAGAAAACTGAAAGTGGTACTGTGGCTCAAGTGGTAAGCTGAAGAGCTGAAGAGACAATGCCCAGGCCCACACTTCAAGTGCCACCTGACCTGCTTGAACCTCACTCTGTGGCTCTAGGCAGAGTAATTTCCAGTGGACTGCTAAGGGTCTCCCAATATCTAGGTGTCCTACAAGTCTTGAAAGCAGCCTCTTTGGGAGACTTTGCATGCAGAATGGGCCAAAGTATCAGAGAAGGGTCTAGCCTTGGGACACAGAAGTCATCGGCCAGGTCATCAGAATGGCATCTGTCATGGGTGCAGTGTGGATCTGAGCAGTAAATCAACATTTCAGACCAGGTTTCTGGGCCAGGAGGGTCAAGAGCTGCAAGATGGCACAGCATGTAATGCCTGCTCACGGGAGCAAATTTGTCAGGCACACCTTCGGTGGGTGTTGAGTTGGGCTCATGAAAGACTTGTAGGCTCAGGAATCCACAGCTGGCTGGCTGCTGCTTGTAGCAGTGGCTATCCCAGGAGTCCCAGGGCTGAGAGCACTGCTTTCCTCACCAATGATCAGTGGTAGATGAAGGTCTGCAATCATGCACCGAGTAGAAACGAGCATCCATCGTGTTCTTCCCTTGGTCCTGTACCCTATGCATGGATGTATGTGCAGGTTCCATGGCCCAGACTCCTCAGCCCAAGAGGGAGTTGGGGAGAAATAACTTATGTGTCGAGAGTTTACTATGACTGTGCCTCTCCACTGCCCCCAGTTCTACCTCAACTCATCTTTACCACCTTCCTGTGTGTGTGTGTGTGTGTGTGTGTGTGTGTGTGTGTGTGTGTGTGTGTGTATGAGCACATCTTGGTACTAGGGCTTGAACTCAGAACCCGGGCTCTGTCCCTCACTTTTTTCATTCAAGGCTAGCAACTCTACCACTTGAGCCACAGCTTTTCTTCCAGCTTTCAGGTGGTTATTGGGAAAGGAGAGTCTCACACACTTTAGAAAAGTGAGCTGGTGATAAGAAATGTACTCATTATCTTGCCCATGTAATTGTAACCCCTCTGTACAGTATTTTCACACACAAAAAAGGTCCTACTGATACAAAAAAAAAAAAAAAGAAACAAAGAAAAGTGAGCTGGGATGCCTCTGAATGCCAATCCTTAGATCTCAGCCTCCTGAGGAGCTAGGAATATGAGAGCGTGAGCTATTAACATCTGGCCACACTTTCCTTCTTGGCTAAGACAGTGTACCTCTCTCCCAGCCTAGCACCCATCTACAGCTAACCTTCCTCCCCCTACTCCTACTTCTCCAGGCTTCAGAGGAAACGTACCCTCCCCTGAGGACATAGAAATAGGTTTGACAGGTTTGAGCTTTATGTTCTCCACACAGTCAAGGGCTGCTGGGAGCTGATGTGGAGATCAGAATCTAGGCCAGGGCAAGTAGACAGCTGTTAGAACAGAAGACAGTATGAAAAGACATCCTTTCAGCTGGATGCCAGTGGCTCATGCCTATAATCTTAGCTACTCAAGGCTGACACATGAGGATCAAGCAAGATTCAAAGCCAGCCTGGGCAGACTCTTATCTCCAATGAATCACCAAAAAGCTAGGAAGCAGAGCTACTGTAGTTCAAGTGGTAGAGCACCAACCTTGAGCAAACAAGCTAAAGGATACCACCTAGGCTCTGAGCTCAAGCCCTGGTAAACACACACACACACACAAACACACACACACACTAACATCCTTAGCAGATGCCAATGGCTCATACCAGCAATCGTAGCTACTCAAGAGGCTGAGCTCTTAAGATGGCAGTTTGAAGTCAGCCCAGGCAGGAAAGTTCGTGAGACTCTTATTTCCACTAAACTACTAAAAAAGATGAAATGTGAGCTGTGGTTAAATGGTAGAGTGTTAGATTTGAGCAAAGGAAGCTCAGTGCCTAGGCCCTGAGTTCCAGCTCTAAGAGTTTTTTTTAAAGACACCTTTTGTTCCCCCCCCCCCTCCCCAATAAGGCCATAAATCCAGATGTTGGTCATCCTAGGTCTTACTTCCACTCCTGCCTCTTCTACAGCACCACCACAAGTGGCCTGTTTCTGGCCAGCTCTGGGTTAAGAAGTGAACATACACAAGGGGGGCATACCCAGGTCAAGGCTAATGCCCCAGAACATTGAGGTATTGGCCATACCAGTCTCTCCTACCCCAATTCCCTGGCCCTGGAATCTAAAGTCTGTGCCTCTGTATTATGGGCATCCAGAATTCTCTAGAAGGATTGGAGAGGCCCAGCTGGGGCTGGAAGATAGACTTGCCTGTGATAAAGTACGTGGACATTTCCTAGACACCAACAGATATTTCCAAGCCACCTGGCCTCACCTCAAATGCAGCCCGGAATCCTCCTTGCTTGGGCAGCCTTCAGTCCACTCTCAAGCCGGAGTTGGCCAGAGCCACCGGCAACCCCCTTCCCCCACACCACTGCCAGCCTGCTGAGAGGGACATGCAGCCAGAGGTCTAGCTGAGGAAAAGGGCAGGACATCCCATGTCTGAGTTCCCCACCCAGAGACAGGCAAGACTCTAGTGTAGCTGGTGCGGCTGACCCAGAATCCCCTGGAGGTGGCCAAAGATTTGGACAGCTGGACTTGGGCCCCAAAGAAAAGCTTGAACTCAGGTCTCTGGCCATTTAGGACTCATTGTAGACCCTGATAGGAGGCTAAAGGCAAGGTTGGTGTGGAGGAGGGGCACCATCCCAGGTCAGAAAGAGGCAGACAGGCACCCAGGAAGGGGACAGAGAAAGATGAGGAAAACACACACACACACACACACACAAATATGGCACTGGTGTCTCACACCTGTCATCCTAGCTACTCAGGGGGCTGAGGTCAAAGCCAGCCAGCACAGAAATGTCTGTGAGGCTCTTATCTCCAATGAACCACCAAATAGCCAGAAATGGAGCTGCAGCTGAAGTGTTAGAGCACTATCTTTGAGCATAGAAGCATAGGAACTTCACCTAGACCCTGAGTTCTAGGCCCAGGTCTTCTACATCCAAACTCACAGACACAGACACACACAGACAAAAGACACACAAACATACACACACACACACACTGGTAGCCCAAACCCTCAGCAGTCCCTTAGCACCCTGAATATTCCACCCCAGAGATGATGGCACTACCATCATCAGACCAACTGCAGACAAAACTCAGGGCCTCTCACATGTCTGGAATGGTTCCCAACACATTTTGGCATTTCTACTGTACACACTGTTATGCAGAAAATTCAGCTACCTTTTGTTTGGTTGTAGGTTATGGGGTTTGAACTTTGACCCTGACAGCAGGGCCTCAGCTCTTCAGATGAAGTGTGAGCACTACTACTGGAGCCACAGCACCACATCAAATTTTCTGGTGGTTCATTGGAGATAAAGTCTCACAGACTTTCCTGCCCACGCTGGCTTTGAATTGTGATCCTCAGATCTCAGCCTCCTGAGTGGCTAGGATGACAGTTAAGAACCACTGGTAGTGCCTGGCTACACCCAACTTTTTTTTTCATCTTCAGCTCTTTTCTTTCTTTCTTTTCTTATTGTGAAAATACTGTACAGAGGGGTTACAGTTACATGGTTAAGATAAGGAGTACATTTATCATCAAACATTGTAGCCTCCTCTGCAGCCACCTTCTTATACCAAGGGAAAACCCAACTCATCAAGACACAAACCAAATGTAACCCTACACTTCAGACTTGGTCACCAGCATCCAAAACCATTCTTCCATGGATGGAGAGCATACAATTGACACTACCATCCCACCCCTGCTCCCATTCACCCACTCCCTGCCTGCCACAGGCCACGACCTCTGGAGTTCTTGGTAAGGCACCACCCACCCTACTATGGCTTCACACTGGGGTAAACCTGGGGACTTATTAGAAATGTCTGTACAGTGAGGCCAGCATCTAGTCTCACAACCACAGCAACCCTACTACTTCACTATCTCTTGCAAGCAAGGAAGGGGTGTCTTTCTTTCTTGTTTGGTTTTTTGTTTTTGTTTTTGTTTTTTGGTTGAGGGGCTTGAACTCAGGGCTTGGGTACTGTCCCTGATGTCTAATTTTCCTCAAAGCCAGTGCTCTACCACTTGAGCCACAGTGCCACTTCCGGCTGGAGATTGGAGATGAGGCTCTGGTGGGACTTTCCTGCCTGGGCTGGGAAATGAGATCCTCTGGATCTCAACCTCCCTAGTGGCCAGGATGACAGATGTGGGATGACAGGCATGTGCCATCAGCTCAGAGCTTAAGGTGTCTAGTCCTTCAGAATTTCCACCTAGTCCTTTTCTAGACACTACCACCTAGACATCCCTCTACCTCCTTCAGGGACAGCAAAGGGAGGCTAGAATCTGGGTGGGGCTATGGCAATTAAAGGGTCCCCTACACATCACTAACCCCCTCTAAGCTCCCATCTGCCTCCTCTGGATTGCCTGGTCTTCCAGGACAAATCAGACCCACAAGGAGTTCTGGGGCCTGCCCTATGTCTCCCTGCCCCACCCAACCGATACCTGAGGACTTCTGGGGCCAGCTGCCCCATGTCCTGGTGGAAGACGTTGGGAGGTTGCTGATAACCGGGCCCAGATGTGCCCAGGGCAGAAGGACTGTCCAGTTCCCCTCTGTCAAAGGAGACACAAAGCACGGATGGCCCTACTATGAGCTTCAGGGCATAGCCATCCACTTGTCACAAAGGTCTCTGGGAGAACTGTTTTATGGTGACAGCCCTGGGGCTGGACCTCATGGCCCGGCACTGTCCCTGACTTTCTGTGTCTGCAGGGGAGTGCTCTTTCACCTGAGCCACGGTGCCACTTCCAGCTTTTTCTGTGTATGCAGGACCTAGGAATGGAACCCATGCTTTGCTGTGTGCTAGGCGAGCCCTCAACCTCTAAAACTAAATCCCAACCCTGGATAGCTGTTCTTCTGTAACCCTCAGGCCTGTCTTGGGACAGTCTCGCACATCTATACCAAGTCTCTCACCAGCAGCCCTGGCTGGAAATGAACATGCTCTGCTATGTTGCAAATCATCTGCAGCACCTTTGCTCTCTGTGCTTCCTTCAGATCCTCCTTGTTAACCAAGACCCCTTTTCAAGTGCTGTCTCCAAGAAGCCCTTTCTGATCACCTTGGAAAAGCTGGAGCCTCTCCGCTTTGCAGGCTGCCAGCCTTGTCAGGCTCTGCCTTCCAGCCAGTGTGGGTTGAGAATGCATGAAGAGGAAGGCCTGGATTCCACCACCGGATTTCTGAAGGACCTGATACACCACCCAGGGGCAGGTGTTGTATCACACTCCATGAGAGGGGCCTCAAGGCCTGGGCAATCTGTGGGCAACAAGACAGGGCCATTTCTTTGTGTGGGCTTGAACTGAGGGTCTGGGAGCTGTCTCTCTGAGTTTTATTGCTCAAGGCTGGTGCTCTACCACTTGAACCACAGCTCCACTTCTAGCTTTTTGGTGGTTCCATGGAGAGTAGAGTCTCATAGGCTTTCCAGCTTATGGCTGGCTTCAAACTGTGATCCTCAGATTTCAGGATGACAGGCATGAGCCTGAATCCCAAGTGAAGGACACCAAAGGCTTTTTGGTTTTTGTGTGCTCCTGTTTATGTCCTGTCAACTAGCAAGCCCAAGTTAAAATAATCAGTTACAGGGGATCAAATTCCTCTCCTAGATCAGTTAATCCAAGGAGATAAAGTGTCTTTGGAAAAGGCTAGTCTGAGTTGGCTTAGGGGTGTTTGTGTGTTTTTGTGTGTGTATGTGTGTGAGTGTTGGGCATACCTACCCTCATCTCTGTGGTGCCTCATCCTCCCAGCAGGGAGAGCATCCAGGATCCTGACCCCAAGGGAGGTGGATGGGGGAGGGTACCTAAGGTCACTTCCAGGGGGATATTCCCAATTCTGTCCTGCAACCTATGCCTGGACAGATAAAGGAGAGAAGGAGAGGGTTAGGGGAACATCAAAGGGAGCCACTTACTTTTGTCTACATGTACCAGTGAGAAAACTGAATACATCTTTCTTGGTAGTCAGATAAAAGGTGTACACTGTTCATTTATTTCATAATTGTGTTGGTCCTAGGGCTTGGATTCAGGGCCTGGGTGTTATCCCTGAGCTTCTTTTGTTCAAAGCTGAGCTCTACCAGTTGAGCCACAGCACCACATCTGGCTTTTTTGTGTGTGGTTTTGAGGAGGGAGGTGGTTTATGGGAGATAAGAATCTCATGGACTTTCCTTCCCGGGCTGCTCTGAGTCACAACCATCAGACCTCAGCCTCCCAAAGAGCCAGGATGATGGGTGGGAGCCATGAGCTCCTGACCGCCACCATCCATTTATAATCCCTTAGGCCCAGGGCCTGGCCACCCATACTACACCTCCTTGTTGGGAGTAGGAAGCAGACACGAGTGGGTTTGATACTTCAACAGCCTACCTATCTTTGAGCATTGTTCTGGGTCAGTCTGATGGAGGCTTCATCCTAATCCACAGCAATGACTTGGCTCTGTCATAAGAACAAATGTCCCCTGGGATGTTTCAGGTCTGGGGTCTTTCCTCTGAACCCCGCCCCCCTAACCAAAATGACACTCCCCAGCAAAGGGTAGTATACAGGGAATGTTTTTATTGTCTTGTAGCCAGGGTCTTGTCAGATAGGTGGGGGTATAGGTCAGAAGCCCGGGATTGTGATGGGCAGGGGGACAAGGGGACAGCTTCTTATCCGCTTTCATTCAAGAGTGTAGCAGAGGGATGTGGGGCAAGACTCATGGGATGGACAATGAATAATCATCACGGTCTAGCCTGGGCACAGAGGGACTTACCTCAGGAAACTGGTTCAACAGGCTGAGCAAAACAGCTCCTGACCCACAGCCCACCTCCAGAATGAGAGGGCCACCTTGGGTTCCAGCCACATGGGGATGCTGGGCCACCTCCTCCAGCACTCATTCAAACAATTCCTGAGAGAGAGAAAGAGAGAGGGAGAGAGGGAGAGAGGGGGAGAGAGAGAGAGAGAGAGGACCAGAATTACACTTAAACCAGGTGCGGGTGGCTCAGACCTATAATCCTAACTACACAGGAGGCTGAGATGTGAAGATCGTGGTTCATAGCTGGCTCGGGAGGAATGTCTGTGAGACTCTTATACTCAAAGAACCAACAGAAAATGGGAGGTGATGCTGTTGCTCATGTGGTAGAGCCCTAGCCTTGATTTGAGGAGCTCAGGGACAGCATCCAGGCCCAAAATTCAAACCCCACAAATGACAAGCAGTGGACTTCCCACCACAAGAAGTGGACTGAATAACACCCACAGTTCTAGGTAGCATGGCATAGAAATCAGGCTGAGCTTCCTGACAGATGGGGGTCATGAGTAGGTCACCTGGCTTCTCCATGACTCATTTTCCCCAGCTGGAAAAATGAATAGAGTGAAGGATCCCTTCCTCATGGGGATAGGGTAATGATGAAAGACAGCCATGCTTAGTTTCATAATCCCACGCCTGTTGCATGATTAATAACAGACCCCATCTGAGCCCTTTCTGGTAACTTCCTGTCATATGCTCACAGAATTGTTGAGAACTATATCTGACACCTGCTCCCTCTGTGCCTGGCACTGCTCCAGAGATCCCTCTGTATTAGTCCCTATTTCCTCACAACTGTCCCATGAGGAGACTGAGGTCCGATGGTCGACATCCAACCCAGAGCTTCACCTGTGGTCAAGAATCGGCTGCCGTGAACTAAGAGTTTGGAACAATCCATCTAAAACTATGACTGAGTGAGGCGCTAAATGTCTACCAACCCCCGCTCACACACACATACACACAAATACACCACCACCGTCCTTTGCAGGCAAAGATGTTTTACTTTGTTTCTTTTTGTTGGTTGTGGGGCTTGAACTCTGGGCCTGGTTGCTATCGCTGAGCTCTTCAGCTCAAGTCCAACACTCTACTACTTGAGCCTCAGCACCATGTCCAGTTTTCTGGTGCTTTATTGGAGGGAAGAGTCTGAGGGTCTTTCCTGCCCAAGCTGGCTTTGAAACTTGATCCTAAGATCTCAGCTCCTAGCCACTGGCACCCGGCCAAAGATGCTTTTCTTTTTTTTGGGGGGGGGGGGTCCGGTCGTGGGGCCTGAACTCTGGGCCTTGGCACTGTCCCTCAGCTCTTCAGCTCAACGCTAGCGCTCTACCACTTGAGCTATAGCGCCACTTCTGGCTTTTTTTCTTATGTGGTGCTGGGGAATTGAACCCAGGGCCTCATGCATGGAAGGCAAGCGCTTTACCACTGAGCCGTCTTCCCAGCCCCCCAAAGATGCTTTTCTATGCCTGTCACCCTATCCCCTCAGGAGACAGATCTAAAGACTGCAGTTGGATGCCACCCTTGGCAGCAAAGTCATTGAGAACTCTTATCTCCAATTAAACACCCAAAAACATTGCAAATGGAGCTGTGGCTCAAATGGTAGAGTGCTAGCTTTGAGCATAAAACAAGGGATGAGACCCAGGCCCTAGTTTTAAGCTTTTTCTAGCATAAACCCACCCAAGAAAGGGAAGCAGGTGAGCACACCGGAGCTCAAAGCTCACACCTAATACTCAAAACTCACAGAATAGACCCCATCCTGCTCTGAGTCTCTAGATTCTATGTCCTAGATCATGGCAATCTTAGATGGGACTGACCATGCACCAACTCAGGACATTCAAGTACAATCTCATACTGAGGATCCCGTGACCTCATCAAGGACTCAAGACCTCTCACTGTCCTGCCTTGACACTGGACAGTCAGGTGAGATCTAGTTATCCAACCAAAGGATATGGGAATGAATGAATTTCTCAGCCAAGGGATGCAGACTGGAGGGCTCTAGGTCCCTCTCTTTCAGGAAGGAGAAAAGGGCTGATCCATCTCAGGAATGTTCCTGGGTTGTGAGTATCCTCAAAGAAACAACCCTGCTCAGAGCCCAGTGCCTCTGGTTTTTCCACCAGCCTTGACCTTCAGTCCGCCCTCTCTAAATCCCACATCTGCCATCTAGACTAAAGTCTTAGAAAGCAAGGAGACCCACCTCTACCTCTGAGAATGGCAGTCACGGGACCCTATAGTCCCATAGAGGAAGTCTCAGAGCAACACTGGTCTGACTCCTTCCCTCATTCCCTGGCTTTCCTGTGCCAGTGGCCTGGTTTCCTCTGTCTCTGGTCGAGGAATGAACACTGAGGGTGTCATCTTCAGATTTAGACAGCAAAAGTCCCAGTCCCCAAGGATGTACTGCACAGGCATCCTGCAGTGGATGACAGCGAGGTCGTCAACAGTGAACCCAGAATGCCAGGACTTTTAATAGCCATGTTTCTGGGTTGAAGGCTCTATCACTGATGGTCTAGGTTTTCAGGGAGGTCATGGCTTCAATGGCCTGACACACTTGATCTGGGATCGTCCTCCCTCTTCATCTTCCTGCTTATCCCTTGCTACCCCACTCTGGACACTCCCTTACCCTATACCTCCCTAACCCTTGGATACTTTCTTCTTGTCTGACCAGAAAATAAACTTGGTGAGCCAGGGGAGATTGAAACTCCGTGACCCACCCTGAGCACTAGGGTCAACCCAAGGCTATTTCCCTCTGCAGTCGGCGACCACATAGATCCTGGATGTCATGAAGTTGCTGAGGGGACAGTGGCTTGGTCCTACATACTGGCTTTAGGCTCTGAAATTGTCCCCACAGAGATTGTGAATGGTTGGCTCTCTTGATCCAGGGACTCCAAACCAAGGCCTGCATGATCCCTACTTCCTTTCTTTCTTCCTTTTCTCCCTCCATTCTTTCATCCTCTCTTTTTCTTTTCTCTCTCTGTGTGTCACTCCTGGGCCTTGAACTCAGATCCTGGGTGCTGTCTCTGAGCCTTTTTACTCAAGGTCAACAGTCTATGGCTTGAGCCACTCATCCACTTCTGGCATTTTCTTTTTGGTAGTTAGTTGGAGATAAGAGTCTTACAGGCTTTCCTTGCATGGGCCTCAATCCTCCCCTCTCAGCCTCCTAAGTAGCTAGGATGACAGTAGTGAAGCAATGATATCCAGCTCAAACGAAGATTTCTTCATGTGCTGCGGAACCAGCAATGTTACCTTTAATCATGTATAACCCTCACCCTCACCCCCGGACCTGGCACCCACTGTAACAGTTTGTTGGATAAATAAATGAGCATCTGTCTATGACAATACTACAGAAAAGTCCCACCCAATTCAGGTAAGCATCCTAGGTGGGGGCAAAGCCTGATGTAGCTCTCCAACAGTTCTCCCTCCTCCCTCTTCCCACCCTCCTGGTGCCGCTGCACTTAACTGTTTTGGTTCCAAAGACATGAGCCATGATGTCCTCACTGAATTCCAGGGCCTCTGGGATGCCTATCTTCTCAAAGATCTCTGTCCAGCCACTGACCAGCTATGTGGCATTCAATTCCCCACTCAGGTGTGAACAAGGTTGCTGTTAGGTGAGCACCAGGCTCAAGGGGTCTCCTCTCCACTCCCTGGGGCCAGACAGGATGGTCCACCATATCCGGCTCCCAAGTTTCATGTTGCAGAGAAAGAATCCCTGAGGCATCCTGGGTCTCTGAATCTCCCAGAGTCCAGTACAGGTCCTGGGAATTGTCTCTGCTCACAGCTGGCAGGCTGTGGATGAGAAGGTCACAATCTCTGCTCCCCAAGACATCCTTGACTGTGATGGTCACCCTAGAGAAAGCTGGAGGAGAACCAGCAGCTTCTGGAGAAAGGCAGTCAAGGCACGACGTTCATAGCAAGAGACCATCTGGCTTGGGAACTCTGCCTGTGCCACTTTGAATGTCTAATTTAATGTCTAAAATGGTCCATCTAATTTGACCCAGAATCCCAGGCATTAGTAGAAATAGCCAGCTTCAAGGAAAAAAAAAAAAAAAAAAAAAAAACCCTGGGAAATCTGGCATTTCACTTGTCCCAATCAAACTTAATGGGTTCCAAAATCAGTAGTCCCCTTTTCCTTGCAGACAGCCTACAGCAGGTTACAGAAAATGGCATTCAGAGAGCCCTAGCTAACTGCCATGTCCTGATCCCAAGCAGGCTCCAGCAGGGGGAACAGACTTGCCTACCATTGCCCAGCTAGAAACAGCCCAGGAGGGACACAGATTGGAGTCTGCAGGACTCCAGGGAGGACTGCCCACCAGTGCACTGCCCTGGGAGGAAATCCATGCCACCATTGGGGGCCTGGAGCCTCCTGTTCAGATGTCCATGGACACCTTCAATGCCCTGGGTAAGATTCCTCTCTCATCCTCGGTCATGGTGAACCATCTGCCATGTCACACTGTTCATCACTTCCCAGACCCTCCTAGATTCACAGCCCCTGCCCTACTCCCCCTATCTCGTTCCCTAATTATGTGTGGCAGACAGATTCCCAACTTTGAATTAGCTCCAACTACACACATGAGAACATACTGTCTGGAAGAGTGAGGCTGTGGTCACAGTAGCCTCATGAGCCTTCTGGCTGAAGACAGAAGGGCAGGTGTCAAAGCTGGTCTGCAGTTCACACAGGCCTCCTAGGGGAGACCCATATAGGCCCAGCGGTTACTGTGGGCTGCAGGAAAGGGGAAGAAAGTGGTGGAAAGGAACATCTACTGAAACCTTTTCTAAAGGAGCCATGAAACGGTGAAAGAGAAAACAAAAATTGTGGCTGGGATCATACTGGGCATTAATGAAAAGAGAACAACAAATACACACATACACACAAATAAAATACTTTTGCTTGGGCTGGGAAGGTGGCTCAGTGGAAGAGCACTTTCCTTGCATGCATGAGGCCCTGGGTTCGATTCCTCAGCACCACATAAGAAAAAAGAAAAAAGCCGGAAGTGGTACTGTGGCTCAAGTGGTAGAGTGCTAGCCTTGAGCTGAAGAGCTGAGTGAGCTGAAGAGCTAAGGGACAGCGCACAGGCCAGAGTTCAGACCCCACAACCCGACCCCCCCCCAAAAAATGCTTTTGCTCTTTTTAGACATGGTGATTGTACAATGAGAAAGATGATCTCTCTTTCTTTCTCTCTGTCTCTCTCTCTCTGTCTCTCTCTCTCTCTCTCTGCCTCTCTCTCTCTCTCTCTCTCTCTCTCTCTCTCTCTCTCTCTCTCTCTCTCTCTCTCTCATACACACCTAAACACACAGTCTCAGAGCAGTGCCTCTCCTGAATTTGTTGGTTTCTCATTTGGGCAATGTACCAGCTCAAGCACAGGGGTTCTCTTGTCAGAACCAGGGGCAACCACCCAAGGGGAACAATGCTCTAATAATGCAGAACCACCCTGCCTCCCCCTTTTTCTAGGGCCAGACCCTTCCCCTTGGGAACAACTAGCCTTGACTCCCCATTCACCAAAACCCTAGGCCAGGACGCTGGGTGAAGGTGTCCCCAGACATGTGGCTCCTCAGAGCCTGGACAGAAAACAAAGCAGGGAGTCATGGTGCCTCCAGAGAGGTGTCTGACCTGGGGTGGAGGGGGGTTGTTGGGGACTTTGATGGGGACCTAAAGACTATATACATGGATGGACTCCCTACTTCCAGCCTACATATTTCTGGGTGACTTGGCAGATTCTTGGGGAAGACAAGGAGACCAGATGGACTGGGAGCACTAGCAGAAGCTGGCAGAGCTGGGAAATGTGATCACCCAGTCAGAACTGTTGACAGCTGGGGTTGGGGGTACAGGCCGGTTGTATGTCTGTCAGAGGGGGTGTGGGGAGGTAGCAGGGAGTGGATCCCGTGGTGCTGGACTGCAGGGCGTCCACTTATGTGTGCTGCTGGAAGAAGCTGTAGGCTGTGATCAGGTGCGTGCCCAGAGTCTGAGGATCCGGGGCAAGGACCAAGTCAGGGCCACAAGCACGCCAGGGGTGCGCCATCTCAGCCTGGTGACTGCAAGAAGCTCTGCGGTTCAGAGCCTGCAGCACCATGTTTGAAAAGCAGCCTTACTGGGAGGAGGAGGCGGGGGCTCTGCCGGCACTTGGCGGGGCTGCAAGCAGCCTCTGCTCCTTCTCCTCAGATGCTGCCGCCTCAGCAGCCTCCTCCCCTGTGTTTGCTGCCGCCGCTGCCTCCACCTCAGCAGCCATAGCCCCCTCGCCGCCGCATGCTCTGCACTTCCAACCAGGACCCACACTATGATCAGAGCAGCCGCCAGCCACTGAAGCCATTTCCACTGGTGCCTGTGCTCGTGCTCTCTCTTCTCTCAGCTCTCTCTTGGCCCCACACTCCTCTCCTAGGCAACCCTGCCCTGAGGCATATGTGCCCCTGCCCCCTTGACCCCTGGCCATTGTTGCCACCAAAGTGTGCCCCTGGGCCCTACCCCCTGCTCCCCTGGGCCCTGCCCCCCACCCCTGGCCACAATCGCAGCCCTGACTAGGTCCTAAGGCTTCCAGACCATGGCAATTGCAGCCTTACCTCAGCTCAGCACTACCCCTCACCCCCAGTACCGGCCCATGGGATCGAATCTCCCCTCAGCCCCACCGCTGGAGGAGACTCTCCTCCATCCCCCTCCACTCCACACACCAAGCAGGTGCATGGTGAAACTCCTGTGTGTATTTGTGTTTGTGTGTGTGTGTGAGTGCTGGGGATATGGGTTAGGAACTGAAGTGATACATTATACTCAGAACTAAATTGAAGGAGGAATCCAAAATTAGTTACCAATGTTTTAAAAATGCAAGCTAAAGGAAATAATTTATGAAAAAATCAGCATTTACAATAAATACAGAATCAGTATGACTGATATTCCTTTTATCCCAGTTGCAATACGGCTTGCATGATCACTTTTCTGGTTATATGTTTAGTTAGGTCTTGATATTTAGCTGAAGTTCTGTTCTTTCATATATTCATTTGTCAGATCAAAGAAGAAATTAATTCCATGCCGGAGTCAACATCCATAATAATGATATAGTTGTATCCTGCTACTTTGCCAAAGTTTCAAATCAGCTTGCGTAACTTGAGTCTTTTTTGGATCTAACTAAATAGGTATGCAATTTTGTCAGTACTAGAAAGATTTTGATCACCACTTATTAAAATAGTATTTTCTAGAAACTACTTCTATCTTTTCATGAAATTTTTAATGTCATTTATATCATGGGTTGATGTTTTCCTTTAGATAACCTACATTCAGTCTTCTACAATTTGGAGTAGTTTAAAATTATGTACACTCAGGTACACTGCTCAGATTCTATTATTTGCATATTTTGTTCTTGTTAAATCAGTAGGATTTAGGTCTCAATATGGATACCATTGGACTTATTCGTTGCATTTCTGAATTTTTTTAAGTATGTCATGATTTTTGCTATTTTATTCTTGTAATATGTGCTGCTCTCACTCCACATACAGTCACATTTGTTTTAAACAATTTGATCCATTCACGTGATTTGCTATATTACGTTCATCTAGATGAATTTAATTACAAATTAACACAACCATATTTCTGAGACACAGTTATCTTTATGGATCTACTCAAGGGTAACATGTATTTCAGGTTTTTGTGCTTAAAAACAACCAGGCACAACAAGTTTTTGTTCTTGGGGGAGTTCTACTTTGTTGGTTGTTTTTCCACCTGTGGTGACTTCAACATATGTGTGCATTTTATTTCAGTTGTTTTGTGTCTATATTTTTTTTCATATAACAGAAAATACATAAATAATCAGTGATTTAGAACTTTTCCAAATAGATTTCTAAGAGAGCTACTTGAAGTTTTGTGATATCTGGGACCGGGTAGGTCTTCTTAATGGAGGGGGTAGCAGAATAACAGACACATTCTTTGACATGATTTGAATTCTTCCTCCTCTTGCCTCACTATTTCCAATAGTATTACTTCAAAGCCTTTAGTGGAAAGAAAATAAATTTGTCTGTATGAACTCATAAATTTTGCTTTAATTAGGACACACCACACATTTACATTTGATTTTAACTCTAAAATCTTCTTTCCTTCTTTTAAAATCACAGATGTGAATTTATAATGCTAAAATACCATCTAATAATTTATATGAAATGGTCCAAACTATTTTCACTTCACACTATATGTAATATAGAGTATAATAATAGTGAGTAATGGAGTATGTCATAATTTACTTTGGGGAAAGCTAATTACAGTGGATTTTGTGAGATACTGAGTAATAGTAAAAATTATGTTTGATTCTATTAAAAAGTTCACGGTTACATCTAAAAATAACTCATAGTTATAAACTAATACTAAAAAGTAAGATTGTTTATTGGGAAAATCCAGAAGTTTCAATAAGCTTGCTTTTTACAAATTGACTTGGATCTGGGCTTTGGTGGCTCATGCCTGTAATCCTAGCTACTCAGGAGTCTCAGATTGAGGATAGTGGTTCAAAGCCAGCCTGGGCAGAAAAGTCTGTGAGACTCTTATCTCCAATAACCCACTTGAAAGGTAGAAATGGCACTGTGGCTCAAGTGGTACAGTGGTATCAATGAGCTGAAGAGCTGAGAGACATCGCCCAGGCCCAGAATTCAAGCTGCACGACCAACAACAACAAAAAAAATGGACATGGATTTTTACTTTAAATTTCATGATTTTTTTATTGTGAAAATACATACAGAGGGGTTACAATTACATGACCAAGGAAATGAGTACATTTCTTATCAAGCATTGTTGCCCCTCCTTTGTTTCCCCTTACCATCTCTTCCCAACTCCCCACCCCCAAACCAACCCATGAGCCAAAGTTGTAAAGTTTTTTTCCAACATAACGTGTTGAACATCTGATTGTTGCAATGGGTCCACCTGTATCCCTATTTAAAGAATTTGTTTTTCCCTTCTCCTCCACAAATTATACCAACATCAAACACAGTGAAAACAAGGGTTATAACATGGGGGAGGGACATACAAAGAAATCATCTTAGAAATATGCTAGAAGCAATAGCAAGAGAAAAAAAACCATTTGAGTTCTTATCTTGGGGTTCATTTCACCTAATATCAACTTATCTGACCATTCCTGCTTGATTCAAAAATATACTAGTTATTGCAGATAAGGGAAACCATGGGACCTATATTTATTTGGGCCTTATATAATATATATTAATATATTATATTAATTGATTTGCGTATATTGAATCAGCTTTGCATGCCTGAAATGAATCCTGTTTGATCGTGGTGTATGATTTTTTGGATGAATTCTTGAAGTTGATTGGCCAAAATTTTGTTGAGAAGTTTTGCATCAATGTTCATCAAAGAAATGAGTCTCTAGTTCTCTTTCTTTGATGAGTCCCTGCCTGGTTTTGGGATGAGGGTTAGGATGTTTTCATAGAATGAGTTCCGTGTGCACTTTCTCTTTCAATTTCATTAAAGAGTTGGAGGGTATTGGTGTGAGCTCTGCTTTGAAGGCCTTGTAGAATTCCACTGTAATCCATTGGTTCTTAGATGGGAGTTCTCTTATTGCTGCTTCTATCTCAATGCATAATATGGGCCTGTTTATTCGATTTAACTCATCTTGGTTTAGTTTTGGCATGTCAATATTTGCTAGGAAAAGGTCCATTTCTACCAGGTTCTCAAACTTATTAGCATAAAGATTTGAGAAGTATTCCCTTATAATGTTCTGGATTTTTGGTTGTTTCTGTGGTGATGTTTCCATTCTCATCTCTGAGTTTGTTTATTTCTGTGTGAGCTCTTCTTTTTCTGATAAGATTTGCTAAACGTCTGTCAATATTTGTTAATTTTTTTGAAAAACCAACTCTTTGTTTTGATGATTCTTTCTATTTTTTTTTGGATTCTAATTCGTTTAATTCTGATTTAATTTTAATTATTTCTTTCAATCTACTGGATTGGGGTTTATTTTGTTGTTCTTTTTCAGTGAGGTTCAGATATCTCATTAATTGTTGGTTTCAGATCTCTTTAATTTGTTGATGTAGGAACTCAGAGGTATAAAATTGCCTCTGAGTACTGCATTTCCTGTGTCCCAGAGGTGCTGGTAATTTATGTGTTCATTTTTGTGGAATATCATGAACATTTGCATTTCCTTTCTAATCTCTTCCATGACCCACTGGTGATTCAACTGTGTGTTGTTCAGCCTCCATGTGTCACAGGACTTTCTTTGGTGGCTTTCAGTGTTGAGTTTTAATTTAATTCCCTTGGATCCTGTTTCTTGGCCTTTATTGTGCTCTTGTTGGTTTTCTATGTGTAGGACATGTTTAAGTATCTTTTGTAAGTCTGGTTTGGTGGTTCTAAAAGCTTGTATCTGAATAGGCCTATCTTTTTGCATGTTTGGGAAATTCTCTGCTATGATTCTGTGAAATAAATTTCCTAAACCGTTAACTTCTGTCTCTAGGTGCTCCTCTACACCCATTACCCTCAGATTAGGCCTTCTGATGGTGCTTTCCAAATGTTGAATAGATCTATCATATTGCAAGGATAGTTATACATTCTTTCTCTATAATATCTAGGCTGTCTTCAATTCCCGAGATCTGATCTTCTGCATGGTCTAACCAACTGTCAAGATTTTCTACTTTGTTTTTTATTTCTTTTCCTTCTAATTGTTTGGCTTTGATGGCTTCAAATTCGTTGTTGCAGCTTTGTTTTAGGTCTTGTATGAACTTTACTTCCTTAATTTGGTGGTCAGTGTTTCTTCTCAAATCACTTAGTTGATTCGTTATGGTTTCCTTGGACTCCCATTACTTTTCTTGGGCTCCATTGAGCATTCCCTTTGTGGTCTCCCTGAATTCATTCAGCTGTCTGCTCATGGATTCCATGAATGCCTTTATTGATCTTGCTCTATTCTCATCCTTCTCTCGCAAATCCTGTATTACTCTTTGAACAGCTTCCTCACAATCATGCAATTCCTGTCTTTCTCTTTGACTGATCTCAGCCTTCTCATGCAATTTCTGTATTTCTCTTTGACTGTTCTTAACCTTCTCATGCGATTTCTGTATTTCTCTTTGACTGTTCTTAACCTGCTCATGCAATTCCTGTATTAATCTTTGAGTAGCTTGCTTCCTCATGCTCACAAGATTCCTGTATTAATCTTTGGTTTGCCCCCTCTCGCTCTCTATCTCGCTCACACTGAGTCTTTTGCAAGCTTTCAATCTATTCATTCACCATGTATACCAGTAATGCTTGTAGAGCTTTTTGGGAACTCTCTTCTGGATTATTCATTAATATTCTGTCACCTGATTATCATGAGTGGGAATTCATATACCCGGACTTGCCATTTTTTTTGTGTTTTCCGGCTTGTTCTGCCCATTTGGTATGAAAGTAAAACCAATTTTGTGCTAGACCACTATTTTAAGGCAAGCATCAACCGGAGTCCTGTAGTTGCACAGTCAAAATGGCTGCAGATACAATCTAGTACATCAGATACAATCTATTCATCATCAAACAACCATGGACTAATGGGGTAATAAAAGCAAAAAGGATTTGACACACCAGAAATTATTAGGTTTAGGGACAATTGTGGAGAAAAATAGGATTAGAAGGATGTGGAGAGGTAAAAGAAGAGTGAATTTGGGCTGGGAAGGTGGCTCAGTGGTAGTGCTTGCCTTGCATGCCTGGGGCCCTGGGTTCGATTCCTCAGCACCACATAAGCAAAAAGAAAAAAGCTGGAAGTGGCGCTGTGGCTCAAGTGGTAGAGTGCTAGCCTTGAGCTGAAGAGCTGAGGGACAGCGCCCAGGCCCAGAGTTCAGGTCCCACGACTGGATCCCCCCCCAAAAAAAAAATTAAAAAAAAAAAAAAGAAATCTGGTGGAAAAAAAAAAGAGTGAATTTAACCAAGTCCTAATCTCTGAGAGGGAAATGCATTGTACAGAATGATTGGAGAGAGATTTTTTTTAAATAAAGAAAAAATGGATAAACAAAAATTTAAATCTAAGAAGTAAAACACTTAAAAATTATGTAAGTTTAAAGAAATGATATGGAGAAAAGAAAAGGATAGGTTGAGAGGAGAGGAGGGATAGAAAGGAAACATGAAAAACTAAAAAAGAAAAGAAAATTAAAATTAGTTAATTGAAAATTATACTGGTATGAAGAGATAATACTGCCATTAAAGAAATTAAGCCTAAGATGTTTTGAATCGAGTAATAAATTTCAGGATTAAGTATGTACACAATGGGGGATAAGGTCTAATAATTGACCACTGGTATGTATCTGGGGATGAGCAGAACAGCAATTAAGTCAAACAAAAAAGAAAGAGAGAGAGAAAGAAATGAAAACAATAATAAAAGGACCAAAAGGTCAAAAGAGATTAAACCCACACACACACATCAAAAATAAAAATTATGAGAAAAAATTAACATCAAACACTTTTAAAAATTGAAAAAAAGGTTAAAAAGAAGAGTTCTTTTATTTTGGGGTTTTTTTTGGGGGGGAATGATAAGACCCTGTATCTCTCCTGTGTCTATAACCTGTCTCTTGGTGGAGTCTCTGGTGTGCTTGTGGTGTTTAGTTTTCATTTTGCTTGACTGGTTTCTTAAGTCAGTTTTTTTTCGTGCTGGCAGAAAAATGCTCTGCTTTACCCAGGATTTTGTGATCCTCTTCCCAGGCTATTCAGTGGGAGGGAGATCTGCTTTGAATATCACCAAAGAGGGAGATGGTAGTTTCCTCCAGTGTGTAAGTGCCTTGATGAGGTAGGGTTGGGGCCTTTCAGAAAATGGTAGCTTTTCCCTGAGGGGCAACTCCTGAAACACTCATGGAACCCATTCTCAGGGTTTTATTTTTTTTTTTTACTTAGTTTCAATTGTTTGTCTAGGCTGTTGTAGGGAGGGGCAGCCTCTGGCTCTGTTTACCATGTGAAGGACATCACTCCACAGAGGTTCCACTGACTTGGTGGGGTGACATTCCCCTGTGTGGAACTGAGCCTGACAGGTCATGTCTACTTCCTGTGACCTACTAAATGACTCTTGTTTTCTTCCAAGGCCTGAATTGGAGCTAGCTGCTCAGCCCTGGGGAGGTCAGTATCATAGATGGAGATCTCTGGTAGTTGGGGAGGGGCGGCCTTCCCTCCTCTGCTCCCTGAGAAGGAGTAAGGATGTCAGGATTCTACTCATGTAAGAGTGTTGGTTCTTGGGTCATCTCTGGTCTGTGATCTGTAGGATGAAGATATCTGCTCCTTGTCAGTTCTTGCTGGTGTTGAGTAGAATCTGCTCACCAGCCAAGTCTGGGGCCTTTGTCATGGACTCTCTCTGTAGGTATGGTGGCTATAGCCACTGGCACTGTCCCTACTGCCACCTCAGCTGTGGCTACTGGCAAGTGCTCAGATCTGTCATCTTGCCTGGATTTTCCCTCTTTGGCCAAACTCTCTGTACTGTGATGGCACACTTGGTGTGACTGGAACATTTAAACTGCTGTCTATGTAAGAGCTTGTTTACCCTTCAGCTTCTCCTCCTCCGTTTTCCCCCAAAACCTCATGATTTTTTTTGAGTGTTTTTTTAGTGAAAAATGTTTTTGGTGTTTATATTTTGGTTTGGCATAAAATGAGCCTACTATTGTCTTAATTTAATAAAAAAAAACTTTCTGATTCTATGACAGCATAAATTTTGTGGGTAATGGTTAAGACTAGGTTGCCTTTCTGAAAAAAAAATCACCACCCATAAAAGAGGAACAAAAAGAAAATAACATATGACAGGAAACATTAATCTTAATGGACTAATAGTCTGTCAGTTTGATTTAACTTTTAATCAAAAATTAAAGTAATACTTGATAACGTTTTATTAACATATTTAAATTTCTTCATTCTTGTCATTTAAGATTCACTTTATAAAGAAATTCAACAGGTGACAGTGTTTTTCCATGACTTTTCCAAATAAATGATCATTTCATCATTATAGTGTATAGCACAATATACCCAGAAAGCATTTAAGGAAAATTTTTTTCCCATTCTTTGGTTTGCTTCAGTCTGTATTTAAAGCTGCATACCACATCTTACACACTCTATTGTCTGTCTTCTCATTTGAAATATTTCAATAAGTTTTCTTTCCCTAGTTTGTCAGCCAGCAAATCTTTATAAAACAACATGCTTTCATTCATTGTGCTTTCCAAAATATATCTTACAAATGCCAAAACGAAGCACAATCTGAAACATCTGTGGATTTTTCCACCTAGAGTACAAAGTAATCACTTTCCAAACTCCTTAGAACCAGCTGTTTACTGGCATTAATTGTGCTGTCACTTCCATGCTTTAAAACAACAACATTTGACAATGGCATACATTTTAATTGGTTTACCACATTTGGTTTGTTTTCAGCAAGGACTGTCTTCACAGAAGATGGTAATAGATGAGGTTTGTAATTATGTATTTTGAAAGGGCTCTAAGTTGTGGATATAGAATATCCATTTCAGTGACTAAATATTTAAATTAAATCCTATAATGGATTTAATTGTGACTAAAGTGTTCTACAATCTAGATATTTTTTAAGGAAATATTGTAATTGTTCCCTTGGTGACAATGTAATTGGAAGACTTAAATTTTTCTTTTTTTTTTTTTATAGTGAAAACGCTGTACAGAGGGGTTACAATTACATGGGCAAGATAATGAGTACATTTCTTTTTTTTTTTCTTTTTTTTTTTTGGGTCTGGTCTTGGGGCCTGAACTCCGGGCCTGGGCGCTGTCCCTCAGCTCTTCAGCTCAAGGCTAGCGTTCTACCACTTGAGCCACAGCACCACTTCTGGCTTTTTTCTTTTTGCTTATGTGGTGCTGACGAGTCGAACCCAGGGCCTTGAGCATGCAAGGCAAGCGCTCTACCACTGAGCCACCTTCCCAGTCCATGAGTACATTTCTTATCAAGCATTGTAGCCTCCTCCTTGGTTTCCCCTTCTCATCCCTTCCCATCCTCCCACCCCCACCCCCTCCATGCAATCCTCCTCCCTGCCCCCACCAAAGTTGTAAAGTTCATTTTTCCATATAACGACTTGTACATCTCATTGTTCCAAAGGATCCAACTGTACCCCTATTTAAACGATTTGTTTTTTCCTTCCCTTCCACAAATTATACCAACCTCAAATACAGTGAAAGCAGGGTTATACCATGGGGGAAGGAAATACAAAGCAACAAAGAAATAATCTTATAAATGTGTAGAAACAATCACCTGAAAGAAAAAAAATTGAATACATATATTAGGGTTCACTTCCCTAAAATCAACTTATCTGACCTTTTCTGCTTGACTCAGACATATACTAGTTATTGCAAATAAGGGAAACCATGGGACCTAAGTTTCTTTGGTACCGGCTTACTTCACTTAATATGATTTTTTTTCTATGGAAGACTTAAAATTTTCATATACTATTGCCATCTTAAATGAAGTGAATGTACCTGGGTTTGCATACAGAACTTTTGGGACAGCATTAATGTTTGAATCTTTGATGGGATTTGGTTGGGAATTGTGGCAGGCTTTCATGGTATGAGAAGAAAAAGGATATGATTGGAATTTATAGCAATATCTAGTTGCTTCCACCCCTGGACAAGTCATTATCATTGGTGAAGATGTTGCCATTTGAATTTACAATGCCCCAGAAAGACCTATGTGTTAAAGAAAAATGACTTTCCATTTCCTCCCAGGCTGTGGGGAATACCTGAATAGTTCTTCTGGAGATTAAGTTCTTCAGAATAAAACCTATGAGAACATGCACTCTCATCTTCTTTCTTCTTTTCTCTTTTAATCATTCTAGGTCAAAAACATTTCTTTTTGACATACTCCTCACCTTGACATTGTCTTGTCACAGGCCACCAAAACAATAAAACCAACTGAACATACACTGAAACCTTCAAACTTATAAATCTGAGTAAGCCTTTCTGTTTAATAAATGGACAATATCATTTATTATGGTAGGTTATAAAGCTAACACAGAAATCTAGTCTTTCTAACAATGTAGAGTATATAAAAAATGCTTCATTATAAAATATCTAACTCCAAGTTATATTTTGTGTTTTTGTTCCTGTAGATCTTAGGGCTTAAACTCATGGCCTGACTGGTCGTTTTGTGTTCAAGGCCAGTGCTCTACATAAAATCTGAACTGGAACTCCTTTTCTCCTGGTGGTTAATTGGAAATAAGAATCTAATGAACTTTCCTATTCTGGCTGGCCTATTCATGTTGCATACTTTATGTAATTCCAATTCTCAGCATTATATAGATGTTCCAACTACAATATAAAAAACTTAAAATATACTAAGGATATTTGTAAAGTATAAAATGAGGGAAGAATTTTCATCCTTTAGAAATCTATGCAAAATCTATGCTAAACTATTGATATTTTACTGGACCTTTCCTGCAACCAGTTTGATATAGTTTAATACTTGTCACACCAACTTTCTCTGTATTCTACTGCATATATACTTTTTCACGTATGTTTGTATATGTATACATATATGTATCTATCTATATATGTTCCAATGTGCATCATCGGACTTGAAACTGCTTTGTTTTGCTGTTCAGCAATGAACCTTGTTGGCTCATTCTGTGACAATATCTGTTCTCATTTTCATCATTCCTTTATTTACCAAATCATCAGCCTTCTAAAATCAGCTTCATTTCTTGGGTAAGGTTACCAATCAGTCCAACCAATATCCACCCAGAGGCTTTTAATAAAGCAAGTTTTAAGGAAGAATATAACATGAAGTAACAACTACAGAAATTCCACAGAGACCTGACATCTTTCACATTTCTGTCTTCCTTCTCTTCTCATACTTCAGAAAGTATTGGCTAACACTATAAATATACTGCAATTATAAGTTAAGGATCAGTGTTTTCTTTCCAACCTGAAGCCTTCTTTTCCATGATTCTTGACATAAACTTTTTGGGAGATTTTTTGGATTGTGATGGGATTCCACCCAAAACAAAGCCATGTATATCAAGAAAGTCAATGTTTTCAACTCAGAGTAGTAAACAAAAGAGGGAGAAAATTAAGGTTAGCTATATATGTTAAGCACAAATATAGGCAATATCAAGATATCTTGAAATTGTATACTTTTACTGGATAAAGTGGCTCAAACCTGTACTATTATCTACTTAGAAAACAAAGATTAGAGAATTGCAGTTCCAGGCAAGCCCAGACCAAAAAAAAAAAAAAAGAAGTTTCAGAAACTCTAACCATTTGATGGGTGCTATGTGTTTTGCTTGTGTTAGGAGGACCACAGTCCAAGCAGACCCAGGCATAGTGATACTTACCTCAAAAGAAGCAATCAAGTTACAATCTGCAGGTATGGCAGTAGTAGAGATACCAAAGTTGTAAAGTTCCTTTCATTGTTGCAATGGGTCTACTTGTATCCCTATTTAAACATTTTCCCCTTCCCCTCCACAAATTATGCCAACATCAAAAATGTGTGCTTATGTAAGAAATGCATGATTCTAAAATTTCATGACAATTCTTTTGAACTTACTTTTTTGTGGAATTGACTAAGAAAATAAATTACACCTTCTATATAAAAAATGTTCTGTGCTTAATCCGGCAGCCCATACACTAACATCGGAATGATACAGAGAAGATTAGCATGGCCCCTGCTCAAGGATGACTCGAAAATCAGTGAAGCAATCCATATTTTTACAACAACAAATGCTGGAGGAGATGGGGCCACAAGGGAACCCTACTGCATTCTTGGTGGGAGTGTAAAAGTCTTCAACCACTTTGGAAAGCAGTATGGAGTTTCCTCAAACGACTCCCCATAAGGCTCCCCTATGACCCAGCAATCCCACTTTTGTTCATTTACCCAAAGGATCACAAACAAGACCATACTAAAACTACCAGCACAACTATGTTTACTGCAGCATTATTTACCATAGCTAAGATATGGAACCAACCCAGATGCCCCTCAGTAGATGAATGGATCAAGAAAACCTGGTAAATATATACAATTGCATTCTCTGCCTCCATCAGAAAGAATGACATTGCCCAATTTGTTAGGAAATGGAAAGATTTGGAAAAAATTTATTAAGTGAAGTAAGCCAACTCCAAAGAAACATAGGTCCCATGGTTTCCCTTATTTTCAATAACTAATATATGTCCGGGATTATCAGAAAATGTCTTAAGCTATGTGCATTTGACCAGATAAGATGATGTTAAGCTAAACGAACACCAAGATAGGTACACAAGTGATTCTATCTTGCTATTATTTCTAACATACTTATATTGTACGATGTGATTTTTTTTGTTCCTTTATATGTTCCTCAACCACGCTATAACCCCTTTTTTCACTGTATTTGAAGTTGGTGCGCCTACATCTTGTATATACGTTTCTCTAATTTGGGGAGAAGAAGAAAACAACAAAATGCTTAAATAAGGATACGGGTTGACCCATTGTAACAATGAGATGCACAAGACCTATGTTGAAAAATGAATTTTACAATTGAGGTAGGGGAAGGAGAGAGGAGGCGTGGAGTGTACTTGTGGAGGTGGGAGAGAAGGGATGGTGGGGGGAAAATAAAGGAGGAGGTAACAATGCTTGTTAGGAAATGTACTCATTACCTTGCTCATGTAAATGTAACCCCTCTGTGCAATATTTTTAAAATAAAAAATGTATAAAAATGTTCTGAGATTGAAGAGTTAATTTCCCTTATTTTATCCATATAATCTCGTTAACAAATAAATTAATGCAAAACACTGACACGAGGGTATTTTGAATAAATGTGTGTGTGTGTGTGTGCACGCATGTACACAAGTGTGTTGGAGTGCTTAGAATTTGAACTCAGGGCTTTAAGGTCTTGCTAGACCTTTCCTCTCTAGATTGGTGAGGTACTATATGAGCGACATCTCCACTCCTGGCTCTTTGCTAGTTCATTAAATTTTTTTGAAAAATAATCTCAAAAATATTTTTGCCCTGATTGGCTTCCAACTGTTATCCACAGATCTCAGCCTCCTGAGTAGATATCTCAAGTAAACAAGATTACAGGTGTAACCAACCAGCACAAGGTTTTCAGAATAATTTTAAAAGTAGAAGAAAATTTACTTCATGGGGGCCTGTTTTTATCATCTCCTACTTTTAAAGCACTTTGCTTTAAAAGTAAAGGTGAATTTATTAAATTAAATGTGAATTTATTTCTCTTTTGGATTCTTAAAAGACAAAGTGATGATATTTAAAAGTTTTGGTACTTTTTTAAAAGAAAAATGGAACTGTAGGACAGAAGAAATTTGGCTGTCTTTGAAACTCAATGTATAAGCTCAATTCTGTGCATGATAAAACAATGTCACCAACACAGTCTGTGTTGAAGACAAATTGTGACAGAAAACAATCATCATCGGCAATAATTGCTATGCTATTATTTCTTGAGCAATATTAATATTGAATTTAGAGTGTAAGAGAATGGTGAGATTTTATCTACTTTTTCTGTATTGCTGAAAGACTTTTGGAAACTTTGACTCATTTTCTTCCTCACTGTGTGTATTTGGGCCATGCATTTAGTGCCTTTAATTACAATTTTTCCCAACACTTAAATGGTAATAATATTAGTATTATAGCAAATGTTATCTTAAGAATTAAGAGAAATAAAACTTGTGAAAAACTTAACATAAACTTCTATGAATGAGCTTTGAGTTTAGCCAACAGTTTTTTAAATACTAAATAAAATGTATCACAGAAACCATTACATGTAGTGAGCAACCAGAAGTAATGTTATCTATTGACCATGCTCTGATTCCAAGGAAGCCAGGAGGATAACTTCTCATGCTGTAAATCAAGCTGGTTATCTTATGTCTTGATAGTGTAAAAATATCAGGGACATTATAAAGAAGGAATGCTGTAGACAGATGTGAAGTCCATATAAAAATGTACAAAACTGATAAAAGTATCTGAGCAGTATATTTTGTTTTATATAATTTAAGGTACATCACAAAGATAGGGAAAACCTAGAAGAATGAATTCTCTTTTTGAAATTCTATCATAGATCCTTAGCGGGATGAACTCTTTCCTCATTCTTGTAGAGGCATCTTCAGATGAGAGTAACTCTTGTTTTGTTTGTTTCCTTCCATTTATTCTTCGGTTTGAAATCTGAACTACATGAGACTGAAAGAAACCAAAATTAGACATGCAGGATTTGGAAAAAGCAATCAACATAAAATAAATAAAGTATATAAAGCTTTGTAAAAGGTCTAACCAAATTAAGTAGTATAGTCTCAAGCATAAACAGAAATTGATTTAAGCAATATCATTTTATTGAAAAGTGAAAAATGTTAGGAGTTGATTGATTTTTCCTTTCTACTATATTGAATTAAGTATTCATTTTGTATAGAGATATTAAAGATGAGATTAACAAGAAACCTGATTTAATATGGACGAAAGTTCTGAATAGACCTGCTTTCCAAAAAGCCCTGAAAATCACCAGTGGGTTTACAAATTTGTGTTTAATACCACTTCTAAGCTGGCTTAATGCTTTCTGAACAGAAGTCATTAGAGAAATGCAACTCAAAATTACTATGATACTACTTCATAACTATTATAACTCTTATCAACAAAATCAAAGAAGCCAGATGTGGTGGTAAAGGCTTGTAATTCCAAGCATTTAGGGGGTTGGAGTAAGAGGATTTGATTCTAAGGCCAGTCTGGGGTACTACACATAGTAAAAACCTGCCCTTGAAAATACCCAGAAGGTAATAATGTTGTGAGAGTGTGGAGGAAAGGAAATTTTGTACTCTCTTGGTCAAAATACAGGTTAATATTCTCATTGTAGAAAGTAGTATGCAGTTTTCTTTCTTTCTTTCTTTTTGGGGGGTGGTTCGGTTGTGGGGCCTGAACTCTGGGCCTGGGCGCTGTCCCTCAGTTCTTCAGCTCAAGGCTAGCGCTCTACCACTTGAGCCACAGCGAAACTTCTGGCTTTTTTCTTTTTGCTTATGTGGTGCTGAGGAATCAAACCCAGAGCCTCATGCATGCAAGGCAAGCGCTCTACCACTGAGCCACCTTCCCAGCCCCAAGTATGCAGTTTTCTAAAGAAATGCAAAGATGAAATATCATTTGAACCACTAATCATGTGATTATTTCTCTCTGGGTAGCTTGAGTTTTGTGTTTTACAGATACACTTCAGGATTTCTTTTTCCTGAATCAAACATGGGAAAGAACTAAATGCAACCTCCCTTAATTCAAAAAAGAATAGAAGCTATATTTATTTGTACTATTGTACATGAAGAAATCCTGGAGATTTCTGGTTAATTCAGAGGGCCCCATGCAAAAATATAGGACAAGAGGAAAGTAAAACTGTTTTGAAAGTATAATAGGTTATCATTGATGAAAAGGTGTAGTGGTCATTTTTCCTTTTTTGTGTGTGTGTGCCAGTTGATCAGGGCAGGAGCAAGGCTGTACCATGGAGCCCTTTCAATATCACCACGTGAACCTCCATTTATGTAGTCCCTGTGGGTGTGGGGCCTCTTCAGGTCACCCGTTGAGATGTGGAGCCCCCTCCCTTGTGGTGGATGGGCAGTGAAGGGATGTGTGTGTGCATGGTCCCTACCATTGCCAGATGAGCCCTGCCCACCCTGCCCACCTCCCTTCCCAGTCTCACTTGTTCCATTTCACCCAGGAGCTGGCAGCCATGGGGCTGGAGTTGAGTCCACTGCTTCCCTCTCCTCTGCCAGGTGTGCTGGTACTGGTCTGCGGTGGTCCTGGGTGCAAGTGCCATCCCAGTGAGACTCTATTCTGGGGTCACTGCCTGCCCCCATGGGTGTGGGGTGGAGGACACCATGCCTGTACACTGCACAGTCCACAGGAGAAGGAAGGCTTGGTGGACAATTCACCCCCTTGGGGCCAGGCAGCCCAGCCTTGGTTCAGACTTTAGGGCAGAATGGGGACTAGAGTTGTGTGCTGGCCCTTCTGCCAGCTTGTGACAGCTGTGGCAGCTGAGCACCCTGGAGCCCCTTCAGCATCCCCACGGACCTCCATTTTCTGGTCCCTGTGATCTCGGGTAAGGTGCCATCCCTGCATATGCCCATCAGTGCTAGAGGAGCCTGGACTTGCATGCACCAGCTGCAGCACTGGAGGACCAAAGCCCCTTTGGCTTTGCTGTATAGCCTCCTCCATTGTCCTTCTGGTCCACATGGGCCCAGCTCTGGATGCCATTCCGGGGATGCTCCCTTTGGCAGCAATGGGCTCATCCTCTACCCTCATTGGTATCCAAAGCAGGAATGGGTCTGGCCTTGGCAATGCAGGCCACACACATGGAAGGCAGGACTTGGGGTCTGCCCTGCCTTACCTCCTGGCTTTGGCACCTGAGGCTGTGTTGCTTAGTCTGGTCACTGATGGAGCCTTGTTGGATGCAGCCCACCACAACAAATACTGCACCTGCTGCAACAGCAGTGCGGTTTTCCAGACCCCCTCAGGGTCACCACAGGGACCTCTGATGAGTCTACATGGGCTGGGTGTGGGTGTCATCCCAGGACTCCCATTAGGAAGTGCCACTCTCCTTTGTAGTACTGGAAGTAAGAGATGCCACATATAATTTCTGCTTTCTAACGTTTTCCTTCACTAAGATAAACAGAACAGGAAGATATAAATAAGTTTTATAAAAAGGAAACATATAACCTATATCACTTCTACCTGTTAAACCATTGTAATATATTTTATCCAGTAGGAATTCTTTCTGTACTTACTTATTTTACTTTTGAATGTAATGAATGTAATATTTTTGTGTGTATTTTACTATCCTAGTATAATTTCATTTGCACTACTTACATAAATTTTTTTTCAAATTCTGTGAGTTTAGAATGTGCTTTTTGGAGAAGAGTTTTGTTGTACTTTCATTTCAGTTTGCCATTATGGGCTTATAAACACATAAAATAAAATACATTCTTGCTAGTATCAAGTTCAATGATTTTGTAGACTAGAGACTCAAGGATATAGCATTATATATCATACAGTAATATGTATCAATTTGTTTATAACTGCTCCATAAAATAATTAGTAATTCAGGCAGCAGCCACTTCATCTGGCCCTTCTGATGAAGTAGGATCCTAGTGGCAGCCTACCCAACACGGGTGCTTCTGGGCACCTCACCTGAGACTGTGGGAGAATATCAGGGTGTACCTGCTGTTGGACTAGGGAAGCTGCTGCGTGAATGACACTGACCCACATCTAACACCCACAAGCCCCATGGGCCTGGACCCTAAGGATCAGCCCCTGAGAGCACACACACACGGTGGGGGGGCACCCACCTAGGAAGGAGTGCAGACAAAACAGAAGCCTCTCTGGGGATCAGCTTGTACAGTATCCTCCATGGAGTAGGAGATGATTGTTCTCAGCTGTGGGGAGAAGACAAGAAATACAGGCCCAGGTGGGGTGATGCCAACTTTTGTACTTAGGCTGGCAGGGAAACTTTCCTCCAGACACTCTCCTGCAGGCTCAGGTTGCCCCTCCATGCTCCTTGTCCATGGAGTATCAGCCAGGGACACTCATGTCCGGTACTCCTGGCTGCTCTTTTGGGGTTTGTTAATTTACACAGAGAGCCCCAGCCTCAGACAGCAGAGTTATATTCTGGGTTTTGTAAAACTTTCTGCATCTGAGCATTTCCCAGTGTTTGGTTTTTGTATTGTTTCTTATAAATGCTTTGTGAAATTTGTGTTTTAGGTGTTGAGGTGCAGGAGGAAGAGCCAGATTATGAACATAGTTTCCTACAAGCCTTTCATCTACAAAGGAAAATAGATTCTTTCTAAAAATGCCTATCAGGAAATGAATTTGAGAGAGGGAAAAAGGCAGTTTTCTCATGAGATCAAAATGTGCTAGTTTTATATGCATGTTTTATGTGTTCAAAATACAACTAAGTAATTCACTATCTAGGAACAATTGTCCAGACCTAAGAGTTAGGTGTCTTGGGAGCTAGAGGCAGGGTTTTTGTGAGGTTTATCCAAAGGGAGGGAAGAAAGTTAAAATCCATAGATTACTTTGTAGAATGAAAGTGGTAATACAAAATGAGAATCACAAAAATCCTCTCTGCTATTCGGGGTCTTTTATTCTTCCATATGAATTTTTGGATTGCTTCTTCTATTTCATTGAAAGTGAGATTGGGATGTTGGTAGGTATCACATTGAATTTGGAAATAGCCTTTGTCAGTATTGCCATTTTCATGATGTTAATCTTCCCAATCTAGGAGCGTGGGAGGTTTCCCACTTCCTTAGTTCTGCTTTCATTTTCTTTTTCAGGTTTTTAAAGTTTCCATCATAGAGGTCCTTCACCTCTTAAGTTAACTCCTTGCTATTGTATTTTTTTGTGAATATTAAAAAGGTATTGCTTTCCTATTTTCAGCCTCACTCTTATCGTTAATGGAATACAGGAAAGCCATTGATTTCCGAGGGTTAATTTTATATTCTGCTAGTTTGCCAAAGTTTCTGATCAGCTCAAGTAACTTGGGAGTGGAGTCCATGAGGTTCTTTAAATACAAGATCATGTCATCTGCAAAGAGGGATAGTTTTACTTCATCTTTCCCTATTTGGATCCCCTTTAAGTTTGTATCTTGTCTTATTGCCCCAGCTAGCATTCTAATACTAATTTGAAGAGGGGGGACAGCTCAGACATCCTTATCTCATTCCTGAATTTATTTTATTTATTTATTTCATGCCCCAGTCGTGGGGCATGAACTCTGGGCCTGGGCACTGTCCCACCGCTCTTCAGCTCAAGGCTAGCACTCTACCACTTGAGCCACAGCGCCACTTCCGGCTTTTATTCTTTTTGCTTATGTGGTGCTGAGGAATGGAACCCAGGGCTTCATGCATGCAAGGCAAGCACTCTACCACTGAGCCACATTCCCAGCCCTTCTTTCCTGAATTTATAAGAAATGATTTTAACTTTTTGCCATTAACTATAATGCTGGCTGTAGGTTTGTCAATCCTTAGCAGAAAGAACAGTGCTGAAGCAATATCAGTTCCAAATGTCAAACTCGACTAAAAAGCCATAGTAATAAGAACAGCTTGATAATGGCACAACAACAAACCTGAGGACCAATGGAAAAGGACTGAAGACTCAGAAATTAATCCACTGACCTATAGCCACCTAAGCTTTGAAAAGGGAGCTAAAAAAAATAGAGTGGAAAAAAGATAGCCTTTTCTGTAAATGGTGTTGGCAAAATTGGTTAAATACCTGTTAAACTAAAACTAGATCCGTATATATTGCCCTGCACCAGAATCAACTCCAAATGGACAGAAGACCTCAAAATAAAAGCAGACACGGTGAAAACATTACATGAAGGAATAGGAGAAACTCTAGGGCTCTTTAGCACACGCTGAAATTTTCTTAATAGAGAACAAGAAACAAAACAAATAAAGAAAGGTTGGGCAAATGGGATTGCTTGAAACCACAGAGCTTCTGCAAGGCAAAGGTCAAAGCTAACAAGAACTGTAGACAGCCCACGTACTGGGAGAAGAACTTCATGAGTCATAAAATGGACAAGGTCTTATATCTAAAATATACTTAGGACTCAAAAAATTAAATTCCCCAACAACAAATCATCAAAGAAACAACTGCCGGATAACTCAGTGGGCTAAAGACTTAAAGAGAGATTTTTCTGAAGAGGAAATGAAAATGCCCATTAGACACATGAAGAAATGCTCAACTTTTCTAGCCATAAAAGAAATGCAAATCAGACAGCATTGAGATCGCACATCATTGCAATTAGAATGTCCATAATCAAGAAATGTAATAATTACAGATGCTGGCGGGAACCCTACTGCATTGTTAGTGGGAGTGTAAACTTGTTCAACGACTTTGGAAAGCAGTATGGAAATTATTCAAAAGACTCCACTTAGAGCTTCTTATGACCCAGCAATCCCACTTTTGGGCATTTACCCAAATGATCACAAACAAGGTCATACCAAAGCTACCATCACAACCATGTTTGTTGCGGCATTACTCACTATAGTTATGATATGGAACCAAACCCGATTCCCCTCAGTAGATGAATGGATCTAGATAATGTGACACACACACACACACACACACACACACACACACACACACAAAATGGAATTCTATGCCTCCATTAGAAGGAATGACAATGCCCCATTTGTTAGGAAATGGAAAGGTTTGTTAAAAATTATATTAAGTGAAGTAAGCCAGGCCCAGAGAAACATAGGTCCCATGCTTTCCCTTATTTACAAGGACTAGTACATGTCTAGGACAAGCAGAAAAGATCAAAAGTTATGTTATTATGACCACATAAGATGAAGTTAAGTGAAATATACCACAAGTCAGTCTTGGTTTTGTTTTTAATATACTTATAATGCAGTATGTGATTCTTTTGTAGGTTCATCCCCCCACGGTATAATCCCTGTTTTCACTGTATTTGATTCCAATGTTCTGCATCTTGTATATTCACTTTTGTGATCTGGGGAGTGGAAAGGATATAGCAAAATGCTTAAATGGGGCTGCAGGTTGACCCATTGTGATGAAGAGATGTACAGGACACTATGTAGAAAATGAATTTACAATGTCAGGCAGGGATTGAGGAGGGAGGAGTTGGAGAGATGGGGAGGGAAGGGATGGTAGGGGAAAAACCAAGGAGGAGGTAACAATGCTCGATAGGAAATGTACACATTACCCTACTCATGTAATTGAACCCCTTCTGTACAGTATTTTTACAATAAAATATATTAAAAAAATCTCTGCCTGTTGTAGATTTCCAGTGCTGCCCTCGGCATTGAATTTTTTGCCTTTCCTGGCTGTGGTTAGGTCCACCTGCCCAGTGGATCAGTAGTCTTCAAGGCATCTTGGTCCTGAAATGGGACTTGGATTATCCAGTGGTGGTTGGAACCGTGCCAAGGACAGTGCAAAGTCCACTTCCAGGGCTTGGCTTCTTCATTCCCCATGCAACTAGGATTGCAAGCAGGATTTCTCTGAATTTGACTCCAGAAAACAATCACTGAACCAAAAGGCAAGGCCGCCAAACACCTATCCTCCTCCCCCCATTCCCTGTTTTGTCCCTCCTTGGGAAAGTACAAAATAATTTCGCAGGTTTTGGCAAAGACACAAATTGCCCACCACCTCCCCTGGTAAACTAGGTTTCAAGTCACTAAGTCATGTAAACGGATAATGCCGCACTCATTATTCTGGATAACCTCTTCGGGTTGTTTGATGCTTTAATTTTTGTTGTTGTTGTTGTTGGTAGGGGGCCTGAACTTTGGGTCTGGGCACTGTCCCTGAGCTCTTCAGCTCAAGGCTATATCACTTGAGCCACAGCACCACTTCCATTTTTTTCTGCTTATGTGGTGCAGAGGAATTGAAACCAGGACCTCATTCATGAGAGACAAGCACCCTACCACTGAGTCTTCTTCCCATCCCTAATGCTTTAATTTTTTTAAATTTCTTTTTGTCAGTCTTGGGGCTTGAACTCAGGGACTGGGTTTTAACGTATCCCTGAGTTCTTCAGCTCAAGAGAAGCCCTCTTCCACTTGAGACACAGTGCCACTTCCTGTTTGGAGATAAGTGTCTCACAGACTTTCCTGCCAGGGTTTGCTTTGAACCATGAATTTTTAAATTATATTTCTTCCAGGTGTTTATTGGAACATTACAGTTTTTCTGGAATTTAAAGTTTTCTGTAAACATTTGTCTTCAAGTAATTCAACAGCATTAAATATTACATTTACAAGCTATCCTGTAGCACATCCATTTTGAAATTATTATGTTAAGATGAAGTTCTTATTCTTTTAGAAAAAAACCATTAAACTCCAAATGAGAACATGCTAATTTCAGCTGTGTTGAGTCTCCTTCCTCTTTTTTTTTCTCTCCAGTATCTTTTCTTGTTTTGGAACAAGTGTCATGGACTGTCCAACCATTCAAAAGGAAGTTTATTCCATTAATTTAATAGAAAAGAATCCAATCTTCCTGCATCTCAGGGCAACTTTAGGTATAATGTTAATCTGATAATTCACATCATTTAATTTTCAGTCATTTTGATAATTTTTTTGTTAAACCATTCATTAAACGGCTACCAAAAAGCAAGAATAAAAATAATGTTCTGCTTTCTAAGAAGGTTTAAAAAGCTAGTAATTCAACAAAACACATTCTATTCTTCCAAGATTCCATGGTGAAAAATTTCTCTTTCATCATAGCCCTTACGACTGACCCCTTCCCATCAAACTTGCAGCTTTCTTCAGTTTTTTTGTTCCAGCTTTCATTTTGGTACTAGCATCAGTAATCTCCTTGTAGTATTTGACAATGAAATTCCATTTGTTGTTAGAGAGCTCAATTCATATTGCCAAAGGCAGCCTCATGAGCATAACATTGAACATAAAATATTGAATATCATTAACGTGATCATATGCAACTATTTCATAAAGGTGCATCTTCATATAATTTTTAAAATGCAAAGTAGTTACATATCTATGTCAAAAAATAATTCAGATCACTAGTAGAAGGGACTAAGCTAAACCTATTGCATCATCCCTAATATCTTTTTTTTTTTTTTTTTTTGGTCCGGTCGTGGGGCCTGAACTCTGGGCCTGGGCACTGTCCCTCAGCTCTTCAGCTCAAGGCTAGCACTCTACCACTTGAGCCACAGCGCCACTTCCGGCTTTTTCTGCTTATGTGGTGCTGAGGAATCGAACCCAGGGCCTCATGCATGCGAGGCAAGCGCTTTAGTACTGAGCCACCTTCCCAGCCCAATCCCCAATATCTTTGTAAAACTTTTTGTCATTAACTTTCACCTTAGGGCTTTCTTTTCCTAGCAACAAATTGTCAGTTGATATCCTTGGATAATAGTCATCTCTGAGTAACCTCATTTCTTTCCACCGCTAGTAAGTCCCTTGTGTTAAATACCTGAGGAATAATGTCCCAATGTGCCTGCAAGAGGAGTACCCAAGTCGACTGTCTGTGCCCACTCTTCCCTTGTTTTGTTTGGGAATGTGGTATCAGAGACAAGGGTGTCAGGGGTCAAGTGGCTGGAACCATGGTGTTATGAATTATGGGTAGCAGAAAAGAGTAGCAGAGACTAGGATACCAGGGAAAGGGTAATTGTGACTGTAATAACTGAGTTGAAGTGGCAGGAAATTGGGTAGCAGCAACAGCTTTGCAAGGGTTGGGGTAGCTAATACAGGCATCCAGAAGAGTTTAGCAGGGACAAGAAAGCATAGACAAAGTGAAAGAGTAAAAGTTGTGAGGGATTGTGGGGCACAATCTGGGTAAAAAGGTCATGAGTGTGCAAACTGGGTAGCTAGTACTATGGTAGAAGCAATTGGCATGGTGGACTGATGTGGTGCAGAGCTCTGGGTTTGCCTCTCCACTTTTAGCTCTTAGATCTTTAGGGAAACTACCTCTAGCAGCTCAGCTCATTATCAGCTTTTTTTTTTTTTTTTGTCGGTCATGGGCTTGAACTCTGGGTCTGAGTGCTGTCCCTCACCTCTTCAGCTCAATGCGAGTGCTTTACCACTAGAGCTACAGTGCCACTTCCGGTTTTCTGGTGGTTTATTGAAGATAAGAGTTTCACAGACTTTCCTGCCCAGGCTGGCTTTGAACCTCGGTCCTCAGATCTCAGCCTCCTGAGTAGCTAGGATTACAGGTGTGAGGCACCGGCACCCAGTGAGAAGTGAATGTTTCTACTGTATCATTGCTAAATATTTTTGGATAGATACCTAATCCTATTTTCACTGGGTTTTGTGGCATTGTGTTTTTACTTTAATGAAGGACATCTATACAGATTTTCAGAGCAATTACAAGAGTTTGAAGAGATCCTATAATATGTGGGTATTAGATCAAAATTTAAATATATCAGTGAACACATACAGGACTATTATATATAGTTTATAATTTGAAGAAATTTTAAGAAGGCAACAGTTGGGGGAAAAGAAAATTTTAGAAGCTTAATAACAAACATACAGACATGGAAAAATACAAAAACAGGTGCAATAATTAGTGCTAATAGTAACAAAACATTTTCCTCAAGTTTTAAAAATGAAACTATTAAAATAATACTTAACATAAAATAAATATGCCTTGGAAGAAAATGTACCATAGACATAGTTTTCCCCATAATTTGTTTTATTTTTATAACAAATGGATTAAAAGAAAATATAATTACATGTCTGAAGATGATAACACTTTCAAGTGTCATTGATAGAATCCAGCAAAGGAAAGTTACAGAAAAGTAGAGAGTAAGAACAACATGGCTATGGATGAAGATACTGAGAACTTTGTGAATGTGCTCCATTTTCCTCATCAAAATAGAGCTAGGACAGTACCTTTTGACAGAACACTTGTAATGTAGTCAAAGCACTGGAGTTACTAATTAGGTAGTAATTTATTACTTTTATTCCCTAATCTCATGATGTGATTCCCAAATGATGTGAGTGATCCTAGATTTTCTGAGCCCTTTTTCCACCCAAAGCTTCTAATTCCTCCCCGTGCCAATGATTCTTCTGCTTTTCTCATTTCTCCTTGTTTCTGAACTCAACTCCTATGACCATTTTGTTCATGAGAAAGAGCTGGAGAAATATGAGGATGGCCTGGAGTCTGAGCTAACATCCACTCCAGCTTGAAGGATCTGGTGAAGGACCTACACTTGGGCCTTATAATCAGATATTAATTGAACTCTTTGGATATGGAGAAACTCACCCCGCCCTCCCCCTCCTCTCTCCCCCCCCCTCCCGGGGCAGAATCTGTAATTCCTTGGCTTTCTCTGAAGAGATTTGGTACTAGGGCACAATTCAGAGAATGAGCTTTCCCACCACCCACCACCGCCTTGTCAGGAGGAATAGGTTCAAAACTAAAAGTGGCCTCAGTTCCCACAGGGCCAGTCAGAAGCCAAGAGATCACACTTTTCTCCTCATTAGGGATCTTCTGGTAGGAATAGAGTCTGGGCAAAGTCTAAGATGGAGATTAAGTGAGACTGGACCTATGGAGGACACAAAACAATGACCCTCTCTTTGACTACAAGTGAGTTGTGTAGTGAGACATGACAACTTCCTTCATATATGAAAATTCACTAGGTGTTATCTCACCGCCTCTTTGCAGGAGGTCAGTTTCCCCAAAGGAGAAGTTGTTAAATGTTGTGACTGCCAGTTTGCTCTCTAGGCTCTTGTCTCTCCCACCCCTTCCCATGCCAGGAATGCATTGCTTCTTTCAGCACTCAACTACTTGTCCTGACTCCTAGGCAGGAATACTGTAGGTAATTATTTGGCTAACCTCTTGTATTTGAGGTAGAATAAGCCTAGGCTCTGCTTATGCCAAGAGGTAGGTGCAAGAAGCTGAGTATAAGCTCATATTTGTACAGAAAAACAATCATATTGAAAAAATTAAATGAAATTTATAGTTGAGTGATTTAGGGTTTATACCCACTAAATTTAGTTAATTATTAGTAACACACCTAGAACCATGGATAAGGAAGAGAACAGTCAAGTAGGTTCAAAATAAGATGGAAAAGACACACCATAGCCATAACAGGAGATGAGAGTGTGAAGGAACTATTGGCATAGTTCCGTTTACTATCTTAGGAGTGACCTTGGATAGGAGGCTTTTAGAATAATATCTAAAAGAGAGGTACTTGCTGGACCCTGGTGGCCTACATCTGTAATCCAAGCTACCCAGGATGGTGGGATCTGAGTATTATGATTCAAAGCATGCCCAGGAAGAAAAATCCAGAAGTAGTACTGTGGCTCAAGTGGTAGATCACTAGCCTGGAGCTCAGGGATACTGCCTAGTCCCTGAGTTCAAGCTTCAGCATCAGCAAAACAACAACAACAAAACAATAATGATAAAAGAAGTAAAAGAAGGACTTAACGATATGCTATGGAATGATGATCCTGTGTAAGTGTTTAGGGAACATAAAAGGAGACAAAATTTGGAGCACAATGAAACCTACTAATCAAGGATGCAAAGCAAATGCCAAATTCCTCTTCTCGAAAACTACCAAACTTGGGCTGGGAAGGTGGCTCAGTGGTTAGAGTGCTTGCCTTACATGCATGAGGCCCTGGGTTCGATTCCTCAGCCAGAAGTGGTGCTATGGCCCCAAAGAAACATAGGTCCCATGGTTTCCCTTATTTGCAATATCTAGTATATGTATGAGTCAAGCAGAAAAGGTCAGATAAGGTGATGTTAGGAAAATGAACCCTAAGATATGCATTTAAATGTTTTTTTTTTCTTTCATGCATTTGTTTCTAATGCATTTATAAGATTATTTCTTTTTGCTTTGTATGTCCCTCCCCCACAGTATAACCCCAGTTTTCACTGTATTTGATGTCGGTATAATTTGTGGAGGGGAAGGGGAAAAGCTAGTCGTTTAAATAAGGATACAGGTGGACCCGTTGCAACAATGAGAAGTACAAGTTGTCATGTCAAAAACGAACTTTGGTGTGGGGGGGAGTTAGTGGGGGGAGGGGCGGAGGGTGGCTGGGAAGGAATGGGAAGGGTAAACAAAGGAGGAGGCTACAATGATTGATAAGAAATGTTCTCATTATCTTGTCCATGTAATTGTAACTCCTCTGTACATTATTTTCACAATAAAAAATATTAAAAAAAAAAAAAAAGTGGTGCTATGGCTTGAGTGGTTGAGCACTAGCCCTGAAGTGAAGAGGTGAGGGCCAGCACCCAGGCCCAGAGTTAGGCCCCATTACCACCCCCCCCAAAAAAAAACCCAAACAAATTTCCAAACATCTTTTCTCATAATTGAGGAGAGGCTTCTTTTACAGGAATTCTCCTTATCTAGCTCAAGGTCCTCAGAACTTCAGTATACTTTTCCTATTGAGATGTAATGCACCTAAATCTACTGAACTTAATCATGGCTAGGAAAGTATGGACATTGATACGTTTATTGTATTTTTCCTTACAAATATATACTACTGTCAGGTATTATATATAGCAAAATTATAATATGCAATATATTATACGTTATATATAATATATTAAATATATTACATATAACATATATTATATATTAACAGTCTTTCTAATTTTAGTGTTAGGAACAAGCAATATATTGAAAGATAAATGCTTGAATCGCTGAGTAATTTCTCAACCACTGGACAGTTCCAGGTTTCATTCTTATTACCCAAAAAGCAACATAAGAAAGTGATGCCCATGGAGGTGGTTCCTGGATTTTGGAAACTGTGATCTGCATATATATATATATATATATATACATATATATATATGCATATATATGATATTGTTTTACTAGTGAATGTGTAAAACTATAGCAACAGATAAACAAGTGATCATCTATGTGCACACACACTCAATCACTTACAAGTATAAGAATTTCTTTTCTATGGTCCCTATTCACCTACACAGAGTACATGAGTTGCCCTTGAATTGTCCTGGAAGTTCTTTATCTGGCTACAGTAGTTTCACATCTTTTGTTTTCTAAGTAGCCAGATGTTATTTATGTGTTTAACAACAATACTTGTTACAGGCAAAAGTATCCACCTTGAAACACAGAGGAACTTGGATTTCAGAAATGCCACAAATAAGTGGGAGGTACAACAGTACTTTTCAAAATAGAATAGATTACATATGTATTAGGAAGTTTGTAAGAAAAATAACTTCAATGTAGGATTAAACACTTGAAGAAAACTTCAGTTTAGATTACGTATAGCCAGGTGCTGGTAGCTCATGCCTGTAATCTTGGCTAATCTGGAGGCTGATATCTGAGGATCACAGTTCAAAGCCAGCTTGGGCAGAGAAGTTCCCTTGAGACACTTATCACCAACTAATCACACATGACTAAAATTGATACTGTGGCTCAATGTTGTAGAGAGATAACCTTGAGCCAAAGACCTCAGGAACAGTGCCCAGGGCCCTAGTTCAAACTCTGCAATAGACAATAAATTAAAATAAAAAATAAATTACATATGATTTATTACCAACACTGTACAAGGAAAATAAGATATGACACATGGCAACATATGACTTCAAGGTACAAAGTTCCAGGGCATTTCCCCACTCTTAAGAACTAGAAGTAATCCATATTGAAAAAAATAAAACGATGAATGATTTATACCAAATTTCAAAACATACTATATGTTATACAAAGAAAATGCAATAAACATGCATTTCACAGTCTAGTAACATGATATGGTATAAGGAATCTGATTAACTGATTCATCAAAATCAATACAATGCAGTTAAAACATCCAGTATCTCAGGTGTCAACTTAGCAGAATACTTTCAATGTATGATGGCTATTTTGTATATTATCCAGCCCTATCTATCCCACAATGGCAGAAGGCTCTTCATGAGAAATTCCAGAGACCAGTCTACTGTGAGTGCTCAATGTATACCTGTTCCCGTTCTCTGTCATTTGGGCATGTGATAGACTGAATATCTGGTAACTTGCCAAAAGCACAATTTGGGACTGGCTTCCAGTGATGATATTTTAGTTCTCAGAACAAAAAGGGAAATTGAAGACAGAGGGAAAATCTACCAGATCCCTGAAAGATTTCTATCATTGTGCTAAAACTGTACCCTTCTACTGACACTTGAACAAACTGCAGTAATTGTCACTCCAACTACATGTCCAAAAAATGGCTTTCCAAATATTGATCTGTTTTCACTTTGATATATCAAGACACACTATTGTGGCCCCTTTTTACTTAAACTATCAGCTATGGTTGGCCCAAGGAATAGTTGACCTTACCAATTTCTTAAATTTTAGGTCATCACACAATCACTTCATAGCCCTTAAACATTAAAAATACCTATCTCTATAAGTCTGCATTACATCCTTATTAGTTTTTCTTCATTTGTCATGTTTTATATATTTGTGTATCTCAGGGCTTAGTTCCGTAGTCTTCCTTCTCATGATTGTTACCATTGAGTACATGTAACTATTTCTGTTTTTTTCCTCCAGTTCTGTTCTTTCTTTAATTCAAGTCCTTTATAGCATCCTGTCTACTGACAACTCCTAGCTGCTGATTTTAAGAAACTCAAAAGATCCCAAAGTGAGCTTTGATCTTTATCTACAAACCTATCCCTCATTACTATTCGATTAAGTGACAACTCTTCTAGCTGTCTTGTCAAAATACTTTCGGATCACTTCAGACTTACATACTTCTTCACACCTCATATGTAATCTATGACCAGGTTTTGACAAATTAACTCACAGGATATTTTAGGAACCATGTATATGTATATACAGTATATGAGTGCTAATACTGTGACTTAAATTAGGGGCCTAGGTTCTTTTACTTTTCTTTTATGCTCAGGCTGCCAGTCTTTCATTTGAGCCACAGCTCCACTTTTAGCTTTTTGGTTCTTAGTTGAAGATAAGTGTCTCATGGTTCATTTCCCTAGTCTAGCTTAAAACTATGATCCTCTGTTTCCAGACTTTTAAATAGTTAGATTTAAAGGCATGCACTACTAAAACCACCCCTATTATATTTAAATTAACAATAAATTTAAAGAACGAATATTTATAGTATTTTCAAATCAGTATGTTTTCATTTACACTAAAACACAACCAAAGAACCTCTGAATATACCAGTGCTCAAGTGCCAGCCACAGTTTCTTTGCTGGGATGATATCATCTACAGGCAAAGCAGGAGAAAATACTCTTCACTGAAGTTGCTGAAGGGCTGATAAGGATGAAGACAAGCAACATTACCCAGAAAGTATCACAAAGTGTTTGCTGTAGATAACTGTAGCCAATCTTAGAGGATGTTGATAGTGATGAGGAGAATATTTGAAGGTGAATATGTGATTACACAGGTGTGCTTTCTTGATGATATATGTTTATAGCATAGTTTACATATTGTTGAAAATGAGATAGTTAAGATAGGGATGTTGTCATTCCTTGTATCCTTCACAGTATAATATTAAAACCAGTTTTATACATATATTATTTATAGTAATTATAGAATATCCCTAATTATGCATATATTATAAATATATTATTTGTATATTATGTAATATAGTATATTACATGTATTATGCACACATAAATTAATTTTTCTACTTGTCTGTCCAGGAATTAAACTAGCAATATCTTTGAAAATTGATAGTAAAGTAGGGTTCTTACAATTTCAATTGCAATATATAGTTTTCTCCAATAAGTAGTTATTTATTCTGAGTTGGTTTAGAAATGGACTATATAATATAATTGAACATTCAAAAATAATTATGTACGAACCTACCAAGGATGGAATTAAAAAATTTAACATGACTAATATCTGCAATCCAAGCTACTTAGGTGCTGAGTTCTGAAGATAGCTATATGAAGCTAGTCTGAGTGAAATGGATCAGGGACAACACCCAGACCATAGTACAAGTCTCAGTATTGGCACAAAAATAACTTATGTGACTACAACTTACAAATATATTTATATAAATAAAGTTGTCATTCCTTCTATCCTTCACAGTATAATACTAAAACCAGTTTTATACATATATTATTTATAGTAGTTATAGAATATCAGTAATGATACATACATTATAACATTCATATGTTATGTAATAGCATACATTACATATATTACGCACACCTAATTCAAACTGGCATCACTAATATCCATTAAATTGATACATGTTTTAGAATATGGAACAGATTTTCTTTGGTACAACAAGGAAGTAAGTAGCCACAAAAATTACTTGTTTGGATTATATATCCACAACAAACTATTCCCTGTATATTCAAGGTACTTAATGCTAAAAGCCTGTGTTCATCAGCACAAGTGTCTTTGACATGGATTTGTTCTCCTTAAGCAATTACTCCAGGAATAATAAACAGTGGAAGCTGAATGATGTTCATTCAAGTATTTCTTTTGAAATTAAACCAATCTTTATTTGGTATAAAGATCATTTACAATATCATTACCCACACCCTTTTCATTTAAAAATATTTATATCCTGTAGCAATGTCATTGCCGTTATTACCATAATTAGGAAGATAATGTGGGTTCATCTGCTCCATAGCTCTTGAAAGGTAATGAATGTGACACAGAATATCCTCACATATGCCTGGTGGAAACCTGGATTTGAATTATGGGTCTACAACAACTGATCAGTCTTAGGTACTTAGGAAATTTGTTTAGCCTTATGCCTACTTCTGTTTTTAATAAAATACTTAATTCATTTCTTAACTTGAAAAATACTCATGAGCACTAAAATTACCCTAATACAGGTGCAGTGCTTGGAATGGTGTCTGCACATTGCGTAGACACTAGCTTCCATTGTGTAGAAATCAGCTTCCAGGGGCTGGGAAGATGGCTCCGTGGTAGAGCGCTTGCCTTGCATGCTCGAGGCCCTGGGTTCGATTCCTCAGCACCACATAAGCAAAGAGAAAAAAGCCGGAAGTGGCGCTGTGGCTCAAGTGGTAGAACGCTAGCCTTGAGCTGAAGAGCTGAGGGACAGCACCCAGGCCCAGAGTTCAGGCCCCACCACCGGACCAAAAAAAAAAAAAAAGAAATCAGCTTCCATCAACATGATCACAGCATTCTTCCTGAAGGCCTTAAGAAATACATACCTAACTGATATAAATATCTGTGAAAAACTGTCTTTACTTTAAAAAAAAAAAAGTCTTTTCTTCATATGAAACAATGAAAGCAATGTTGGGGTTGTCCAGTGGCTTTTACTCTGAGGGAGGTTTGCCTAAATTTCATTCTTACTCAATTAGTGGTAGCAGTAGCATTCTTTAGTGCTACCTTTCATGTTTCTAGTTCTGTGTTCCATTTGGAATACCATTGTAACTTAGTTTATAATCTTTGTTATCAGAATAAATAAACTACAACTGCTGAAGTTTTCAATAAAGTCAATGCATTACATTTGGGGGGGGGTCCCGTCGTGGGGCATGAACTCTAGGCCTGGGCACTCTCCCTCAACTCTTCAGCTCAAGGCTAGCAAGCTACCACTTGAGCCATAGCACCACTTCTGGCTTTTTTTTTTCTGCTTATGTGGTGCTGAGGAATCGAACCCAGGGCCTCATGCATGGTAATAACGGCAATGACATTGCTACAGAATATAAATATTTTAAATGAAAAGGGTGTAGGTAATGACATTGTAAGTGATCTTTATAGCAAATAAAGATTGGTTTAATTTCTAAAGAAATACTTGAATTAACATCATTCAGTTCCACTGTTTATTATTCCTGGAGTAATTGCTTAAGGAGAACAAATCCATGTCAAAGCGCTCTACCAGTGGGCCACCTTTCCAGCTCTGCATTACATTTTATATGCTTAATACTTTCCTGATATTATTCCTTTTGGATTAAATATCCCAACAAAACTATTTTTTATGATTTCTTATATGATTTATATAGATTTCTTATGCGATTCTTATATGATTTCTTAGAGATCCATAAACAAAACAGCTCAGAACAGGAAAATAGTAGGTAAGAAGTCATAAAAAATACTATTATAGTGGTCTTAATGGCTAAGTGTAAAGAATATGTAACAAAACTCTCGGAAGATTCATTTGCTCTTTTTGCTATTCTCTCCCCTTCTCTGTAGAAAGGTTCTCACTATGAAGTGCCAAGTAGTCTGGACCTTTCAAGCCTTGTCTCAGTGACAGAAGTGATGGGATTAGAGACATGTGCTCCCATGGCTGGCTTTTAGGAAGTTCACAAGAAAGTAATACAAATACACATAAAGAAACTTTTGTGAGTGATGTGTATTCACTTCTTCAATGCCAAAATTAAATTCATATGTCAAAACATCAAATTACTTACATTACAATATATGCAGTTCAACTGGTATCACTAACACCTCCATAAATCAAATGCAAACTAAAAGCTCTACTTGAAAAACCAACATCTAAGGCAGTGTTGGAAATACAAGAAGATGCACAACAAATCTAAAGGAGTGAGATCTTTAACACTGGCAATGAGCAGTGATAGCTGAATTTTTAACCAGGCTTGAAAAGTTCGGGTGTCAATTAACTATGTGATTAGAGTTGCAGAGTTGACCTTGGTATCAAGATTGAAGGTAAAATTCAAAGGCAGCTAAGATTGCTGCAGTATTGTGACTCAATACAGTGTGACCCTGTCTGATAATGGTAAAGCACAGAGTAGAAGCTAAGTCAGTAAAATGTATAGGAAGGATTCTCCACTGAGAATAATTGCAGGAGGTGATCATCACTCTTGCATTGAAAATGTGTAGCCCATCATTCTATTTTAAGCGCTAGCGTTTTTTCTGATCTGAAGATAATTATAACGTACCAATGTGCTGTAAGTGCTGAGCAGTGTAGGTGTATATTACTCTAATATACGTAAAAATCCTTACAGGTATGGAATGGCCTAACCCTGACACTTCATTCTGTGTTGTTGAGTTTCATGAAGAAACGTTCATAATTAGGCAATTCACAAGTCTGAATCAGGCAACTGAGATAAGACATTAGGGTCATCACTCCAGTGACATGGTCTGCGACCTATGAAATAAAAACATTATTTCACAATGTATATGTGTTTCTGAAAAATTATGCAATACCAAATACACAAAAGGGACAATTATCCATCTCTTATATTATCAGAAGTTAAGATACTCCTAAATAGTACTTTTTTGCTAGAGGATCACAGTATGACTGCTGATGTTTGGGATCTGTCCAGGTGTTCCTATACGTTTGTCAATCTTCTTTGAGGAAGTGTTTTTCCATAGTTTGTTTTGAGGTGTTCAGAATATCAGTAATGTCGCTAACCACAACCATGGGACAGCAAAGATGATGGGATACCTGGCCAAAGAACTGAGAAATCACAGGAAGTAATAGGAAAGAAGACACCAGAGGACCCAAAGCCTCATTGCCAGCTTCTGGATCCCTAAATCCTGCTTGACATGCTTTATATTCCTTCTACTACGGGGAGGGGGAGAGGGGTCAGTGGCTACAGGTATGTCCACAAACTAAGGCATTAATCTTGCTGGTGGTTACAACTATTGACATGAGATGTTGTTTGTATACATAGTGATAATTGAATCCCTTATTGTTAGGGAGCAGAAGGGAGCAATGGTCTTTACAACCATAACACAGACATCTATCTTGTCTACAAAGTCTTAATGTTTTAGCGTCCAACAGCTCTAAATTAAATACTCTTGAGGTAATAACTCGTATCCCTGTCTTCCCTTGACTCTTTGACCTTTCCAGAGCACAGCTCTCAGCCTTTTGACTGTTGTTTGAGATGGCTTCCCAATAAATCCCTTTCCAGGTCTAACAGCTTGAGCTAGAATCCCTTACAAGTACTGTAGCAGATATATTATTTTGAAAAGGATATACTTTTCTAGGATAGGTTCAATTTTTATATTTTGTTTCATTTCAAAAATATACAGAGTGGTTACAGTTACATGAGTAATGTACATTCCTTGTTGAATAGTGTTACCCACTCCATTGTTGTTCTCATATCCCTTCCCACCCTCCACACCTCACCCTCACCTCAAAGTTGTAAAGTTCATTTCCAATATAGTGTCGTGTGAATATCATTGTTGCAATGGGGCACTCTTTGTACTTCTTTCATCACTATATTTTTTCCATTTCCTTCTCCAAATCAGATAAATGCATATACAAGATGGAAGGTACCAGAATCAAGACAGAGATTTCCAGAGATAAACCAATGGAAAAAGGCAAATGAAATAAAAATAAGATCTAGATACACTACTTTACCTACATCAAGGTTGATATCTGAAAAAAAGACTTGTTGTTTCTATGACTTAGAGTTCATTTCAATTAGCAAGGTCAATTGTAAGGTCAAATGAACATAGTTCTGGAACCAGCAATCCCATTCCTGGGCACTTGTGGAAATGATCTCAAGCTAAACCACACTAAATCAACAACTATGTTTTTTGCAGCATTATTACTATAGCTAAGATATGGAACCAATCAAGATGCCCCTCAATAGATGACAGGATCAAGAAAATGTGGTATATATACACAATGGAATTTTATGTTTCTATCCAAAAGAATGACACATCCCCTTGCTTAAGAAAATGGAAAGAGTTGGAAAACAATCATATTATGTGAAGGAAGCCAGACTCAAGAAACATAGATTCCATGGTTTCCTTCATTTTAATTAATTAATATATGCTTAGGATAGTCCTGGCAGACATGTTCACTTTTAAACTCTTAATATTCCCTTTTTTCTCTCCCTCTTCCTCTCTCATTCCATTTGTTCTAAGTCCTGTGATGATCTTGTTGATTTTCTTCCCTGTTACATTCATCATTGCATCTTGCGAACTACTGGTATGCACTTCTGTACTTCTGTCCATTCTCCTTGTGTTTCGGCTTGTACCTCTCTCACAGCGGAGGGCCAGGGGTTGGGGATATTTTCTTCACTCCTTAACTCACACATCTATTTTTACTTTCTATCAATACATTCATTGAATTCTTTCTGTAAATTCTAACGCCTTGAAAATGATTACTGCATTTTCACGGCTTTGTTATTTGGCATTAGGGAAGAACATAGGTCAGTAACTGTAACTTAGGTAAAAGAAGATTGCAATCATGCCTCCTTCAAGGTCTGCCTGCCTGCTTCCTTTTCACTGTTTATTTTTCAATGTAGCCTTTTCTTCTGGAAAGTATTTATTGGTCTAGTGAAGATCAATTCCTACTCTAATTAGTCATTAATTTTATTCCAACATCATTTCACAGCTCCTTCTGAGTTTCTTCAGGGTCTGTATAGTAGTGCTTCACATTCTTAGAAGTTTTAACATCGATGCATCCAATGATAAAGACACATTGCTTAAGTCACCATTTTCATGACTGAAAAGAAACCATACTGTAACCTAACTATATGGTAATTTTCTGGTTTTAAATTCTTTTAGATTAGAATTGATGGTGGAGAATGAACATTCTGTGTACAATTTTATATTTTCCTAATTATTTTTAGTATCCTTTCCAATATTGTATAAAGTTAAAACATTACTACTTATTTTTAGGATTTCTAAAATGGTCAGAGTAAAAATTCTATTCATTCACAATTTTAACACGAAAGTGTCCATTATGACCAAGTGAGAAATTTTAAACTTTTTATTTGTGATCCTTAATGGTGGTGATAGGGAATCAAGTCCAATGCTTCATGTGTCTTAGTCTCCTGTGTGCCTCTGAGCCTGATGTGTCCTGTGGTTTTATTTTCACTCAACTGGAATAAAGAAAAATTTCACCAGGAAGGAATTATTACTTGGTTACTTTCTCCAGTATCTCTCGCATATATAAAAGTAATATAATCCTACACTGGCAGAAAATTGTGTTCTTATATTATATTTATTAATAGTAACTTTTTATGTTTTGTAGCCCCACTCTTCACTAAGTCTTGCCCCTTTCCTATCCCCGCTTCCAATAAAACTTGACTGGATCCACTGGAAACACTTGCAGTCAGCCTCTTCCTTAAAAAGCCCAACCTAAAATAACCTACCCACTGAGAGCCCTGCTATAAACTTTCAAAGGCCTGACTGAAACCAGACTCCTTCCTGAAAGCCCTCCTCTACCATAGGGAAATCCCTCTTCCACTCCATCCCTTCCTGGAATCCCTGCTCTGCACCACCAGAAACCAGGCCACATCCATATCTCCTTCTATGTCCCGCCTTACTGCACCAAGAACTCAGCCTGCATAAGGCTCCTCCCTCCAATCCCCACCTCAATCAGCAGATACCCCTCCCCTAACTACTATAGTACCACATAGTCTCATTGCTGCCATATCCTAGTATCTGCAAGCTCCTCCCTTTCCTTTCAACCCCACCCCCAATCATCCTTCTCCCTCAAGCCCCTCCTGGTTTCATCAGAATCTCCTCCCATAACTAGCCTACTTCTAAGTGGCCTAACCTCACAAACACAGCCCTGAACCTACCTCTTCCCACAAAGCCCATCATGCTACACAAAAAACCCTCTACCTGCCTATAACTGCCCTTGAAGCCCCACCTTGCTTGGCCAGAAGATTCTCACATAGCCCACCTCCTGCCTGGAAAGCCAGCCCTGCTCCACCACAAGCCTCTCCACCTCCCACATCTACTCTCTCAATGCCCTGCCTTGCTCCCCAGATAAACCCGCCCCATATTGGCTCCTTCCTCAGATCCACACACTACACGATCAGATACCATGCCCATAATAATCCTACACCATTGTAGCCCTTCCACTCCTTATCAAAGCCCCTCCTCCAACTAGCCCCATGGCTCCAAGCTCTGCCCTGCTCCAGAAAAACCCCACTAGAAAACCCCCACCACACTGTCCCATCTCTCGACACCCACATTGCTCCACTGAAAACCACTGCTCCAGTTGGCCTCCCTCTGGAAGTCTCAGCAGGCTGAACTGTAAATCCTTGTCCCTCCATAGTCCCTTTTTAAAGGTTTCTTTGCCCTACTGGAAACCCTGTCCAAAGTCCATGTCCTGCCTTGCAACACTGAAATCCCCACCCAACCTGATTTTTCTTTTTGAAGTGATGACTGGCTACACCAGAAAACCCATCCGAACTAGGCTAGTGCACTGGATCCTATCACCACAAAGCTCTGGTCCTGAAAAACTCCTTCATATATTGTGACTACATCCTGCTCTGCAAGAAACCCCACCTCCACCCTAACACACTTCCCTAAGGCCTGCCATTCTCCACCAGAAACCCTGTCCCTTACTAGACCAAGTCTTCCTAGTACCACCAGGCCCTCTCAAAGTCAGACCTTGAAAAGCCTCTCCTTCATAGCTCCGCATTCTTACACCAGAATCCCCACCTTCTGTCAGCCTCTTGCCTCCATTCCCTTCCCTGTCTTATGGAAAACCTCACCCTACATATCCCACAAGGGCTCACAGTGCTCTACCAGCACCCCTCCTCTAAGTAATCTCCTCCTTTGTAGCCTTGTTTCTTCCTTCTCAAAGCTCTGCCCCAAACAGCCTCCTAGCCAGTGACCCCATCTTCTTCCACTAAAAACCCGTCCACCTGCCAGCCTCCATGCTCAATCCCACCTACTCCACAAGAGACCCCGCCCCTAACAAGTCTAGTCCTTCCTGTCCCTTCCCTGCTGTTTCAAAGCCCTACACAGACTGGGCTTCACCCTCAAAGCCCCACCCTGCTCCATCACAGAGAAATATACCAAATGCCAATACTAACTCCTCCCTTGAATCAGGCAGGGTTCCACAAGAAACCCCACACCACCTCATCCATGAAGGTCCCATCTAGTAACTTTTATTACAAATGCGATTTTATACTGACCATAGAGTTCATACTAATCAATATGATAAGAAAGCAGTATTGCAAAAAGGCAACAAAAATTAAATAGCTATTAGATGCCTTAGTCTAGTTTGGGGTTCTGTTACCAGGCAGATACACATTGTATGAAAATGTCTGAAGGGGATTCCTCTTATTGGAAAGCATTCTTTGAAGTATCAGTGATCATGAGTGATCATTATATTTCTAGAAAATTCGTGCACATTTGTGCCATTAACTTAAAAAAATTAGTTATTTTAAATCCTGTGGTTTCATTGAGGAAAGAGTATTAGTGTGTAAAAAGACAACTTTCAACTAATCTCTCTAATGAATAATTTTGGAGTTGCATACCTTACTATGTGCCAGAGTTTTTAGTAACAGAAATTCTCTACCAGAATTCACTTTGAATTTCCTCCTTCCACTACAGTGCCCTTTGGAAAAGACTGAAGTGAGATTATACAGGTAAAATGCCAGAAATTAAAACGTATTTGAGATCATAACAAAATTATGATGAAGACCCCACCCAATGTGCTTTTAATTTTCTAACAAAAGGAACTTAAGCCTATTTAACTGCAGACTTTCTGAAAACTAGAAGGCAAAAATATAAGAAATGCCCTATTATACCTTGGTTCTGAAAAAAAAAAAAAAACAAGGAAAGACAACATAATGAGTCAGAAAGGAATGAGGAACTTGTACATGTGATATAGAGTGTAAAAAATACACTGAATCAGGTAAAACTAACTTTGGTCATGATGCCTGGTTGTTCAATACATTTCATTGTAAACATTGCTCTTTATTAAGCTGTGACGTAATAGAGGTCTCAGCAGGGATCTTCTCAGGTAATTGTGTAGATGGTCAATTTCATCATTGCAAGATCATCAGGATGAAAAACTCCACACACCTTAAGACACACCTGCAACAGCACTAGACATACAGTTCTATTGGTCCAACTTGTAAGACAGACCTGTGTTTTACCAAAGCTTTGTATGTGGTATGCTATATTTTATTCAGGCTGAAGAGCCAAAGTAAGTCCAATTTGAGATTAACCCCACCATCTTGTGCTAGTCTGCCCTTAGAGTAACCCCAAGACAGAGAGAAAAAAAACACACAGGTTGCCACCAACCCTGCTCACCCTTAAGAAAGCAGAGCTAAGGTTGTAAAATGGGGAGGATAGTTTAGATCCCAACCCCTGTATGTGCCAAAAGCTCTAATTGGCAGTAACTTTTGAGCTGACACCAGCTACATGAAATTCATCTGCTCAGCAAAAATGTTTGTAAAACTGAGAGTGTGTTTCTATTGATATCTGTCCGAAGGCCTGCCTAGGTAACTCAGGCATTGTTAGGATTACTAGAGATCACATTCCTAAGACATCCAGAAAGATCCTTTTGCAAACCAGAAGGCTAAATAAGCTACACTGCTCTAGCCAGGAAAAAGGTCTGTGCATTTGTCAAAAGTTAAAATGTTGTTCTTAATGACTTCTAACCCTGGTATACTCTTTGTAAAAAAGGCTAAGGTTATAGGTTCGTGGCTAGGTAGGATCAACACCCCTAAGTCAGCTTGAAGAAGTGACAGAAGATGAATCTTTGTCCATCATCCTATTTTAAGAACAAGGGACCAGAGTCACTTTTTTAAAAATGTGGCAAAATAGACAGAAGGAAAGGCATGGGAAATAATAGTACAGGCCTGAGCCCTCTATATCTGCCTAGAAAATCCTAGCCTTATTAAAAGAACTATTTGTTTAAAAAGTTGTCATCTTGGTAAATTGTCCTGGGCTATTGTCTAAATAGTCTTAAAAAACCAGTGGCGTCACAGCCTGCCAAGCCTATGCAATGTATCCTTAACCAGTCTGTGTAGAAATGTGCAGCCCAGCACGTGGTGTGACAGTCCCTTGGAGCCACAGAGAGACCCTGCTGCTGCTGCTGCACACTCTAATGGGTAAAGTTCAAGGAGAGCCTGACAGTCACTGGGAGGAAATCTACATCATCATCCAGACCACTTCCACCGTCATAAAAGTAGACTGAACTCCTGCCTGATTCCATCACTTGAGTTTGCTTCCTGGTTGAAAGGTGCTAAAACTAAGATCTTTTGGGACATTCTTTTGGTGATATCCGGTAACCTTCTCTACTCCCACAGTGGATATTTGGGGCAAGGATATCACTGGTTTGCCTTAGGCACTTCAGGGTCACAGCTTAGGTTGGCTCTGATATGGTAATAACCTGCTTCCTCCTGGGTGAGTTTTAAAGATAAAGGAGAGAATTTTTAAAAAATCAATGGAGGTAGTAAGAGGAATGGGACCCAGCCCTAATCTTAGCCTTAAAATCTAGCAAGCTTTTCATCCCACTGGTACCGTGAGGCTTTCTGAGGTAACTTGGTTCCACAAGTCAAAGGGAAAATGAGCAGTTTTAAACTCTAGCCACAAAGAAGCTCAAGGAATTGTAAAGAAGAGGAGGGTAGTAAAGAAAGCCTTAGGAAAGGAATTGGGGAAAAATTGGTATCCTCTAGATAAGAAATGATTTAAAAAGTAAGTATTGTCTTAAAAGATTTGTAAAGAAGACAAACCTGAGAAAGTTTAAGTATGTAGCAAATGGTATGAGTATGTCTTAAAATTGGAGCTTACAAGTACAGCTGGTATAAAATTGTTAGCTGTGATATACAGAGTCAGGATTGCTGGAAGAAAATGTAAAGGACTTTGGTATTGTTAATTTTGTTACTCACAGTCAGACCTTGTAGACTGATGTCCTTTGTAAAAGAGAGGATCAGCACAGTCCATCTATTAGTTCTGAGATCCCAACACCAAACTGTAAATATAGAAGACTGTGCCAATTAGGGGACATGATTGGTCCCCGATGCTCTAGAAGAGGAGGGAATGAAGAGCCAAAGTAACTCTAATTTGAGATTAACCCCACCATCTTGTGCTAGGCTGCCCTCAGAGTAACCCCGAGAGAGAGAGAGAGAGAGACAGAGAGAGAGAGACAGAGAGACAGAGAGAGAGAGACAGAGACAGAAAGACAGAGAGACAGAGTGACAGAGAGAGAGAAAACACAGGTTGCCACCAAGCCTTCCTACCCTTAAGAAAGCAGAACAGTTGCCCAAGTGTTCCAGGAACAGAATATACCAATAGTTGAGAAAAAGGGCAATGCAGTTAGGGTGGACTCAAACCAATTATATAACTGCTTGTGTGGAAATTCCCTAAACTTGTTTGTTTAACACTATAAAAGCTATGCTGATTTTGTGCTTGGGGACTCTTACCATCACCGAGTTACCGAGTGCACGGAGGACTAAGCTTGAGCTTGCAAATAAAAGATTCTTTTGCTGTTCGTATTGGTCATGGTCTCCGGTGGTCTTTCAGGGGTCCCAAGTCCGTACAACACGGCTTGATACAAAATGTCTCTGCCCAGAGAATTAAAGATTTAGTGCCATTATTAACATCTAACACATGCAGAGGTTTTTATTTAAACCTCTCTCCCTTTCTTTCTCCCTTTCTTTCTTTCTTTCTTTCTTTCTTTCTTTCTTTCTTTCTTTCTTTCTTTCTTTCTTTCTTTCTTTCTTTCTTTTCCTTCCTTCCTTCCCTCCTTCCTTCCATCCTGCCTGTCTTCCTTCCTTCCTTCCTTCCTTCCTTCCTTCCTTTCTTCTTTCCTCCCTTCCTTTCTTCCTTCCTTCCCTTCTGTCCTCCTCCTTCTCTACTTTCTTTTCTTTGTCTTTCTTCCCTTTTCTTTCCTCTTTTAGGAAATGAGTATGAATTTAGATTTTTTTTGCTGAACAAATATTCTGCCATTAGAACAATCCTTTTTCAATTTAGTTACTTTGCTCATAGGTGATCAATTTTCCTGAGGGCTGAACAGAGGCTAAGTTCCTCACCTCTGTCTGCCAAGTAGCTGGGATCACAAATGCATTCCAACATGCCAGGCTTTAGGATGATATGAGAATATTATTACTTTCCTTGCACACTGGTTCTAAACTGTGATCCTCTCAAATTCTACCCCTTTAGTTAGTGATGTGAGCTCCAATAGCTTGTCCTCAGTATAGATTGTCTAAATGAATGACAAGTCAATTTCACTTTAATCTCTTTTTTTTTTTTTTTGCCAGTCCAGGGCCTATTATAATTTTATTTCTAGAAAATTTTTGTGTATATGTATACATAAGCTTTAAAATGTTGCTTCTCCCCCTCCTGTTTATCCTTTTTTATTTTTCTTGGTCATGAGGCTTGAACTTTGGGCCTAGCTCTGTCCCTAAGCCTTTAGATCAAGACTAGCACTTTACCACTTGGGCCACAGTGCCACTTCCGGTTTTCTGGCTGTTAATTGGAGGTAAGAGTGTCACGGATTTCCTGCCAGGGCTAGCTTTGAACTATCATCCTCAGATCTCAACTCCTGAGTAGCTAGGATTACAGGCATCAGCCACTGGCTCCCAGCTATAATGTTACTTATTTTAAGTCCTGTGATATAGTTGAGTGAGTAGCATGAGTGTGTAGAAAGGTAACTTTCATATAATCTCTAAATAATTTCAGTTTCGTTTTCATAATATTTATTGCCGTGATTAATAACAGAAGCTCCCAAAGTAACAGAATGATCCTTCATTTCCCCCTTCCCATAGGCATTATTAGAAGAAAATGAGTGAGATCTGAGTCTAAGACAATATGTACTTGAAATTATAAAAAAATTAGTTTGATGACACATAAAGAGCCAGATTACACAACGTGCTTTTCATTTTTAAAAGAAAGGAATGTCATACAGGTATATTTATTGGCAGGTTTTTTCATCTGAAAAACAAAGAAAAAAATATCATAAAAAGGCAGAAGGGAATCAGTAGCCACATAAGTGTGATTGGAGAGGTTAAGATATGAATTTATTCAGGTAAAATATTTATTTGGGGAAGGTATCTGTTCACTGAATTTATTCATCATTAATTTTATTTACGTATCACTTAATATATAAACACATACATGTGTGTATATATGTGTGTGTGTATATATATACATATATATGATATATATATATCATCAGTATCTGTCCAGTGAACTGTATGGTTAGGTAATTTCATGTCAAGTTCATCAAAAGATGGAATTCCATGAACCTTAACAACCCTGCAACACCACTGCAAATGCAAACTTAAGGGTTCACCATTGTAAGCCAGACCTGTGTTTTACCAAAGCTTTGTATATAGTGTGTTATTTTTTCATTTAGGCTTGACAGAAAATATGTTTGCCCCTAAAAATAAATGATGGAATTATAACTATAATAATTTAGTGTAAATCTTTACGTTGAACACATGCTCAACATGAGTTGTTCTTTCTTTTTCTTATTTTAATTTTAGGAAGTTGATTTGTCTTTTGATGTTGTGTTTGCCAGACAGGTACTCCCCCACTAGAGTCACTCCACCAATTCTTTCTTGTTTAAGTTACTTTACTCATAGAATAGCAATTTTTGCACCGAGCCTAAAAAGCAGGGATCATGATTGCATTCCAATATCCCTACCTAGTAGGTTGATATGGGTGATACTTTCCTGCCTAGACTGATTCAGAACTGTGATACTCTCAAATCCTACCACTTTAGTTAATAGTGTGTGCTCCAGTTCTGCCTACCTCTAGAAGATATGACAGAAATAAATGATTACAAAAAATTTGAGTTAATCATTGGCTAATATAGATGATTTGATATTAAAATGTAGGGTAAGTTTAAAAGTATAATCACAGTAGTCATATTTTGCTAAGTAAATTTTGTTTCACATTAAAAACACATCTTAACTAGAATTAAGGACTTATTTTGCTGTCTGTCAACTTGTATGTCATTTGGGAAACTTCATGTCTTCCATGTGTGATAAAGGACTTTGAATGATCTGATGTGCTGGCTCACATCTATAATCATGGTTAGCAATCAGAAATAAATAGATCACAATTTGAACATAGCCTAACCAAAAATTTAAGAAGTCCCAATCTCAACAAACTAGTGGATCATGTTGAATCATGCAATTAATCTCAGCATCACAAGAGGCTAAGTTTCTGCCCAGTACCTGTGTCACTTAGGTATCTAGCTCACTTGGAGGCAGTCACCTCTCCTGATGCAGAAATTGGGCTGAGATTCAGCCAAGAGGAGAGAGAAGTCTGCCCCACCTTCCCAGGGTGGACCTCACAGAATGCAGTGAAAACGTGCTTGCTTTTCTCCTCCAAATAGCTGGAGATGCCATGCTGCTGAGTGTTCATTATTTGATTCCAGTGGTCTGTGGTAGAGGTGTAAAGAAACATTAAATTAAATTTCATATTCGCCAATTGAGCTACTCTTCCCAGCTTGTGAGTTCAACTCAGCAAGTGTTCATTATTTGAGAGTTGAGAATACTGAGGTAGGGGAGAGAGAGAGGTTTAGTGAAAGAGAGGAGAGATCGGTAGAGAGAGGGAGAGAGGGAGAGACGGGGAGATGGGGAAAGGAAAGAAAGGAAGGAAGAATGAACGAATGAAGGAACAAAGGAGGAAGAAAGGAAGGAAGGAAGGAAGGAAGGAGGGAAGAAATGATTGAGAATGAATGGTTTGGAGTCAGGAATCACATTGCAGAGGTACTACCTGTATTTAGTATTAGGTCTGCCCCAGGCCATGCAGACCCTATGCAGACACCTCCCCAGTTATCTGGGACTCCTGAAAGCAGCCACCTCCCCCCCTGCTAAGTCACAACCTGGTCTGTTGCTGGTTGCACTTTCCATCTGACTAGAGGAGAGTCCTAGGCCCTGAGGTCACATCCAGATCCAGTGTGGCCAGATTTTCCCCCACCTGGGCATACCTCATCTTGTCTTTGGCCTAGATACGACTTGGCCCTAGGTTGGGTCACCACCCTCCCTTTTTATTACATGCCTTTCCACCATGTATGGCATGGGCTGGGAAAGTGGCTCAGTGGTAGAGCACTTGCCTTGCAAGCATGAGGACCTGGGTTCGATTCCTCAGCACCACATAAGCAAAAAGAAAAAAGCCAGAAGTGGCACTGTGGCTCAAGTGGTAGAGCTAGCCTTGGGCTGAAGAGCTGAGGGACAGTGCCTAGACCCTGAGTTCAGGCCCCACGACTGGACTCAAAAATAAATAAATAAAAATAAACTAATTTACCTGACTGAATACCATGTGCTGTTCTCTTCATTGGCTACCTAAAGAAACTTACCTAATTAATATACCTTGCACTTCAGAGTTTCTAGTTATCAATCCAAGGATATTTTTCTGACACATGTGAGCTCAGCATCTATAAAACATTGTACTAACTCATCATTTATCAGTATAAATCTGCCTGGAATCTTTTTTTCAATTTTTTTAACTGTGAAAATAACGTACAGAGAAGTTACAATTACATGAGCAAAATAATGAGTACATTTCATATGAAGCATTGTTGCCTCCTCCTTTGTTTCCCCTCCTGCCGCGGACCGGGTTCTGTCGGGACGACGGAGGACACCTAAGGGAGGAACCTGGAATAGGATGGGGAGATGGCAAACAGACAACTCACACACAAGAGGAGTGGGTGCTGAGTGCGATTTAATGCAGAGGATAACAAACTTTTATAGCAAAAGTCTCCATGAGAAAGGGCAAAAGGTTACACAATCTTGCTGCAGGGCTTCTTTCTTGGGTGGTCACCAGCTGGGCACCTGATAGGCATTTGTCTCCGGCTTATCTCTAAGGAATACAATGGGTTTGGGTTTTGATGTTTGTCACCAATTAACCATTACCTATCTTTATAGAGGCCTTAACTTTTCCCATAAGATTTTTCCTGTCTCTTCTTTAATAGTAAACTTCAAGGAGACCTAGCAAATCTCTTAGTAAATAGCAGGAAATTCTTTCTCCTAAATAGTTATCTTAGTAATTGCCATCCATTCTTTCTGCTCTAGCTGAGCCTACAGCTTCTTGTAAATCCCTTACAAATAATTCCTTCTGTTGAAGTGACTTTATGAAACCCCCAATACTTTTATATTTACTTATAACTTGTCTCTTAGCCTCCATAAGGGGGGTTTCAAGTTAGCACTTAACTCTGGTGAGTTAGTCATATTTTTAAGACACTCATCAGATATTGGAGTCGTCAACACTCTTAAGAAAGGGCTTTGAATAAGGGAACATACAAAAGGCAGCAGAAGCAGTAAAAGATTAACAGGCACTCTTATGAGGAAAAGAAAGGCAGAAACACATCTTTCCCAGGGGTTTGCCAGCCTTTCCAGGAGTAGGCCTCTTAGAAGCCCTATTCTCCGAGGTAGACTTCGGTGAAGTCCCAAAACTCAGAGATAGGTCTCTGAAGCCCCTATCATGGTCTGATAGATGGTTTCCCATGCTAAGCAGACTCTACTGGAGTCAGCGTGGCACCCTCCCATCTGAATCTTTAATAGCAGCCTAATTAACCTTAAAGTTTATTTTGTTTGCTTTGCTTTGTTTTCTTTTTTGCTTAAAGTAATCAAAGATTTGCTGGGACAATCTGAAAAAATCTCTGCCTTCATACTTCTAATCACCCTGGGGTACAACCTATGTGCTACCAGCTCAGATGATGGGACTTTGAAATTCTTGAAAGCAGATCCTCATCATAAGGCTCTATGGCTTTGGGATTTCTCACATTCTTTTTTAAATGTAATTGTTACTCAGGTGTGTACAGTGAGTTTACCATTTCACAATACATGTAATGTGTACATTTGTCTTGTAGACAATGCCATCCTTTTCTGAGCTTTCTCTCAGTTTCTGTTTCTTCTTGTTGTTGTTGTTGTTTTTGATTGTTTTTGTTTTTGTGCCTGACTTTCAGCTTGAACTCAGGATTGGATGCTGCCTTTGAGTTTTGTAATCAAGGCTACTCTACCTCGGGAGGCCCAGCTCCCTTTATGGATTTTTGGTTGTTAATTGGAGAGAAAGGTCTTACAGATATTCTCACTGGAGCTGGCTTTGAACTGTGATCATCAGCCTCCTGAGTAGCTAGGATTATAGGCCTGAGTCCCCAGTGTGCAGCTACTGAAGTGTTGGTTGCATGCTTCCCTGGTTGTGTTACAATTATCCTCGACTCTTGGCACTGATACTACATATTGCCTGGCTCAAATCTGAATTGGTGGAACATGATTGTATTTTGAGGAAGGCAGGAATAAGAAACTATAGGCCATAGGGACATATAAGCTAATCAAATCATTTGGAATATGGCATAAAGACAAGTAAGTTTATTGCCAGTTGACTGTGTCATGTCTTTACTATTAATTCTGCATGGCTGTGGATGATGTTATACATATCCAAATGGCCCCTGGCAGAAAGAAGGTTGTTCTAAAAACAACCAAAAAATACTACATATGAGTGCAGCAGATTCCTCTAATTAGAGACCAGTATGCCCTAGTTTATGAAAAAAAAATGTCCTTTGTTCAAGTGCTGTTACTAATTCTAACAACAAATATAATGAAATCTGTAGTAGTCTGTAGAATTGTATACCACAGCTTTCATTTTAGTTCACAAGAAATTCATATATTAGGTGCTGGCAAAACTGGTTAACTACTTGTAGAAAAATTAAAGCTAGATCCTTATATATCACCCTGCACCAGAATCAACTCCAAATGGATCAAAGACCTCGGTGTCAAAGCAGACACTCTAAAAACTTTACAGGATGGAACAGGAGAAACTCTAAGTCTCCTTGGCACAGGCCCAAATTGTCTTAATAGAGACCCAGAAGCACAACAAATCAAAGAATGGTTGGACAAATGGGATTGCATGAAATTGCAGAGCTTCTGCATGGCAAAGGATATAGCTAGCAAGATCAATAGAAAGTCCACTGATTGAGAGATCTTCACTAGCCATACAACAAACAAGGGTCTCATATCTAAAATATACCTGGAACTCTCAAAAGTAAATCCAACAACAACAAATCTTCAAAGAAACAACTACCCAATAAATAAGTGGGCTAAAGACTTAAAGAGAAACTTCTCTGAAGAGGACAGAAGCACAACCAATAGACACATGAAGAAATGCTCAACCTCCATAGCCATAAAAGAAATGCAAATAATAACAACACTGAGATACCACCTCACCCCAGTTAGAATGGCTATGATCAAGAACTCTAATAACAACAGATGCTGGAGGGGATGTGGACAGAAGGGAACCTTACTGCATTGTTGATGGGAGTGTAAACTTGTTCAACCACTTTGGAAAGTAGTATGGAGGTTCCTCAAAAGACTCCACATAGAGCTCCCATATGACTCAGCAATCCCACTTTTGGGCATTCACACAAATGTTCACAAACAAGACCACACTAAAGCAACCAGCATGACTATATTTATAGCAGCATTATTTACCATAGCTAAGATATGGAACCAACCCAGATGCCCCTCAGTAGATGAATGGATCAAGAAAATGTGATATGTATACACAATTGAATTCTGTTCCTCCATCAGAAAAAATAACATTGCCCCATTTGTTAGGAAATGGAAAGACTTGGAAAAAATTATATTAAGTGAAGTAAGCCAGGCCCAAAGAAATATAGGTCCCATGGTTTCCCTTATTTGCAATAACTAGTATATGTCTGAGTCAAGCAGAAAGGGTCAGATAATTTGATGTTAGGAAACGAACCCTAAGATATGTATTCAAATGTTTTTTTTTCTTTCATGCGATTGTTTCTAACACATTTACAAGATTATTTCTTTGTTGCTTTGTCCCTCCCCCACAGCATAACCCCTGCTTTCACTGTATTTGATGTCAGTATAATTTGTGGAGGGTAAGGGAAAAAACAAATCGTTCAAATAGGGATACAGGTGGACTCATTGCAACAATGAGATGTACAAGTTGTTATGTCGAAAATGAACTATACAATTTTGGTGGGGGAGGATTGGGTGGGGGAGCGGAGGGAGGATGGGAAGGGATGGGAAGGGGAAACAAAGGAGGAGGCTACAATGCTTGATAAGGAATGTACTTATCTTGCCCATGTAATTGTAACCCCTCTGTACAGTATTTTCACAATAAAAAAAGAAAATTCAGACATTAAAATGCTTATTTTTTTTTGTCAGTTGTGGGGCTTGAACTCAGGGCCTAGGCAATGTTCCTGAGATTCTGAGCTCAAGTTAGTTAGGACTCTACCAATTGAGCCACAAAGCCACTTCTGCTTTTTGAGTAATTAATTGGAGACTAGAGTCTTATGGGGACTTTTCTTCCTGGTCTGGCTTTGAAATGCAATCCTCACATCTCAGCATTGTTAGTAGCTGGGGTTACAGGAATGAGACACTGGCACCTGGCTTCAAATAGTCATTTTTAAAATGATGAACTGCTTGGTGCCTCTGGCTCACATATAAAAATCCTAGCTATAGGTAGGATTACAGGTATGAGAAGCAAACACTAGGTGAGTGTTGTTCATGTGGTTTGTATAAGCATGCTTTAATATTGTTTGTTTCTTATAATACAATGCTCTTATTTGTATTTATTTTCACCTAGGTGGGGGTGATAGGTGCTACCAGTGTTGAACTTTCTTTGGTTGAGATGGAGCCATGTGGAAGTTCTTGCCTAGTATGGCATGAAATTGAAGTCCTCTTGCTCTCAGCTCCCCATGGACCTGGGATGATAGATGTATTCCATCACGCATAGCTAGGAGTTGGGGAGCATTGCAGGCAAAACTACACTGGTCTGGAACTGATGTCCCAAATAGCTAGCTTTACAGGCAAAACCTTGTTGTATTCCATTTCACTTTGAAGAAGTGTAGGTACATACTTAGAGAGTACAATGATAACACACTACATGTTTAATATATAAAATAGTCAATATAATTAGCACATTTATCTCCTAAAACATTGAAGCTAATATATTTTGGCAACCTGACTCTACTAGTTCTTTTGGAATATACCATAAACATGAATACACTGATAATGTGCAGTAGAAGATTAGAAGTTGAGAGAGATAGAGAAAAGTTAGACTATATGTAGTAAATATATATTTACCTATTGCTGCTCTGAAGAACATTATCATATATTCACTGTGACAATACCACCATATATTCACCATGACAATAATTTTCCTGCAGTGTAGAATTTTCCATTTCATAATCTGCATCTTTTATCTTTTTTACGTTCTCCTTATAAGTATGAATGTTTTCCAGTTTATTATTATGTTTTGAAATTATTATATGATGGATTAAAAAATTTGTAGAGTCTACTGAAATTATCTCATTTTGTTTGGTTTTGTGATGCTAAATCATTAAGAACAAGGCTTCCTGGAAGTTATGCTAGCAGACTATATCACTAAATTGTATTCTAATTATATCTTATTATTGTATTTTGATATAGGGTTTTACTGTTGCTGTTTTATGATATAGAATGTTGTGAAGCTGGACTAAAACTTGCAACCCCACTGCCTCCAGTTTTATCACCAGGTTCTGGAGGCTCATAATTAGAACTCTAGCTAATCAGGAGGTTGAGACCTGAGATTTAGTTCAGATAGACTGAGCAGGAAATTTTATGAGTCTCTCCTCTCCAGTTCACTACAGAAAACTTGCAGTGGAACTGTGGCACAATTGGTAGAGCACTACACTCAAAACAAAGATGCTTGGGAATGTCATATAGCCCCTGAGTTCAAGTCCTAAAACACACATATGCACAGACACACATTCACACACACACTCCCACACACATGTACACACACAGATTCTCAGGCAATGTTGTATCTTAAATTCGTATCCAGAGATTAGACAACAGCCCACTTATTTGTGAAGGTTTTTCCTGATTATTTTGAATGAGGAGGATAGTTCATGGGACACAGATGACAAGACTTTAGTGAGGAATATTTTATAAATGACTAACTTATAAAAAGAACAGGAGTACAGCTTTAATCTTTAAATATTACATTTCTTCAACTATAGTTTTTTAAAATAATAATCATTGAATTATGAGAAGACAATGCAGCACCTCTTCCTTTCTCCCGGTCCCCTCTGTCATAAAATATGAGCAAAGTATCAAGAATAGTCTTTTATCTTACAAGAATGAAAACCCGTAAAAATGTCTAACTGTATGTGTAAGGTTTGTTTTTCAATACTTGTACGATTTCCCCACCTCTAAGTACTTGCCTTTTTTCCACATGACAGCACAGAGGGGCTCCAAGAGCAAACAGAAAATTAGGAAACAAAAACCTAACAATGTCCTGTGAAGTAGATGTCAAAAATACATGAAAGAAGCACATGGCAGGCTGAGAGGGCCCTGAGAGGCAAAATGATTTGTGCAGGATGAAAGGAATAGTGACAAATAAGGCCTGGATCTGACCTAGGAAGGGTTCCTTGAGGCTGAGATCATGCTGGTTCGTAGGCCTAGCTGAGGATGTTGGGATTTGATAATGTCCACATGTGTATAGAGTGATATGGGAAGGGAGATTTAAGCCTCCAGTTTGTCTTTGGAATGGTCTTATGTGAGCAAGCAGCTTAGATCATTGGGCTCTGAGAGATGACACTACCTCCCTCACAATGGAATAGAATATAGAACTCTGAGAGCCACCCAACTGTAACCTACAGTCAGCTGAAGCCAGCTCATTAGGCCTGTAGCTCAGGAACAAGAAAGATGTTCCTGTGTTGTTTTCAAAGTTCAAGAGGCTCAAGTCTCAGGCATGAGTGGTGTGAGTGTCTTACTCGATGCTGCAGACATTGGATCAGTGCCAAACCACAAATCCAATGTCTCAGGCCTTTTTATAAGAAGAAACCAAGGGAATCACAAGTCAACTCAGGCCAGGTATAACTATGACAGGAAACCTATTTAATCTCATCCTAGCCCATAGTACAACTTTCTTCTTGTGTGCTTTTATATGTGTATACTGAGAAAATATTTACTGTGTACTTTTCAATCCACTCTGTTACTCATTTTGAAGTGTACTCCAGTTTCCATGTTTCAAAGATCCATTCTTTTTACCGCCTCAGTGTGACGAGTCAGCCAAAACACTTAATTTGCCTTATAATATATAGAGCATGGACTCAGGCTTGTTGGAAATGCTGGCAATGGACCTGTTCCCTGCCTATCAGAAAGGTGATCTCTTCTATGTTGGAAATTTCCCCCACCACTATAGAGAGTCGGGGACAATGGAGCAGTTGCTGGATATTCTGTTTAAAAAATGAGTGTTCCTCTTTCAAACCCAGGGCTGATGATTACCTCCCCCCCCCAGCAGATTATTGGAATACTTGATACTTCTCTGAGACTGTTTCACTGAGGTCTTATCACAGGAACTTGGCTTGAGACAAAGAAGTGCACTCCCAGCTAATTCCTTAGGACTGGGCTGCCAGAACATTCATTTGCCTCAGAAGTTAGTAGGGCCTTAGCAGTTTGCTTGCTGAGAGACTAGGCTTAAAGGAATGGTCAGTGCCCCCCAACGTCCACCCTCACCTAGGAAATCACTATCTTGGACGCCTTGAGGGAATATAGACAGAAGCAAGGATGCAACTTGAACTTGAATTCGGGGCCTGAGAGCTGTCCCGTTTGTAGCATTCAGCCATTTGAGCCCCACGTCCAGATCTGGCTTTAGGCTGGCTAATTGAAGATAAGTGTCCTTAGAATTTTACAAACTAGACTGGGTTCAAACTGTGATCCTCAGATCTCACCCTCCTGATTAGAAGGATTAGAGGCATGAGCCATTGTGCACTTATTTGGACAGATCCATATAAGCATCCTCACAGAATTTGCATGAAATTGTATAGACATATCTCCACTTTTTGTCTGTCATGTTTACATTGCCATTTGGGACTTAGCCAGTCCCATGTGTGTTCTGTTATTTCAGAAAAGGAGAAGCATACCATTAGCCTCCTCCTCTCCTCCCATTGGTATAGATCCTTCTACCATAACTGAGAGGAAGATGAACAAGATGAAGAAGTAAGTGGATATTGGCACAAAGAGAAATTCTGTCCTTGAAAACTGGGTATCTTTGAGGTTTCTGAATCAAAGTCAACTTTCTTATTTGCACACCAGTTGTGATTTTCACCAGGGAGTTGAGGCTTGGCACTTCAGTGGATAGCAGATTACACAGTTGTGGATGTGGTTGTGGTTTTGGACTCTCATGGATGACAAGGAGGACTGTGTATAACAAGTCAGATTCAGTGGGGAAACAACTTTCTCCTCCTATAACATGGGGAATTTTAGAGGATTGTATTTGAGAAATTCCTAGAAGTGGGTTGTGAGGAACATCCTTCTTGCAGGAGTCTCTTCCCACTTTCCAACATGCACATCCCGCCAGAAAAATACTTTAGTACAAGGCTCAGGACGGAGAGGGTGGCTCTCATTTTCCTTGTCATCAATATGTTTTGTTCCATCTTCCCTATGATGATGGTCTTCTAGCTTGATGATTTCTATGACCACAAGAACTATGACACCTTGAAAAAACTTACACGGTATGTCAAGCTCAACATGCCCTCTTCAGACTTGCTCTTCTGCTTACATATTCTCCTGGAGCTTACAAATTCAGATGGAGGAACACATGACCCATGAGACCAAGGAAAAGAGGAAGAAGTCCTTGTTTAGATGCCTTAGAGTTGGTGTGTAGGGATGGAACCTGAGTCTCTAGGGATATGAGTGATTGGCCAAGAGCCCTTAATACACCCCAGCTTAGCAAAATATGCCTTTACGGATATTCTTTGCTGGGTAATATCTGTTCTCCTTTTGAAAGAACTTGGAAGTAGCCACTCATTAGAAACACCCTAACTTCTCATCAGTGTTCAGTCCATACTCAAGTTCTACAGCTTCTCCCATTAGATCTTCATGAAAGTTTATTCACACCTTAACTTCTATAGTTCTAAGACTCCTGAACCTATTTCCATGCTCAGGTTGGCATTACCGTAGAGCAGCTCCTGCAGAACTCCAGATAAAGAACCCATCAGTGATGTCATCTATGTTGACCGATAGAGATCGGAAGCCATCACTGATCTCCAGAAAGCATGTGAACATAGAGGGGTTTTCTTTGAATTTGTAGAAAGGCTCAAGCAGGTTTTGAGTCCTCTGGACATCCCACTGGTTCTGAACCCCACATGTGATGCAGGTGTACCTGCATATATCACCAAGAAAGAAGATAATCCAGAATGACTTCCATTGATATTCACAGTCCACCTAGATCGGCTCCAAACCAGTCAAAAAGACACATCTTGGTGTGCAGGATAAATGTGTGCTAATGGAAAATTACCCCAGTCTATGTTCAGGAAAACCATTAAGTGAGGTCCAAAATCTAGATTCAGTTGAGGAAAGGGAATCTTTCCTCACAGAATACCCAGACCAATCTGTCCTCCTGAAAGGGCTCCAATTTTCAATTGAGAAATTAGAATCTGTCCCCCCCTGGAAGAAAATCTTGTCTTTATTGAGAAGTAAATCCCTTTGAGGACTCTGAGGCAGAAATTCTGCTTGAAGGTAACTTAGAGGCCAATCTAGATTTAGAAATTCCCTTCCCCCGTCCTGGGAAAATCTTTATTTTTCTTTTTGTTCTTATTGTTGTAAAATGTTAGTTCTATTTATTTTTCTAACTTTCTTAAAATGTCAATGTTTTTGATATATTCTAGATTCATGAATCCTAAATATGTTTCTTTTTAAGCCTACAATCTGAAGCATTGTGCATATGTGTTCTGTTGAGGAGAAAACACAGAGTGACAGGGGGTTTTACTGCATATAAAGGGAACTGTTAAATGCACAGGGAGCTGCAAAGAAGCCAGGCCATGCCTGCATGGGGTGATAAGGTGGCTACAAAAGGCCTAGGACAGCAGATGAGATGTCCTAAAAATCTATTCTGTCAATTGGGACAAATGCCACAATACGTATAGGGTATGTGGGACGCTCTTCCAATAGTGAGTTCAAATCTGCATACATCTTCATTGTGCTTTGGGTAAATATGGAAGAAAAATTTGACTCCAGTAATATAAAAATCTACTTAGGGCTGAAAATATTTGACAAAATATATAGAATATATATATACTGGAAAATAAAAGCCATCATCAATAAAAGAAAAAAGGCTTACATAGATGAACCAACATAAAATCAGGAAGAAAAATAACACAAATCAGTTATATGTAAACATACGTTATAGTCTTTATGTTATATATAGTATATTGTATAATATGTAAGATTGAATATGATTTTTCAAGCTACAAAGGCATTTAAATTTTTAGTCTTGAGTATTTATTTCACAAAACATTAGTGTAAAATATTATTGGGGAAAGTAGTGATATAATTTGATTATAATTATATGAATATATATTTGTGTGTTTCTAGATCTAACACTGATTATAAATAGATGAATAAACATATACATATATTTGTATATATAGGTCTAAGAAGTGACTATAATGAAACTGACTACACCATTTATAAAAAAGCAGCTATGAGTTGAGTCCATGAGACTCAATCCTGTAATCCTAGTGATGTGGGAAGCTGGGTTCTGAGTTTTAGTCTCTCTTACCCCCATTGCCTTAGATTTTCAGAGGAGATCACAGTGGGATCACACTCCTTGACCACAGAGGAAAGTCAGTGGAAATCAGGACAAGACTCTTGTCTTATGACAGTCTACTCAGGTCCTGTACCAAGATGGCCATCTGTAGAACATCAGATGGAAAGTTGGCATTCCCTCCAAAAGGGTCTAAAAAGAGCCTTCTGAACTATAGTCACTGACGATACTGAATTAAACCTTATTTCCCTTCCCAAGCTGCAAACACATAGAAATATGACAAGGGCTCAAGAGAGATGGACAAAGACTTACAAATACATAAAATTATATACTCTGTTTCATTAATTCAATGACAAATCATCAAAGCATGTCTTGAATTTTTCTTTTTTTAAAGGAAATGGAAACATACTCTGAGTGCATCAGGAACTGGGTGACAGTTTGGTTGCTGAATTGGTGAATGCACTTCTGGGCAAAGGAAAAACATATATTGGGGAAATTGTGTGGGGGTGGGTGTCCTCACACAGATACCCAAAAGAATGGCCATTATTTCTATGATGTCACAACCACCTTTGCCATAGCAACAAATAAGTGTCAGGCACTGGTTTGGCCCTGAAGTGGACTCAACAACACCAAAAAGCACAAAGAATGAGAGGGAATGACTACTAGCCACCACACTTCAGCTTGAAGAGCTGTCCTAAAGAGAAGCTAGGATAAATTGAGCTGGAAAAGACTGATCTCCATGTAAGGCTCCTGAGCACTACAGACTGGGCACTATTACAGGTGTTGGAGAAACAGAAGTGAATGTGGCTCTTTCCTCACTAATTTCATGCTGAAAAGAAAACCAGAAATCATAATGATAATTTCTATAAATCAGAGACATGACATTGGTGATTTTGTAGCAACAACTTCACAGTGGGGATGGGAGGAGACATCCCTGAACAAGAGATAGTTGATATGTGAGCCATCATCTAGGCAATTATTTAGGAGCAGGTACTCCAGGCAGTAAGAACAGCAAGTACATCCCCCATTGATGGGAATGAACCTGACTTGCTTCAGAAAAGGAAAACAGCACTGGCATGCTTGCTTGTGAAGTAAGAATGGAAAGGTACAATGAAGAAAACAGAGGTCAGAAATGAAAATAGGAAAAAATTAGATAGATATTGGATGATGCAGATTACAAGAAGAAAATTTCTGATTTTAGTATAAATCTGACATGATCCACTGGAACCAAAGTGCTAAAGTAGTAGTCAGACACATATGATTCACCAAAAGAATACTTCTAAAATGTGATTCTAGCTGGGCTCTGGTGGCTTACAACCTGAATCCTACTTACTCAGGAGGCTGATATCTGAGGATCAGTTTTAAGGAAGCCTAAAGAGGAAATTTGGTAAGCTTATCTTCAATTAATCACCAAAAATATGGATATGAAGCTGTGGTTCAACAGGTAGAGCACTAGCCTTGAGGAAAAAACAAAGGGACAGCACCTAGGCCTTAGGTCCAAATCCCAGGACATCACAAAGAAGCCAACAAATAAAATTTGGTGCTCAGTCATTCATCTCTTAGCATTCTACTTCAATTTATTTGTTATGAACCTTGGAAATTATATCCTTACCAAATGTTCTCCCTAATATTTTGCTTCATTACCAGCTTTCAAAGCCCTGGCATCACCAGTGTCTCCTCGCAGTTAGCATAGAAGTCAACCACTGGAAATTTGAAGATATATTTTATTAATCATAAGAATTCTGATCATCTTTCCACATACATCAACTGAGTAGTAGTCACATTCCACTATTCTGAATGTTTTTAATCCTCCTTTGAGTTAATAAGCATTAAGTCTTAAAAATTCTAGAGTGGTTATCAAATTAAATTCAATAGTCATCATTCTTCCACCCAATCTTGTAACATATTATTATAAAAGGAGAGACTATATGAAGTGTGCACATGATACTTCTATAATACTCTCAAGAAGTAGGGTTTTACAGAAACATCCGGATTGCTTTGCCAAAGCAAAGGATAAGAGATTAATTAAGTTACCTAACAACTCAGAAGAAAAATGCTATTGGCTCTAGAACAAATTCATTTGCCTAGAACTGAGGAAATGAGTTTCAGAAATGCCAGAGGCAAAGGGTATTATTCAAATCACCTTATCATGAGGTACAAGCAGCCTGTCTAGATCAACCTTCCAAGAAAAAAAGGAATGAATGAAAAGCAATGAATGCTTCTAAAACAAGCCAGTTGGTGGTGGTTCATGCTTGTTATCCTAGCTACTTAGAAGTCTAAGATGAAAGGATCTCAAATCAAAGCCTGGCCAGGAAGAAAACCTTCCTCTCTGCAACCAGTAGACAGGAAGCATTAGCTCTGTACCTGAAGCCCAGCTGAACGGCCTCAGACAACAGACATCCAGACACACAAGACCACCCCCATCTGAAATATTATCAAATACATTCACATAATATCGCCTGTTTGGGAGATAATGTTTAAAAGATGTACCAAAAACAGTTCAAAAAGGCAGTTAATAAAGGCCAAGTGAAAGAGGAAATATGTACTCACACACTGAAATGTGAGTTACTGCCAGAATGATGTTAATGAGGCTAGAGGCCCATTTGGTAACTTATCCACTCAACCATCTTTCCTCACATCTTGTCAGCCTAAACAGTGAGATTTTTTTAATGCAAGGAATATGTGTGAGCATGTAGCTTGTAAAATTAATAATGAAAAGCTAGGCATTGGAAGCTCAGGCCTGTAAAACTAGTTACTCAGAACCTTAACATATGAGGAACTCAGTTCAAAGCCAACTGAACAAAAACAATTCTTACCTCCAATTAAACAGTAAATGCAAGGCAAGCACTCTACCACTGAGCCACCTTCCCAGATAAATTGATGTTAGGGAAATGAACCTGAAGATATGTATTCAAATTTTTTTTCTTTCATGTGATTGTTTCTAACACATAAGATTATTTTTTTGTTGCTTTGTATGTCCCTCCCCCACAGTATAACCCCTGCTTTCACTGTATTTGATGTTGGTATAATTTGTGGAGGGGAAGGGGAAAAAGAAATCATTTAATTAGGGATACAGGTGGACCCATTGCAGCAATGAGATGTACAAGTTGTTATGTCGAAAACGAACTTTACAACTTTGGTGGGGGGGAGAACTGGTTGTGGTCCAGGGGGAGGATGGGAAGGAATGGGAAGGGGAAACAAAGGAGGAGACTACAATTCTTGATAAGAAATGTACTCATTATTTTGCCCATGCAATTGTAACCCTCTGTACAGTATTTTCACAATAAAAAAACAAAAAAGTAAGTGAAAATATAAATAAACAATCAAAGGAAGTTTGAAAAAATAAACAGTAAATGCAGAAAGCTGAGCTGTGCTTCAAATGGTAGAGTGCTAGCATCACATACAAAAGCTAAGTGACAGTACCTAGGTCCTGAATTCAAGCCCCAGTACTCGCTCTCATACACAAAATAATCATTACAACACCATAGTATATGCAAATATTAGCAAGGGATATAGAAAGATAAGATGATGACATCATTTACCTCACCTTTAGTCTCAAGCATTCTGTACAGTGTAGTTCAGTCTTTGAAAAGCCCCAGGTGAAATCTTTCCTCAAAATCAGCAGATACATCCTCATTTCCCTCTGCACATTTATATTATGTACACACACACACACACACACACACACACACACACACACACACACACACACACACACACGGGCTATATTTTTCTAACTAAGTTTGAAATACATAACCTTACACACATGCTTCAGTATTATGTGCCCTTGTTTAGGTTTCATAGGAAGCACAATATATCCAGCGTCTGGCTCATTCTTGTAATCTTAGCTGCTCACAAGGGTGGGATCTGAGGATCACAGTTTGATGCCAACCTAAGCTAATAAATCCTCAAGATTCTTACCTTCAATTAAGTAGAAAAAGCCAGAAGTGGATATGTGGTTTGAGTGGCACAGTGACAGCAGTGCGTTAAACAATCTAAACTAGAGCTCCAGACCCTCAGTTCAAGCCTGAGTACAGGCCCACTAGCACTCCAAAAGCCACCACCCAAATACCAAACCAAAAATATGTCAGAATATTTTGTAACTTTTGAAGCAAAATCCAATGAGGCAACACAGCTGCTAGTTTAAGATTTGGTGGGGAAACCCCAAATTCAACATGTGTTAAAATGACATAACGAACAAGTAACCAAATAAAATTTCCCACTAAAGAAACTTCCTTAATATTCACTGGGACCCCTGACAAAGAGATTTTTTCTATGCTTTTTGAAAATCAGTGTTTTTTTCAGTAAGGTAATTAGTATAAACCTTTCCTGTAAATTATAGAAGTCATTGAAAGCTCCAAGTGAAGTGAATGTACAACAAAAAGCACACAATATTACAAGTTTCTATGCCTCTCTCGAGACACCAGAAACCTGTAATAGTGTGGCCTATTGGAAAGAGAAGGGGGATGCTCACCATCACTGGTCATAAAAGAAATGCAAATCAAAACCAAAACCATATTTAGATTCCACTCACCCCAGTTAGAATGGCTATTATCAAGAGAACAAATAATAACAGGTGCTGGGGTGGATGTGGCTAAATAGGAACACTACTACACTGATGGTAGGAATGTAAGCTGGTTCAACCACTCTGGAAGGCAGAATGGAGGTTCCTCAAAAGACTAAACATAGAACTTCCCTATGATCCAACCACCCCACTCCTCAGCATTTATCCTAATGATCTCAAACTAGGGTATAATAAGCTACCAGCACGACTATGTTCATTACAGCATTGTTATACATAGCTAAGATATAGAGACAACCCATTTGCCCCTCAATAGATGAATGGATCAAGAAAATGTGGTATATTTACACAATGGAATTTTATGCTTCTATCAGAAAGAATGACATCGTCCCTTTTGTAAGAAAATGAAAAGACTTGGAAAAAATCATACTAGGTTAATCAAGCCAGGCCCAAAGAAACAAGAGCTCTATGATTTCCCTCATTTGCAATGAATAGCATTAGTCTGTTACTCCTGAAAGTGGATCATAATAGCTCAGGAGTTATGAGTATATATATGACCAGAGAAATTGATGCTAACTGAAATAATGCCAAGACATAGAAATAGCAGGTCTTCTTTTGTTTAGTTGTCAAGCTTGATGTAGCCAATGTACTGCAGCTAGTTCTTTCTTCTTACTTTATGTAATTTTTCTTTTCCAATTGGATTTATCCATGGCAATTCCAGTCTTTGATTCTGGTACCCTGCATCTTGTATATGCCTTTATCTGATTGGGGGAAGGGAAGGGAAATAACAAAATGCTGAAAGAAGTACAAATGGTGATCCATTGCAACAATGATACTCACAGGACACTATGGCAGAAATTAACTTTACAATGTAATGGGGGTGGGAAGGAGAGGAGGGAAGAGACAGGGAGAAAAACACTTGAGTGGGTAACAAGTTTCAAAGAGAAATGTAACTTACTCATGTAAATGTAACCCCTCTGTATAGCATCTTTATAATAAAATAGATTTTTAAAAATATAAAAAGTAAGAATTTTTCATAAAATATCAAGTTAATACCAATGGAACTTCTGAGTTTGTGTCAAAGAGTTTTTAGGACTTTCAAGAAGCTAGTATTGAGTACATACAACCACAATTAAGTGATAATGAGAAAAGTAGAGCTTTTTATTGTATTATATGAATAAAGGAAAATTTCTTTTCATTTCTGTTAACATAGAATTTGTGTTTGTGATCTTCATTGTTCCCAAGTTAGACTAATCTCTTGTTCTTAGCTTTCTTTGGTATGTATAGCTAGGACATGTAATCTGAAATATAAGAATTATTCTTTGTTTAATTTGGAGGCACTCCTCCCTGGGCAAGAAGTTAGTCTGGAGGACCCCTGAAACCTGCTGTGGTTTCTCTTGCACAGCTCACTGAGGAACTTAGGAGTTTGAGAAAGTGACTGCTAATTAAGTGCCTCTTACTAATAAGAATTATTTGTAGGATTTGAAAACATATTTGGGTAATAAATAGACTAGAAAAAATGTTAAGTTTGCTATTTTTTATCACTACATTTCTTTTTGTCTAAGTATAAAAGCCAGATTTACCCTAAGGACCTGAATAAGCAAAATGGCTTATAGAGCTCAGATCATTTTTTTCCACAGAAGATGACAGCAGAAGAAGAAATACATGTCCACAACAGGCACAAGGGAGAGAGAGTTTGATGTCTCCTTAATTCTTAGGATCGAATGTTCAAGGAAGAACTCTCGGGACTGATGACAGCTTAAGGACCTAACATTTTCTGTGTAGTTGCATCATAGGAAGCAGTAGGTGCCAAGCCTGACTGGTGACCTTGGCTGTGTCTTGAGAACCTCCAGCAGGGCTCTGTCATGGTCACTGGAAAGGCAGGACTGCACTCTAAGAGGAACTACAGGAGGTGGTAACAAGGCCTGTGTCAGGGTTTTGCCAGATCTAGATGATTTATAACAGGCACTACTGTCTTCTGGCTAAGAATGTGGATATATCATTGAGGTCCTACACACAAATATATCACAAGTGTTAGCTTGCACCATTTCCTTATGAAAGCCAGCAAAAGGTCATTAATGCCCTCTGGACATATTCTCATCAATATTTAGTAGGTAAAAAGCTATAAAATCAAGTTCATTATGAGGAAAAAACCCAGATGAACACCAAATTGCAGGAGCATTTACAAAAAATGTTTTTCTGTACATATCAAATGTGACAAAGTTTTAGAAGTTAACGAAGCTGGGAAAGTTAAATGGATTTCTTTTTTACTATGGTTGCAACTGTCTTTTACATTTCAACTACTTAACAAAAAGAAGGTAGGCCAAGCATCACCAGTGGCTCACACCTGTAACTCTAGCTATTTATAAAGCTGAGATCTGAGGAAAGTGGATTATAGCTAGAACAGGTAGGGAAAATCTGTGAAATTTTGATCTCCAATTAACCATTCAAAATCAAGAAGTGAAAGTTTGGTTCAAGTCATAGACTGTTACCCTTGAGTTAAAAAGCTAAAGGTGAGCTCCCTGAGTTAAAGCCCCAGTATGCATACACACACACACACACACACACACACACACACACACACACACACACATACACACACACACTGTTATCCTTGAGTAAAAAAACTAAATGTCAGTTCCCTGAGTTAAAGCCCAACTATACACACACACACACACACACACACACACACACACACACATTTTATCTCAAAAAGAACCAGTGACCAGGAAACAGAAACAAGATATTTTTCTTTATTTTATTTCATTTTTGTCATGTTTCTTCATTTGTCTCTCTTTGCGAAATTAAAGGGGCAGTCAAAAGGAGAGACAAACAATGAACATGTGCAACAGTGATATTCAATTGGTACTATGCTGAAAATGACCGATGCAACTTGTTTGTAGGGAAGGATGGGAAAACTGGAAGAGATGAAGGGAAAGGTTAACATTGTCCAAAAAGCAATGCACTCAGGGAAGTAGAACTGTGGCTCAATATGAATGCCATTCTTCAGTAAAAGAGCTCAGAGACAGTATTCAGGCCCTGGGTCCAAGCCTTATTACTGACTGAAACAAAAACAAAGACAAAAGGAATGTAGTCATTGCCACAATATATAACTATTCCCTCTAGATCTCAAGAAAGGAGGAGGAGGAGGAGGAGGAGGAGGAGGAGGAGGAGGAGGAGGAGGAGGAGGAGGAGGAGGAGGAGGAGGAGGAGGAGGAGGAGGAGGAGGAGGAGGAGGAGGAGGAGGAGGAGGAGGAGGAGGAGGAGGAGGAGGAGGAGGAGGAGGAGGAGGAGGAGGAGGAGGAGGAGGAGGAGGAGGAGGAGGAGGAGGAGGAGGAGGAGGAGGAGGAGGAGGAGGAGGAGGAGGAGGAGGAGGAGGAGGAGGAGGAGGAGGAGGAGGAGGAGGAGGAGGAGGAGGAGGAGGAGGAGGAGGAGGAGGAGGAGGAGGAGGAGGTTAATAAAACCAAACCAGTGAGAGAGAAAAATTGAGAGAGCAAGGGAATGGGTGACATTTTAAAAAAAGAAATATAATCAGAACCGACTTCAATGACTATAACCTCTGTGTAGCTCACCTTTGTAATAATACTACAAAAAATAAAACAGAAATAGAGTGCTGGAGGCATAACTCAAATGGAAGATCTGACTAATATGTATGTGATACCAAGTTCAAACCCCATTATCAATCTCCCCTTCAAAAATGGCTCTTCTCATCACTTGTGCTTCCCTAGCTTATGAAAAGGAGTGCAAACAGTTAAAGAGAGAGAAAGGTAATCTGTCAGGCACAGAACTGTACTTGCAATGAGCAGTACTTGCTAGAACACATGTTGACTAGAACACATGATGACTCCGTGTTTTCTGAAATAAACAGACCTAGTTGAGCTTGAATACAGGCTCCACTGTATACTAGATGGGAACTCAAACTTAACCTAACTCTCTGGAGCTCAAATTCTTCATAGGTAAAGTGAGCATAACAATATGTATCTCACGGGATTATGAGATCTGGATGTCATCAAACTTGGAGTGGGTTTTATCTTAGGTGTGTGTGCAACACTCAAACACTGCTGGAAGGAGCATAAACTGGCATGATGCTTACTATATTACTTAACAATAATACAACAACTACTACAGACTCACACCTGTAATCTTACTTACAAAAGAGGCTGAGAAAGAGGATCAAGGTTCTAAGCCTGAACAGGAAACTGGATCAGACTCATCTCCAATGACTTCTAAAAAAGCTTGAGGTGGAGTTTGGTCCAAGTGGTAGAGTGCTAGACTTGAGCATAAACCTCAGGAACAGTGCCCAGATCCTGAGTTCAAGCCCTAGGTCCAGCACAACCACACACACACACACACACACACACACACACACACACACACACACACACATACACACACTACATTTTGTATGTTCCTATCACCCCACTTAACAATATTTTCCCTCTTCCAAGCTCAACAGTTGTTGTTTTGTTTTAAAAGGGACTTACTGTGTAGCTCAGGCTTCTCTTAAGCTTACAATCTTCCTGGGTGCTGGGATTACAGGCATGTCTACCATAATTAGCTTCACTCATTAAGTCTATTTATAACATTTTCTGCAAGAAATTCATTCATGCTCATGAAGATATGTGGCTTAAAGCTGTTCACATTAATATTCTACTGTACAAAATGTAAATAATATAGCTGGACATGGTAATATGCTACCACATGGTAATGCCAATCATTACTCAGAAACCTGACACAGGAGAATTAGGAGTTAAAGAAAGCCTGGTCTACACTGCAGAACCTTGTCTGCAAAGGAAAGAAATTCTATAAGTATTAATCTGCTATGAAACATACAATATATTAAATTCATATAATGGAACAAATAGATCATTGTTAATGGAAATAAAATCTTGGCAGAAATTTTAAATACATACATATGCACATATATTTAAATTTGGAGAAATAAAATTTCAAGTGGTATTATCTGCATCTTTCAGTCTGTCACTATCTATTTACTGACACATTGATTTCTATTTAGTCTTCACAAAACACTGTTCTCTCACATAAGTACCAAAAAAATGAAAAAGAAAAAGTACAAAAATGCATTATCATAAATACAAATGTAGATTAATCCCTACCATAATAATTTGGAAAACATGCATTAAGTTAATGGCATTGAATACTGCTCAAGAAGGGGAGTCTAGGAGAATGTACAATGTGTGTGTGTGTGTGTGTGTGTGTGTGTGCTCCATGAATAAGTAAGTGAGTCCGAAGTAGACCAATTATACTTGGTTAGTCTTTTTGCTCAAAGCTGACACTCTACCACTTGAGCCACATCTCCACTTCTGAATTTTGGTTTCTGAATTGGAGAAATATCTCAGATTTTTCTGCATGGGCTGCTTTAAACCAAGATACTCAGTTTTTGACCTCTAAATTAGCTAGGTTTTAAAACATGAACCACTAGTGGACAGCAACTACGTTAACATTTTTGAATGCTTGAATAAATTTTAAAGTAAGACATATATGTTACATTTGAGAATGGTGGGAAATAGTAATTAATGTTTAACAGAATTTAAAGCATACAAAGCTGAGAATGGCAAGTCACTGAGAATAGAATGGAATATATCAAACTTACCTATGACAGTTTTCAGTCTGTGCACAGAAATGATTGTTGGAGGCCAAGGCCATAAGATAGCTGAGCTCCAGCTGGCTGCTATACTCATGAGGCCAGTTAGTGCTATTCACAACAATGTGATGTTATTGGATGGCAGGGATCAGCTTCAAGTTTGGAACCTGGAATGTTTCTATTAATCTAGAAGGGGAAATATACCAGGACCCAATGACTGGGAATGTGGTTAGTGGTAGAATGCTGGCCTCGCATGCATGAAGCACTTGATTTGATTCCTCAGTATGACATAAGAAGAAAAACTGGAAGTGGTGCTGTGGCTCAATTGGTAATGTACTAACCTTGAACAAAATAAACTCAGGGAGAGTGCCCAGGCCCTGATTTCAAGCCACAGCACTGGAAAAAAATTTTTTAAAAGTGCAAAATGCTGTTTGTTGAAATAAATATGTTGAATAATTATTTTTACTCACTAGAAAATTGTGCTGTTGAGAATTCATAATGAACTTTGTTAGGAAAAGGCAAATTAATGAAATATTATCTGGCATTGGACAGGACATAATGAGATCTAAAAATGATTGCTGCCTATGGTTACTTGATACAACTAACGTTACAAATACACTTGCCAGATTGTAATTGTTTAAGGATAGAATCCTGGTTTTTTTCTTTTCAAAATAATTTTACTGCCAGGCCCCAGTGGCTCAAACTTGTAATCCTAGCTACTAAGGAGGCTGAGAACTGAGGGTCTCTATTCAAAGCCAGCCTGGGCAAGAAAGTCTGTGAGACCCTTATCTCCAAGTAAAGGTTCTTCACAAAATGTGAAGTGGCACTGTTGCTCAAGTAGTAGAGTGCTAGCCTTGAGCTGAAATGCTGAGGGACAACACCGAGACCCAGAATTCAAGCCCCAAAACCGACAAAAAATAATAATAGCAATAATATTAATTTTGTTACAATTAAGGTATTATAAAGGCTGCCGTTACAAATTTTGTTTATTTGCTCAAAGAAACACATTTCCATATTCATTGCCAACAGCCAGGATTTGGCCAACTGCTTTCCAGCAGATCTCTATGTGTAGAGGCAATGCGTAATACAAAGCAATACAAACCAGTTCTGACTTTAAATAATTTTTCTCTGCACATCTTAAAAATCAATGCTGACTACATGAAATAAAAAATCCCTAAGTTTAAAACATTCTTCTAGACAAGTTAATGAAATCCTGAGAACAAGTATTTTAAGAATAATTTCAGAGAACTTAAACTCACAACTTGGGTTCTGTATCTGAAATTTATTACTTGAGGCTAGTGCTGCCACTTTGAGCCACAATGCCACTTCCAGTTTTCTCATGGTTAATTGAACAGAAAAGTCTCACCAACTTTCCTCTCCAACCTGGCTTTGAACTAGGATCTAGAGACCTCAGCCCTCGGAGTAGCTAGGATTATAGGCATGAACCCCTGGCACCTGGCTAGAATAATTGCTCACCTGAGACAGAAGCCAGTTAGTATTAAATGCCAATCATGTTTAACTTTGTAAAATAAAGTTAACTGAAATGCCTTACAGTAGAAATAAGAAATAAAATGTGTCTGTGGATTACAAAGTTCTTACCAAAAGTTTCATATATTCCTTGTTTTTTATCTTCCAAAATTGTGTGCTTTCCAGAATCATACCTTATCTTTCCTTGCTGATTTCTTTATTTTCTTTCATATAGGGCCACAGGTTCTTCAACTATAATTTATTTATGTGAAGAGCTTGCACATATCTATTTTCAGTCCAAACTCCTTGTAAGTGTCTCTCATCCATATATTCAACTGCCATAAAAACTTGTGAAACACTGATCATCTCTTTCCATTACTGGATATTAATGTGTAAGTAAAATTTAGGAAAATAAAGAATAACATCAATAAATATAACAGGATTTTGATAGTAATACTAAACATAAATTCAATGTTGATTATTTTCTGAGTAACTTAATAAAAACCTCAAGGAAAAGAAATCAACTTTTTTGAGTGCTGATATTGTGGTTTAAACTCAATACATTACCTTCTCACTTAAGCTTTTTCCCTAAAGGGTGGTGCTCAATAATTGAACCATAGCTCCCCTTCCAACTTTCTCTGGGGGATTATATAGAGATAAGAATCTCATAGAATCATTTGTGTCCCTCTCTTGGGGTTCATTTCACTTAACATCATCTTATATGGTCATATGATACCATGTACTAATGTACTAGATACTGCAGGTAAGGGAAACTACGGGACCTATGGTTTTATATATATATATATATATATATATATACACATATACAATATATATACATATACATATATATACATATACATATATACAATGTGATATATATATATATACATATATATATATACATACACACACACACACACACACACACACACACACACACACACACACATTTGCTCTTTTTTATTGGGAAAATACCATACAGAGGGTTTGCAATTACATGGGCAATGTAATGAGTATATTTCTTACCAAGAATTGTTGCCTCCTCCTTTGTTTCCCCTACCCATCCCTTCCCATCCACCCCCCGCACCTACGGACCCCAAGCCAAAGTTGTAAATTTCCTTTTTCGACATAACGTCTTGTACATCTCATTGTTGCGATGAGTCCACCTGTATCCCTATTTAAACAATTTGCTTTTTTCCCTTCCCTTCCACAAATTATACCAACATCAAATACAGTGAAAACAGGGGTTGTACTGTGGGGGAGGGACATGCAAAGCAACAAAAAAAATCATCTTATAAATATGTTAGAAATAATCACAAGAAAGAAAAATCATTTGAATCCTTATCTTGGGGTTCATTTTGCCTAACATCTACTTATCTGACTGTTTCTACCTTTCTCAGACATATACTACTTATTGCAAATATGGGAAACCATGAGACCTATTTTTCTTTGGGCCTGGCTTACTTCACTTAATATAATTTTTTCCAAGCCTTTCCATTTCCTAACAAATGGAGCCATGGCATTCTTTCTGTTGAGGTATAGGATTCCATTGTGTATATATACCACATTTTCTTGATCCATTCATCTACTGAGGGGCCTCTGGGTTGGTTCCATATCTTAGCTATGGTAAATTATGCTGCAATAAACATCGTTGTCCTGGTAGCTTAGTATGGTCTTGTTTGTGATGATTTGGTAAATGCCTAAAAGTGGGATTGTTGGGTCATAGGAGGGCTCTAAGTGGAGTCTTGGAAAAAATTATATTAAGTGAAGTAAGCCAGACCCAAAGAAACATAGATACTATGATTTCCCTTATTTGCAATAACTAGTATATGTCTGGGACAAGTATAAAAGTTCAAAAGCTATGTATATATGATCAGATAAGATGATGTGAAGCGAAATAAACCTCAAGATAGTGGTTTATCATCTAAATTGTGATTATTTTTTTTCTTTGTGTGTTCCTCCCACAGAGTATAACCCCTGTTTTCACTGTATTTAATGTTGGTGACCTGCATCTTGTATACACACTTCTCCAGCTTGGGGAGGGGAAGGGAAAAAACAAAATGTTTAAACAGGGATACAGGCTGACCCATTGTAACAATGAGATGCACAAGACACTATGTTGAGAAAGGAAGTTTACAATTTAGGCAGGGAGGCAGAGAAGGGGGGAGGGGGGAGTGTAGTTGTGAAGGTGGGAGGGAAGGGAGGGTAGGGGAAAAACAAAGGAGGAGGTAACAATGCTTGATAGAAAATGCACTCATTACCTTGCTCATGTAACTATAACCCCTCTATACAGTATTTTCACAATAAAAACCTCTCAAAAAAAGGAAGGTGTCATGTACAGCAAGTATAGTAGCCCACATCTGTAATCCTAGCTGATTGGGAAGCAGAAATGTCTGAGGCCAGGCCAGAGAAATAACTGCCAAGACAGCCATCTCAACAAATGATCTGGCCATCGTGGTTCATATCTGTAATCCTACCTAATTATGTGGGAGGCATATGTAGCAAAGTCTCAGTCAATCTAAGATCAGACCTGGGAAAAAAGTTCAAGACCTCAAGCAAATAAAAGGGACTAGAACTATGGTAACAGTAGTTGAGCTGCTTGGTGCTATACAACCAAAGTCCTTTCTAGCAAGCAGAGAACCCCTGAATAAAACCCTAGTAATATTCTTCTCTTCCACCAAAAAGCCTAAGTAATTTTGTTTTGTTGGAACATTAATTTCAAGGGCACTGACAGATCAGAGATGATGACATTCTCTTTAAAATTAGGTACTCAAAAAAGACAAAGTTATTTCGGCTTTGAAAGAATTGAAAAGGAAGGAAAATGCATATGATTTTTGTTAGCTCCATAATTCTTGAAATCATCAAATGTATGTATATACATGTATGTATATATACATACAAGTGGTTCATCTCTTTTGTGTGTAGCAAATGGTACAAATGAATCTGTACAATCACTATTCAAAGGCATGAATAGACGAAGAGAATGAGCAAAGAACTCATTCAGGAATCTATTCCTACCCAATAACCCTGACAATATTTTACATCAGTTTGCATGTGTCAGTTACTGCAGTACAGGGACAGTACGGCAAAAATGGGATACCAGGCAGAAGAAATGAGAAATGAGATACAAATTGCACAATATTCTTTCTGATGGGTAAGTAGAATTTCCAGTGTGTGTGTGTGTGTGTGTGTGTGTGTGTGTGTGTGTGTGTGTGTGTGTGTGTGCGTGTTTGTGTGTGTATTACATTTTCTTGATTCATTTCTCTCTTGAGGAGTAGATGGGGTGATTCAGTAAGCATGGTTGTGCTGAAACTTTCACTACATCCTAGTTTGTAAACATTCAGGTAAATGCTTAGGAGTAGAGTTGCTGGATAATATGGAGTGGGTAGTCAAAAAAGGGGTGAAGGGGGAAAATGAGAAGAATGAAAAGGAGAAAAGGGGTGAAGTGCAGAGAGGAATCCAGTAAATATCCTACAAAATTAAGAAGAGTAAAGGAAGAGGTTCATAGAGGAGGGATGGATGCGAATGTTGAAAGGGTTGTCATTGATCAAGGTATATTATATGCATAAACTGCTTTGTTTAATGATAACTCCTTTGTTACTTAAAATAATAATTAAAAAATCATGTCCCTAAAATGTTATGCCATTAGAAGCAAAGCATGAGAATCTGCTCAGATCATTTCTAGGGTCTATAAATCTTTTTTCATTAGGATGAGTTTCAGAACAACATTAATGATGCATATTATATGAAGAAAAATTAATGATTTCCAGCTTTTTAAAATACTCATTTTTGGAGATATGGCTCAAGTGGCAGAATGCTACCTAGTGAGCAAAGCTGTCAGATATTGAATTCAAGTCTTTTCTTTTAATTGTGAAAACACTGTACAGGGGGGTTAAAATTACATGGGCAAGATAATGAGTACATGTCTTATCAAGCATTGTAGCCTCCTCCTTTGTTTCCCCTTCTCCTCCACCCAATTATCCCCACTCCCGCCCCCCTCCCCCGCACCAAAGTTGTAAAGTTCGTTTTCGACATAACGACTTGTACATCTCATTGTTGCAATGGTTCCACCTGTATCCCTATTTAAACGATTTGTTTTTCCCCTTCCCCTCCACAAATTATACCGACATCAAATACAGTGAAAGCAGGGATTATACCGTGGGGGACGGACACACAAAGCAACAAAGAAATCATCTTATAGATGTGTTAGAAACAATCACATGAAAGAAAAAAACATTTGAATACATATCTTAGGGTTCATTTCCCTAACATCACCTTATCTGAACTTTTCTGCTTGATTCAGCCATATACTAGATATTGCAAATAAGGGAAACCATGAGACCTATGTTTCTTTGGGCCTGGCTTACTTCACTTAATATAATATTTTTCCAAGTCTTTCCATTTCCTAACAACTGGGGCAATGTCATTCTTTCTGATGGAGGCATAGAATTCCATTATGTATATATACCACATATTTTTGATCCATTCATCTACTGAGGGGCATCTGGGTTGGTTCCATATCTTAGCTATAGTAAATAGTGCTGCAATAAACATAGTGGTACTGGAAGCTTTAGTGTGGTCTTGTTTGTGAACATTTGGGTAAATGCCCAAAAGTGGGATTGCTGGATCATAGGGGAGCTCTATGTGGAGTCTTTTGAGGAACCTCCATACTGCTTTCCAAAGTGGTTGAACAAGTTTACACTCCCACCAACAATGCAGTAAGGTTCCCTTCTGTCCACATCCCCTCCAGCATCTGTTGTTATTAGAGTTCTTGATATTAGCCATTCTAACTGGGGTGAGGTGGTATCTCAATGTTGTTTTGATTTGAATTTCTTTTATGGCTAGGGAGGTTGAGCATTTCTTCATGTGTCTATTGGCCATCCTTCTTTCCTCTTCAGAAAAGTTTCTCTTTAAGACTTTAGCCCACTTATTTATTGGGCAGTTGATTCTTAGAAGATTTGTTATTGGGGGATTTAATGTTGTGAGTTCCAAGTATATTTTAAATATGAGAACCTTGTCCATTGTGTGGCTAGTGAAGATCTTCTCCCAATCCGTGGGCTTTCTATTGATCTTGCTAGCTATGTCCTTTGCCATGCAGAAGCTCTGCAACTTCATGCAATCCCATTTGTCCAACCTTTCTTTGACTTTTTCTGTTTTGGGGTCTCTATTAAGACAATTCAGGCCTGTGCCAAGGAAACCTAGGGTTTCTCCTATTCCATCCTGTAATGTTTTGAGAGTATCAGCTTTGACTCCGAGGTCTTTGATCCATTTGGAGTTGATTCTGGTGCAGGGTGATATATAAGGATCTAGCTTTAGTTTTCTACAAGTAGTTAACCAATTTTGCCAGCACCATTTACTGAAGAGGCTGTGTTTCTTCCATTCTATTTTTTTAGTTCCCTTATCGAAGATTAAATGGCTATAGGTCTGTAGGTTCATTTCTGGGTTTTCAATTCTATTCCATTGGTCCTGAGATCTGTTCTTGTGCCAGTACCAACCTGTTTTGATTACTATGGCTTTATAGTAGAGTTTGAAATTTGGTATTGATATTCCTCCAGCAGTGTTCTTTCTGTTGAGGATCGTTTTTGCTATTCGGGGTCTTTTATTGTTCCATATGAATTTTTGGATTGCCTCTTCTAGTTCCTTGAAGAGTGAGTGAATTCAACTCTTGATCTTGAACATAAGTAAAAACAGTCAATAAAAGTCAATCACTTTCCTAGGCACTGGTAGCTCATGCCTTTAATCTTAACTTTAATCAGAAGGCAGGGATCTGGGGATCTCAGTTCAATGTCAGCTCAGATAGGAAAGTCTGTGAGATTCTCATCTCCAATTTACTGCCAAAGAAAGCTGGAAGTGGATTCGTGTCTCATATCCTACAGCAAAAAGCTCAGGAACAGAACCCAAGCCTTGAGTTCAAGCCTTAGAATAGTGCAATACATACACAAGGGAAGTAATTCACTCAAGTTCTTAACCTTTAATTTCCCTAATCCTAACTCTAATCCTGGTCACAACCCTAAGAGTAACCTTGATGATAATAGTAACTCAATCCTAAAATTAATGGAAAATACTCAAGTTTAGATACATCTTTACAGATACCCACTGTCTTTGAAATGATTTGCACTTTGCTCCAAATTCTACATATTCCCTGACTTGGAATCTGAAATATATCTTGTTCTCTATTATGAATCATTAACCTCAAATCCTCATATCATGAAAAATAACATAGTTTCCACTGATTTTTAACTTTTACAGAACTCCTGTATCTCCAAAAAGAAGTTGCAGGCTTACTTAAAATCTAATCTAGTTCCTAACCCTTACTATATATCTAAACCTTACTAGAAACGTAACTCTAAATTTAACCCCATTGAACCCTGCATAGAAAACTTAGAGAAACTCTGTAGTTTCAAACTTATTTTACTTGAGTTTCAATAAGTTTCAAATAAGTTTCAATAAGTTTACTTGAATTAAAATAAGTTTCAAACTTATTTTACTTGAAAGTGTTAGCAGAAAATTCAGTTTTACCTTAAAGCTTACCCTTCCCTAACCCTAAGCCTAACCTGAATTAGAAAAGTAACCCTAACCCTGGAACTAATGGGCTTTGGATTCTAAAAGCCACACAAATACATTAGTTTTTATTCATCCTTTGATTTAACTCATCTTTCTTAAAATAGTTTGTAGTTTCACTCATTATCCTGCCATTATTGTAACCCTAGCCCTAACTGAAATATTGAGGTTAACCCTCACACTAATTATAACCTAATCTTAATATTGTTAGCAGTTTCCTATTTCACATTCATCCTAATTCTAACTCAACTTGTTATTCGAAGATTTAGTTTCAGTTGGACCCTTAATTTTCCATTTCCCTAGTGCTTACACTAACCCCAACTGGAACTGAAACCTATCACTCTGATAGTCCAATTCTAATGTTTAAGAAAAAAACTTCAGTTTTAAATCATTCTAATGAACTCTCCAGGTTACGCTCTGGAAATTAGTTTCAGTTTGCCTTATTCCCACAAATTTTCTGACTCTATTTCTGAAGTTATCTTGTTTCCTAAAATGAACTATTATATTACTATTATATAACTATTATATGAACTATTATATAACTATTAAATTGTCCTCAAATTCTCTTTATCAGGAAAAATACTGTAGTTTCCATTCATCCTACCTTTTCCAGAAACCCTGTACCTTAAAACAGTTTCAGATTTACTTACCATCTAGTCCATTACTTAATGCTAAGTCTCAGCCTAAACCTGTCTGGAAAACTCTCATTAATCATTATGAGAATGATCACTCAGAAATAAATATAATGATAATGCTCTAGTTACTATTCAATCTCACATTTTTGCTTCTACTTGTAAGTGAAAACTCAAGTTTATACTAAAATCTTTCTTATTCATAACAGTAATCATAATCAGAACAAAATACTGACCCTAATCTTAATCTTAATTATATGACAATACTAACACTAACACAACTACACTAGTTTTCACTCATCCTAACTTGATTCAAATAAGCCTTCCAAAAATAGGTTTCATTTATTTTTTGAATATCTTAGTCATTTTCTAATCCTAACTTAATCTTAACTGGAACATTGACAATAACCATAAGCCTAATTGTAAGTAGATTCTAATATTAATAGCAATACTCTAGTTCACATTCATTCTAATTCTTACCAGGCTTATTCTAAATTTACCTTCAATTTGAGCCTCATTTTTTTCTCCTTCACTCTAACCTAACCATGGCTGGCATTCTAACCATAATCTTGACACTAACAGTATCCCAATTCTAAAATTTATGAAAAATGCTCATTTTCTGCAATCTTAACTGAAATTCCACTTGTAATTCTTGAAATAAATTGCAGGCTTTCTGTAAACTCTACAGATTTTCTCACTCTTAATTTTGAATGTATCTTGTTCCATAAGAGGAATCATTATACCCATTGATCTCAAATCCTAATATTATGAAATACATTGTACTTCCATTATCCTGGCATTTCCTGAATTCCTAGAACCTAAAATAAGTTCAACTTTACTTATCATTTAACACATTTCTTTTTTTTTTCTTTTTGTCGGTCGTGGGGCTTGAACTCTGGGCCTGGGCATGATCCCTGAGTTCTTTAGCTCAAGGTGTGCACTTTACCACTTGAGACACCACACCGCTTTTGGGTTTTCTGGTGGTTAATTGGAGATAAAAGTCTCACAGACTTTCCTGCCTGGGTTAGCTTTGAACTGGGATCCTCAGAAATCAGCTTCCTCAGTAGCTAGGATAATAGGCACAAGCCACTAATTTAACCCATTTCTGTACTCTATCCTCGACCCCGATTAACCAGAAACCTAATCCTAATCACAGTCTGATTTAATACCAAATGGTTAATGTAAGGAAAATTGTCTAGATTCTATTCAACCACACATTTTTTTGCTTCTACTTCTTAGTGGAAAACTAAAAGTTACCCTAAAGCTTATCCTTCCCTAACCCTAACTAGAACAAAAAAGATCTCACACTTGAAACCAAATCATATCTGAATGTTTAAAGTAACATACACACTGGTTTTCATACATTCTAACTTTGATGCCATTCATTCTTCTTAAAATATGTGACAGTTTTACACAATGTCTTCCATCTTTTTCTCATCCTAACCCCAGCTCTAACTGGAACACCTTGCCTAATCCTAAGCCTATATATAACTGAATCATCATGTTAATAGCAAGCCTCTTTTTTCACATTTATCCTAAATCTTGCTCAGCGTGTAGTTCTAAATTTTACTTGCATTTTGAACCTAAATTTTTAAGTGTTTTCTATTTCCTGGCAAGTTTTATTTTTCATTATTTCTTAACAATTTTATTTTGTTGTAAAGATGCTTTAAAGAGCGATTAAGTACATATGTAACATAAGGAGTACATTTCTTGTTAAGCATTGTTACCCCTTTCTGTCTTGTTCTCCCACTATCCCATTCCTCCCCACTTCCCTTACTCCTCCCTCCACATGGTGTAAACTTCATTTTCAACAGTGTCTTTTGAGTATCATTGTTGCAATGGGTCATCCTGTGTTGAACCTAAATTTTCTATTTCTCTAATTCTAATTCTAATTCTGTCTGGGATCCTAACCCTAACCATAATAATAATGATAACTCAATTCAGAAGTTAATAAAAAAAATTTAAGTTTTTATTTATCCTATTAATCTACCGTACATCTTGAATTAAATTGTAGTTTAGCCTAAATCTTCCAAATTAGTTTATATGCACATATACAAAGATGTAATTTTATGTGAAAAACAGAAGATCTTTGGAGAAAGAAGTAATGAAACTGAAATAGAGGGAGTATAATTAAATGCTTTAAATATATTATAGACTTGCCACTTCTGACAATTAAAAATCATTAAGAAAACAACTAAAAATTAATAAATAAGACACTGCCTTCAAGTGTTCTTTAAGAGAGCCATGATATGTCTTGTGAAAAAAATACTTGTGTTAGATAAACTTTGTTCATGCATAATTTATATTGTTATTGGCCAATTATTTAACTTAATGAATAAAAATAGGTCAAATAAGGTTCCATGACAAAAAATATAAAACAATTATTTAGCAATTGTTTGAGAAAAAGTTATAATCATGAGTTTTAAGAAACTGAATTTCTATTTCCCAGAAAGCAATGAATTAGGTTTACTAATCTAGTATTTGTAGTAAGTTTAGAGAACATAATTGGCATGAAAAACAACTAACTGTACATCTTCTTTCTTGAATGAGTGATATTTTAAACATTATCTTTAATTCAAATGAATACTTAGGTTTACATTTTACATGTCAAAATAAATGCAATTTTATCTCTTTTCAGAACAAGTACTTACACTGCAATTAAATGTACTAGCATATACAGGTATTTAAAAGCTAAATTTTCTATGTTTGAAATGTAGCTCTCCATGTTCAGAATGACATGATTTTTTATTCATAAATGTCTAACCTTGGATTTTTGCTTCATCAATATAAATTGTCTCGTGAGGTTGTAGTCAAGGCTCCAGTAACCAGAATGGTCAAAATGATTTCCTGAATTCTAAATTTTAAATCTAATCATTTTTAGCCTTTGATTATATCATTTATTTTCTCTTCAGAGAAATTAAGCTAAAATAAATACTACTTTTTAAACATTTCACTCACATTGTAAATAATATTAACATAGGTAAAAAAGACACTAGTAAATAAGAAATTATTTTCATTAGTTTTGCTTAATTTTAATTTACTTATAGCAAAAGGTTAAAATGTCTGGTCTCTTTCTTTCAATGTAATAACATACATTTCATATTATTACTGTCTCTTTATAGAAGCCTGAAATCATTATTTCAAAGTAACACAAACAGAAAAAACTAAAGGGCTACAACCATCACAAATCCTAAATTATGTGAAAAATCCACAATATCAAAAATAAACCTGAGGAAGTGGAAAAACAATGGCAGAATAACAACAGAATATTACCCTGGCTCTAGCTAATGAAACAGATATTTAGAGTCCTAGCAGGTATTCCACTTCTAGCAGGTCAAACCAAGTCAGGTATAATTATATATAAATATATAATTCAAAAGAAGATTTTATACTGTCTTGACAAGAAAACAGAAACCTATGAAAAGTTACCCAGCCAGGCAGGTGACTGTTGTGACTGTGTTGACCAACATATTCAAAAGCACATCTGCACTGTGGAAATAAAAGGGCCACATGGGAAAAAAGCAGGAACAGAGGCAGCCACATCCAAACACAGACACAATTCATCTTACCACTGGACAGTTCGAACTCTCATTGGAACCACAAGTATTAACATGACAATATCTCACCACAAATGATCTCTAATCCTACACTTAATTGTCTAGACAAAAACCTAATTCCAGAAAAACAAATCACAACAGAAGACCAAACCAAACCTGCAAATCAACCAAGAACATAGAGAGTCACCTATTAAGATCACAGATCCCACAAATAAAAGCCAAGAAATCCACCAAATGGACAGAAAAAATCAAAAAAATACAAGAAAACTGATGTCACCGTAGTATAATTCACACAGGAACTGACCAGACATTAGAACAGACAATTAAGGACCTAGAAGAGAGAATTCAAAATACATTACAAATACTGCTGAAAAATGTGATTAATGAAAAGATACAAAACCTCTACAAGGAAATTTGTGAAAAAGATGAGACCAATCAAAGATTAGCATAATAATTCATGGAGACGACAAACAGAAAGATAAATAAATTCTGAGAAGGCAAAGGAGTCCAAGGAAAATTTCATTAAATAGTTAAAAGGTGAGAGAAGACACAGCTAAAATAAACCTCTCCAACTCCCCTACCCAAAGAAAAGATGTTAAAGAAAGTCCACACAAGACCTAAAACAAAGCTTTAGTAAAGATAGAAGCCATAAAAAATGACCAATTAGAAGACAGAGAATTCAAAAACAAAGTAGAAAGTCTCCACAGCGAATAGATGACATAGAAGATGTTAGGCATCAAAGACAGACTAGGTCTAATAGAAAAGAGGAGCTAATCATTTAGAACATATCCAATAAATAAGAAATGATCTTGCTGGAAGTTCAAGATGCAGTTAGAAGATTAAACTTGGGGGAGATAGGTATCAAGAAGGGAAGAGCAGGAAACAAAATGGATGGGAAACATATTACAGAATTCTAGCGGAGAACACACCAAACATCCAAAAAGAAAGGCTCATTCATAGAAGAGAAGCCTTTAGAACACCAAACAGAGAATACCAGAACAGAACAACCCACCACCACATCATAATCCATTAGAGGATCATTAGAGATCAAGGAAAGGATTCTTAAAGCTGTCAGGAGAAAAGACTGATTATTTATAAAGGATATACAGTCAGAATAAATAATGATTTCTTAGCTGATATGGTAAAAAGGAGAGCCTGACATGATATATGGCAAACATTAAAGGCAAACAACTACCAATCCTGAATACTGTCCCAAGCCAAACTCTTCTTTACATTTAAAGGATATATAAAAATATTTCATGACAAAGAAAACTTGAAACAACTTATCCCCACCAAATCAACAAGATAGAAATTAATCAAATATATCCTACATAGAGAAGGCCAAGAAGAACAGGAACTGGTTATATAAAATGCTCCCTACCAGTGAAAGTATATATATTTTATTGTGAAAATACTGTACAGAGGGGTTACAATTACATGGACAAGATAATGAGTACATTTCTTATCAAGCATTGTAGCCTCCTCCTTTGTTTCCCCTTCCTATCCCTTCCCATTCTCCCCTACCCCTCCCACCCAGGCCTCCCCGCTCCCCCCCCGCACCAAACTTGTAAAGTTCGTTTTCAACATAAGGAATTGTGCATCTCATTGTTGCAATGGGTCCACCTGTATCCCTATTTAAACGATTTGTTTTTCCCCTTCCCCTCCACAAATTATTCCGAACAAAGTAAATATAATAAGAATAGATGAGGCACAGCTCCTAACAGCAGGAATTATAGATATTTCCCGGCCTTAACTCTCAATATCAATGGACTTAAATTTCCAATTAGAAAACATAGATTAGATAGTATTATAAAAAAACAAGATGCATCCATCCAGTGTCCACTAGAGATACATTTCATTGACAAAAACAAACACATACTCAAACTGAAAGGCTGGAAGGAAATTTTTCAAGCAAATGGATACCATAAACAGGCCACAGTAGAATTACTAACATAAAATAATGTAGAATTCAAATTAAAATTAGTAGGAAGAGACATTACATATTGATAAAGGCAGCTCTCCATTAGGAGGATACAACAAGTGTAAATATCAATGTCGTGAATCTTGGACCACCCCACATCATCAACCAAATACTACATAACCTAAAAACACATCTCAACCCATCATTGTCATGCATGGATTGGTTATCCAGGAAAAACTCAACCAAGAAACTGAAGACCTGGGGCTGGAAAGATGGCTCAGTGGTAGAGCGCTTGCCTTGCATGCATGAGGCCCTGGGTTCAATTCCTCAGCACCACATAAGCAAAAAGAAAAAAGCCGGAAGTAGCGCTGTGGCTCAAGTGGTAGAGTGCTAGCCTTGAGCTGAAGAGCTGAGGGCAGTGCCAGGCCCAGAGTTCAGGCCCACGACAGGACCCAAAAAAACAAAAAAAAGGAACTGAAGACGTAAATAACTGCATTGACCACCTTGCCCTAACAGACATCTACAGAATATATATTCAGTATCAGTATGTACATTCTTTGCAGCAGGTCATGGAAGATTCTCCAAAATAGAACCCATCCTATGTCACACAGAAATTCTCTCCAAATTGAAAGAATAATTAATTGAATTCCCATAGCTTGTCAGACCACAGCAGAATAAACACAATTAAACAGCTAAAGCAAAAAAAAAAAAATTGTCAAACCTATGAACAACACATTGCTGAATGACCAGTGGGGCACTGAAGAGATTAGAATGGAAATCTGAAAGTTTCTGGAATTTAAGAAAAATGAAGACACAAAATACCAGCTCCTCTGGGACATATTAAATGCAGTACTTACAGGAAATTTTATAGCTTTGAATGCCTACATCAAATAATTGGGGAAATCTCAAATCAGTATTTTTATTAAGTACCTAAAGCTCTTTGAAGAGAGGAACAAGTCTAAACCTAAGTAGGCTGAAACAAATAAAAAAGTTAAATCAGAAATAACTAAATAAAGACAAAATAAAACATAGGAAGATCAACCAAACAGAGTTGGTTCTTTCAATAAATTAACAGACTTGACAGACCCTTACCAAATCTGACTAAAATGAGACCTTATATAGATTGGGAGGTCTTTAGTTGCTCTGCAACATACAACGGCCTCATACCTCAAATATTCTTAGAGCCCCAAAATTAACCCCCCCAAAAAAACAAATCCTCATAGAAACAACAACCCTCATAATATAAGTGAGCTTAAGATTTAAGGAGAGACCTCTCTGAAGAAGAAATATGAATGGCCAATAGACACATGAAGAAATATGCAACATTTCTCGCCATAAAAGAAATGCAAATCAAAGCAAAATTGAGATTCCACCTAACCCCAGTTTGAATGACCATAATGATGTGGCCAAAAAGGAACATTACTACACTATTGGTGGAAATGTAAACTTGTTCAAATACTCTGTAAAGAAGTATAGAGGTTCCTCACTGGAGCTCCCCTATGATCCAGACATGATGGATCAAGGAAATGTTGTACATATTCACAACAAAATTCTATGCTTCCATCAGAATGATTGACATTGTCCCATTTGTAAGGAAATGGAATCATTTGGAAACATAATAATTTAAACAAGTCAGACCCAAAGAATCATAGGCTACATGTTTTCACTCATTTGGAAAAACTAGGATATGTCTAGGATATTCACAGTAGCTCAATAGCAATACGCATATCACCATAAAATGATGCTTATCAAAATGAGCTCCAAGAAATGGATACAAGATGATTGTATAGTGAACTGTTCTTAGTTATTTCTATTTAGTTTTCCCCTTTGGTTTATTCCCAGTAATCACTGTTTTTGATTTCTGTACCCTTTGTCTTACACATAAGTTAATCTGATTTGGGGAAAGGAAGGGAAATCACAGAAATGGTGGGACAAAGATTAACCAAAGCAACAGTGATATTCACTAGACTCTATGTTAGAAATAAACTTTACAATTTTGTGGGAGTGGGATGTCAGGGTTGGGGGAAGCAGAAAAAAATGAGGAAGGGGTAACACTGTTAAAAATGTACTCATTTGGGCTGGGAAGGTGGCTCAGTGGTAGAGCGCTTGCCTTACATGCATGAGGCCCTGGGTTCGATTCCTCAGCACCACATAAGCAAAAAGAAAAAAGCTGGAAGTGGTGCTGTGGCTCAAGTGGTAGAGCACTAGCCTTGAGCTGAAGAGCTGAGGGACAGCGCCCAGGCCGAGTTCAGGTCCCACGACCAGACCAAAAAAAAAAAAAAAAAAAAGTACTCACTACTTATGTAACTGTAACCCACCTCTCTGTATATCACCTTCATAATAAAAAACAAAAACAAAACAAAACAATTAGCGAACTCAACCAAATACAGAAAATTAAAGACAAAAATGAGACAACATAACAGATATAAGCAAAATTGAGAATATTATAAGAGAATACTTTGAAAATCTTTTGCCAATCACCTGAAAAATCCTGGGGAAATTGATGCTTTCCTATACTGGATCTGAAACAAGAAGTAAAACATAAAAAGAAATGAAAATGAAATGTCAACAAACCACTTCCCATTCCAGAAAAATCTACGACTCAATGAATTTACCATGAAATTAAGGCCTGCAAAGAACTTACAATACACAGTTATAACTCTTGAATGGAATAGAAAGGGAAATGGAATTATCAAACACATTCTATGAAGCTAGAATTAGACTCTTCTCCAAATCACATAGGGACTCACCAAAGAAAGAGAACTATGAACCCAACTCTTTGATAAGCGATGATGCAGTGGACTTTCTAGCAAGAGCAATAAGCAAGAGAAAAACATAAAGGGGATCCAAATAGGGAAGATGTAAAACTATCCCTTTTTACAGATGTAATGATCCTGTATTTAAAGGACCCTATAGCTTCCTCCTTCAAGTTACTAAAGGTGATGCTAACCTTCAGCAATGTAGCAGGGTATAAAAACCACAAGAATTAGTAGTTCTGTGTTACCAACAATGGGAAGATTCATGCTGAAATCCAAAAAACAACCTCATATGTATTAGCTTTAAAACCAAATCAAATCTAAACTAAACAAAACAACAACAGCAAAACTAGGAATTAATTAATTTAAGTAAAATGTGAAGTACCTCTACTGTGAAAACATCAAAACTCTAAAAAGGGAAATTAAGTAGACTCAAGGAAATGGAAAATCTTTTAATGCTCCTGGTTGGAAGAATTTACATGATGAAACTGCAATGCGGCCCCCCAAAAATTGACAATGCAATACTCATCAAAATTCCAACTATATTCTTCAATGCAATAGAGAAAGCAATCCAAATTTAATATGGAATTACTAAATTATAGGTGAAACAGAAGGCTTAGAAATTAATTCATGGGCCTATCATGATCTCACACACACACACACACACAGTGGAATTCTACTCACCCATCAGAAATGATGACTTTTCACCAGTCTTAAGGAAAATGAAAGGCTTGGTAAAATTATACTAAGAGCAAAGAGAACAGAATGCAGACTCAGAGCAATATAGGTTTCATGGATTCATTCATTTATGTTAGCTAGAAGGTGCCCACAAATCTACAAGTAAACAAGACTGATTCTACCTCGTCCCAGTAAGAATGGCCATTATCAAGAAAACTAACAATAGCAAAATAGCAAATGCTGACATGGATGTAGTCAATTGGGAACTCTATTACACTGTTGGTGGGAAATTAAACTTGTTCATCCACCGTGGAATGCAGTACGGAGTTTCCTGAAAAGACTAAATATAGATCTCCCTTAAGACCCAGTAATTCCCCTCATCAGCAGTAATTCAATAAATAACAAGCAAGCTCACATGAAAGCTATCAGCATAACCATGTTCAGGGCCCAGGCCCAGTGTTCAAGGACTGGAAAAAAAGTTACCACTTCTGGTATTTGTTTTTAAAAATATGAACTTTTGACATAAGAAACCAGATCATTCCATTTGCAGTAGCTAGGATAGGACTTAAATGTCGTGGGTGATAAAATGGCTTCTTTGTTGAATGTTAGGAAAAGATGTAGGCAGTCCAAGAAAAGGGAGATTTTTTTTGTTGTTGGTTGAGGGGCTTGAAGTCTGGGCTTGGGCACTGTCCCTGAGGTCTTCAACTCAAGGTGAGTTCTCTACCTCTTGAGCCACAGTGCAACTTCTGGTTTTCCTGTGGCTAAATGGAGATAAGAGTCTCTGGGACTTTCCTGTCTGGGGGCTTTGAACTGCAGTCCTTAGATCTCAGCTTCCTGAGTAGCTAGGATTACAGTTGTGAGCCACTGGCACTAGGCTAAAAATGGGGGGATTTTAGAAAAGAAAGTCCACCTCTTTACCTGTGTCTAAACCTCAGATATCACTATTAGAACACTTCATCCTCAACTCATTTTACCAGACATTTGTAAATTTTCTCTTTCCCTTTATGTAGGAATACTGCAGTCAATATCAACTCAGCTGTGGGACTGGATCAATTGTATGTTAATTGCTAGCACCTAAATCAAGAACTGTTACATCAAAACAAATGAACCCCTCACTTGGAATAATTGTATTCTTTTTATTACAAATCTGTGCTTTATCAATTCCTAAGGTGATATTGGACATCCTAACAGGGTGATGACATTTTCTTTCTCTTCAGCAATTGTCCTTCTCCCATATGTGTTCAAATATTTAAGATTTCAAAGATTTCCATTGATAATTCATTAAGCTGACCTCTAAGATAATGTGCAATTCTTGAATTTGGTCTGCTGTCTTGTTCTTACATGCACAGGCTTTCTATTATTTATTTGTTCTACAAGGAATTCTACTTTCCAATCTTCGTGTGATCAATTTTAGTCCCTTTCATCAGTCTTTCTGACTCTCTCTCAGGAGTCTGATTTGAGTCTGTCTCAAAAAAATATATTAGTTATCAGCTAAATGACTCTCAATTTCTGTTTCTGGCCTGACTTCATGTAGGCTGTGATAGCAGCCCTGACTGGCTGTGCTTACTGCAGTGTTTTTTGTTTGTTTTGTTTCTGGTTTTGTTTTGTTTTGTTTTAGAGGTCTAGGATTACTATTCAACGTAGTAGCTTTTCTGGGCCCCTGTAATCCCCTGGCCTAGAGTCAATGGGGTTAAGATGATTGATAATTGTAGAATACACTTTGAACTATTACATTAATTCACAGAATTAAAAAAGTAATAATATATTATTTCTTTAAATTCTGCTTCTCAATTTTACAATTCATGATATATATTAGTAAAATTAGATTCACTTTCTTCTTTTCTATAGCTGCTAAAAGTAAAATTATACATTAAACATTCAACATTAAGAAATCAATAATAAGTAACCTATTATTAAAATGATATAGTACTAAACTGTGATTTGAATTATAGTTCTAACAAATTGTGATGTAAACAACAATTAATAGAATTATGGGTAATATTTTTTAAACTTACCAGCTTTTTGTTTCCTAATTGTCTCATTTGTAATTTTTGGTCCAAGCCATCTCTTCATCCTTATTGTTTAGTTTTCTATTTTATCTCTACTGGTTTGTATTTTGTTTTCCCTTTTTAGTGACTGACATGAGGCTGAAAATCTGTGTGCTAGTTAATTACTTCCTATGTTAAAGTAAAATTATTGTTCTCCACAGCTGTTCTACTCTTTGTATAGTATTTTCCCCTGTCCCATATCCTGTATTGCTGCTCTCATGTATTTTATTGTATTTTTATTGTGAAAATACCATACAGAGGGGTTACAATTACATGGGCAAAATAATGAATACATTTCTTATTAAGCATTGTTGTCTCCTCCTTTGTTTCCCCTTCCCATAGCTTCTTTACTTTACTTTTTATTTAAATTTTACTGTCAAGGTAATGTACAGAGGGGTTATACTTACATAAGTAAGGTAATGAATTCATTTCTTTTCTAGTTTGTTATCCCTTCCCCCATTTTTCTCCCTCTTCCCTCCCAACAGCCCCTCCAGATTATTTCCAACATATTTTCTTCTGTGTATCACTGTTGCATAGGTTCCCGCTTTATCCTTTGCCTCACCATTTTTCCCTTTCCCTTCCCTAGTTCAGATTAACATATTTACAATAACCAGGGTATCAAAATCAAATACTGTGACTACAGGGGATACACCATAGTTGGGGAAAACACAAAAGGATAAAAAGAAATCACACAATACATTAAGAACAAAAACAACAAAGAACATGTCTTGGAGTTCATTTCACTTAGAATCACCTTATACGATCATATGTACATAGCTATAGGGCTATTCTGCTCATCTACTAAGATTATCCTTGATGTACACAATAATGCTCCCCTATTACTCAGTAATCCCACTGCTGGGCATTTAACCAGGTGGCCACAAGCAAGGCCACACTAAAGCTACCAGCAAAATTATGTTTATCACAGTATTATTTACCATAGCTAAGATATGGAATCCATCCAGATGCCCCTCAATAGATGAATGGATCAAGAAAATGACACACACACACACACAGACACACACACACACACACACACACACACACACACACGGAATACTATGCTTTCATCACAAAGAACGATACCACCTCATTTGTAAGGAAATGGAAGTTCTTGGAAAAAATTATATTAAGCGAAGTAAGCCAGACTTAAAGAAACATAGGTCCCACGGTTTCCCTTATTTGTAATAATTAGTTTACACCAAGGATAATCTCATGTCCTATGTTGAGCATACAACATTATTGCTATATTGTTTGCTATTATTTCTGCAAACAGGCAGGTATATTTAAAGAATTATGCTCATCTTATCCATTACTGGAGGAAGAGCATCCAAAAGAGCAACCCCTACTAGGAAGAACAATTCCTACTTATTTAGCTTCATTCCTATGTAAGGCCAGTGTTGTCCCCTGTATCCTCATGCTGTACATTACAACTCTATACCGGTTCATGCTGTATATCTACTATCTTCTACATTGTGACCTAAATGCCCCAGCAATTCCACTTTGCTTTACTTTTCAAAAAATTTCACTCTTAATGTTTGAGGTTGGTGTGTGTGTGTGTGTGTGTGTGTGTGTGTGTGTGTGTGTGTGTGTGTGTTTACAAAAATCAGAAGACAACATTTTTCCTCATTTACAATACATCTTTCAGGTCATTATAAGTTGTGGCTAATGGGAGAAGTCTCTTGCTATTTTAAGGATGAAACAGAAAAATATATTTGTGCATGAACCACAGTTGTTTATTAGTCTGTAGTTGAACACTGAATTTCGATTTATATCTTGGCTGTTGTTGTGAGTAATGTGAATAACAATGAACTACAGATATATTTATGAGTTACCCAGAGAGAAATAATCACATGATTGGTGGGTCAGGTGATATTTCAACTTTGGATTTCTTTAGAAAACTGCATACTACTTTCTACAAGGAGAGTATTAACCTGTATTTTGACCAAGAGTGTAGAAAATTTCCTTTTCTCCACACTCTCACCAGCCAACCTTATTACCTTTTGAGTTTTTTTAAAGGGCATGTTTTTACTGTGTGCTATACCCAAGATGACCTCAGACCCAAATCCTTTTACTCCAACCTCCTAAAAGCTTCGAATTACAAGTCTTTACCACCACACCTGGTTCCTTTGATTTTTTTGATAAGAGTTATAATAGTTATGAAGTAGTATCATAGTAATTTTGAATTACATTTCTCTAATGACTTTTGTTTACAAAACATTAAGCCAGCATAGAAGTTGTATTAAACACAACTTTGTAAACTCACTGGCGATTTTCAGAGCTTTTTGGTAAACATATCTATTCAGAAATTTTGACAATTTTTAATCGTTTCTTGTTAATCTCATCTTTAATCTCTCTGTACAAAATCAATAATTTCAAGGTAGTAGAAAGGAAAAAATAAAGCAACTCCTAACATTTTTCAGTTTTCAATAACATGATATTGCTTAAATCATTTTCTGTTAATGCTTGAGACTATATAACTCAATTTAGTTAGACCTTATACAAGGCTATGTATTTTATTTTACGTTGATTTTTCTTTCCAAAGCTTGTGTGACTAATTTCCCTTGGTTTCTTTCTGTCTCATGTAGTTCAGATTTCAAACTGAAGAATAAATGGAAGGAACAAACAAAAAAAAAATACAGTTCCTCTCATCTGATGATGCCTCTACAAGAATGAGGAAAGACCTATGATAGAATATCAAAAAGACAATTCATTCTTCTAGGTCTTCTTTATCTTTGTGGTGTAACTTAAATGATGTAACTTAAATAGAAGGAAGCAAACCAAAAACTTAGTTCCTCAAATCTGATGATGCCTCTACATGAATGAGAAAAGACCTATGATAGAATATCAAAAAGACAATTCATTCTTCTAGGTCTGCCTTATCTTTGAGATGTAACTTAAATGATGTAAAACACAATATACTGCTCAGATACTTTTGTTTTATCAGTTTTGTACATTTTCTTTTGGACTTCATCTCAGTCTACAACATTCCTTCATTATTATGTCCCTTATATTTTTACACTAACAAGACTTAAGATAACCAGTTTGATTTACAGCATGAGAAGTTATCTACCCGGCTTCCTTGGAAGTAGAGCATGATTAATAGATAATATTGCTCACTACATGTAATGGTTTCTGTAATACTTATGACATTCTATTTAGTATTTAAAAAAAATTCTGGCTAAACTCAAAGCTCATGCATAGAAGTTTATGTTAAGTATTTTACAAGTTTTATTTCTCTTAATTCTTAAGATAACATTTGCTATAATGCTAATGTTATTACTATTTTAGTGTTGGGAAAAATTGTAATTAAAGGCACTAAGTGCATGGCCCAAAGACACACAGTGAGGAAGGAAATGAGTCAAAGTTTCCAAAAGTCTTTCAGCAATACACAAAAGGTAGGTAAATTCTTTCCATTCTCTTACACTCTCAATTCAATATTCATATTGTCCAAGAAATTATAGCATAGCAAATATTGCCCATGGTGATTGTTTTCTATCACATTTTGTCTTCAACACAGACTGTGTTGGTGACATTGGGTTATCATGCACAGAGCTGAGCTTCTAAATTGAGGTCCAAAGAGAGACAAATTTCTTCTGTCCCACAGTTCCAGTTTCCTTTTTTAAAAAGTACCAAAACTTTTAAATATCATCACTTACTATCTTTTAAGAATCCAAAAATGAAATAAATTCACATTTAATCAATCCAAAATGTTTTAAAAGTAGGAGATAATTAAACAGGCCCCCATGAAGTAAATTTTCTTCTACTTTTAAAATTATGCTGAAAGCCTTGTATTGGCTAGTCACACCTGTAATCCTATCTACTCGGGATAGCTACTCAGGAGACTGGGATCTGTGGATAACCATTGGAAGTCAATCAGGGCCAAAAAAAAAATTCATGAAATTATTTTTCAAAATTTTTATGAACTAGCAAAGACCCAGGAAAGAAAATGTAGCTCATATAGTACCTCACCAACCTAGAGAAGAAAGGCCTAGCAAGACCTTTAAGCCCTGATTTCAAACTCTGAGCATGCCAACACACATGCATGCACATGCGTTCACGCGCACACATTTTTTCCCTTCCCCTCCCCAAATTAGAGAAGTGTACATACAAGAGGCAGATGCACCAACTTCAAATACAGAGAAAACAAGGGTTATAGCATGGGGGAGGAATATACAAAGAAACCAAAATTCACATCGCACATTATAAGTATGTTAGTAACAATAGCAAGAAACAAAAAACTACTTGTTTCCCTATCGTGGGGTTCAATTCCCTTAACATTATCATTTCTGTTCATATGCACATAGCTTTTGACCTTGTCTGCTTACCCCAGATATATATTCGTTATTGAAAATAAGGGAAACCATGGGACCTGTTTCTTTGGGCTTGGCTTACTTCACTTAATAAATTTTTTTCCAAGTCTTTCCATTTCCTAACAAATGGGGCAATGTCATTCTTTCTGATGGAGGCATAGAATTCCCTTGTGTATATACATCACATTTTCTTGATCCATTCATGTAGTGGGGACAGCTGGTTGGTTCCATATCTTAGCTATGGTAAATAATGCTGCAATAAACATAGTTGTGCTGGTAGTTTTAGTATGGTCTTGTTTGTGATCATTTAGTAAATCCCCAAAAGTGGGACTGCTGGGTCAAAGGGGAGCTTTATGTGGAATCTTTTGAGGAACCTCCATAATGCTTTCCAAAGTGGTTGAACAAGTTTACACTCCCACCAAGAATGTTGCATGGTTCCCTTGTGGCCACATCCCCTCCAGCATCTGTTGTTGTAAAAATATGGAACACACCACGAATTTGCATATCGTCCTTGCGCAAGTGCCATGGTACTCTTCTCTGTATTGTTCCAATGTTAGTGTACGTGTGGCTGAATTGAGCACAGAATATTTTTTATATCAAAAGTGCAATTGTGGGGACTGAGAAGGTGGCTCAGTGGTAGAGCGCTTGCCTTACATGCATGAGGCCCTGGGTTCGATTCCTCAGCACCACATAAGCAAAAAGAAAAAAGCTGCAAGTGGCGCTGTGGCTCAAGTGGTAGAATGCTAGCCTTGAGCTGAAGAGCTGAGGGACAGCGCCCAGGCCCAGAGTTCAGGCCCCACGAATGGACCCCCCCAAAAAAAGTGCAGTTGGATTTTATTAAACTAGACAATTCAACAAAAAGTAAGTTCAAAAGAATTGTCATGAAATTTTAGAACCATATATTTCTTACATAAGCACAAATTTAAGAATAAAGTCAAGATTGACATATCAAAAACAAAATAATTCCAGATATCTGTTGCTCAAGAAATGTGTAGGAGGGGGATTCAATTATTCTATACAAGGCACCTGTCATAATGAACACTGCACCAAGTGTTAAGGTTTGTTAAAAGTTTTAATGTTTTAAATATATTTAATTTTGGGAATTTGTTTACATATGCCAAAATTAGGACTGTTTGGCAGGTATAAAACTTTTCCATAAAGTATTTAAGATTTATGGTGGCAGACATATACTACTAAGTATGTACATTTCAGAGTTTCGAGAAACTTTATTAATGAGAAGTTGCAAAGTTTTTGTGTAAAGAAGCAGAATGAAGTGTTAACACTTTGTTAACTACACAGGCTGTTAAAACTTTAGGGCTTCCTCAGTTTATAAGTTAACGAGGAAAAATGATGATATAAGCCATAAACAAATAATGAGAAGAGCCATAAATAGTAATCTTAGTGGATAGCTTTAAAGACTACTCATATTCTATAAAACTCTTGTTGAACATCACAACCTCAGTCAGTGTTAAATGTACAGGATTATGAGAAAATAGTAAAATCTAATATGTAGTACACTTCAAATAGTGAAAACAGTGATAATATTTTTGTTTTATATTTTATTAATTATTAACATTTAATTATTGTTTTCTTTATTTGTAGCATTGTTTTACTTGTTGAAATATAGTACAACTTTTTTGGGGGGGTCCGGTCGTGGGGCCTGGGCGCTGTCCCTCAGCTCTTCAGCTCAAGGCTAGCGCTCTACCATTTGAGCCACAGCACCACTTCCGGCTTTTTTCTTTTTCCTTATGTGGTGCTGAGGAATCTAACCCAGTCCCTTATGCATGCAAGGCAAGTGCTCTACCGCTGAGCCACCTTCCCAGCCCTAGTACAACTTTTTGTAAATCATCATTAGGAGGTACTTTGAGAAGGTTACTTGGATGGTCAAACCAATTTTTATAGGTGCATGTTAATTTACAAAGACGAAAATTAAGATCAAAATATTTATTTAAAAAATTATCAAATAGAGTCTGAGTCAGAAGTTTTGATAAATGTCCACACCTAAAATTTTATCCCTAGGCTGAAGCAGCGGTATTACAGAGTTAAGGCCAAAACAGTGATAGACTGTGGTTTGTTCTTTATTTTGATTTTGTTGGTCATGGGGCATGAACTCTGGGGCCTGGGTGTTGTCCCTCAGCTCAAGGCTAGCGCTACCACTTAAACCACTGCACCACTTCCATCTTTTTTTGCTTATGTGGTGCTGAGGAATCAAACCCTGGGGCTGATGCATGCAAGACAAGCACTCTACCACTGAGCCACCTTCCCAGAAACCGTGTTTTAAAAAATCATCTAAACAACATTTGCTTTCTGCTTTGGGTAATATAATGAGAGATATAAATATATTTTTATATTTTTGTGAATTGTACTTCTAAATTTATACTAACTTCAGCCACTTTATCCTTTTCAAAGTCATAAATATCTCTGAGAGTTTGCTTCAGTGAAGATTGTTTTTGCATTTATAATTTCTTCTGAGTTATTTTTATTTTTATCAAAATAACTTTATATTTCATGTTGATTTGTTATCATATATCAAATACCTTCAAATGTACACATAGAGTCTAAAGATAGCAGTATGAATATTCTCATACAGCTCTTGTTTGTCTGTTATGCACTTCTAGTATTGTGATATTTCTCTCTCTCTTTCACTCTCTCCCATTTCCTCTCTTTCTCTTTCATGCTCCATGTCTGGTACTTAGAATTTCGGCTGGTCTACTATTATCCTTCAGGATCCACTAGTTTTGTGGGAACATGATAGCGACCATCAGTTACCCTTGCATTCTTTAAGAGTTATAAGAGTGACTTGATATTATTCTTTGCCATAATAAATGGCAAAACAGCAGATCTAGGAATTCCTTTTCACTTTTACTATTATAAATTTTATCTCATAGGAATCATTGGGATGGATAAGATACTGTTAACCTGTGACCTAAAAGTTCTTTTTCTTTTACAAACAACCTTTTTCTTTTATTATCAGTTAGTAACTACATATAATGAAAACAAAGCTAGCCTATGGAAAGTGGACCGAAGTTGCTCACAGGGATGAAAAACAAAGGAATGTGGGAAGTGTGTACAAAGGATGCCCATCATAGAACACAGATCCTAGGAGCAATTTATCTTGTACACTTTGTGAGAAAGACAATGTGCTGTGAACTATAGATTAAATCACTGAACAACTGATATATATATGCACATATTTTTGTATATGTATATTTATTTATATATGCACACATATGTGTATATGCCCTTATATATGTACACATGTATGTTACTGTACACACAAATACACACGTACATGTACACATGTATACATGCACACATGGAGAAAGACACATAGATACAGTCAACACAAATTTCACTAGTTGTTGAATATGCCTCAAATGGAATGCTTGGAACAAAGTATGTTCAAGATGTATTTGTCTCTAAGCATTTTTTTTACCACTCTCTTATCTCTTAAAACTTGTTCATTTAGAGAGATTCCACTTGCAAAATGCAGTACAAGTGATAGCAAATCACTCAGAAAACTCAGTAAGTAAAGTTCATATGGTGTTTCCTTGCTCCCCACAGAATGCTTGCTCTTGTAGAAATTCCAACAATCAAAGTAGCAGGAGAATGCCCTGGTAAAGAATAAAGTTATAAGGCTTTAAATGGCATCCTTACTTGAGCTTTTTCCAAGGACTGGATTCTACACATACATTTAACCAACTCATGTGAAAAGTCTTATGTGAGAAATGCTGACTAAGGTCTTGCTGATTTCCTGGCCAAGAAAATAAGAAAAAAAGAAAATATTTTTAATGTTTTAAAGTTTGAGAATAATTTGTAACCTGTCAATAAATGTGTAGAACACAATTATACCAAGTAACAAAAAATGATGGTGTTTCATTTATGTGCTCTTGGCCTTGATGAGTGATTTTAGGTGTGCCTTCACAAGTAGAATCAGCATAAATCAAGCTAGCACTTCTTCATTTAAGATATAAGGAAAGGATACAGGTTGACCCATTCTAACAATGAGGTGTACAAGTCAGTCTATCAAGGGGTGGGGGGTGAATGGGGAAGTTGGGGAGGAGTGAAGGAATGGTATGGTAGAGGAAAAACAAATGAGGGGGTAACAATGCTCAATAAGAAATATACTCATTACCTTACTTAGGTAACTGTAACTCCTCTGTACAGTATATTTACAATAAAAAATATATATTAAAAAGATACAAGGAAAACTTCTGTACTTATAGGAAGTTGTATTTATCACTCAATATCAGTAAGGTATTCGTTTTAGGACCAAAGGTATAAGAAAACTTTGGATACTCAAATTCTCTACATAAACACAGTATATTATTTACTTTAGAATCTGCCCACAAGCTAGTGCAGAGTAATTGCTATGAAAATTTTTACTACATTCTAGGTTTGTAATGAAACATAAAAATATATGCACTATCAACAGATACAAATTTTTTCAGATAAATGTTGTTTGCAGTTTGTGGATGGAATTAGGAGAGCAATTTTGAAAAGCACAAATTTCATCACCAAGACCGGTCTGCAAATTTTAACAAGGAGCTAATACAGCATCATTGAATAGTATGGAACTCCAAGGAGAAATACTTGAATTGAAACATTATCAGAAAAGGTAACCACAGGGGCTGGGAAGGTGGCTCAGTGCTAGAGTGCTTGCCTTGCAATGCATGAGGCCCTGGGTTCGATTCCTCAGCACCACATAAGCAAAAAAAAAAAGCCAGAAGTGCCACTGTGGCTCAAGTGGTAAAGTGCTAGCCATGAGCTGCAGAGCTGAGGGACAGCGCCCAGGCCCAGAGTTCAGGCCCCACAACCGGACTCAAAAAAAAAAAGAAAGAAAGAAAGAGAGAGAGAGAGAGAGAGAGAGAGAGAGAGAGAGAGAGAGAGAGAAAGAAAGAAAGAAAGAAAGAAAGAAAGAAAGAAAGAAAGAAAGAAAGAAAGAAAGAAAGAAAGAAAGAAAGAAAGAAAGAAAGAAAGAAAGAAAGAAAGAAAGAAAATGTTACTACACAAGGACTTTTTAGAAATGCAGCTGCTAGATTTTCATGGAGAGCTTTCATAACACTTTGTGAAGCACAAATCAGAACCTCACTGAAGTGTAGATGGATTTCCCTCTCCTTCCTGTCATGGTTAGTCATTATCAATCAACATATAGCTAATCTTGAATTATCCTCTAATAACAAAATGTTGATGGAGTGTTTATATGCAGAAAACCTGGGAAGGCTAACTTTTTCCAATTAGGACATTCTGTATTCTATGACCCAGCAGAGTAAACTAGGTAAGCATCCATTTACAGCCTTCTGAATAATTCTGATTCTGCCCACATCAGTTATCTATCCATACCTGTGCCTGAGCGAGAGGATTTTAAAAGAATTTAGTGATTTACAATTTAAACTTAAATATGGAATGAAATTAGTTCCAATGCATTACATTAAGATATTTAGAAACAACTGGAAAACCTAAAGGTCTATTGTTGGGTCTTCGTGCGTCTTTGGATGGATGGGGTCCGAGGAGAGGTAAATGCGAAGTGAAGTGGGGCTGCTCGCCCCATTCCCCAGCACCCCATAGCCCAGTAGCCCAGGAGACAATCAGACTCAGCCGGGAGTCAAACCAAGCAGGAACTCGTTTATTAACAGGGAGCAACCCCTTTTTAAAGCAAAAGACTGCATGGGAGGAGAGGAAATGGAACCAACCAATCACTGAAAGGCCACACCTTATCATGCACCTAAGCTTCCATGAGATGTTTACACACTGAACCTAAACAAATCCAGCTCTGCCCACTCAACTTCCTCTCAGGGCCATCTTTGCTATCCCCCACAGTCTATAAGATTTATTTTTATTGAAAGTGAAGGAATATTGGAATTTGGTTCTCTACAGTTTAAGAAATTTGCAGCAGATTTGATACTTATTTAATTTTGTATATTGAAAGGAACAAAAGCCTCAATAATATGTCAATACTATCCTCTTATTTATCTCTAAAGGTTTATGCTTCTGGTCTCTTAATATTAAAACTTCAAAAAATTATCTTTGGCAAGTTGTGCAAAGGGGTTTCAGTTCATCATGTCAGTGTTGAATAGAGTGTATGTGCATTTCAATGTTCAGTGCATCTGGATCATTGTCAAACTTTCCATTTTTCTTCCTTCCCTTATCCCAACCCCACCTATCCCTTCAAGTTTCCTACTTATATTCTCACATATGTACATTGAGTGTTATAACTGTATTAGTCCACCATTTCCCTCTCCATCCTTCTGCCCTACTTCCTGTAAGCCTAGATCCCCTTTTAAGACTTGTTTCAACTTCATGGTATTTTGTTAAATATCTCTACCTTTGGCATTTGGCTATGGGCTTGCCACATCCTCTCTTCCATGTTTGACCACATAAATGAGTATATTTCTCCACATTTCTAATCTCTGAATGGCTGACATAGGTCTATTTTACTATTCACCTTCTGTCCTAAATTTAGAATTGCACCTTCAGGGCCATCCTAGAGACCTTTACTCTTCTCTACACACTGAAGATGGAAAGGAAATAATTTCCATGCTCTCAGCATTATGCTATCCATCATGAATTTTCATCATGTATCACTTCAGCAGACTATGTTTAGGGACAATCTTCAATTTCTGATGATAGGAGCACGAGTCAGTTTTAATTATGCAGATTCCACTATGTAGTGAGCCCTGTAGTCTTCTAAATTTTCAATAAATTTCGAGTAACTTTTTATTAATAATTTAAAAAGTTTTATTTCAGTATTTGAAATACTGCCCCAATTATTTTAAAAGTTTCACAATAAGCTAGACTGAACTTCCCCCCATTTTCCCCACTAGTTCAAGTTAAGTCTCCTTTGGCTTTATTGTTTGAGAGGCCAAAGGAAGAGGGTAAACAGAGAGATGATATTACTCAGATATCTTCTTCCTCTTCTGTTTCTGCTATTCTTGTTGAGAGGAAGACTGTAGCAGGGAACAAGAGTGATGCTTGACTTCACCATACAAGGGAGCATTCCTGGCATGTCAATGATTGTTTCTCAGAATAATTTAAACTGCTTACTCTTGCCTTCTCTGTAACAGTAACCTAACTATGGCTTCCTTGGTGTGGGAGGAAGCACACTAACAGGTTACTACCTGTAAACTGGTATTTTATATCTCAGCTTACTACCAAAAATATAAAGCTTTGGCTACATAAATGCAAAGGTACTGATTGTCCAACAATACCTTAGTGAGCAGTAGACAATTCTACCCAGCTACCCTCTCCTCTCATATCCTCCCTTTCACTCCCCTCCACTCATTTACCCATCCCTTCTTTCTTTGTCTCTCTCCTCCATATTAATCTCTATCTTCTCTCTTTTTCTTTTCCAGTAGCAAGTGATTTGGTTTATCAGACAACACATACACAATTGAACAAATATTTATTTCTCCTCTTTTTGTGATTATTTATTCTTAAGAAGTGAGTTCTAGCACAGCACCAGTGGCTTACACCTAGATACTCAGTAGGTTCAAATTTGACAATTGCAATTCCAAGCTATTTTAAGTAGATAAAGCTAAGAGATTCTTTTCTGCACTTCTGGTAAAAGGAAGACGTGAAGTTATAGCTCAGTTGGTATAGAGCAAACATTGAGAATAAAAGCCCAGATAGAGCTCAAGGCCAGGAGTTCAAACCCCAGTGCCAGCACAATATTAAAAAAAAAAAAAAACAAAAACTGAGTCCTTTGTCCTAGAAGGGATATTTCTCCAAAAATTCATACCCAGGGCAATTTTCAAGGCCCAAGACTATTTGTAAGGCTCTTTCACATCTTAAACCGATTCCTCTGCTTGATTCACATTATGGAAAATAGGAGTCACACTTCACATTTAAAGTATGTGCATTGCTGAACAGCTCTTCACATTTTTAATGTAAAGGAAGCATCACAGGAATTCACCTCACTTGGGTGAGTTAGGTTTGACTCACTGACAGACTTTTGCAAGTAAATGAGGGTCTGTTTGCATGTAAAGAAGTCTATACAGATGGTTTTCTAGGAGAGAGAACAAGGTAGCTGTTGTCCAAGTTTGAATCAGAGTAAGTTTATTCCTATGATATGGTAAAGAGAAGCTCATCTCATAGAACATTATGCAGACAGTAATTTCAAAAGGATTAAAAACCCATGTCTATGTTGTGAACAGCCAAGTTTTCACAAACAAAAAACAATTTCCTGAGCCATGAAAATATAAGTTAGAGCAAAGGGAACTATGTTAAATATAGTTAATGGCTAAGTGACATGTGTAAAAGAGTTCTGTAATCACAACTAAACTATAAATTTTTCATCATGTCCCTAACAAGAATCTCTAAGATAGGCCTGCCTAAATCTGTCATAGAGGACTGGGTTCATGCAATTATCAGTTTTGTTTAGGGTCCAATATCTTCTACAGTTGCTTGGGTTGCAAACCGCTCACACCACATGCAGTGTCTGGAAAAACGTGCTGTCTTGCTAGGCACCTAAGGGATTTTTGTGCCACTGTGAATATTTATCGTTTTTTAATTATACCTGTCAGTGTGAAGTCATTGCATGATAAGAATAATAGTTTCTGTACCCTTTGTTCCACTAACAAATCTCAGATATAAATATAGCAGGGAGCCTGTAGCTCATGCATATAATCCTAGCTACTAAGGAAGCTGACATCTGAGGGTCACAGTTCAATGCCAGCCCAGGCAGGAAATTCCAAAGATTCTTATCTCCAGTAAACCACCAGAAAACTGTAAATGGCACTATGTCTCAAGTGGTAGAGCTCTTGCCTTGAGCAGAAGAGCACAGGGACAGCACTCAAGCCCAGAGTTCAAGCCCCAAGACTGACCAAAAAAAAAAAAGTATGCATATATATATATATGTATAAATGATGAGATGAATTACATTTAAATATAAGTCAATATTTATGGTACACATTTAAAATATAACTATATGATATATTTATAATATATACATATATTTATGTATAAGATCATATTGGCTTAGGGGTGTTTGTGTGTTTGTATGTGTGTTTGTGTGTGTGTGTGTGTGTGTGTGTGTGTGTGTGTGTGTGTGTGTGTGTGTGTGTGTGTATAAGTGTCCGGGATACCTACTCTCATCTCTGTGGTGCCTCATCCTCCCAGCAGGGAGTGCATCCAGGATCTTGACCCCAAGGAAGGTGGATGGGGGAAGGTACCTAAGGTCACATCCAGGGTGATGATCCAAATTCTGTCCTGCAACCTAAGCCTGGACAGATAAAAGAGAGGAGAGGTTTAGGGGAACATCAAGGGAAGCCCCTTACCTTTGGCTACAAGTACAGCAGAAAACTGTATCCATCTTTCTTAGTAGTCAGATAAAAGGTGTACACTGTTCATTTATTTTATGATTGTGTTAGTCTTAGGACCTGGATTCAGGGTCTGGGTGTTATCCCTGAGCTTCTTTTGTTCAAGGCTGAGGCTCTACCACTTGAGCCACAGCACATCTGGCTTGTGTGTGGATTTGGAGAGGGAGGTGATTTATGGGAGATAAGAATCTCCTGAACTTTCCTGCCCATCCTGGCTCTGAGTCATGACCATCAGACCTCAGCCTCCCAAAGAGCCAGGATGATGGATGGGAGCCATGAGCCTCTGACCACCACCATCCATTTATAATGCCTTAGGCCCAGGGCCAGGCCACCCACACTACACCTCCTTGTTGGGAGTAGGAAGCAGACATGAGTGGGTTTGATACTTCAACAGCTTACTTATCTTTGAGCATTGTTCTGGGTCACTCTGATGTGGCTTCCTTCTTATCCACAGCAATGACTTGGCTCTGTCACAAGAACAAATGTCCTCCGGGAGGTGTCAGGTCTTGGGTCTTTCCTCAGCATCCCACCCCTCTAACCAAAACTACACTCCTCAGCAAAAGGTATTAGACATGGAGTGTTTTCATTGTCTTATAGCCAGGCCCTGACCAGATAGGTGGGGGTATGGGTCAGAGTCCCGGGATTGTGCTGGGCAGAGGGACAAGGCAACATCTCCTCATCCACTTTCTTTCAACGGTGTAGCAGAGGGATGTGAGGAAGGACTCAAGGGATGGACAACGAATAACCATCACAATCTAGCCGGGGCACAGAGGGGCTTACCTCATGAAGCTGGTTCAACAGCCTGAGCGAAACAGCTCCTGACCCTCAGCCCACCTCCAGAATGAGAGGGACACCTTCGGTTCCAGCCACATGGGGATGCTGGGCCACCTCCTCCAGCACCTATTCAACCAGTCCCTGATAGAGAAAGAGAGAGAGAGAGAGAGAGAGAGAGAGAGAGAGAGAGAGGGAAAGAGGGGGGAGAGAGAAAGAGGGGGAGAGGAGAGGGAGAGAGGGGGGTGAGAGAGAGAGAGAGAAAGAGGAAGAGAGGGCCAGAATTACACTTAAGCCAGGTGCTGGTGGCTCAGGCCTATAATCCTAACTACACAGGAGGCTGAGATGTGAAGATCATGATTCACAGCTAGCCCAGGCAGGAATGTCTGTGAAACTCTTATACTCAAAGAACCAACAGAAAACCGGAAGTGATGCTGTGGCTCATGTGGTAGATCGCTAGCCTTGATCTAAGGAGCTCAGGCACAGCATCCAGGCCTCAAATTCAAGCCTCACACATGACAAAAGTGGAGCTCCCACCACAAGAAGTGGGCTGAATAACACTCACTGTCCTAGGAAGTATGGCAGAGAAGTCAGGCCGAGCTTCCTGTCAGCTGGAGGTCATGAGTAGGTCACCTGGCTTCTCAATGCCTTATTTTCCCCAGCTGCAAGACCGAATACAGTGAAGGATCCCTTCCTCATGGGGATAGGTTAATGATGAAAGACAGCCATGTTTTGTTTCATAATCCTATACCTGTTGCAGGATTAAGAACAGACCCCATCTGAGCCCTTTCTAGGTAACTTCCTGTCATATGCTCACAGAATTTTTGAGAACCATATCTGACAGCTGCTCCCTCTGTGCCTGGCCCAGCTCTAGAGAGCCCTCTGTATTAGTCCCTTCTTTCCTCACAACTGTCCCGTGAGGAGACTGAGGTCCAATGGTCGACATCCAACCCAGAGCTTCACCTGTGGTCAAGAATCGGCTGCCGTGGACTAAGAGATTTGGACAATCCATCTGAAATGATAACTGAGTGGGGCACTAAATGTCTACCACCCCCACCCCACACACACACAAACACACCTCCACCGTCCTTTGCAGGCAAAGATGTTTTACTTTCTTTCTTTTTGTTGGTTGTGGGGCTTGAACTCTGGGCCTGGGTGCTATCCCTGAGCTCTTCAGCTCAAGTCCAGCACTCTACTACTTGTGCCACAGCACCACTTTCAGTTTTCTAGTGCTTTATTGGAGAGAAGAGTCTGAGGGTCTTTCCTGCCCAAGCTGGCTTTGAACCGTGATCCTAAGATTCAGCTCCTGAGTACTTAGGATGACAGCCATGAGCCACTGGCACCCAGCCAAAGATGCTTTTCCATGCCTGTCATCCTATCCCCTCAGGAGACTGAGATCTGAGGACTGCAGTTGGATGCACCCTTGGCAGCAAAGTCATTGAGAACTCTTACCTCCAATTAAACACGCAAAAACGTTGCAAGTGGAGCTGTGGCTCAAATGGTAGAGTGCTAGCTTTGAGCATAAAAAAAGGGATGGGACACAGGCCCTAGTTTTAAGCTTTTTCTAGCATAGACGCACCTAAGAAAAGGAAGCAGGTGAGCACATGGGAGCTCAAAGCTCACACATAATACTCAAGACTCACAGAATAGACCCCATCCTGCTCTGATTCTCTAGATTCTATGTCCTAGATCATGGCACTCTTAGATGAGACTGACCATGCACCAAGTCAGGACATTCAAGTACAATCTCATACTGAGGATCCCGTGACCTCATCAAGGACTCAAGATCTCTCACTGTCCTGCCTCGACACTGGGCAGTCAGGTGAGATCTAGTTATACAACTACAGGATACGGGAATGAAAGGATTTCTCAGCCAAGGGATGCAGACTGGAGGGCTCTAGGTCCCTCTCTCTCAGGGAGGAGAAAAGGTCCCATCCATCCCAAGAATGTTCCTGGGTTGTGAGTATTCTCAAAGAAACAACCCTGCTCCGAGCCCACTGCCTCTGGTTTTCCCACTAGCCTCGACCTTCAGTCGGCCCTCTCTGAATCCAAATCTGCCATCTAGATTAATGGCTGAGCAAGGAAAGAGATCCACCTTACCTCTGAGGATGGCAGTCACGGAGCCCTAGAGTCCCATAAAGGAAGTCTGAGGGCAACACGGGTCTGACTCTCGCACTCATTCCCTGGGTGTCCTGTTCCAGTGGCCCGCTTACCTCTGTCTCTGGTTGAGGAATGAACACTGTGGGTGTCATCTTCAGATTTAGCCAGCAAAAGTCCCAGTCCCCAAGGATGTACTGCACAGGCATCCTGCAGCGGATGACAGCCAAATCGTCAACGGTGAACCTAGAGTGCCAGGACTTTTCATAGGCATGTGGCTGGGTCGAAGGCTCTATCACTGATGGTCTAGGTTGTCAGGTGAGGTCATGGCTTCAATGGCCTGACACACTTCATCTGGGATTGTCCTCCCTCTTCATCTTCCTGCTGATCCCTTGCCACCCCCCTCTTGACACTCCCTCACCCTATACCTCCTTAGCCCTTGGACAGTTTCTTCTTATCTGACCAGAAAATAAACTTGGTGAGCCAGGGGAGATTGAAACTCTGTGACCCACCCTGAGCCCTAGGGTCTACCCGAGGCTGTTTCCCTCTGCAGTCAGCAACCACTCAGATCTTGGATGTCATGAAGTTGCTGATGTCATGAACGGGTCAGTAGCTTGGTCCTACATACTAGCTTTAGGCTCAGAAACTATCCCCACAGATATTGTGAATGGTTGGCTCCCTTGATCCAGGGACTCCAAACCAAGGCTTGCATGCTCCCTTCTTCCTTCCTTTCCTCCTTTTCTCCCTCCATCCTTCACTCCTCTCTTTCTTTTTCCTTTCTTTGGTCACTCCTGGGCTTGAACTCAGAGCCTGGGTGCTGTCCCTGAGCCTTTGTATTCAAAGCCAACAGTCTACAGCTTGAGCCTACTTCTGGCATTTTCTTTTTGGTAGTTAGTTGGAGATAAGAGTCTTACAGGCTTTTCTGCCTGGGCCTTAAGCTTCAATCCTACTATTTCAGCCTCCTAAGTAGCTAGGATGACAGGTGTGAGGCACCAGCATCCAGCTCAAACCAAGATTTCTTCATGTGCTGTGGAACCAGAACTGGAACCTTTCATCGTGTATGACCCCCTCCCCTTCCCCCCCCCCAGGACCTGGCAAACACTGTAACGGTTTGTTGGTGAATGAGCATCTGTCTATGACAATACTACAGAAATGTCCCATCCAATTCAGGTAAGCATCCTGGGTGGGGGTAAAGCCTGATGTAGCTCTCCAACAGTTCTCCCTCCTCCCTCTTCCCACCCTCTTGGTGCCACCGCACTTAACTGTTTTGGTTCTAAGGACGTGAGCCATGATGTACTCACTGTATTCTGGGGCCTCTGGGATGCCTATCTTCTCAAGGATCTCTGTCCAGCGGCTGACCAGCTCTGTGGCACTCAATTCCCCACTCAGCTGTGAACAAGGTTACCCTGAGGTGAAAGCCTGGCTCAAGAGGCCTCCTCTCCACTCCCTGGGGCCAGACAGGACGGTCCACCATATCCGGCCCCCAAGTTTCATGTTCCAGAGATAGGATCCCTGAGGCATCCCAGGTCTCTGAATTTCCCAGAGTCCAGTACAGGTCCTGGGAATTGTCTCTGCTCACAGCTAGTAGGCTGCAGATGGCGAAGTCACAATCTCTGCTCCCCACAACATCCTCAACTGTGGTGGTCACCCTAGAGAGAGCTGGAGAAGAATCGGCAGCTGCCGGAGAAAGGCAGTCAAGGCACGACGTTCATAGCAGGAGACCATCTGGCTTGGGAACTCTGCTTGTGCTGCTTTGAACGTCATTGTTTGGTAGCTGAAATGGTCCATCTAATTTGACCCAGAATCCCAAGCATTAGTTAGAAATTGCCAGCTTCAAGGAAAAACCCTGGAAAAGCTGGCATTTCACATGTCCCAATCAAACTTAAAGGGTTCCATAGTTAGTGGTCCCCTTTTCCTTCCAGACAGCCTACAGCAGGTTATAGAAAATGGCATTCAGAGAGCCCTAGCTAACTGTCATGTCCTGATCCCAAGTAGTCTCCAGCAGAGGGAACATACTTGCCTACCATTGCGCAGCTGGAAACAGCCCAAGAGGGACACAGCTTGGAGTCTGCAGGACTCCAGGGAGGACTGCCCACCAGTGCACTGCCCCTGGAGGGAATCCATGCCACCATTGGGGGCCTGGAGCCCCATGCCAAGATGCCCACGTACACCGTCAATACCCTGGGTAAGATTCCCCTCTCATCCTCGGTCGTGGTGAACCATCTGCCATGTCACACTGATCATAACTTCCCAGACCCTCCTAGATTCACAGCCCCTGCCCTACTACCTCTCATCTCGTTCCCTATTTATGTTTGGCAGACTCCTTCCCAACCTTGAATTAGCTCCAACTATACACACCAAAGCAGACTGGCTGGCTGGAAGAGTGCACCTGTGATCACAGTAGCCTCATGAGCCTTCTGGCTGAAGACAGAAGAGCAGGTGTCCACATTGGTCTGTGGTTCACACAGGCCTCCTAGGAGAGACCCACGCAGGCCCAGCAGTTACTGTGGGCTGCAGGAAAGGGGAAGAAAGAGGTGGAAAGGAACATCTACTGAAATCTTCCCTAAAGGAGCCATGAAATGGTGAAAGAGAAAACAAAAATTGTGGCTGGTCTCCTAGTGGGCATTAATGAAAAAAGAACAACAAATAAAATGCTTTTGCTCTTTTTAGACATGGTGACTTAAATATATTTTCAATGTTCTCATCCTCCTTGCTCTCCTAACAAACACACACACACACACACACACACACACACACACACACACACACAGACTCAGAGCAGTGCCTCTCCGGAGTTTGTTTCTCATCTGGGCAACGTACCAGCTTGAGTACAGGGGTTCCCTTGTCAGAACCAGGGGCAACCACCCAAGGGGAACAATGCTCTAATAATGTAGAACCACCCTGCCTCCCCATTTTTCCAGGGCCAGACTCTTCCCCTTGGGAACAACCAGCCTTGACTCCCCATTCACCAAAACCCTAGGTCAGGACGCTGGGTGAAGGAGTCCTGAGACATGTGGCTCCTCAGAGCCTGGACAGAAAACAAAGCAGGGGGTCATGGTGCCTCCAGAGAGGTGTCTGACCTGGGGTGGGGGCGTTGTTGGGGACTTTGATGGGGTTATAAAGGCTATATACATGGATAGACTCCCTACTTTCAGCCTATATACTTCGGGGCGACTTGGCAGATCTTGGGGAGGATGAGAAGACCAGATGGACTGGGAGCACTAGCAGAAGCTGGCAGAGCTGGGAAATGTGATCACCCAGTCAGAACTGTGGACAGCTGGGGTTGGGGGTACAGGCCGGTTGTATGTGTGTCAGAGCAGGCATGTTTTTCTCCCAAATATCCACCTTCTATCTGACCCCAGTGCCCTCACCTCTCTAGTGGGCTCTTCTGGGAATGTCCTCAGGTGAAAGGGTGACTGAGCACAGAAGACAAGGCCTCACACAGCAACGGGGTCTATCTTCTGCATCCAAAACCCCCCTGCCGAACAAAAGGGAAAAGAACCGAGAAGGCAGGTGTGGAGGTGCAGCTCCCACCTCTGACTAAAGCCACAGGTTCCCACCAGGGAGAGGAAGGGTGCAGATGCATGGCTGTGTGGCTCCCACTGCTCCAGCCAGGGGCTCTGTGGTGTCCCTGGATGGGTGCTCCTCACCCATCCTTGCAGCTCCCATTTTCATGGGACACTGGATGCTAGGGATGGGGGTGGGATCCTCAGGTCGACACCCAGCTCCAACCCCCACCCCTGGGGTGCTTTTGTGGCAGAGCCAGGGCGGACTGTGGGGTGCTGGGGAGGTGCAGGCAGGACAGGAGAGGGGAGGCGAGAGGCTGATTTCTGGGTCTGCGGGGGTTGGGGGGAAGGGGTAGAGTGGTGGAGTCACAGGGTGCAGGAGTCACGTGAGGTGCTGGCCCGCAGGGCGGCCACTCACGTGTGCTGCTGGAAGAAGCTGTAGGCTGCGACTCTGGGTGCGCACCCTGAGTCTGAGAGCCCGGGGCCGGGACCAAGTCAGGGCCACAAGCCAGACAGGGGTGCGCCATCTCCACCAGGTGACTGCAAGAAGCTCCACCAGTCTGAGCCTGCAGCACGTTTGCAATGCAGCACTGCTGGGAAGGGGCGGGGGCGTCTGCTGGCGCGTGGTGGGGCAGCTCTCAGCCTCTGCTCCTTCTCCTCAGCCGCAGCCCCCTCAGTGGCCTTGTCCCCTGTGGCTGCTGCCTCTGCCTCAGCAGCTGCTGACTCTGCCTTGCTCCCCGAACCGGGACCTCAGACTCAGGGGCGCCATGGCTGCTGCAGGGGCTACGCGCGGCCATGGCCTGCCATGCAGGCTCCACATGCTCTATGCAACCAGCCAGGACCCACGCTATGATCGGAGCAGCCGCCAGCCACTGAAGCCATTTCCACTGGTGCTTGTGCTCATGCTCACTCTTCTCCCAGCTCTCTTTCTGCCCCATACTCATCTCCTGGACCACCCGGCCCCTGCTGTGCACATGCCCCAGCCCCCTTGGGCCCCTGGCCATTGCTGCCACCAAAGTGCGCTCCTGGGCCCCGCCCCCTCCTCCCCTGGGCCCCGCCCCCCAGCCCTGGCCACAATTGCAGCCCTGACTGGGCCCTGAGGCTTCTAGACCATGGCAATTGCAGCCTTACCTCAGCTCAGCACTACCCCCTACCCCCAGTACTTGCCCGGGGGATCGAATCTCCCCTCAGCCCCACCGCTGGAGGAGACTCTACTCCATCCCCCTCTACTCCACACACCAAGCAGGTGCATGGTGAAACTTGTGTGTGTATGTGTGTTTGTGCTTGTGTGTGTGTGAGTATTGGGGATAACTATCTCTCAAGGACTCAGAACATAGCACCCTTTGGGGTGACTCAGCACACAGCACACTTCCAAAAACAGCACAAAGCACCCTGTGTAAAGGACTCAGCACACAGTTCCCTTTGAGGACTCAACATGTAGTATGCTGGGTAGAGTACTCAGCACACAGCACCCTTTGAAGGGCTGTGTAAAGCCCTGTGTAAAACATCTAGTGCACAGCACCCTTTGAAAAACTCAGCACATAGAACAATTTTGAAGGACTCAGCACATACCACACTGTGGAAGCACTCAGCACACAGCACCATTTGAAGGACAGTACAGAGCATCCTGTGTAAAGGACTCGGCACACAGCACTCAAAAAACTCACCTCATCCCTCTCTTTGCAAGGGCTCAGCATATAGCAGGACCCTTTGGGATGCAGTAGCTCACCACACTTTTTGAAGGACTCAGCATACAGTACGTTGTGTAATGGACTCAGCACACAGCACCCTTTGAAAAACCCAGGACAGCCCACTCTTCTCAGGGACTCAGCATATAGAACCCTTTGGGATGACTCACCAAATCTTTTTGAGAACTCAGCACAAAACCCCCATGTGGGAAGGACCCAGCAAATAGTGCCCTGTGAAGGACTCAGCACATAGCTGTAAGTCACAAGTTCAGCTGTCATTAGAATTAGGGTGCTTTCTTCAGTATCCCCATTCTTCAGAAACACTTCACAAATCCTACTAGTTCACAGTTAGACAACCTGTGTTTTATGGGGGAAGGTCAGCTGGGGGTCTTGAACTCAAAGCTTGGGGGCCCTGTCCCTGAGCTCTTTGGTTCAATGCTAGAGCTCTACCACTTGGAGGCACAGCTCCAATTTTGTTTTTTTTGGGCTTGTTCTTTGACAGGTCTTATGGTGATAAGTAAGGCCAAGTTGGGGTATCTGTAGGCAAAGGCTCTTAGCTCAGCCTGGAGCTGACCTCTCCCTTTTTGTGTCCCGGGTAAGCCGGGCCTCCTGGAGCTCTCTTGGCCTAGGGTGGAACAGACCTGCTCTGGCATCAGCAATCAGGGTGAGCAAAAGTCAGCTTGGCCCTGGTCACTTCCTCAAATTGAACTCTAGAGAATGATGGCACGGGGCCACATGTTTCACATCTGGCCCCCAGGGTGCAGGAGTAGCCCACCATAGGGATAATATTTGAGAGTTGTGTTTACTCTTGCTTCCTTGGGGGCCCCCATCATGATTCAAAGCCACCCTGGACAGGAAAGTCCTTGAGACTCTTACCTACAATTAACCATCGAAAAGCAAGTGAAGCTGTGGCTCAAGTGGCACAGCACTAGCTTTGAGCAAGAAAACTCAGGGATAGAGCCTAGGCCCTGAGTTCACACACACACACACACACACACACACACACACACACACACACACACACACACAACACACACACACACACACACCATGTGCATGCAAAATCAGAGATTTCTACACTACAATCTTTTCCCCACTAAGCCTGGTGGCTGCTGGCCTAGGTGTTTGATGCATACACCACCACCTACTTCCTATTTATCTGAGGAATGGTCATATGGGTTTGGGAGGGGGGAGAATCATCCTAGCTGAGAATGTGGCTCAGTGGTAGAGTGGTCACTTAGCATGCCTGAAGCCCTTGGTTCTATTCCACACAGAAAAAGCTGGAAAGGGAGGTGGGGCTCAACTGGTAGAGTGCCAGTCTTGATCAAAAAGAGCTCAGGACAATGGCCAGGCCCTGAGTTCAAGCCCCAGGGCTGGAAGAACAAATCTTTGTTGAAGGCTTTTTATTTTGCTTTGAAAACAATTTATTCTTTGTGATAAGCATAACATGGGCCTCTTTCCTGGCCATTAGATATCTCTTGAGTTTGGGTCACCTCCTGGCAGCCTCTGCCTTACCCAACCCCCAGTTTAACCTTCCCATCACCCGGCTGATGGAGGCCTGAGAGAAACCCACCTGGCCACCTATTTCTGGTGGCTGCCAAGGCTTTTGAGAGTCAGTATGTCACATAGAGAGTCATCATCCGCATCAGTCTACAGGAGAAAGTGAGGGAGCACTCCTCCCCTGAGCCTGGGAGCTGTGGGCGGATCTGGATGTGCGGCATCTGGCACAGGACGTACTCCTTGAGGGAGTCCACTATGGGGTCAGGACGCTGACCTCTCCTCTGGCAGTTTCCATGCTGTCTTCAAGTTGCAATTCTTCAAAACCTTTCTGCTCCTCCCTCATTTCACCCACCACAGGCCCTGAGGCGTCTGAAGCAGTGCTGGTGGTGGGGGCTCAGCCTGTGCTGGCATCTGGAGACTGCTGTCTGTGCCTTCCCTTGGGAGGAGTGACAGCAGCTCCCACAGCACTCTCCTCTTCTCCAGCATCTCCTGGGACAGCAAGTGCATGCACTGGGCTTTCTCCCAACACAGCTCATTCAGGACCAACATCTGCTCTTTACACACCATGAGGTACTCCTCGATGATTTGGATGTGTGCCAACAGCTGGCTGCATCTATGGTGGAGCTCACCTGCTGGACTCTGGAAGTCCACCTCATCAGGCAGGTCATGGACGAAGCAGATTTTCTTCTCAGATGCCCATGTGTCCTGCTTCCCATCCCCATGCATGCTGTGGTGGCAGTTCATGGGGCTGAGGGCCTGTGGCTCCAGCTCAGTCTGGCACTGAGCTGCTGGGTTGGCCAGGGGGTGCCTGCAGCTGGCACACACTCCTGTGGCAGGATTTTCCCTCTGTGGATCTCAGCCTCCGAGTGTTCTAACAGAGCCTAGTCCATCTACCAGGCAACATGGAATGTGGGCATGGCCACCATTCTTGTATCCCTTTGGTCAGAAAGAACCATGAACTAATGGTGTGGCCAGAATCCTGTGATGCAGGCAGAATGGGCAGAGCCAAGATGACAGTGGCTCCCCCAGCCCCTTTCCCAGGGAACTCTGTCCAATTTAGTTGGGGACAAGAGGGTGACATGCTTTAGCTGGATGGCTGCACAGATTGTTGTGTATGTCTGTTTGTTGCCAGTCCCAGACCTTGAACTCAGGATCTGGGCACAGTCCATGAGCTGCTTTTGCTCAAGGCTAGCCCTCTACCACTGGAGTCACACGGCTCTACTTCTGGCTTTGTTGGCACTGAAGTTGGACAGGGGTTTCAAGGACTTTCCTGCTTAGGGTGACTTTGACCATAGCCTTGTAGGTTTCAAGGAGGACCTGCGCTGCTGCTGCTGCTGCTGGCTGCCCTGCTCTGCGGCCTGGGCCCAGGAGGCTGGGGTGAGGCCTTGGTGGTTTCTAGTTCCCCCACCCTCTTTGGTGGTTTGTAGTTCTCCCCCCTTGGTGATTTCTAGTTCTCCCCCCTTGGTGATTTCTAGTTCTCCCCTTGGAGGTTTCTAGTTCTCTCCTCTTTGGTGGCTTCTAGTTCTCCCACCTTGGTGGTTTCTAGTTCCCCCCAGTTTGGTGGTTTCTAGTTGTCCCTCTTTGGTGGTTTCTAGTCCCACCCCCTTGGTGGTTTCTAGTTCCCTCTCTTTGGTGGTTTCTAGTTGTCCCTCCTTGGTGGTTTCTAGTTCTCTCCCCCTGGTTGGTGGTTTCTAGTTCTCTCCCCCAGTTTAGTGGTTTCTAGTTCTCTCCCCGTGGCTGGTGGTTTCTAGTTCCCCCCCCAGTTTGGTGGTTTCTAGTTCTCTCCCCCTGGTTGGTGGTTTCTAGTTCCCCCTCCTTGGTGGTTTCTAGTTCCCCCTCCTTGGTGGTTTCTAGTTCTCCCCCCTTGGTGGTTTCTAGTTCCCCCTCCTTGGTGGTTTCTAGTTCTCCTCCAGTTTGGTGGTTTCTAGTTCTCTCCCCCTCGGTGGTTTCTAGTTTTCTCACCTTGGTGGTTTCTAGTTCCCTCCCAGTTTGGTCATTACTAGTTCTCTCCCCCTGTTTAGTGGTTTCTAGTTCTCCCCCAGTTTGGTGGTTTCTAGTTCCCCCCTCCTTGGTGGTTTTTCTCCCCCTTGGTGGTTTCTAGTTCCCCCACCTTGGTGGTTCTACTTCCCCCCCAGTTTGGTGGTTTCTAGTTCTCCCTCTTTGGTGGTTTCTAGTTCTCCCCCCCTTTTTGGTGGTTTCTAGTTCTCCCCTGTTTGGTGGTTTCTAGTTCTCTCCCCAGTTTGGTGGTTTGTAGTTCTCCCCTCTTTGGTGGTTTCTAGTGTCCCCCCCTCCTCTCCTGGTGGTTTCAGGTTCCCCCCCATCAGGGCCCGGGGCTGGGCTGGGGTTGTGGGGTGGGGAGGTGGCAGTGGATTTTCAGGTTGGGCCGGGTTGTTGGAGGCCGGAGCCTTGTCCTGTTGGCCTGTGTGTCTCTGTGTCTGTCTTTCTGTCTGTCTTCCGTCTCCTCTCGGTCTGTCTGTCTGTCTGTCTGTCCATCTGTCCATCTGTCAGTCTGCCTGTGTCCCTGTCTATCTGTTTGTCTCTGGGTCTGTCTGTCCATCTGTCCATCTGTCTGTCAGTCAGTCAGTCTGTCTGTGTCGGTCTGTCTCTCTCTGGGTTTGTCTGTCTGTCCATCTCCTCTTGGTCTGTCTATGTCTGTCTGCCTGCCTCTCGGTCTGTCTGTCTCCTCTCTGTCCATCTGTCTTCCTTTTTGTCTGTCTGTCCGTCTGCATCTCAGTCTGTCTGTCTGTGTCTCTGTCCATCTGCTTCTGTCGGTCTGTCCATCTCCTTTCAGTCTGTCTGTCTGTCTGTCTCCTCACAGTCTGTCTGTCTTCCTCTTGGTCTGTCTGTCCACCTAGATGTCCATCTGCTTCTCCTGTCTGTCTGTCCATCCGGTCTTGGTCATCCGTCCATCCCTTGTTTGTCTGTCTGTCCCTCAGTCTCTGCATCTGTCTGTCTCTGTCTGTCTGCAGGTCAGTCTGTGTCTGGGCCCCTGTCTGTCCATGTGTGTGTGTCCATGTTTCTGTCTGTCCATCTCCTCTCTGTCTGTCTCATTGTCTGTCTATCTGTCCATCTGTCTCTGGCTCTGTCTGTCTGTCTATCTGTCCATGTGTCATCCTCTTGGTCTGTCTGTCTGTCTGTCCATCTGCCTCTCAGTCTCTCTGTCTGGGTCTGTCTGTCCTGTGTCTGTCTGTCTGTCTCCTCTCTGTCCATGTCTTCCTCTCTGTCTGTCTGCCTCTTGGTCTGTCTGTCCACCTGGCTGTCCATCTGCTTCTTCTGTCTGTCCATCTGTCTGTCCTGTCTTGATCATCTGTCCATCCCTTGCCTGTCTGTCTGTCCGTGTGTCATCCTCTCGGTCTGTCTGTTCGTTTCTGTGTCTATCTGTCTCCCCATCCATACGTCTGTCCCCAACAACTGTCCTCTTTCCCCCTCAGGCCAGGCCGACTTTGACCTCGCCGACGTCCTGGATGACCCCGGTGAGTCCTGACCTCTCACCTTTCCCCCCCCATGGCTTCACCCTGACCGCTAGGCCTCACATGGGGCCTTGATCCAGCTGTGGGCCTGAATCCCATGTGACCCTTTGCCACCCCCTGAGGCCTTGGGATCAGGGGTTGGGGGGGTCAGGGGAGGTCAGGGGTCACCACCCTCTCTCTCCTCGCCCACAGATCCCACCCCGAAGCCCATCTCGGATGAGTGGGGTCCTCCCACACACACACCAGGCCCACCCAGGGTGGGGAAACTGAGGCACGGCCCACTCCTGGCACATAGGGCTGTACCCGCAGCTGCCTGACCCGCCCAGGCCGTGACCTCCGGGTCGGGAAGGAGGTGAGCGGGGTCAGGGGGGGTCAGGGGGAGCCAGGGGTCAGGGGAAGGAGGGGGGTAAGGGGAGGGGAGAGGCCGGCCTCCATCCTCCCTCGCTCTCTTCCCGCAGACATCTACCTCCCGACGCCAGCCTCCACCCCAGCCCCAACCCCCGCCAGGCACAGGAGGTGAGGACATGGAAGGGGGGAGGCCCGGATGTGGAGGCTGGGGATGGAGAGGCCTGGATGTAGAGGCCCGGATGTAGGGAACCCAGTGTGGAGGCCCGGATTTATGGACCCGGATGTGGAGACCCCAGTGTGGAGATCTGGATGTAGAGACCCAGATGTGGAGACCCCAGTGTGGAGACCTGGATGTAGAGACCCGGATGTGGAGACCCCAGTGTGGAGACCTGGATGTAGAGACCCGGATGTGGAGACCCCAGTGTGGATTCCTGGATGTAGAGACCCGGATGTAGGGACCCAGACATGGGATCACAGATGTAGGGACCTGGATGTGGGTACCCTGATGTAGGGACCCGGATGTAAGGACCCGGATGTGGAGGCTGAGCTCCCAGGGCTGCGTCTCTCCTCCCCCTCCACCCCAGGTGCTGGTGACGAACACGTGATCCACGGATACCCTCCAGGGTAAGTCCCGCCCCCTCAGCCGCCCCACTTCCGGTCCCCTCCTGATCTGGGCCCAGGCGTGTATTGGGACTTCCGGTCTGCATGAGAACTTCCGCTCCTGACAGTATGTGAACTTCTGGTCCAGAGTATCGGAACTTCCGGTCCTGATTGGGAACTTCCGGTCCCTAGTATATAACAACTTCCGGTCCCGACTGGGGACTTCCAGTCCCTAGTGTATAGGAACTTCCAGTCCTGACTATGGGGACTTCCGGTCCCTAGTGTGTAAGAACTTCCGGTCTTCACTGTGGAGACTTCCAGTCCCTAGTATATAACTTCTGGTCTTGACTATGGGGACTTCCGGTCCAAGTGTACAGGAACTTCTGGTCCTGATTGGAAGGACACTTCCGGTCCCTAGTGTATAGGAACTTCCCATCCTGATTGGAAGGGCACTTCCAGTCCCTAGTGTAGAGGAATTTCCCGTATCTAGTGTATAAGAACTTCTGGTATTGACTATGGGGACTTCCGGTTTTGACTGTGGAGATTTCCAGTCCCTAGTATATAGGAACTTCTGCTCCTGACTGGGGACTTCCGGTCCCTAGTATATAGAAACTTCCGGTCCTGATGGGAAGGGCATTTCCGGTCCCTAGTGTGTAGGAACTTCTGGTCTTGACTGTGGAGACTTCCAGTCCCTAGTATATAACAACTTCTGGTCTTGACTATGGGGACTTCCGGTCCCTAGTATACAAGAACTTCTGGTCTTGACTAGGGGCACTTCCTGTCCCTGTTCATGGACACTTATGTCACGCCATCTAATTGCAAGGGGCGTGGCCTGAAGTTGACAGGACACTTGATAATACAAGGGGGCGTGGCCTGAAGATGACAGATAGGACACATGATTATACAACAAGGGGGCGTGGTCTGAAGGTGACAGACAGGACAAATGTCCACACAACAGCCAGGGGGCGGGACCTGGAGGAGACAGACAGCCCCTGTGGCCTTTCAACAGCCATTGGGCGGGGCCTGGAGGTGACAGAGAGCCTCTATGGCCTTCCAACAGCCAGAGGGCGGGGCCTGGAAGAGACAGACAGCCCCTGTGGCCTTCCAACAGCCAGGAGGCGGGACCTGGAAGTGAAGGACAGCCCCTGAGCCCATACATTCACTAGTGGGCGGGACTTCTGGGTGATGGGCACCCACAGCATTCATAGAGCTAGCCACGAAGAGGCGTGGCTTCACACATATCGACTCTCCAGCTATTGGCTTGGCAGGAGGCGGGACCCAGGGATGATGGACAGCATGCCCTGCCTTTCAATATCACCCAAGGAAGAGGCGGGACCGGACTCCCAGCTTCCCTGGGCAGGGCCAAAGGATGGAGAGACAGGCGTGTCAGCCAATCAGAGCAGGGGCGTGGCTGGAGGAGTCCCCGGGGAAGCCAATGGGTCCCTCCCTCCAGAGAAGACCCGGATGTCGTGCAGGTGCAATGCATCCTAGGCCTAGGGAGACACAGACCTCCAACCTCGACTTATCCTACCGCCATAAGGAGCTATAGGCCCATCTGGGTCAATCCCTGGAGAGGTCATTGGGGTCCCCTGGGACAGGCACAGAAGGGGAAGAGGTCGCAGGCCTGGTCATCCACCCATCCATCCACCCAACCACCGACCCCCCTTAGAGTGGGCCAACATCCGGGTACCCCACTTCTCCAATCCCGCTGGGCCAATCTGAATCCGAGTTCAGGTAGTTAGGGGCAGGACTGTCGTGTGAGGTCCAATCAGCAGCGAGTTGGATTTGTGGGGGGGCTAAAGGGCATGTCTTACAGCTGGACCAATGACAAGTGAATTAGGAAAGTGAGGGCAGGGCTTTCATGGAATAGGCCAATCAGGTGTGAATCTAGGTGGTGGGATGTCCTAGAGGAGGGCAAGACCAAGCCTGTATCCTAGCAACCCACTGGAAATGGTCTGAAATGGAAGGTTGGATTAGTCCAATACCCTAGCAACCACCGGAAATGGCCTGAAATGGAAGGCGGGACTAGTCCAATACCCTAGCAACCACCGGAAATGACCTGAAATGGAAGGTGGGACCAGCCCTGTATTACGACCGGAAATGTTCTGAAATGGAAGGCGGGACCAGTCCTATACCCTAGCAATGACCAGAAGTGGCCTGAAATGGAAAGTGGGACTAGTCCTATACCTTAGCAATGACCGGAAATGACCTGAAGTGGAAGGTGGGAGTAGTCCTATACCCTAGCAATGACTGGAAATGACCTGAAATGGAAGGTGAGACTAGTCCTATACCCTAGCAACGACCAGAAGTGGCCTGAAATGGAAGGGGGGACCAGCCCTGTATCCTAGCATCAACCGGAAATGACCTGAAATGGAAGGCAGGACCAGTGCCCGGCTTCTGACCCCGGTGACCCCTGACCCTGCCGTGCGGTGCGGTGCTCACGAGGTTTTATTGTGTGAGAAGTTAGAGGACATAGGCCCGGATGTGAGAGGGCCCCGGATGGGAGGCTGGGAAAAGGCCCTGGATGGGAGGACCAAGGTGGAGGTCCAGGATGAGAGGCTCAGGATGTGAGAGTCCCCGGATGTGGGAATCCCTGGGTCTGAGAATCCCCAGATGTGAGACTCTCTGAATGTGAAAATCCCCGGATGTAAGAGTTCCCCAGATGTGAGAATCCCCGCATGTGAAAGTCTCTGGATGTAAAAGTCCCTGGATGTGACAATCCCCGGATGTAGGAATCTCTAGATGTGGGAATCCCCGGATGTGAGAATCCCCGGCTGTGGGAATCCCCAGATGTGAGAATCCCTGGATGCGAGAATCCCCAGATGTGGGAATCCCCGGGTGTGAGATTTCCCCAGATGTGGGAATTCCCTGGTCTGAGAATCCCCGGATGTGGGAATCCCCGGATATGAGAATCCCTGGATGTGGGAATCTCTGGATGGGAGAATCTCTGGATGTGAGAATTTCCGGATGTGAGACTCCCCGGATGTGAGAATCTCTGGATGTGAGAGTCTGTATGTAGGAATCCCCAGATGTGAGAGTCTCTGGATGTGAGAATCCTCGGATGTAAAAGTCCCCGGATGTGAGAGTCTCTGGTTGTGAGAATCCCCGGGTGTAAAAGTCCCCGGATGTAGGATTCCCCAGATGTGTAAATACATCCCCGGGAATCCCCGGATGTGTCACCAGAAGTGAGAATCCCCGGATGTGAGAATCCCCGGATGTAGGAATCCCCGGATGTAGGAATCCCTGGATGTGAGAGTCTGTATGTGGGAATCCCCGGATGTGGGAATTTCTGTATTTGAGTATACCCAGATGTTTAATACCCGGATGTGAGTCCCCGGATGTGAGAGGCGCAGGCCAGGATCTGCCATAGCCCCAGGGAAGTTGGTGGTTGGGGGTCGGGTCGGGGTCAGAGGTCGGGGATCAGGTGGTCGCAGGCACAGAGCGGTCCGGGCGAGCAGCAGGGCTGCAGGCGCGGGCTCCAGGTGTTGTGTGCAGGGGCGAGGGGCGGGGCCGCGAGGGGGCGGCGCATGCGCAGCATCAGGGCCACCGCGGCCTCCACGCGCCTGCGCATCGCCATCAGGCCCTGCAGCGGGCGGGTCTCCCCCGGGTCCGCCGTCAGGTCAAAGAGCAGTGGCCGCCGGTGGCGGGTCATTCGCCGCCCCGAGCAGGCGCAGGCAGGGAAACCGAGGCAGGTGCCCGAGCCCGGCGGGTCGATGCGTGGAGTGGCGAAGTGCAGCTTCCACACCGTGTGGCCTGCGGGGGGTGGGGGAGTAACATCCGGGGCCTCACATCCGGGGATTCCCATCCGGGAATTCACATCCAGGACATCACATCCAGGGATTCGCATCCGGGCATTCACATGCAAGACCTTACATCCAGGGATTCCCATTCAGGACTTCACATCTGGGTATTCACATCCGGGGATTCCCATCTAGGACCTCACATCCGGGGATTCACATGCAGGACCTCACATCCGGGAATTCACATCCGGAACCTCACATCCAGAACCTTACATCTGGGGCTTCACATCTGGGGATTCACATCTGGGGCTTCACATCCGGGGATTCACATCCGGGGGGGCCACATCCGGGCATTCACATGTGGGACCTCACATCCGGGGACTCACATCCGGGGGTTCTCATCTGGGACCTCACATCCAGGGATTCCCATTTGGGACCTCACATCCGGGGCCTCACATCCGGGGATTCCCATCCGAGGCCTCACATCCGGGATCTCACATCCAGGGCCTCACATCCAGGGATTCTCATCCAGTACCTCACATCCGGGAATTCCCATCGGGGACTTCACATCCGGGGATTCCCATCTCATGACTTCCATCCAGGTCCTCACATCCCGGGATTCCCACATCCGGGTCTCCCACCCCCAGGCCTTGCATCCGGGTCCCTGCGCGCATGCATGCAGCTCCCTCCTCCGCCCCAGGGCCCAACTGAGGTCGAGGCACTCACTTGGGCGGTCGAACCAACGCACGGCGTGCAGCCGAGCCTCGCAGTAGTGCAGCAGGAAGTCGTGGCCTGCGGCCTGCGCCGTCCCCAGCAGCGCGGGCATCAGGTCCCGGCCGTCCACCTCCCTGCGGGACCCGGATGTGCAGGCTTCTGGGCACTCAGAGACCCGGATGTGCAGGCCAGAGCCCCCAGAAACCCGAATGTGCAGGCCAGAGATCCCAGAGACCTGGATGTCAAGGCTTGAGCCTTTAGAGACCCGGATGTGCAGGCTTCTGAGCCCTCAGAGACCTGGATGTGCAGGCTTCTGAGGCCTTCAAGACCCGGATGTCCAGGCTCCTGAACACTCAGAGACCCGGATGTGCAGTCTTCTGAGCGCTCAGAGGCCCGGATGTGCAGGCCAGAAATCCCAGAGACCCAGATGTCCAGGTTTCTGAGCCCCCAGAGACCCGGATGTGCAGGTCTAAGACCCAGGCCTCTGGTCTTAGAGACCTGGATGTGCAGGCCTGAGGCCTCAGAGACCCAGATATCCAAGCTTCTGAGCGCTCAGAGACCCGGATGAGCAGGCCTGAGATCCCAGAGTCCTGGATGTGCAGGCCTGAGCCCTCAGAGACCTGGATGTCCAGGCCTGAGACCTGGGCCTAGGTACTCAGAGACCTGGATGTGCAGCCCTGATGCCTTAGAGACCCGGATATGAAGGCCTGAGTCCTCAGAGAACCAGATGTCCAGGCTTCTGAGTGCTCAGAGGTCCAGATTTGCAGGCCTGAGCCCTTAGTTACCCGGATGTAAAGGCTTCTGAGCCCCCAGAGACCCGGATGTCAAGGCCTGAGCCCCGGGTCTTGGGTCTTAGAGACCCGGATGTGCAGGCTCCTGAGCCCCCAGAGACCCGGATGTGCAGGTCTGAGCCCTCAAAGACCCAGATGTGCAGGCTTCTGAGCAACCAGAGACCCGGATGTGCAGGCCTCAGCCTCCCCCCCTCGGGATCCCCGAGGCCCCGGATGACCCCCCTTCTCCTCCACCCCGTGGGGACCCAGGCAGGCGAACTCCTACCTGTCCGCCGGAACCCAGCCCCCGGCCAGGCGCACCACGGTGGGGAACAGGTCCATGAGGCTGGTGGGCTCAGGCACCAGGCGCCCTGCGGGCAGGGTCCCGGGCCAGCGCACCAGCCCAGGGACCCGGATGCCGCCCTCCCAGCCGCCCATGCCTTTGCCACCTGCAAGGGGGGGGCGGAGGGCAAAGGTCAAGGGGCGGGGTCGGGCTGCGTGGGAGGCCCCGCCCACCCTGCCTCAGTTTCCCCCTCGCCTCGGTGCACGCCGTTGGAACCCCCGAGGCGGGCGCCCCCAGCCCGGGCCTCCAGTGAGGCACCGTGGTCCGACGTGAAGTAGACGAGGGTGCGGCGCCCCAGCCCCGCACCGTCCAGCGCTGCCAGCAGTCGCCCTGCGGGGGGGGGGGGGGGAAATGGGTCCGTGCCTCAGTTTACCCCCAGCATCCACAGTGCCTCAGTTTACCCAACATGCATCATGACTCAGTTTACAAATTTCCATCGTGCTTCAGTTTATCCTCAATGCCCAGTGACTTAGTTTACCCAACAGGCACCCACCGTGCCTCAGTTTACCCCCAACGCTCACCGGGCCTCAGTTTACCCAAATGCACTGTGCCTCAGTTTACCCCCAACATGCACTGTGCCTCAGTTTACCCAAATGCACTTTGCCTCAGTTTACCCAAGTGCACCGTGCCTCAGTTTACCCTAAACATGCACCGTGCCTCAGTTTACCCCTATATTTGGGCCTCAGTTTACCCAAGTGCACCGTGCCTGTTTACCCAAATGCACCGTGCCTCAGTTTACCCCAACCCGCTGACCCCGTCCCCGTGCCTCAGTTTACTCCCATCCCGGTGCCTCAGTTTACTCAACCCACTCACCTCGTCCCCGTGCCTCAGTTTACCCAACATGCACCATGTCTCAGTTTACCCAACATGCCCAGTGACTCAGTTTACCCAACATGCACCATGCCTCAGTTTACCCAAATACACCGTGCCTCAGTTTACCCCAATACCCAGTGACTCAGTTTACCCAACATGCACCGTGCCTCAGTTTACCCCTATACTCGGGCCTCAGTTTACCCACATCCACCGTACCTCAGTTTACCCAAATGCACCGTGCCTCAGTTCACCCTGAACATGCACCGTGCTTCAGTTTACCCAACATGCACCGTGCCTCAGTTTACCCAAGTGCACCGTGCCTCAGTTTACCCCCAACATGCCCAGTGACTCAGTTTACCCAAATGCACCATGCCTCAGTTTACCCAAACCCCATGCCTCAGTTTATCCCCAACACACTGACCCCGTCCCCGTGCCTCAGTTTACCCAAATGCACCGTGCCTCAGTTTACCCCAACCCACTCACCCCACCCCTGTGCCTCAGTTTCCCCATCCCGCTCACCCCGTCCCCATGCCTCAGTTTCCCTATCCTGCTCACCCCACCCCCGTGCCTCTGTTTCCCCCATCCCACGCACCATGCCTCAGTTCCTGCCCCCCCGCACTCACCCACCATCCAGTCAAGCTCCTCCACGTTGTCGCCGTAGGCGCCGTGCGCGCTGCGGCCCCGGAAGGCAGGTGAGGTGACCAGCGGGACATGGACGTGGAGGAAGGAGACGAGGAGGAGGAAGGGGCGGGCCTGGTGCCTGCGGATCCACGTCAGACCCCGCCCCCACCATCAATAACCTCACTGATAACCGACCTGATCAGGTATTGCCAATAATCGATCAGATGATCGATAATTGATCCTGATCTGATCAGATATTACCAATAATCGATCCTGATCTGATCGATAATACCAATAATCGATCATGATCTGATCGATAATACCAATAATCAATAGTGATCTGATCAAAAATACCAAAATCGTGATCCGATCAGTTATTACCAATAATCAAACAGATCTGATCAGTTATTACCAATAATCAAACATCTGATCGATATGACCAATAATAGAACATGAGCTGATCAGATATTACTAATAATCGAACAGGATCTGATCAATAATACCAATATTCGATTGTGATGTGATCGATAATACCAATAATCGAACATCATCTGATCGATAATACCAATAATTGAACATGAGCTGATCAGTTATTACCAATAATCGAACATCATCTGATCAGTTATTACCAATAATCGATCATGATCTGATCAATACTACCAATAATCGATCATGGTCTGATCTGAGGTTTACCAGATGTCTCTACAGATCTACTAGATGGAACATCCGGGGACCTGAGGTCTACCAGATGTCTATAGAGATCTACTGGATGTACATCCAGGGATCTAAGGTCTACCAGTTGACTATAGAGATCTAGTAGATGGAATTGGTCCCCCTCCCCGACCCCAGGCTGACCTGTGGATGAAGGCCTCAGCCTCCCGCAAGAAGAGCCCCGCGCTGGCCTCAAACCTCAGAGGCTGCTGGACGACCTGGTGATCCCTCATCAGGAAGCAGTCAGCATGGACGATGAAGATACCCAGGAGGCGGGAGGTGCAGGCCAGGAGCAAGGCCCCACATCCGGGGCCCAGCACCCAGGGCACCCAGCGCAGGCCCAGCAGGCCCGTGACCTTCCCAGCGGCCAGGCAGAGCAGGGAAAGCAGCAGCAGCTGAGCCCCCAGGTCCAGGGGCCCTTGCAGACGCGCTCGCTTCTCCGAGGGCTCCGCTTGCAGGCAGTCCCCCATCAGGGTGAAGGGGACCCCGAAGAAGGAGTCAAACCCGTGGTTCAGGGGGTGGTGGCAGTGGTCAGTGGGGGACTCACAGTTGAGGCCCAGGTGCCATTTGCCTGGAGGGGAAGAGATGGATGGATGAGTGAATGGATGGGTGGATGGATGGGTGGATGGATGGGTGGGTGGATGGTTGGGTGGGTGGATGGGTGGGTGGATGGATGGATGGATGGATGAATAGGGGAATGGGTGGGTGGATGGATGGATGGATGGATGAATAGGTGGATGGGTGGATGGATGGATAGATGAGTGGATGGATGGATGGATGGGTGGATGGGTGGATGGATGGATGGATGGATGGATGGGTGGATGGATGGATGGATGGATGGATGGGTGGATGGATGGATGGATGGGTGGATGGATGGGGGATGGGTGGATAGATGGATGAGTGGATGGATGACTTCTTTCTTACCTATGAGGCCGGTGGCATATCCCTGCTCCTGCAGGATCTTGGCGAAGGTGATCTCGGAGGTGGGCAGCCCGCCCGACACGGCTGCCCACTGCAGCACGCGCGCCCCGTTGGTGGTCACCATGCCTTCCAAGAGAGAGGAGAAGGACCCTAGGTCAGTGATGATGGCGTCCCGGGTCAGGAGGGGGTATCTAGCACCTTCAGGGGGAAGGCCTGCTGTGTCTGGGATAGCCTGGGACCTGCGCACCCGGGGTGGAAAGGACCCCAGCCCTGTGAGCCCCCGGGGGAAACCAATATGGCATCACTTCCGGTTTCCTGGCGTTTCAGGGGGGAAGTCCCAGAGTCTCAGGAATTTGAACCTGAGATCCTCAGAGTAGTCCTCCCCTCCCTCTGATGGACCTCAGTGCCCTAGATGTTGAGCCTCAGTTCCCTGGATGTTGGACCTCAGGTCCCCGGATGTTTGATGTTAGTATCCCGGATGTTGGCCCTCAGATCCCCGGATGATGGAGTTCAGTGCCCTGTATGGTGGATATCAGGACCCCAGATGTTGGACTTCAGTTACCCAGATGTTGTAGCTCAGTTCCCTGGATGTTGGATCTTACAACCCCGGATATTGGAGCTCAGATTCGAGTATGTTGGCCCTCAGATCCCCAGATGTTGGAGCTCTGTTCCCTGGATGTTGGGGCTTAGGTTCCCGGATGTTGGATCTTAGTACCCCGGATGGTGGATGTCAGGTCCTCGGATGTTGGAGTTCAGTTCCCAGAATGTTAGGCCTCAGATCCCCGGATGTTGGATCTTAGTACAATGGATGTTAGAGATAAGGTCCCCAGATGTTAGAGTTCAGTGCCCCGGATGTTGGTGCTCAGATCCCCGGATGTTGGATCTTAGTAACTGGATGTCAGAGATGAAGTCCCTGGATGTTAGAGCTCAGTGCCCTGGATGTTGGTGCTCAGTTCCCCGGATGTTAGGCTTTAGATCCCCGATGTTGGGTCTCAGATCCCCAGATGTTGGATATCAGGTCCATGGATGTTGGATCTTAGTACCCCGGATGTTGGCTCTCAGATCCCCGGATGTCCCGCCCCCACCTCCCCCCCACCGCCCCCTCCATTCCCCAAATGTCCCACCCCCCCATACCGACCCAGGCGCACAGGGTAGCGTCCCGTCAGGAAGGCCGCACGGCTCGGGCTGCAGACGGACGCTGCCGCCAGGTGCTGGGTCAGCCGCACGCCGTCCCGGGCCAGGCCGTCCAGGTGCGGGGTGCTGTGGGGGGAGAGGAAAACTGAGTCACAGCCTAGAACATACGGGGACCTGGGGTCTAACATCCGGGGATCTAATGCACAACATCCCAGGAGCTGAACTCCAACATCCAGGGCCCTGAGATCCCACATCCGGGGATCTAAGATCCAACATCCGGGGACTTGAGATCCCACATCCGGGATACTAAGATCCAACATCTGGGGACCTGAGGTCCAACATCCTGGGATCTAAGGTCCAACATCTGGGGCCCTGAGATCCCACATCCAGGGTACTAAGATCTATATCTGTGGACTGGACTCCTACATCCGGGGATCTAAGGCCCAACATCCGGGGACCTGAGGGCCTACATCCGGACAACTAAGATCCAACCTCTGGGACCTGAGCTCAAACATCTGGGTACCTGGTCTCCAACATCTGGGACACTAAGATCCAACATCCAGGGATCTGATATCCAACATCCGGGGGCCTGATCTCCAACATCTGGGGTACTAACATCTAACATCTGGGAACCTGATTTCCCACATCTGGGTTATACTAAGATTTAACATCCGAGGACCTGATCTCCAACATCCGGGGCACTAACATCCCACATCCAGGGATCTGATATCCAACATCCGGGGACCTGATCTTCAACATTCAGGGAACTGAGACCTAACATCCTGGGAATTGAACTCCAACATCCGGGGACCTAACATCCAACATCCGGGGACCTGAGGTCCACTAGATGTCTATACAGTTCTCCTGGTGGAACATCCGGGGAACTGAGCTCTAACATCTGGGGTACTAACATGTAACATCCGGGGACCTGATATCCAACATCCAGGGCAGTAAGATTCAACATCCGGGGACCTGATCTCCAACATCGGGGACCTGATCTCCAACATCCGGAGCACTAACATCTAACATCCGGGAACCTGATTTCCCACATCCGGGGCATTAAGATCTAACATCCGTGGACCTGTCCTTCAACATCCAGGGCACTAACATCCCACATCCGAGGATCTGATATCCAACATCCGAGGATCTGATATCCAACATCCGGGGTACTAACATCTAACATCGGGGACCTGATATCCAACATCCAGGACACTAAGATCTAACATCCAGGCACCTGGGCTCCTACATCCAGAGGAATAAGATCCAACATCCGGGGCACTGAGCTACAACATCCAGGGTACTAATAGCTAACATCCGGGGACCTGAGCTCCCACATTCGGAGCACTAACCTCCAACATCTGGGGACCTGAGCTCCTACATCTGGGGCACTGAAGTCCAATATCTGGGGACATAATCTCCCACATCCGGGGTACTAAGATTTAACATCCAGGGACCTGATATCCAACATCCAGGGCACTAACATCCAACATCCGGGGACCTAGTCTCCAACATCCGGGGTACTAACATCCAACATCCAGGGAACTGAAGTCCAACATCCGGGAACCTGATTTCCCACATCCGGGGTATTAAGATTTAACATCCGGGGACCTGATATCCAACATCCGGGGCATTAAGATCCAACATCCGGGGACCTGGTCTCTAACATCCGGGGACCTGGTCTTCAAATCCGGGGTACTAACATGTAACATCCGGGGACCTGATATCCAACATCCGGGGCACTAAGATCCAACATCCGGGGATTTGATATCCAACATCCACGATACTAACATCCAACATCCGGGGAACTGAGTTACTAGATGTCTATACAGTTCTCCTGGTGGAACATCCAGGGATCTGAGCTCCCACATCCGGGTAACTAAGGCCCTACATCCGGGCCTCCCCCTCTGCTCACCGCAGGCTGCGGTTCCCGAAGCTGCCCAGGTCGCCCAGGCCCAGGTCGTCGGCCAAGAGCAGCAGGAAGTTGGGGCGCGAGGGGGCGGGGCCTGTGCAGGGGCCAGGGGGGAGGAGGAGGAGGAGGAAGGCGAGGGGTGGGGCTGCGCAGCTGCTGTGCGACCTGAGGAGGAGAGAGAGGAGGAGGAGGGGTGGATGGGTGGATGGATGGGTGGATGGATGGATGGATAGGTGGATGGGTGGATGGATGGATGGATGGGTGAATGGATGGGTGGATGGATGGATGGTTGGATGGATAGGTGGATGGGTGGATGGATGGATGGATGGATGGGTGAATGGATGGGTGGATGGATGGATGGTTGGATGGATGAGTGGATGGGTGGATGAGTGGATGGATGGATGGGTGGATGGGTAGATGGATGGATGGGTGGATGGGTGGATGGATGGATGGGTGGGTGGATGGATGGATGGGTGGATGGATGGATGGGTGGGTGGGTGTATGTATGGATGGGTGGGTGGATGGATGGATGGATGGATGAATAGGTGGATGGGTGGATGGATGGATGGATGGATGGGTGGATGGGTGGATGGATGGATGGATGGGTGGGTGGATGGATGGTTGGGTGGATGGGTGGGTGGATGGATGGGTGGATGGATGGATGGGTGGATGGGAGGAGGGATGGGAGGACTCCCCCTCCCTCCAGGCCCTCTCCTGACCAACATGGCACCCAGGATCGCATCCTTCCCATGATGCTCCCCGTTTCCTGGAAGAGAAGGCCGGAAGCAGGAAGTGGGGAAGAGCTGAGGAACATCCGGCCACCCCAGGGCCAGGCTGCTGTTGCCCCCACCAGTACATCAGCCCCTCACCTTGTCTTTCCAGGCTTGTGGCAGGGCCCTGCAGCCCCCACCCCAGGGCATGGTGGGACATCCGGGGGGGCTCCAAAAAGCAATCGAAGCCCCCCCACCCCGGGTCCCCACACCTCTCCCCGTGTTCCCCAGAGGACGAACTCACATCCACAGTTCTCTGCCATCAGCGCCTGGGCCTGCTGCTCTCCCTGCCAGCCAGGAAGCTCGCAGGGGTCAAATGTCCACGTCACTCCAGCAGCCAGAACTCCACAACCCCCCTCCAAAATAAAAGTCCCCTTGTTCCTTGGAAAGGAACAGGATGTGGTGCTGAAGGGGAAGGCAGGGAAGAAAGGGAAAAGCCTGGAGTTGCTGGGCTGGGCGCCAAGAAATTGCCAGGCCTGGCAGAGGCAGGAGGAAGGGGAGGAGGGAAACCTCGAGAACTACATGGAGGGCTGCAATAAGAGTCAGGACCGTCAGGGAGCGTGGCCTGTGCCCAGGGGGCGTGGCCTGTGCTCAGTAGGGCGTGCCAGAGCTCAGGAGGGTGTGGCCTGGGCTGGGGAGGAAGTGAGGGACTCAGGAGGGCTTGGCCTGCGCTGGGGGGCGGAAGTGAGGAAGAATTCCATCCAGAAGCAGCATGGCTGCTTTATTGCCTCCGAGTCTGGGAAAGGACCCCAACGGCCAAAGCGCAGCTGGAGCCCGGGGCCAAGGTGTGGAGTGCCCGCTCCGCCCACATCTGGGTTCCACCTCTCACATCTGGGTCTCAACCCCTCACATCTGGGTCCCAACCCTCACATCCGGGTCCAAACCCCTCACATCCGGGTCCTGGCGCCTGCCAGTGGACCTGGAGTTAAGTAACATCCTGGTACTCGCCTCCACATCTGGGTTCCCGTACCTGGAGATCCCTAACATCTGGGTACCGACCCCACATACGGGTTCACGGACCTGGAGGTCCCTAACATCTGGGTACTCACCCCACATCCAGGTTCATGGACCTGGAGGTCCCTAACATCTGGGTACTCACCCCACATCCAGGTTCATGGACCTGGAGGTCCCTAACATCTGGGTAGTTCCCATTCCACATCTTGGTCCTGGACCCTCAGTGGATGTGGAGGGACCTGACATCCGGGATCCCCACACCACATCTGGGTCCTAGACCCTGTCAGTGGAAGGAGAGGAGCATGACATCCGGGACTCCACACGCCACAGCCAGGCCTGTGGATGTGATATCCGGGTCCTGCCCAGCACATATCTGGGTCCCTGCCACAGTCCACATCCGGGTTAATGGACGCGGACTTACATAACATCCGGGTTCCCCATGCAACATCCGGGTCCTGGCCCCTCAGTGGACCTGGAGATAGGTGACATCCGGGTCCCCCAGTCCACATCCGGGTCCTGGCCCCTCAGTGGACCTGGAGATAAGTGACATCTGGGTCCCTGACGCCACATCCGGGAGAGTGGACACGGAGGAGGGTGACATCCGGGTCCCCCAGTCCACATCCGGGTCCTGGCCCTTCAGTGGACCTGGAGATAAGTGACATCCGGGTTCCCCAGGCCACATCTGGGTCAGTGGACACGAATGAGGGAGACATCCGGGTCCCTCCCAGTCCACATCCGTGTACTGGCCCCTCAGTGGACATGAAGGAAGGTGACATCCGGGTCCCTCCTAGTCCACATCCGGATCCTGACCCATCAGTGCATCTGGAGGAAAGTGACATCCGGTTTCTCCATGCCACATCCGGGTCAGTGGACATGGAAGAAAGTGACATCCGGGTCCCTTCTAGTCCACATCCGGGTCCTGGCCCCTCAGTGGACCCGGAGATAGGTGACATCCGGGTTTCTCCCAGTTCACATCTGGGTCCTGGCACCTCAGTGGACCCAGAGATAGGTGACATCTGGGTCTTTCCCAGTCCACATCCGGGTCCCTCCCAGTCCACATCCGGGTCCTAGCCTCTCCGTGGCCTCTGGTCGGACTGCAGCTTCTGTGCAGCACATGCAGGTTTGGAGCCCCACATCCGGTCATCTTCCGGCTGGGGCCCAGGAGTCTTGCTGGAGCCGGACATCCGGGTCTCACGCGCTTTCCCGGCAACCGAACCCAGCGGCCTAAAGGCAGGAATGAAGCCCCACATCCGGGTCTTCTCGGTCTGTTGCCTGGCAACCGAACACAGAGGCCTAGACGCTGCGGTGGAGCCCAATGTCCTGGTATCTTCACTTGGTTGCCCGGCAACCGAACGCCGCGGCCTACCGGCGGGAATGAAGCCCCACATCAGGGTCTCCTCAGTCCGTTGCCCTGCCATGGCACCCAGCGGCCTAGTGGCGGGAATGAAGCTGAACATCCGGGTCTCTGGCACACGGGGGTCGTGTCTGGGCGGCGCCACGGGGTGGGCGTGGCAGACGTAGGCGCCGCGGTCGCGCTCGGAGGCGGCGCGCACCTCCAGGCTGCCGTCGGCGCCCAACGTGAAGCGGCCATGCCTCTGCGGCCCACGCAGCACCAGCCCCCCGGGCAGGCGCCAGGACACCGGAAGCGTGGAGGTGGGGCAGCGCAGCCGGAAGCTGCCGCCCAGCACCACACGCAGCGCCGCCCCCGGCGCCGCCCCAGGGGGTGGAGTCAGCGCCTCAGAGGGCAGAGTCGGTGCGTCAGGGGGTGCAGTCAGAGCCCAAGATGGCGGGGCAGGCGGGCCAGGGGGCGGAGCTGCCTCAGAGGGCGGAGCCAGCGCACCAGGGGGCGGAGTCAGCGCCCAAGATGGCGGGGCAGGTGCATGATGGGGCGGAGCCGGCGCAACAGGGGGCAGAGTCAACGCCTCAGAGGGCGGAGCCGACGCCGCAGGGGGGAGAGCCCGCGCCCACCATGGCGGCAGCCGCACCCACATCCGGGCTTCGCCCGCTGGGTTGCGCGCCACGCACACCACGGCATCGCTGCCACCGCTGTGCAGCGCACGCACATCCGGGATTTCCAACGTCCCGTGCGCATCCACGCTGATCCCTCCCCCCGTGCGACTGCGATACGGGACTGGAAGTACCAGCCCACCCGGAAGTTCCCACAGCAGGCGGGGCTCGGGGACGCCATCCGCCTGGCAGCGCACGCGCAGACGCACCACGGGGGAGACCCGGATGTCGTTGTTCACGTCGTCATGGACGTCAGGCGTGACCCGGATGCGCGGCGCCCGCAGCTGCACGTGTAGGCGCACGGTGGCGCGCCAGCCCCGCCCCGCCATGCACGTGTACGTGCCTGCGTCGGCCCGCCGCACCCCGCGCAGGCGCAGACGCCCGTCCGGCAGCACCCGGAAGTGGGCGTCCTCCAGGCCGGAAGTGAAGGCCATGGGGCGCAAGGCCGGCGTCAGCCACGTCACCGCGCGCGACCCTCGCGTCACTGGGCACGTGAGGGTCACTGGGGCGCCGTAGGGGACGGAGAGCTCAGGGGGCAGCAGGGTGGAAGTGGGAGAGGAAGAGGAAGCCGGAAGTGAAGCAGGAAGTGAAGGGGAACCAGGAAGTGAAGAGTAACCAGGAAGTGAAGAGGAAGAGGAAACAGAAAATGAAGAGGAAGAAGGAAGAGGCTGAAAGGAAGAGGAAGAAGAGGAAGAAGGAAAGGAAGAGGAAGAAGAAACATGAGAGGAAGCAGGAAGAGATGGAGAAGAAGAAGAAGGAAAGGAAGAGGAAGCAGGAAAAGAATGTGAAGAAGAGGAAGAAGGAAGAGACTGAGAAGAGGAAGAGGAAGGAAAGGAAGAGGAAGCAGGAAAAGAATGTGAAGAAGAGGAAGAGGAAGGAAAGGAAGAAGAGGAAGAAGGAAGAGACTGAGAAGAGGAAGAGGAAGGAAAGGAAGAAGAAGAAGAAGGAAGAGATTGAGAGGAAGAGAACAGGAAGGGATGAGAGGAAGAAGGAAAGGAAGAGGAAGAAGGAAAAGAAGAAGAGGAAGCAGAGGAAAAGGAAGAAGATGAAGGATGGTGAGAGGAAGAGGAAGGAAGAGATGGAGAGGAAGAGGAAGAAGGAAAGGAAGAGGAAACAGGAAATGAAGAGGAAGAGGAAGACGGAAGTGACTGAGAGGAAGAGGAAGAACCCGCCCCAGGCCCCGCCCCCCCAGCTGTGGTCACACATCCGAGGTCTAACCCAGGCCCCAGGTCCCAGTTCCCCACACTCCCATCAGGCCTCGCGACCGGAACATCCGGGTCTCCCAGGACACCGGATGGGACCTGGAGGCGGTGGTAGGCAGTGCAGTCCTCCCTGGGGTCGGCGTCCTGGGTCACGGGGGTCACGGGGGTCACGGGAAGCCCGGGTTGCAGATAGGAGGCAGCTGGCCCAGCCATCAACTCCACGCGCAGCCGTGCATGCGCGTCGCCCGCCGCGTTGCGCGCCACGCACACGTACTCCCCCGCATCACGTGACGTCACCGGACGCACGGAGAGCGTGCCGTTGGAAAAGGCGCGGACCCGGATGTCAGAGCTGGGGAGGGGAGGGGAAGGGAGGGCAGGAAGGAAGGAAGGAAGGAAGGAAGGAAGGAAGGAAGGAAGGAAGGAAGGAAGGAAGGAAGGAAGGAAGGAAAGAAGGAGGGAAGGAAGGAGGGAAGGGTAAAGGAAGGATTGGAGGGAAGGAAGGAGAGAATGTAGGGAAGGAAGGAGGGAAGGAAGGATTGGAGGGAAGGATTGGAAGGATTGGACGGAAGGAAAGATGGAAGGATTGGAGGGAAGTAAGGAAGGATTGGAGGGAAGGAAGGAAGGAAGGATTGGAAGGAAGGAAGGAAGGATTGGAGGGAGGGAAGGAAGGAAGGATTGGAGGGAGGGAAGGAAGGATTGGAGGGAAGGAAGGATGGAAGGATTGGAGGGAAGGAACGAAGGATTGGAGGGAAGGAAGGATAGAAGGATTGGAGGGAAGGAGGGAATGTAGGGAAGGGAGGTTGGAGGGAAGGATTGGAAGGAAGGATTGGAGGGAAGGAAGGAAAGCTTGGAGGGAAGGAAGGAAGGATCGGAGGGAAGGAAGGAAGAAGGGAAGGAGGGAAGGAAGGAATAAGGGAAGGAAGGAATAAGGGAAGGAAGAAAGGAGGGAAGGAAGGAAGGAAGGAGGGAAGGAAGAAATAGGAGGAAAGACCATAAGGAAGGGAAGACAAATTTGAAGCCAATGTTAGTTATTCGCACATGTGACATATGCATCCAATACTCATCTTGTATCGATCCCTGACCGATCATCTATCAATGATCGATCACTAGGGTTCTACCTTGCGATCTGGCAAGCCAGGACCTATCAATTACCTATTCACTGCTAATGGATCTACCATCCCCACCTCATCTCTATCAATATTTAATGGATAATCGATTTGTTATCTATGGTCTACTGTGTCTACATCATCTGTCTAATCCATCCTCTATCAATTAACTATCTATCAAGGGGTATCATCTTTATCCCAACTATGGGTGGATAGATGGATGGGTGGATGGATGGATGGATGGATGGGTGGATGGATGAGTGGATGGATGGGTGGATGGATGGATGGGTGGATGGATGGGTGGATGGATGGATGGGTGGATGGATGGGTAGATGGATGGATCGATGGGTGGATCGATGGATGGGTGGGTGGATGAATGGGTGGGTGGATGGATGAGTGGATGGGTGGACGGATGGAGGGATGGATGGATGGATGGGTGGATGGATGGATGAGTGGATGGGTGGATGGATGGATGGATGGAGGGATGGATGGATGGGTGGATGGGTGGGTAGATGGAGGGATGAATGGATGGGTGGATGGATGGATGGATGGGTGGGTGGATGGCTGGATGGAAGGGTGGATGGGTGGATGGATGGATGGGTAGATGAATGGATGGATGGGTGGGTGGATGGGTGGGTGGGTGGGTGGATGGATGGGTGGGTGGATGGATGGATGGGTGGATGGATGAGTGGATGGGTGGATGTATGGATGGGTAGATGAACGGGTGAATGGATGGATGGATGCCCCCCACTTCCCACACTCACCTGCTCCCAGCATCCACCAGGTGCCCGTCTGGCAGCCTCCAGAACACGCGTGGGGCGGGATCCCCGCGCGCGTGGCAGTGCAGCGTGAGGTCAGCGCCGTGGGGCACGCGCGTGGCGAGCGGGCCTCGGGGTCGGACGCTGGGGGGGAGACGCGCGGGCGCGGGCGTGACTTCGACGTGCACAGTGCGTCTCGCGCTGCTCAGCGCGTTGGCGGCCACGCACTCGTACTCACCGGCATGGCGCGGGGCCTGCAGGCGGCGCAGCACCAGCGTGCCATTGGGGAGGACGTAGACGTCACTGAGTCGAGGGTGCGTGTGTGCATGCACGGGTCTCGCGTGGGTCCCGTCAGGCAGACGCCAGTGCAGGGCCACAGGGGGCCAGGCCTGGGCTGTGCAGGGCAGGTGCAGGGTGAGGCCCGCGTGGGCCGACACGAACTCCATGGGCGCCTCGCGCAGCACGGGGGGAGCGGGGGAGGCGTGCATGACATTTCCACGTGTGTCAGAGCCACGCATGCGCGCTTCATGTGTATCAGGTGAGTGTGGAAGGGATGTGATCGTGTCCCTTTCACGAGTGATATTTACACGTGTGACCATCGTGTGAGTTTCAGATCCACGCGTGACATTTCCAAGCGTGTCCATCGTGCCAGAGTCAGATCCACTCGTGTCCGTTCCACGCGTGTCGGGCGCCGCCGGGGTCAGCTCCACGCCTGGGGATGGACAGACGGACGGAGGGAGGGGCAGAGGGACAGGGCGTTGGATAAGAGCCCCTGTGCTGGTCGGAGACAGTGCTCTGTCCCTCTGTCTGTCTGTCCGTCCGGCTGTCCATCTCCGTCCGTCTGTCTATCCATCTGTCTGTCAGTCTGTCTATGTCTGTCTGTCTGTCCCTCTGTCTGTCTGTCTCTGTCAGTCTGTCTGTTCGTCTACTTGTCCGTCCATCTGTCCATCTGTCTGTCCGTCCGTTTCTCTGTCCATCTCTCTGTCTGTCTGTCTATCCATCTGTCTGTCAGTCTATGTCTGTCTGTCCCTCTGTCTGTCTGTCTCTGTCAGTCTGTCTGTTCGTCTGTCTACTTGTCCGTCCGTCAGTCCATCTGTCTGTCCATCCGTTTCTCTGTCCATCTGTCTGTCCCTCTGTCTCTCTGTCCCTCTGTCTGTCCATCTGTCTGTCCCTCTGTCTCTCTGTCTGTCCATCTGTCTATCCATCCATCAGTCCATCCGTCTATCTGTCCATGTGTCTGTGTCGCTCCGTCCACCCATGTATCTGTCTGTCCATTCATCTGTCCATCCATCTATCTACTGTCTTACTGTCTACCTATCTGTGTATCCTTCCTTCCGTCCATCTCTCTCTCTCTCTCTCTCTCTCTCTGTCTATGGCTCTGTTTGTCTATCTGTCCATTGCTCTATCTATGATTCTGTCTATTTGTCCACTGGTCCATCCATCTAGCTATCTGTCCATCTGTCTGTCCACCTGTCTCTCTATCTATCTGTCTGCCTGTCTGTCTGGTGTCTGTCTACCTATCTGTCTATACATCCATCGGTCCGTCCGTCTGTCTACCCACCCACCTGTCCATGTTATCTCTTTCAATCCATCCATCCATCCACCCGTCTGTCTATCCATCCATCTGTCCATCTGTCTCTCTGACTGTGTATACCTCTGTCTGTCTATCTGTCCATTGGTCCATCTATCCATCTGTTCATCTGTCCATCTGTTCGTCTCTCCATCCATTCTTCTGTCTATCTGTCTCTATGGCTCTGTCTATCCGTCCATTGGTCTGTCTGTCTGTCTGTCTATCTATCTGTCTGTCTGTCTGTCTGTCTACCTATCCATCCATCCAACCATGTATGTTTCTATCTGTCTGTCTGTCTATCCGTCCATCTGTCCATGTATCTCTCTGTCTGTCTGTCTGTCTCTCTATGGCTCTGTCTGTCCATCCTTCCATTGGTCGGTCTGTCTGTCTGTCTCTTTCTATCTATCTGTCCATGTCTCTGGTGTCTGTCTGTCTACGGCTCTGTCTATCGTCCATCAGTCTATCTGTCTGTTTATCCGTCCATCAGTCCATGTATCTCTCTGTCTGTCTGTCTCTCTATGGCTCTGTCTATCTGTCCATTGGTTTATCTGTCTGTCTGTCTACCTATCTATCTGTCCATCTGTCCTTCTATCTATCTACTATCTGTCTACCTGTCTATCCGTCCTTCTGTCCGTCCATCTGTCTACTTGTCTCTGTATCCATCTGTCTGGTGTCTGTCTACCTATCTGTCTATACATCCATCAGTCTGTCTGTCTGTCTACCCATCCATCTGTCCATCTATCTCTTTGTCTATGGCTCTGTCTGTCTATCTGTCCATTGGTCTGTCTATCTATCCATCCAGCTGTCTGTCTGTCTACCTATCTATCCATCCATCCAACCATGTATGTTTCCATGTCTGTCTGTCTCTCCATTCATCTGTCCATGTATCTCTCTGTCTGTCTGTCTATGGCTCTGTCTATCCGTCCATTTGTTTATCTATCTATCAGTCTATCTGTCTATCTATCTGTCCATCTGTCTGTCTACTGTCTGTCTACCTGTCTATCCGTCCTTCTGTCCATCTGTCTGTCTGTCTCTCTATGGCTCTGTCTATCCGTCCATTCATCCGTCTATCCACCTATCTGTCTGTCTGTCTATCCATCCGTCCCTCTATCTATCTGTCTGCTCTATGTCTGTCTGTCTGTCTGTCTGTGCGTGTGTGTTTGTCTCCCCAGTCATCCTGTGCCCCACACAGCCAGGAACACAGACAACAGACAGACAGAGTAAAGGACTTTGCCCCTCCCCTCCCCATGCCCTCTGACCTGTCCATGCCCTCTGCCCCCCCAGTGACCCGACCTCCCTGTGACCTCTCCATGACCTCTGACTACTCTGTGACCTCTGACCTCCTGTGACTCCTGGCTTCCCCATGACCTCTGACCTCCCAGTGACCCTCCCGAGACCTCCCCGTGAACTCTCCATGACCCCTGAGTTCCCCATGACCTTTGACCTCCCATCCACTTCTCACCTGCCCATGGCCTCTCACCTCCCCGTGACCTCTCCATGACCTCTGACCTCTCTGCAACCGCTGACCCTACTGTGACCCCTGGCTTCCCTGTGACCTCTGACCCCCCGTGACCCCTAACCTCCCCGTGACCTCTGACCGTATTGTATCCTCCCTGTGACCTCTTACCTCCACCTCCTATCTGGCTCCCCTCAGTCCCCCGCCCCCACGCCAAGAGCCTGCAGGAGACAGATGGGTAAACTGAGGCTCACCCGTGTCCAGCTCGTTCCAGACGCCACGGGGCGGGGTCACGGCGGGCAGGGCCGGGGGTCGCGGGTCAAAGGTCCCCGGGTCACCATCGGGGGAAGCCGCAGGATGGGAAGGGAGGACATCCGGGGCACAGCCATGCAGGGTCGTGACCACGGGGTCACGGGGGTTCACCGTGGGGCCCGGCCGGGCGCGGTGAGCTTTGTGCTGTTGCCCCTGCCTGCGACCGCCGCCAGGCCTCCTGGGAGCCGGAAGTAAGGAGGCCGGAAGTGAGGAGGACGGAAGTGCAGAGGTCGGAGCAGTGGATGCTCGAGGGGTGGAGGCCGGAAGTGGGGATGTCCGTGTCGAAACCGGAAGTGGAGAGGTCCATGGGGAGACCGGAAGTGTGGAAGTCAGAAGTGGGGATCTCCGAGTGGTAACCGGAAGTGGGGTGGTCTGACTGGAGACCGGAAGTGGGGAGGTCTGTGGGGAAACCGGAGGTGTGGAAGTCGGAAGTGGGGATCTCTCAGTCGAAAACGGAAGTGGGTAGGCCGAAGTAGTGGAGGCCGGAAGTGGGGAAACAGGAAGTGGGGTGGTCCGAATGGAGACCGGAAGTGGGGATCTCCACGTGGAGACCGGAAGTGTAGATCTGCGAGTGGAGCCCAGAAGTGGGGATGTTCGAGACAAAACCGGAAGTGTGGAAGCCGGAAGTGGGGTGGTCCCAGTGGAGACCGGAAGTAGGAATTTTCGAGTGGAAACTGGAAGTGTGGAAGCAGGAAGTGCGGGGGTCCGAGTGGAGACTGGAAGTGGGGAGGTCCGTGGGGAGAGCGGAAGTGGGTAGGCGGAAGTAGTGAAGACAGGAAGTGGTGATGTTCGAGTAGAAACCGGCAGTGTGGAGACCAGAAGTGGGGTGGTCTGAGTGGAGACCGGAAGTGGTGAGGTCCGAGTGGAGACCAGAAGTGGGTCGGCGGAAGACACAGAGACCGGAAGTGGGGATATTTGTGTTGAAACCGGAAGTGTGGACGCCGGAAGCGGGGAGGTCTCCGTGGAGACCGGAAGCAGGGCGGGCGGGGCCCGGAAGTCGCCTGTGGCGCGGCCGCGAACATGCGCCAGGATGCGCGCCCAGTGCTCGGACTGGATGTGCTCGGCAGCCACTGGTGGGCGCAGGCGGCGCGGCAAGGCGGGCTCGAACCCGCGGCTGGTGGGGGCGGCACGCGGGATGGGAGGGAGATGAGGAGGCGGCGGACGCCGCTGCTGCCCGCGCCCGGGGCCGCCCGCAGGACGCCGACGCCACAGCCATGCTTCCCCGGTGCCCGGGCCCAAGCTTGGCACACCAACAATGACGTCAGCACCGCGCGTCGCCCCCGCAGCCGCTTCTGCAGCAGCACCCGCCATCTTGGAATCCGCCATTTTTGAATCAGCCATCTTGGCCTCCACCATCTTGGAATCTGCCATCTTAATTCCCTCCATCTTGGATTCCTCCATCTTGGATTCCGCCATGTTGGTTCCCTCCATCTTTGATTCCACCACCTTGTTTTCGGCCATCTTTATTCCTTCCATCTTGTTTTCCGCCATCTTGATTCCTTCCATCTTGGATTCTGCCATGTTGCTTTCCCTGATCTTGTTTCCCTCCATTTTGGATTCTGCCATCTTGGCGTCCACCATCTTGGAATCCGCCATGTTGGTGTCGGCCATGTTGGATTCCACCATGTTTTCGGCCATCTTGGTTCCCTCCATCTTGGATTCCTCCATCTTGTTTCTCCCCATGTTTGATTCCGCCATCTTGGCATCTGCCATCTTCGTTTCGTCCATCTTGGCTTCCGCCATCTTAGTTCCCTCCATCTTGGATTCTGCAATCTTGGCTTCCGCCATTTTGTTTCCTTCCATCTTGGATTCCGCCATCTTGGTTCCCTCCATCTTGGTGTCCACCATCTTGTTTTTGGCCATCTTGGAATCCGCCATGTTGGCGTCGGGCATGTTAGATTCCGTCATGTTTTCGGCCATCTTGCTTCCCTCCATTTTGGATTCCACCATCTTGGTGTCCACCATCTTGGAATCCACCATCTTAATTCCCTCCATCTTGTTTTCCACCATCTTGTTGCCTTTCGTCTTTGATTCTGCCATCTTGTTTTTGGCCATCTTGCTTTCCGCCATCTTGGATTCTTCCATCTTTGATTCCGCCATCTTGTCTCCCGCCATCTTGCCCCCCGCCGCCCCACCCACGCTGACGTCGGCGTCCCAGCGCGCCAGCCCCAGCGCGTTGGCGGCCACGCACACATAGCGCCCGGCGTGCCGTGGGCCCAGCGTGGGAAGCGTCAGCGTCCCGTCCGCCCCAACCACGACCCCGTCCATCCCCAGCTCCGTCCCCGCCCAGACCCAGCGCCCGCCCGGCAGCAGCCAGCCCACGCGCGCCACCGGCTCCGCCTCCGCCCGACAGCCCAGCCGCAGCGCGACGCCCGCAGGCAGTTCCAGATCCGTGGCCGCTGGCGCCCGAGACACCACCACGAACACGCGCTGTGCCCGGCCCGCCATGGCGGACTCAAAGCCACGGTAGGCCACAGGGCCCGGGGCTGCAGACGGGGTGTAGGCCGCAGGGGCTGTGGCTTCAGAAGGGGCGGAGGCCGTGGGGGCTGTGGCTTCAAAGCTGATGTAGGCCGCGGGGCCCGTGGCTTCAGACAGGGTGTAGGCTGCGGGGCTTGTGGCTTTCTCCTCAGTGTCGGCCTCAGATCCTATGGCTTTTTCCTCAGCGAAGGCCTCGGATTCTATGGCTTTATTTGCACCATAGGCCTCGGATTCTATGGCTTCATTCACAGCGTAGGCTTTTTCTTCACCATAGGTCTCAGATTTCGTGGCTTTTTCCTCAGTGTAGGCCTCGGATTTCATGGCTTCATCTGAGCCATAGGCACTGGATCCTTTGGCTTTCTCCTCAGTGTAGGCCTCAGATCCTGTGGCTTCATTCACACCATAGGCCTCGGATTCCATGGCTTCCTCCTCCGCGTAGGCCCCGGACCCCGTGGCTCCGTCCCCGCCATAGGCCACGCGCCGTGCCTTGGTTTCCCCGCGGCGCCCCACGCGGGCCTCGCAGCGGTACCAGCCAGCGTCGGCCTGGCGCATCCTGTGGATCTCCAGTGTTGTCCCCCCATCATGGCCGCCATCCTCATCGCCCCGCAGGATGGAGCCGTCGGGCCGCGTCCAGGCCATGCGTGGTGTTTCCGAGCCCTGCGCCGCACAGCGCAGCCGCAGCGTCTGCCCCGGGGTCACCACGTGCACGTCATCAGGGTCATCACGGGGGTCGAGGGTCACCCAGGGTGCGTCCTCCGGGTCCTCGGGACCACGCACGCACGCCGTCCACGTCAGACGCATGCGTGGCCCACGCAGCCCAGCCCAGCGCAGCGTCAGCTCGGGCTGCAGCAGCCAGGCAGGCCGTGCCCACAGCCGGGCCACCACACCTGGAAGTGACATCGGCGACGATGACGACGCGCCAGGGCCGTGCACCAGGCGGTAGGCCTTGCCCACATCCAGGTCATGGACATCCGGGAAACTGGCCTCAGGGTGGGCGTGGCCTCCATCCTGGTCATACCTGGGGCCTACATCCGGGTCTCTGTCCTCAGAGTGGGCGGGGCCCTCATCTGGGTCATTGACATCAGGGTCTCTGTCCTCAGGGTGGGCAGGGCCCTCATCCATGTCATGGACATCCAGGTCTCTAGCCTCAGGGTGGGCGTGGCCTCCATCCTGGTCTCTGTCCTCAGGGTGGGCGGGGCCCTCATCTGGGTCATTGATATCCGGGTCTCTGTCCTGAGGGTGGGCGGGGCCTACGTCCTGATCATACTCATGGCCTACATCCGGGTGTCTGGCATGCTTGTAGGCGGGGCCTACATCCGGGTGTCTGTCCTGCTGGTGGGAGGGGCCTACATCCGGGTCTTGGGCTTGATACATATAGCCTACATCCGGGTATTTGTCCTGCAGATGGGTGTGGCCTACAACCGGGTCTCTGTCCTGAGCGTGGGCAGGGCCTACATCAGGGTCTCTGGCTCCCTGGTGGACATGGCCTATATCAGGGTTCCTGGTTCGATGGTGGGCATGGCCTACATCTGAGTCTGTGGCCTGATACATATGGTCCACATCCGGGTCTCCGCCCTGACGGTGGGCGTGGCCTACATCCGGGTCCCTGTCCTGATACAGTTCATCCCCATCAGCGTCTCCACCCGAGGGTTGGGCGTGGCCTTCCCCGGATCCATCTCCCGGGTCCCTATCTGCGTGGGCGTGGCCCGGCGCCTCCGGGTCCCAGCGCAGCATCAGCGCGACATCATCAGTGTCGTCATCGCCTCCCAGCAGGCGGCGGGCATGTGCGAGGTGGGCAGGGTCGGCGTAGCAGGCGAGGGCGGCGCTGAGCGTCAGGCGCACGCGCACAGGGACATCGGGGGCGGGGCCGGGCCGCACGTCGAGGTCGTGCACGCTGGGCGCGCGCCGCAGGCGGCAGGTAAGGCCGGCGGCGCGGCCACGGGCGTCTGTCAGCCTCAGCCGCACCTCGCCCACCTCCTCCCTGTCCTCCACTTCCTCTTCCTCCGCCTCCACTTCCGCTTCCAGCGGCTCCTCGCCGTCTGCCGGGCTGGTGAGGATGCGCGGCGGGCGACAACGCATGCGTGGAGGCAGGCGACGCAGGTGCAAGCCGCGGCGGGCGGCGGGGCTGGCGCAGGCCGCGCACGCCTGTTCCTTCCCACAGCGCAGCACACCTGCAGGGGGGGATGGGAGAAGGGCGGGGCTGACATGGGACACGCCCCCCTGGGGAGCCTCGGCCACGCTCCCGTCGCGCCTGACTGGCTGGAGCTCGGCCACGCCCCTCCTGGGGGTTCTCAGCCACGCCCCCCGCCTCGCCTGACTGGCTGGACCTCGGCCACGCCCCCCCGTGGAGCCTTAGCCTTACCCTCACCCTGCCTGAGTGGCTAAAGCTGGGCCATACCCTCCCTGTGGAGCCTCAGCAACGTCCCTGCCCCTCCTAAGTGGCTAGACCTTGGCCACGCCCCCTGCAGCTCCTCACTAATGCCCAGCCACGCCCAGCCACGCTGCTGCCGTTTTTTACTGGCTGGAGCTAGGCCACGCCCCCCTGGGCGCCTCAGCCACGCCTCCGCCCCACGTGACTGGGGGAACTCGGCTACTCACTTACGCCCAGCCACGCCCCCATCCTTTCTCACTGGCTGTAGTTCGGCCACGCCCCCTCTCTGCATCGCCTCAGCCCCGCCCGGCCCTCTCATTGGCCTGCGCTTGACCATGCCCCCTCTGCTCACCTCGGCCCCGCCCCTCCAGGTCCTCCATCCAGCGCGCACGGCAACCGCAGGCCCAGGGGTTACCCTGCAGGTGCAGCGCGCGCAGCGCGGGTGCCTGGGCCAGGGTGCCGGCGGGCAGCGCAGCCAGGTGGTTCCCAGCCAGGTGCAGCACGCGCAGCGTGCAGGCCGGGACCCCGCGCACGCGCAGCGTGGCCAACGCCTCGGGCGCCAGCGCCGCCAGCTGGTTCCCATCCAGACGCAGCAGCCGCAGCGACGCCAGCCCCAGCAGTGCCCGCGGGGGCACCGACTCCAGCCGGTTGTGGTCCAGGTACAGCCGGGACAGGTGCCGCAGGCCCCGCAGGGAGCCCGTGCGCAGTGCCCGAAGCTGGTTGTAGCTCAGCTTCAGCACCTGTGGGGGTGAAAGGGGGCGTTTCTGGGATCCGAAGGGCAACTTCGGGGTCACTTCCGCCCCACTTCCGGTCTCACTTCCACCCTACTTCCGTACCACTTCCTGTCACACTTCTGCTCCACGTCCGGCTTACTTCTCCCGACTTCTGCCTCTACTTCCTCCCACTTCCGAGTATATTTCCTCACTTCTTCCGGTCCCACTTCTGCCCCATTCTCACTTCCTCCCTACTTCCAACTCACTTCCGCCCCAGTTCCGGGTCACTTCCTCCCCACTTCCGGCTGACTTCCGCCTCTACTTCCTCCAAGTTCCTCCGCACTTCCGGCCAGTTACGGCCCTACTTTCTGTCACTTCCAGATCCAGATCCTCACCACTTCTGCCCCACTTCCGGCTCACTTCCGCCTCACTTCAGCCCCGACTTCCTCCCACTTCCTGCCCATTTCCTTCCTTATTTCTGCCCCACTTCCGGTCCTACCCATGGTCCTATTTCCACTTTCTTCCCCACTTCCAACTATATGTCATTCCCCACTTCTGGGTCACTTCTACCCCCACTTCCTCCCCACTTCCTTCCCTATTTTCACTCCACTTCCGGATCCATATCCTCACCACTTCCGCCCCACTTCCGCCTTCCGCCCCTACTTCGTCCTGCTTCCTCCCCACTTCCTTCCCTATTTCCACCCCACTTCTCACTTCCGGAACCATATCCTAACCACTTCCGCCCCTAGTTCCTCCCACTTCCGGCTTATTTTCACCCCTACTTCCTCACACTTCCTCCCTACTTCCCGATTTCCACCCCACTTCCGGCCCTACTTCCACTTCCAGATCCATATCCTCACTACTTCCGACCCACTTCCGCTCCACTTCCTTCCCTATTTCCACTCAACATCTGGCTACACTTCCAGCCCTACTTCTTCCCAGGTCCTTATCCATTTCCGTCTCACTTCCGCCTCCCTTCTGCCCCCGACTTCCTCCCATGTCCGTCTCTACTTCCTCCATTGATTCCCTACTTCCTCCCCACTTCCTTTGCTATTTGATCCCCATTTCTGCCTGTCTTCCTCCGCATTTCCCCCCTCCTTCCTCCCTACTCTTTTCCCACTTCCTTCTTCCTCCAACTTCTTTCCCACTTCCGGCCCTACTTCCTCCCACTTCCGTATCTATTTCCTCAAACTTCCGCCCCACTTCCTCCCCTACTTTGTCCCACTTCACTGCATATTTCTGCCCCACTTCCTACCAAACTTCCTTCCACTTCCTTCCAATTCCGCCCCACTTCCGCCCGCTCCCTGCGCACCTGCAGTGCGCCCAGGTCGCTCAGGGCGCCCTCGGCGATGTCCGCGATCTCGTTTCCGTGCAGCAGCAGCAGCTGAAGTCTCGCAAGACCGGGGAAGGAAGCGTGCGTCAGGACCCGGATGTGGTTGAACCTAATTCAACAGGCGAGAGGACAGGAAGAGGAAATCAGGAAAACAGCCTGAAAACCAGCGCTGGGAGGGCAGGACTTTTGTTTCCGGGTCAGGGTCAAGAATAATGAATCATTACTCATCATCATCTTCCTTCCTGCCTTCCTTCCTTTCCTCCCTTGCTTCCTTCCTTCCTTCCCTCCCTCCTTCCTTCCTTCCCTCCCTCCTTCTCTCCTTCCTTCCTTCCCTCTTTCCTTCCCTCCTTCCTTCCTTCCTTCCTTCCTTCTCTACCTCCTTCCTTCCTTCCATCCTTCCCTCCTTCCTTCCTTCCTTCCCTCCCTCCCTCCTTCCTTCCCTCCTTCCTTCCTTCTTTCCTTCCCTCCTTCCTTCCTTCCTTCCATCCTTCCTTCCTTCCCTCCATCCTCCTTCCTTCCCTCCTTCCCTCCTTCCTTCCTTCCTTCCTTCTTTCCTTCCTTCCTTACTCTTCCTTCCCTTCCTTCCCCCCTTTCCCCTCCCCAGGCCTCACCCCAGGTTCACGCGCTCCATCTTGGGGTCCAGCATGTGGGGCACGGCCCTGAGGCTGCGGAAGGTGCAGTGGAGTTCGGTGGGGACGTAGCAGGCGCAGGTCCTGGGGCAGCGGGTGGCGGGGGCTGGGTGGGGGCCGCACAGGAGCAGCAGCAGCAGCAGCAGCGAGGCCCAGCGGTGGGGGCCCCCCATCCTGGGGCTGGGATGGAGGGGGGGAGGCTGGGGATGGAGGCCCAGGGGTGGAGGCCCAGGGAAATGGAGGCTGGAAGTTGGAGGCCCAGGGAAGGAGGCCTAGGGATTAGAGGCCAGGGTGGAGGCTGGGGATGGAGGTCCAACGGGGTGGAGGCCAGGGGTGGAGGCTGAGGAAGGAGACTGGAAGTTGGAGGCCCAGGGGGTGGAGGCCCAGGGATGGAGGCCTAGGGGAAGTGGAGGCCCAGGGATGGGGGCCTAGGGGTTAGAGGCCAGGTATGGAGGCTGGGGATGGAGGTCCAGGAAGGTGGAGGACAGAGGTAGAGGCTGAGGATGGAGACAGGAAGTTGGAGGCCAGAGAAGGAGGCCCAGGGATGGAGGCCTAATTGGGTGGAGGCTGGGGATGGAGACTGGAAGTTGGAGGCCCAGGGAAGGAGGCCCAAGAGGGTGGAGGCTAGGGACAGGGGCCCAGGGGGGTAGAGGAAAGTAGGCCAAATGGGGTGGAGGCTGGGGATGGAGGCCAGGAGTGGAGGCCCAAGGGGGTGGAGGCCCAAGGATGGAGGCCAGGGATGGAGGCTGGAAGTTGGAGGCCCGGGGATGGAGGTTCAAGGATGTGAGGCGACCTGTGGGGGTCAGGGAGACAATGGGGAGGAAGAGGAAGGAGAATGGGAAGAGGAAGGAGATGTATCAGAAGAACAGGAAGAGGAAGAAGGACATGGACACGAGGAAGAGGAAGGGGAAGAGGAAGAGGAGATGGAAGAGGAAGAGGAGATGGAAGAGGAGATGGAAGAGGAAGAGGAGATGGAAGAGGAGACCGAAGAGGAGATAGAAGAGGAGACGGAAGAGGAGACAGAAGAGGAGATGGAAAAGGAAGAGGAGACGGGAGATGGAAGAGGAGATAGAAGAGGAAGAGGAGATGGAAGAGGAGACGGAAGAGGAAGAGGAGAGGAAGAGGAGATGGAAGAAGAAGAGGAGATGGAAGAGGAGACGGAAGAGGAGATGGAAGAGGAGACGGAAGAGGAGACGGAAGAGGAGACGGAAGAGGAGACAGAAGAGGAGATGGAAGAGGAGACGGGAGAGGAAGAGGAGACGGAAGAGGAGACGGAAGAGGAGATGGAAGAGGAGACGGAAGAGGAGACAGAAGAGGAGATGGAAGAGGAGACAGAAGAGGAGACGGTAGAGGAGATGGAAGAGGAGACGGGAGAGGAAGAGGAGATGGAAGAGGAGATGGAAGAGGAGACGGAAGAGGAGATGGAAGAGGAGACGGAAGAGGAGACGGAGGAGGAGACGGAAGAGGAGATGGAAGAGGAAAAGGAGATGGAAGAGGAGATGGAAGAGAAGATGGAAGAGAAGATGGAAGACGAGACAGAAGAGGAAGAGGAGACAGAAGAGGAGATGGAAGAGGAGATGGAAGAGGAAGAGGAGACGGAAGGGGAGATGGAAGAGGAGACGGAAGAGGAGATGGAAGAGGAGATGGAAGAGGAAAAGGAGATGGAAGAGGAAGAGGAAGAGGAGACGGAAGAGGAAGAGGAGATGGAAGAGGAAGAAGAGAGGAAGAGGAGATGGAAGAGGAGATGGAAGAGGAAGAAGAGAGGAAGAGGAGATGGAAGAGGAGACGGAAGAGGAAGAGGAGAGGAAGAGGAGATGGAAGAGGAAGAGGAGATGGAAGAGGAGACGGAAGAGGAAGAGGAGAGGAAGAGGAGATGGAAGAGGAAAAGGAGATGGAAGAGGAGACAGAAGAGGAGACCTAAGAGGAAGAGGAGATGGAAGAGGAAGAGGAGACAGAAGAGAAGATGGAAGAGGAGACGGAAGAGGAAGAGAAGAGGGAAGAGGAGACGGAAGAGGAGATGGAAGAGGAAGAGGAAATGGAAGAAGAAGAGGAGATGGAAGAGAAGATGGAAGAGGAGATGGAAGAGGAGGAGGAGACAGAAGAGGAAGAAGGAAAACACCAACTAACAGGAATACGATCAGGAAGTCTAGAGACACAAGGAAAAAGAGACCGGGAAGGCCTGCTCTGTCTGTCTCTGTCCATCTGTCTCTCCTTGTCTATCTCTCTGTCTTTAGCTTTCTGTCTGTCTTTGTCTGTGTCTGTCTGTCTCCCTGTCTGTCTGTCTCTGTGTTGACATCTGTCTGTCTGTCTCTTATCTGTCTGTCTGTCTGCCTCTCTCTCTCTGTCTGTTATCTGTCCATTGGTCTCATGTCTGTCTGTCTGGTCTGTCTCTCCCTGTCTGTCTCTGTGTCTGTCTGTCTGTGTCTGTCTCTTATGTCTGTCTCCTTCTGTCTGTCTCTTATCTCTGTCTGTCTGTATCTGTCTGTCTGTGTCCCTGTCTGTCTGTCTGTGTCTCTGTCTCTGTGTCTGTCTGTCTGTCTCTCTTATCTCTGTCTGTCTGTCTGTTCTGTCTGTGTTGACATCTGCCTGTCTCTGTCTGTCCGTCTACCTCTGTCAGTCTCTCCCTGTCTCTGTGTCTCTGTCTGTCTGTCTGTCTCTGTCTGTGTCTCTCTGTCTCTGTCTGTTATCTGTCCATTGGTCTCATGTCTCTCTGTCTGTCTGTTCTGTCTCTCCCTGTCTGTCTCTGTGTCTCCATCTGTCTGTACATCTCCGTCTGTCTGTCTGGGTCTCTCTATCTCTGTCTCTTGTCTGTCCATCGATCTTGTCTATCTGTCTGTTCCATCACTGTCTGTGTTGACGTCTGTCTGTCTGTTATCTCTGTCTCTCCCTGTGTCTGTCTACCAGTCTCATGTCTGTCTGACTCTGTCCATCTGTCTCTTGTCTCTGTCTCTGTCCGACTCTCTTCCTGTCCGTCTGTGTGTGTACATCTGTCTGTCTGGATCTCTTCTGTCTCAGTCTGTCTCTGTATGTCTTTTGTTTGTCTGTCCATCTGTCTCTGTCTGTCTGTCTTGGTGTCTCTTCTGTCTCAGTCTGTCTGTCCCCGTCTGTCTTCCTGTCTCTGTCCGTCTGTCTGTGTCTCTTCCTGTCTGTCTCTCCATGTCTGTCCATCTCCCTTCCTGCCTGTCTCTGTGTCTGTCTGTCCATCTGTCTCCTCTGTCTGCCCATCTGTCTGTCTATGCCTGCGTCTGTCTGTCTGAGTCTGTTTCTTCTCTGTCTCTGTGTCTACATGTCTGTCTCTTCTGTCTGTCTGTCTGTCCCTGTCTCTGTCTGTCTGTCCCTGTGTCCGTCTGTCTCTCCCTGTCACTGTCTCTACATCTGTCTGTGTCCTCTGTCTGTCTGTCTGTCTCTGTCTTCCTGGCTCCATCTGTCTGTCTCTTTCCATCTGTCACTTGTCTTTGTGTCTGTCTGTCTGTCTCGTCTTTGTCTGTCTGTCTCTGTGCATCTGTCTCTCCCTGTCTGTCTCTGTGTGTACATCTGTCTGTCTGTCCCTGTCTGTCTCTTCTGTCTCTTCTCTTTGTCTGTCTGTCTCTCTGTGTCTGTCTGTGCCGGTTTCTCTCACGTCCATCTCTGTCTGTCTGTGCCTGTGTCCGTCCTTCTCTTCCTGTCTCTGTGTCTATGTCTGTCTATCTGTCCTGGCTGAGTTTGTCTGTCTGTGACTGTGTCTGTCTGTCTTTGTCTCTTCTGTCTCTGTCCATCTGTCTCTTGTCTCTATGTCTGTCTGTCTATGCCTGTGACTGTCTCTATCCATTTCTCTTCCTGTGTGTCTCTGTGTGTACATCTGTCTGTCTGTCTGTGTGGGTCTCTTCTGTCTCAGTCTGTGTCTGTCTGTCTGTCTCTGTGTCTACATCTGTGTCCTCTGTCTGTCTGTCTGTCTGTCTGTCTGTTTCTGTCTGTCTCTGTCTTCCTGGATCATCTGTCTGTCTCTTCTGCCTCTCTCCATCTGTCACTGTGTCTGTCTCTGTCTCATGTCTGTCTCTGTGTTGACGACTGTCTGTCTGTCTGTATCTGACTCTTCTCTCTGTCGGTCTGTCTGCCCCTGTGTCTATCTGTTCTGTGTCTGTACATCTGTCTCTCTGTCTCTGTGTCTGCCTGTGTCTGTCTGTCTCCCTGTCTGTCTGTCTGTCTCTTATCTCTGTCTGTCTGTTTCTGTTCTGTCTCTGTCTGTCTCTTGTGTCTGTCTGTCTATTCTGTCTCTGTCTCTTCCTGTCTGTCTGTCCGTCTACCTCTGTCGGTCTCTCCCTGTCTCCATCTGTCTGTCTGTTCTGTCTGTCCGTCTATCTCTCCCTGTCTGTGTCTGTGTCTCCGTCTCTCTGTCTCTCATCTCTGTGTCTGTCTCTTGTCTGTCCATCAGTCTCATGTCTGTCAGTCTGTGTCTGTTCTCTCTGTCCACCTGTCTCCGTGTCTCCATCTGTCTGTCTGTCTCATGTCTTTGTCTCTGTGTATATGTCTGTCTGTCTGTGTCTCTTCTGTCTCTTGTCTGTCCATTGGCCCTCATGTCTCTGTCTCTCTGTGTCTGTCTGTCTCTTCTCAGTCTGTCTGTCTGTGCCTGTGTCGGTTTCTTCTGTCTCAGTCTGTCTGTCTGTCCCCGTCTGTCTTCCTGTCTGTGTCTGTTTGTCTCTTTTCTCTTCTGTCTGTACCTGTCTGTCTTTTGTCTCTGTCTGTCTGTGTGACTCTTGTCTCTGTCCATCTGTCACTTGTCTCTGTCTGTGTCTGTTTGTCCATCTGTCTCCTCTGTGTCTGCCCATCTGTCTGTCTGTGCCTGCGTCTATCTGAGTCTGTTTGTTCTCTATCTCTGTGTCTACATGTCTGTCTCTGACTGTCTATCTCTTCCTGTCTGTCTCTGTGTCTACATCTGTCTGTGTCCTCTGTCTGTCTGTCTGTCTGAGTCTGTTTCTTCTCTATCTCTGTGTCTACATGTCTGTCTCTGTCTGTCTGTCTCTTCCTGTCTGTCTCTGTGTCTACATCTGTCTGTGTCCTCTGTCTGTCTGTCTGTCTCATCTGTCTCTCTCCATCTGTCACTTGTCTCTCTGTCTGTCTGTCTGTCCGTCTCTCTGTGCCTGTCTGTCTGTCTGTTCTCTTTGTCTGTCTGTCTCGGTACATCTGTCTCTCCCTGTATGTCTCTTTGTGTACATCTGTTTGTCTGTCTGTCTTTTGTCTCTTCTCTTTGTCTGTCTGTCTCTCTGTCTGTACCTGTGTCTGTCTGTCTCTTCCTGTCTCTGTCTCTCTATCTGTCCTGGCTCAGTTTGTCTGTCTGTGCCTGTCTGTCTCTTCTGATTCTGTCTAACTGTCTCCGTCTGTCTGTCAGTCCTGTCTGTGTCTCTGGCTCATGTCTGTCTGTGTCTCTCTGTCTGTGTCTCTTCTGTCTCTGTCCATCTGTCTGTCTCTGTGTCTTTGTCTGTGTGTGTTCTGTGTGTCTCCGTCTGTCTGTACATCTTCATCTGTCTGTGTGTCTCTCTCTGTCTCATGTCTGTGTCTGTCTATCCGTCTCTGTAACTACATCTGTCTGTCTCTTCTGTTGTCTGTCTGTCTGTTCTATCTCTGTCTCTTCCTGTATGTCTCTGTATTCACATGTCTGTCTCTTGTGTCTGTCTGTCCGTCTGTGCCTGCTTCTGTCACATCCACCTCTGTCTGTCTGTCTGTTCTGTCTGTGTCTGTCTTCCTGTCTCTGTCCATCTGTCTTTTCTCTGTCTCTGTCTCTCTGTCTCTCTGTCTGTGTCTGTCTGTCTCTATCCATCTGTCTCTCCCTATCTGTCTGTCTGTCTGTCCGTCTATCTCTGTTGGTCTCCCCCTGTCTCCATGTCTCCCTCTGTCTGTCTCTGTCTGTCTGCCTCTCTGTCTCTGTCTGTTATCTGTCCATTGGTCTCTCTGCCTGTCTGTCTGTCTCTGTCTTCTTGGTTCCGTCTCTTCTGCCTCTCTCCATCTGTCACTTGTCTCTCTCTCTGTCTGTGCCTGTCTGTCTGTCTCCGTCTCATGTCTGTCTGTATGTTGACGTCTGTCTGTCTGTCTCAGTCTGTGTCTGACTCTTCTGTCAGTCAGTCTGCCCCTGTGTCTATCTGTTCTGTGTCTGTCCATCTGTCTCTCTCTGTCTCTGAGTCTGTCTGTCTCTTATCTCTGTCTCTGTCTGTGTCTGTTCTGTCTCTTGTGTCTGTCTGTCTGTCCTGTCTCTGTCTCTTCCTGTCAGTCTCTGTGTTCACATCTGTATCTCAGTCTGTCTGTCTGTCTACCTCTGTCGGTCTCTCCCTGTCTCCATCTGTCTGTCTGTCGGTCTGTTCTGTCTCTGTCCATTTGTCTCTGTCTGTGTCCGTGTCTCCATCTGCCTCTGTCTCTTATCTCTGTGTCTGTCTCTTGTCTCTGTCTGTCTGTCTCTCTGTGCTTGTGTCTATCTCTGTTGCTGTCTCTCCATGTCTGTCCATCTCCCTTCCTGTCTGTCTCTGTGTCTACAGCTGTCTGTCTGTTTCTTGTCTCTGTCTGTCTGTCTCTTCTACCTCTTTCCATCTGTCACTTCTCTCTGTCTTTTCTGTCTGTCTGTCTCTCTGTGTCTGTCTGTGCCAGTTTCTCTCATGTCCATCTCTGTCTGTCTATCTGTTCTGTCTCTGTCTTTGCCTGTGTCTGTCTGTCTCTTCCTGTCTCTGTGTCTCTATCTGTCCTGGCTCAGTTTGTCTGTCTGTGCCTGTCTGTCTCTTCTGTTTCTATCCATCTGTCTTTCCCTGTCTGTCTGTCTGTGTCTCTGTCTGTCTGTGTCTCTGTCTGTGTGTCTCCATCTGTCTGTCTGTCCTGTCTCTGTCTCTCCCTGTCTATCTGCACATCTTCGTCTGTCTGTGTGTGTCTCTCTCTGTCTGTCCATCTCTGTGTCTATATCTGTCTGTGTGTCTCTTCTGTCTGTCTGTTCTGTCTCTGTGTCTTCCTGTCTGCCTCTGTTCAGATCTGTCTCTTGTGTCTGTCCATTTACCTCTGTCGGTCTCTCCCTGTCTCCATGTCTACATCTGTCTGTCTCATATTTGTCTGTCTGTGTCTGTCTGTCTGTCTGTCTCTATCTTCCTGTCTCTGTCTGTCTCTTCTGCCTTTCTCCATCTGTCACTTGTCTCTGTCTGTCTGTGTCTGTCTGCCCGTCTCTCTGTGCCTCTGTATGTCTGTCTCTATGTCTATCTGTCTCGGTGCATCTGTCTCTCCCTGTCTGTCCCTGTCTGTCTGTCTCTTCTTTGTCTGTCTGTCTGTCTGTCTCTCTGTGTCTGTCTGTGCCAGTTTCTCTCACGTCCATCTCTGTCTGTCTGTCTCTGTCTCTGTTTGTGCCTGTGTCCATTTGTCTCTTCCTGTCTCTGTGTCTCTGTCTATCTGTCCTGGCTCAGTTTGACTGTCTGTGCCTGTCTGTCTCTTCTGTCTCTGTCTCTCTCTCTCTGTCTCTGTGTCTCTGTCTGTCTGTCTGTCTGTCTGTGTGTCTGTCTGTCCTGTCTCTGTTTCTCCCTGTCTGTCTGCACATCTTGGTCTGTCTGTCTGTCTGTGTCTCTCTCTGTGTGTGTGTCATGTCTGTGTCTGTCTGTCCATCTGTGTGTCTACATCTGTCTGTGTGTCTCTTCTGTCTGTCTGTCTGTCTGTCTCTGTCATTGTCCATCCCCCCTCCCCCCTCCCCAGGACTAAGTACTAAGTACTCAGCACCCCATTTCCCCCTGGCTTCCTATCACCCATCACCCTCCTCCTCCTCCTCCTCCTCTTCCTCCCTCCTCCATCAGCCCCCCCTCCCCGGGACGCGAACCCGGGGCCGGAGCTCCTCACCTACCTTTCCGGGTTGGGGGGTTCACTGGAGATCCGGGTCTCTCGGTTGGTCCTGGGGGGGTGGGCGGGGAGAGGGGGTGGAGGTGGCTTTGAACCACGATCCTCCAGATCTCAGTCTCCTGAGCAACAAGGAAGGCTTGGGGAAGAATACGCCAACGACCGTCACCACCACAGTAACAAGAACAACAACAACAATAACCATTGTGACAATAATAATAACTATAATAACAATAACAATGACAATAATAACCATAATACCCATAATAGTAATAACCATGACAACAATAACAACTATAATAACAATAACAATGACAATAATAACAACAATAACAATAATAACCATAATACCCATAATAGTAATAACCATGGCAACAATAATAACTATAATAATAATGACAACAACAATAACAATAATAACCATCATGACAACAATAGCAGTAACCATAATAATAACCATCACCATAGTAACAATAACAACAATAACAATCATAACAATAACCCAAACATCATGACAACAATAACAATAATAATAACCACAATACCCATAATAGTAATAACCATGACAATAATGACAATAATGATGATCATAACCATCATATTAACAATAACAGTAACAACCATGATAGTAAAAACAACAATGTCAATAACAGTAATAATAATAACTATGATGAGAATAATAGTAATAACAATGAGGAGGAAGAAAAGGAGGAGGAGGAGGAAGAAGAGGAGGAAAAGGAGGAGGAAGAGAATGGGTTGGACCAGCCACAGGGGGCGTGGCTTCGTGGATGGATGGATGGGTGGATGAATGGATGGATGGGTGGATGGATGGGTGGATGGATGGATGGGTGAATGGATGGGTGGATGGATGGGTGGATGGATAGTTGGGAGATGGATGGATGGGTGGATGGATGGATGGATGGATGGGTGGATGGATGGTTGGGCGATGGATGGATGGATAGGTGGGTGGGTGGGTGGATGGATGGATGGATAGATGGATGGATGGGCGGATGGATGTATGGATGGATGGGTGGATGGATGGGTGGATGGGTGGGTGGATGGGTGGATGGGTGGATGGATGGGTGGATGGGTGGGTGGATGGGTGGGTGGATGGGTGGATGGATGGATGGATGGATGGATGGGTGGATGGGCAGATGGATGGATGGATGGGTGGGTGGGTGGATGGATGGGTGGATGGGTGGATGGGTGGGTGGATGGGTGGATGGATGGGTGGGTGGATGGGTGGATGGATGGATGGGTGGATGGATGGGTGGGTGGATGGATGGATGGATGGATGGGTGCATGGATGGATGGATGGATGGGTGGATGGGTGGATGGATGGGTAGATGGATGGATGGGTGGAAGGATGGATGGATGGGGAGGAAGAAGAGGAGGAGGAAGAGAGGAAGAGAAGAAGGAAGAAGAGAAAGAGGAGGAGGACAGGAGAAAGAGGAGGAGGAGGAAGAGGAGGACCCTGACACCCTGCACCCCTAAGGTGGGTTTTCCGTTACCTCTGGGCCCTGGGACCCTGGTACCCCTGATTCCTGTAACCTGTGACCCCTGCACCCTCTGAACTCTGCACCCTAGGACCTTTGCTCCCTGGGCTTTTCCCCTCTGAACTTGGGGGAACCTAGGACCCAGCACCCCCGTGACAGATGCCCTCCCTCACCCCCCAGATTGGTGACCTCTGATCCCTGCACCCCTGAACTTCCCATTCCCCCTCTTCATGACCCCCTCACCCCTGAACTTTGCACCCCAGGACCTTGGCTCCCTGATCTTGGCCATGTCCCAGGTGTCCCCCCTCCCCTGACCTCTGTCTCCCCCCTCCTTGACCTTTGAACTCCTTTGCTGGCTGCACCCCAGGACCTTTGCTCTCTGGGCCTTTGACCCCCTCTTCCCAGGAATCCTTGTGCTTTACCCCCAATGAACTTTGGGGTCCTGGGTACCCCAGGATTGACCATGTTTCCCCCTGCATCTCCCTGACCCCTGACCTCTCCTCCTTGACCCCCCCAGAACCCCCAAATCCCTCCACCTCCCCCTTTCCCCTCCTCCCAGGATCCCCTGTATCCCAAGATCCCCTCACCCCCCTCCACCCCTCGTCCGGGCCCCCTCACCTGGTCTGTCTGTCTGTCTGTCTGTCTCTCTGTCCTGTGTCTCCAGACAGCACAGCACAGCTTGCGGGCTCCTCTTTTATCCGCCCAGGCCCAGATATCCCCGCCCCGCCACGCTGTGGCCTGAGCCTCAGCTCCGCCCCACACAGCCTGGGCTGAGGGGGGGCGTCAGTGGGAAAAGAAGGGAGGGGAAGCAGGGAAGAAAAAGAGGGGGGTGGGGGTCAGGGAGAGGGGGATGGGGAGACCCTGAATCCCCCCCACCAGGCCAGGCGGGGAAGGGGGGGATGCTGGGGAGGGGGAGGGAGAAACGGCCGAAGAGAAAGTTCTGGAAGAAAAGAGAGAGGAGGAGGAGGAGGAGGAGGGGAGAGGAAGGGGAAAAGGCCGGACCTGTGGGGTGGGGGGGCACAGAGCTGAGAAAGAGGGGGTGTGGGGGGGCGGGGGAGGAGGGGGGGACAGACAGACAGACAGAGAGGAAACGCAGCCAGAAAGACAGAGGAATGGAGTCAGAGACAGACACAGAGAGACAGAGAGACACAAACAGACCGACAGACACACAGACAGACACACAGATAGACAGAGAGAGACAGAGACAGACACACAGACAGGCAGATAAACAGGGACAGACACACAGACAGACAGAGAAGGAAAAATAGACACAGAGAGACAGACAGAGAGATACAGACATACAAGTATAGACAGACAGACAGAGACAGAGAGACAGACAGAGACAGACAGAGAGACAGACAGACACAGAGAGAGATGAACAGAGACAGACAGACTCAGAGAGACAGGGACAGACAGGCAGAGAGAATGAAAGATGGACAGACAGAGACAGAAAGACAAAACACAGACAGAAACAGATAAACAGAGAGAGACAGAGACGCAGAGACACAGAGAGACACACAGACAGAGATGGAGAGACAGACACAAATACAGAGAAACACAAGAGACAGACAGACACACAGAGAGGCAGATGAACAGGGACAGACACAGACAGAGAGAGAAAAATAGGCAGACAGACACAGACAGACAGACAGAGATACAGACAGATAAATATAGAGACAGACAGACAGAGACACACAGACAGAGAGATACAGACAGATAAATATA